>NC_045482.1:28143658-28768658 GCF_009650955.1 Corvus moneduloides
TTTGAACATGTCAGGGACAAGCAAGACAGTGCAAGATTCACCAGAATCTCCTGCTGGGGGGAAAAAAAAAATTCTGGGACTTCTGCTGCATTATAAATTCACATGCAGCAAAGTGAGGAGATCTGAGATGATCTCAGAGCTTTCTTCAGGATTTGGGGTATGCTGAGGTCAATCTCTCAGTCTCCAATGACAACTACCTGCTGCCAGACCAAAGCTGGTTCTCCCTTTCTGATGTGTTCTTGATCAAATAGTGGAGACTCACACCGAGTGCCCCTTCCCCATCTGCACTTCTGTTAAGGACAGCCAGGAAAGTACAAGGACACCATAAAGGAGAGGATCTCTATTCATTAAAGCAGAAGTGTCTGCCCTCTGAAGTTTTTGCTCTTCATCTCCAAGTGTTTTTTTCAGGCTTTCCCACCCAGCCTTGTGACTCATAAAGGAGCTATTCTGTCTTTCCTTGGCTAAGCTCATAGGGGGCTCCTAATCCAGTGTTTTGTTGTCTTGTGTGTCTGCCTTTAGAGCTTAAAACTACACGGACTCTAAAAATAAAGACTGTCTTTTGTTGTTTTCCTGGTAAATGACCAGTAAGGCTTATACTAAATTATTTTTAAAGGTCATTTATGAGTTCTGATAAATCAAGGGAGTAACCAAATTTCTCTTTTTACCCCTGATAAGGGGTACTTCCAGAAAGGCCTGCTTGTACTAGCTGGGAAAGTTCAGTGGGCAGGAGTCTTGAAAAGTAATCTTAGTATTGTCAGTCATGACAATGAGAGGCATAAAAATATTACAGAGACCTAGGATGGCCAGCTTGGAACAAATAATTGCTTTCTTGGCTTGCAGACAACCCTGTTCCCAAGTACCCTGGGTTATAATAGCATTTTGTCAGTTTGTTAATCAGAAATGGAAAAATACAGCACAACTAATCTCCATGGCTGCCAAGATGTGTACACGTGATACTGAAAGACCTGGAACTTCCCAGGAGAGGGATCATCTAGTTCAGAAAAGTGCCTGAGGATTATGGAAATCTATTGCCTTGTCAGTGTGCTGACACTCCTTGCCTGTGCTGCCTCACCCCACACCACAGGCACTCACAGGGCCACAGGGATTGTTCCCTGCTCGTGTCCCCTTTCAACACCCGTAATTTACAGGCAGGTGAGCAGCTGCACACACCGGGTACGTGAAAGCAGCGTATGTTGGAAGCACAACCTCTGTGTAGTCTGACAGGTTCAGCAATCCCACTGTTGCTTCCCATAGCTGTCCCAGATCAAAGGGCTTGTAGTTACTGTTCCCTGGCCACAGGATTTTTAGAACAGGGCTGCAGCACCAAGTACATGGCCTGCTCATAACTCAGTACCTGGTGATTATTCATGGACCTTCTTCTGGGGAGAGTTTGTCTGGTTCAGAGGAAATAGGCCATGATTACAGGAGCCTGGCAGGCAGGTGCTTCCTGTGATACCTAGAAAAACCCTGAATCTGACAAAGTGAACAATCAGCCAAACATAAGATTGATGCTAAATATCAGACCTTTTACGTACACTTATTGTTCTCTAACCTTTTTGAACAGCCAGGCTGGCTGAAGGTATCTTGATTTAAAGATATGACTGTACAAACGGTCCACTGGTGGTTTTGAGCATGAATTGATGTGGAGAAAATCACTGTGCTGGAAAGTAATTGAAAACTTTCCAGCAAGCGGCAGCTTTGTGTGGCTGTGAAAGCCACTTGCTGTTTGGATAAATTAGGCTGTTACTGTACCTACACCTTCCCTTGTCAGAGGTGCCTCAGAGAAAGGAAGAGAAGGTGGCTGTGCCATTGTCGTCTTGGGAGAGAAGACAAAGGTGCTACAAGCTGTTGCTTTTTGCATGTGAGGTGAATGGGGCTTGAAGGCTCTTAGATGAGATCTGTCACGACAGCACAAGAGAAATCTTCCTCCAGCAGCTGCTCTGCTCAGGCATCTGTCTCTGTGAAAAACAAATGACAAACTAAAAGCAATGTCTCGTGCTCTTCACTGGCCGCTCAATGCATATTTTGGGGGAACAAACAGTTTATTGTCTAGTGATTAGAAAGCACTTGAGGGAATTCCAGCTCACCTGAGGGAGCCAGGCTGCTGCCCTGACAATCATTTAGACAGCTATTGTTCGCTACAGAGCTCAGCTGTGTGCGGCCACGCTCATGTCTTGGGTGCCCTTCAGCTGATGCAAATCTTCCCATTTCCTCAAGGACAAGATGAAACACTAACATGCTGGGTGGTGCAGAACAAGAGAAAATACAGCCAGTAGGCACGTGTCACTGGTGTCTGCCGCAGTGCCCAGAGCAGTGCAACAAGCCCTGGCAGCTGTGGCCAGAGGACAAAGCACTGGACACAGTTTGAGGCTTGCTCAGGTGCTGGGTCAGTGGTGCCTTTACAAGACTAGAGCTACCTTTGTGAAGATGGCTTCTGTCTGCCTTCATTGGTGTCCTTTGATGCTGGTTGATCTCTGGAGAAATACACAAATGTACTTGTGTGAATCCTCCTGTGAAATAAAAGCCTGTAACAAAAATATTTTGTTGGTAGTGAATAATATGGATTGGCTTTGTCTTTACCCTGTGGGCCTGAAAGAACATTTACAGGCTGTCCTCCCAGATCTGTGGACCAAAATTTAGGCTCCTTTAATTTAGCCTCCAGGCTGAAATCTGGCCTTTGCTGTGTAAGTCACAGCGTGACATTTTGCAAAGCAGTGGTCAGTGGTAATGTCAGGCTGAAAAGGTTAAACCCTGTTTGCCTTTTTACCATTGTTCAGCTTCGAGTCATTTCCCTGCTGAGGAACTGAGAGAGGCTGGACCTTATGGGAGAGTTCTCTGTGGCCTCAGTTTTGGCTCCAGAGCAAAAGGGTTTGTGCCCCTCTGTTGCTGTCTAGTGAGAATCTGAGTAGCAGATTTGTACCATTCTCCCAGTCTCATCTGGAGTAGCCCTGAATTCTGTTCAGGGGATCACAGAGCAGCCGTAGGCACATTGCTCATCTGAATGCAACCCATACTAAGTGAAAAAAAGACTCCAGAATACAAATATTTTTAAAAATACCCACCTAAAGTAATTGAAACATAATTATTAAAACTTTTTATGTTACTCTACAGTACAATGTAAATTGTTCCTTTCAATTACATTTTGAAATACACTAGATTACATCATTTAAATAATTGCAAACTCTTAAATTCACTATCAGTGGTAGCAGCGCTGTATTTACATATACTTCTGAGATATTTCAGATGCAGCATTATGTTCCAGTCCCTAAGTCAGTTAAATAACAGACTCTCACTGGGGGGTGTGCTGCTCTTCCACAGGTTCTACACATATGTGGGGTGTATATGTCAGAGAGCAAGAACTCCTTGTACTCATGTTTGCTCTTTTTTTTTCTTTTTCTTTTTTTTTTTTTTTGCTGTGTGCATGCAGCTGAATTTGAGCAAATTGATACCTACTTGATTTGGATTAAAGATGAAAGGCCTTTCTTTTTAAACAAGCATTTTGACTGAATATACAGAGGTGAATAATGAAACACAGTCCTTAGGAGTAGTGGTGGAAAACATAATTTTTTCCAGGTTTCATCCTCTGTTGCATAATACTGCACCTAATTTTGCTGAGTACCCTGACTTTACCTAATGCTGATGAAATACAGTCAATAGTGGAAACCTCTCTTATTGTCAAGACTGGCTTTCAACACAATCCATGCAATGGCAAGCATCATACATCATTCTCCTGCAGTGCAATATTAACAAGTTAAACTATTATCCTTCAGAGATCTCCTCGAGGAGAGCCCATCTCTGTATGTACATGAGCCACAAATTATTGTGAGTCCAGAGGCTGGAGACCAGCACCTGTGGTGCTTGCTTCCAGTGCTATTAAGAGTCTTTGGGGACCAGGCTCCTCCTCGAGTTGTCCATGGAGCAAGTTGAGGCCACTGGGGCTCTTGATGGTCTTTGCATGCGGCAACACCCCTGCAGGCTCAGGGCCTGGTGTGAGGAGTGCTGATCATGATGTTGGGCAGCGCATTCCGCCGCTTCTTCCAGGAGCCCAGCTCCCTGGAGTAGCGCCTGATCTGCCTGAACCAGTGGTGAGTCCGTGCCCGGTCGCTGTCCCGGAACACAAACGCCTCCCGCCTGATCTCAATGAGTTCAAAGGTGTCGTCGCAGTCGGGATCAGTGGAGACGATGCAATTACTCAGTCTCAAGGGCTCCCTGAGCAAATGGAACTTCCCGTTATTTTTGTCCCTGATGAGTACCAGCACTGCATCCTTCACAGGCCCTGGCTCGGCTGATTCCAGGCTGGACTCAGACACACGCTTCATATTCACCAGGAGGAGGACCTGCATGTTCTGGAACTTCAGGGTCTTGCTGCCTTTCTTCACCCACTGGCCGTCGGGGGGCTGGGCCAGCTGCAGAGACCCCTCCATCACAAACCGCGTTTCTTCCCGCAGCCAGCCGACAGTTTTGAGGGCAGTTTCTCTCATCTCTATGTTGATGACTTCCCTCTTCTTCTTGCTGTCCTGGCGAAAGGATCGGAGGGTCCACGTGTTCCCCTCCTGCTTGGTTTTCATGTTGATGTGCTCCAGGTGGGACTCGATGCGGCTCTTGGCCTCCCGCAGGCTGCTGTGGTCTGGGTGGTACTCGGTGGTGGCCTTGATGATTCTGCTGAGCAGCAGCGGGTACTTGGTGACCCTTTGCAGAGGGGCCATCAGGAAGGACCTCAAGTTCATCCGCCGCAGTGCTGTGTTGTCATTCTGGGAGACATCGAGGAATATTCTGCAGGGATTTAAGAAGACAGGATGAATCCTGCAATCTCAAATGCCAATGAACAGTGTGATGCTGACAGCTGCTGGGCACTGCAGCCCTCTCATTTCCAGCAACCTTGTGAATTCTGTCTTCTCAAAGACTAACAACCATTTCTGCAGCTGTGCTCAGCTGCAGAATCCTGATGAGGTGCCTGGGACACTTGCACACAATATCCTAACAGTCTTCTATTAAATAATAAAATAGCAAGGGTGTGATCTTTCTCTGGTACCCACTGATGTAAACATGAGGCAGATACATCAGTTTATATCAGATTGCATTAATTTGTAATGTCTTTCATCATTAGATTACAAAGCATATTAAATAAGAATTTGGCTGAGCAGTGGAAAGAGAAATGACTCGCCTGACATTGCCCATTAGACCAAGGCTAGGAATGGGAACCAAATTCAAGTCATGTGTGCCACAAAGTGGCTTTCTGCAGTGGAAATCCAGCCTGGGCTCCAGAACAGGGACTGAGAGCTGTTCTCAGCTGAGTATTATTTGGTGACAGTTCAGTGCAGTGGGTAGTGGCCAGACACTGCTACCACAAAACACAAAGTACAGCTGGGGACCAACTGGTTGCCTTAGTGGAGATACCAAGGACTGAGTATTTTTTGAGAATAAATTACTGTCCTCACCCCAAGAGGGAGCAGTGGTAACTAAAGAACATTAGCATCAAACTTTGACCTGGATGGGCTGGCAAAGGCTTCACCCTCAGCCTGCTGCCTTTCTGTCCCCAGAGCCTGGATGAATATGCTCATCCCCCTTCTCACCTGAGCAACTCCTTCTCCTTCTCCAGTGCGTTGAGCATATTCACAGAAGAGGACTGCTGAAGACAGTAGGTCTGGAAGGCTGGCAGCATGTTTACGAATTCCAGGAATATTTCTCCGATGCACACGGTCATCAGGTCATCGTCCCCCTGCAAGTATGCAATAGAGCCCTGCTCAGTTAGCTCAGGAGAGGCACAGCCACGGGGCCCACCTTCAGTCCTATCAGCATGAACCTGCCGCAGGATCTGCTGAGCACCAGACCTAAGGTGGAGCTGGGCTCACCCTTCCTGGTCAAAAGGCAGCTCCTACAGTTCCAGGGGGAATCAGTGCCTGGAGAGGGGAAGGAAAGCTGGTCTAACTACTTGCTCTTCCACACACAAAGAGCTGTCTTCTCTCCTCTTGTGGGCTCAGCCAGCTCATCAGAGCAAGGGCTCAAAGGCCAGAGTGAGCCTTCTAGTCAAGAGGGTGCATTGTGGCCCCACAGCCTTATTTCTATTTCTCTGCCCTCTAACCACCATGCTGGTGGGGCAGGAAAGCTCCTTGTGGAAGGCAGGGTGCATCAGCAGAAGCAGCCATACACAGAGCTATAGAGCAGGGAGCAGCCTGCACTGCCTGGCCCCACAGCCAGCCTAGAGCCAAGCTGCAGTAAACTGCAATCCAAGGCAAACACAGCCAAGCCAGCACGAAGCCAGTCAGCTCAGGGCTGCAAGAGCACAGCCTGAGAGACAGAGCAAGCTGAGCTCTGTGCCCCCATGGTCACATTCTTACCAGCATCCAGGCTAACTGGCCTAAAACTAACTTTGATAATGGGGCCATTAAGACCCGATAATGGGATAAATGAGCAAGACTGCTGATGGCAGTGGCATCATCACAGCACAGTGAGTCCAGCAGCTGTGACCTGGCACAAGGCTACTGAAATCAGAATAGCTGAGGGAGCAAGGGACTAGATAGCTGATAGCGGATCATAACCCAGGAGTCCTACCTCCTGTTCCTCTCCTCCACCTATGCTGCCTCACTAATACAAAACCTATTCCAGTCTGCCTGGTCTGGCCCCTTTAGAGGGCAGATGCAGCATCATACCTGGTCAAAGGCCTGATCAATCTCTTCTTGAAGTATCTCCAGAAAGTTCTCATTGAGGTCAATGAGCTCCTGGATGTTGCTGAAGATGCCCTGGAGCTGCTCCTGGCTCAGCAGCCCAGCCGCCTGCATTGGGAGGTAGAACTCCTCTTTGATGATGCGCAGGTCCTCTCCATAGCTGGCCTCTGTGTTGACAAACTCCAGCACAGACTCCTTGCGCTCCGTCCTGCGCTTGTGGCACTTCTCGCAGAGGTCAGCCCGCCTCTGGTTGCAGTTCTGAACATCTGTCTCCACTGAGAGGTCCCTTTCTCCACAGTCGGTGCAGGGACGGTGGGCTTCCCAGGCCTGCAGGGAGCTCAGCGTTTCAGATGCCCTGTTCCTCCACTTCCTGGCTGGCATCTGGCCAATGCCACTATCTGCCCTCTCCACATCTGCTGACTTGGTCCGGGTGGCCTCAGTGGGATCCAGGTCATCCCGGGCATCGTTCACACCAACGATCCCGCTGTCTGTGCTCAGACTGCTGACATTGCTCCAGTGATGTCTGGAGCGGAGGGAGCCCCGTGGAGTGCGTCGGGTCTCATCAAAGCTGCCACCATGGCCAAGGTTGGCTTTTGCTACCACTGGACCTGAGAACAGACACAAATTGTTACAGGCACTGCCAGCTGCACAGTGCTCACCTGAGGAACTTGTGCTGGCACAGCCATGAATGGCAGGAACCCTGGGGGGACAGGCTGGATCTGGTGAAGCAGTGCTGTGAGCTGTCTCCCCACCCTGTTTTGCTGCTGAGACTGGTGAGAGTCAGAAGTAAATGGCTCCCAGGTGAAGTCTGGGATCTGTCATCTCTGCACTGCCCATACCTGTGAACTCATTTGGGCTGCCCCTTCCCCTGCCACCTACCAGAAAGGGACAGAGCAGAGTAGACCCTGATTTCCTGCACACCTGGGTACAACTCAGGATGCTTCCCCCCGCCCAGTTTGTAGAGTTACTCCACATTTACAGCAGCACAGCAGGGCTCAGCATGTGGCCCACGAGCCCCCGAGCGTGCAGTGTGTGTACCGTAGTCTCGCTCCTGCCGGCGCTTCTGTGCGTGCTGCCGCGCTGCAGCTGCGATCTTCAGCTCCAGCTGCTTCCTCTTCACCGAGTCTGTCGGCATCGGGTCACTGAAGTGCGGCCGCAGCCGGCACTCCCGCTGGGCCTTGGCACCATCCGTGCTCTCATGGACGATGTCGGAGCTGGATCGGCGACAGCCAGGACTGGAGGTCTGCAAGAAAGGCAAGAAAGGGTTTGGAGCAAGGCTGTGGTGAAAGCAGCACCTGTTTTTGCAGACACTGGACTTCAGCTGCCAAAGGAGAGAAAAGGAAACTCCTCAGCAGTGGGATTGTAAATGTAGCTCTGCTACATGATCATTAAAAAATCTGTTCCCCCAAGTCCCTCTGTCTTGTTCAGCCCTAACAAGCAAGAACCCCTCTCCCTTTGCTGTTTTGTAGCTCTGAGTACAGTGGCTCCGAGGTGGTTGTCAAATAACCATGAACAAGTCAACAGCACAGCTCTGGCTATGGGTCTGTGCTCAGCGACCTGAGCTCACCTGCAGCTGCTCTGTGAAGGTTTCAGCACTGCAGGGTCAGGAACTCCAGCCTCCATGCCCCGCCTGCACCAGCAGCTTGCCCAAGGGAGCACTAGGAGGGAATCTGTCTGAACCCCCAGACACACTGGAAGCCATGAAGGGTTTATTGCTGAACTCCCGGCATGAAATGCAGAGGTACATAGGCAGGGGCAAAAATCTCACTCCTGTTTCATTAAGTGTAATAAAAAAATCTTCTAATGCTTCTAAGTTTAATCACTCATGGGAGTTGGTATCAGATTGCTGTCTCCCAGCCTGCCCGGTTCCTACAATGAAGGGATCCTTCAGAGCTTCTAACAAAGAAAAAATCCTAAACCCATGTGTGAGAGGGGAATTCCTCTCTCTTACATTCCCTGCAGGTGGAGTGTCACTGGATGTCTCATTGCTTGGCTTGTCCTCCCAGGTCTCTGTTGCCATGGACATCGCTGTGGGCTGCTGGCTGTCCTCCAGAGGTGGGAGATCAGCTTCCCTCAGATCACACTGCCCCTTGGAGGGGGATTTGGCAGCAGTCTCAGCATTGCAGCTGCAAGGGAAGAAGCAGACTCCATTGAACATCACGGATGCAGTTCTCCTGCCGTTCCTGACACAGATGAGACTGAGCAGCAAGCCCAGGTTCAAATAACAACCTGCAACAGTTCAAGGAAAGTGCAGGCAGGGATTGTGACTGGTCAGCATGGATGGCTGTGCCTGTGTTTCAGGGGCTCTAAGCACAGCTCAGTTAAGACAGCACAAATTGGGTAACTGTACTTGTGCCAGCATCATTCTGGGTTATCAAGTCTCGGCTGTTCACAGGGCATTTTTGTGTCCATAAAACATGAGGTTCTCCATAGGGACCAGAAACACTCCTTTCTAAGTAGGCCACATCCATATTTGCTGCTATTTAAGGAGATGCTGCCAGCACAGATACCATATTGCTCATCTGGAAGAAAATCACCTGCTATAAACCATAATACTTTGAAGGGATTAGAGGATTAAAGGAGTATTCCCTCTGTTTTTCATCTCATATGATCCCAAGCCCATTAAAATCACTGGAAAGATACTAACTACTTTCAGTGAACTCAGGATCAGGCCTTTGGGTACACTTAAGAGACCTGAAAAGATTGGCAGTGTCTATTGCTCTCACTTGGCAGTTCTGGGATGCCCTCATTCATGGCTGTCTAGTGCTAACAAGGGCCTGGCCTGGCTGATACAGGCAGCCTGTCCAACCCCACGTCCCCCCCTCTGTAGACAACACCACTCTCCAGACAGACACAGTCTGGTGCAAAACCACTGACTTGACAGAGTAGTTGACAGGCTGTCGTTTGTGATACTATTTGTGATACATTTTTTTAACAGGCTCTCTAAGACATCTTATTGCCATGCATAATGAAGCCTGTTGGGAAGAATATTTTTTTTTTTTTATTTTGGGTTTACTTAGTTTTTATGGACTTGGATTCCTTTGAAAAGAAAGGTTGTGAGGACTGGATATGGATGCTTGTATATACAGGAAGCCAGTGTCTGGAACATATTTCAGGTTATGCATGTATTTTATGCTTAACAAAAATCTCCTATGAGAAAAACCTGCTTCTTAAAGGCTTCACTTGTGAACTTAAGCTGATAGGTCATACTGCTAATGTGCAATTCCAACAGTGTCAACTACAAGCAAACACATGAGACAGATGGGCATTCTCCTTGCAGTGAATGACAGTTGGCTCCAATAACAAACCATCAGCCAATACTGAAATCGCTGAAGAGGGAACAAATCTCCCAGAACACAAACTGGCTCTGTTGTCAGGCCAAAAAAGTTGGTTTGCATCTCTCCAGATGATGCTTTTTCATCTTCTTCCATTTATGTTTCCAGGCCCCTGCTGACACAACCAGTTAAAAGGAGTTTACTCGTGGCTGTGCAGCAATGGCAACAGTGCCAACAGCAGGCTCCTGGCATTTGCTTTTTGTTGTCCCCCTCCAGGTCTCTGCTCCCCAGCCTATAGAAAGGGGATACCAACACCACTGCTGTCACAGAGCAGTCTGTAGCACTTTACAAGGTGGCAGTAAGAGCAGCACAGGCACACAGCAAGGCTGCGGTCCCACCATGGTACTGGCCTGGCCTGGCCTGGCTTGAGAGGTTCCTGTCTCCTTCCTCCCTCCTGTCCCCAGCCATGCTTGGGGTACCACTCCTTATGTTTCTGTAACTGTCTGTGTGGCCATGATCTAAAATCAGTCTTGAAATTATATGGGTTTAAAAACCCTCCCTCATGTATTCTCAGACAGATAATTTCATCTATATTTCATTGAGTTGGGTAAAGTATGAACAGTTCAGCTGGGCAAACCCATGGGAGGGAAGGCACAGGTTAATGAGCAAGAAAACTCTTGAAGATGATGTGCCACTGCTGAAAACCACCCTTTCCAAAAGCTGCTCCTGCTCAAACTGTTCCTGGTTGAGTAACACGGAAAAGGGACCATGCTGGGGCACAGAGAGGCAATGGGATGTGTCCAAAGTTAGTAGCAGAGCTCACAATTGGAATATTATCTTCTTGATCACACCACCTCCCACCATACAGAACATATTCTCAAGAGAGATGCTGAGCTTTCATTTGTCATTTTCACAGTGCTTCAAGATCATCCACTTAAATATGGGAAGCACTCCAGAGTATTACTGCTCCTCTAAATGAAGTTGACAGCAGCTCTCTGCTGATAGGGTCTACAGACCAGATGCCACCACTTATTGTGGTTTCCATAGCCCAAAAGGGATATTTTAAAAAAATCTCCAGATGTGATCTGCAGTGGGAGTAAGAGCCAATACTACCCAGAGAGCTGAGCTAAGGAAACATGACTGAATATTGAGAAATTCAACCCACCCAATGGCTGGTCAGTTGGAGGTAAGAAAGGCAATGATGCAGAGGCCACATTGTATGAGAGGAGATTTCTTCATCCCTGGTTTGACTGTTCTACTTCTTGTTATGATCCCTCCTGCTTGATGTACTGGCTGTGTGGTCTTGGGGTAAGTGCTGCTCCATGCACTAGTGTGATCAGAAGCATGTAGGCAAAACAGGGAGGATACAAGCAGTTTTGTAGAACCACATCCTAGGGCTGGTCCTTTAACCTTTGCCTCTGGCGTAGGAGGAAGAGGGGACATTGCCAAGAAAACATGATATTGCTTCTTTCTCTAGTCCCCTCCTCCTGGCAGAGATCTGTGCTGCCAACAGGTTCACACCACTGCCTGCTCAAGCAAGTCAAGTCCCCTCTGCCCTCACACAGAACTGTAGAAGGGGGGACTCTGGCAAGTTTCCATCTGTTGGATCAAATCACTTATTGGGACAGGAGTTTGTGCCTGGGGTTGGTGTCAGTTTTTTCTGTTCTCCCCAAGAAAGGTGATGCACTTGGGCCAGCACAGGGAGGACAGGTTGTCTTTGAACGTGTTTTTAAACCTCTCGTCATCATCTCTGAATTGCATGGAAGTGGAGGTTCTGGGGATGGTGTACAACTGGAAATGCACCTGCTTTCCTTCACGGTCTCTCTGAGCTTCTTCATGGTTTTATCATTGTCCAGGCCAGCAGTTCTCAGCCCTTTCCACATGTTCCTGACTCTTTCTGACTAATGGAAACATTTTTGTGCACGTCTTCCCTGCTGTCACCTGCCTTCCTGACTTGGAGTCCTCTGCTAGGTGAAGTTGGTATTGTAGCCACTATCCTGGTGTCACCCCAAATATAGCCCATCACTCTTTTCAGGAAGCCTTCTTAGTCATGCTCTTGGCTAAATTGTGCAGGTTTCTGTTGTCACCATGTCTCCCATTTCAGAGACACAAAGCCACGGTCCTTGCATGTCCTTATCGTGAACAATTCGCCACTAAAGCAATTTCAGAAAGTGGACTCTATACTGAAAAGCTCACAGATTTCCACCTAGATGCCAACATCCCTTGTCAGCCAGGACTACCACCTAAGTTAAGGGTATCCAGTGACCCATGAGGGGGCTAAAGCCACCATAATGATGAGACTGAAAATCAAATCTTCACTGACAAAATATTAAGTCAATTGAATGAATCTTAAGTAATTAACTATGAATTACTAGGGAGACTGTTAACTTACAGACAAAACTTCTTTGTAAAAGTGACACTTACACAGAAGCACTAGAAAGAGAAGACAGTTTTAGCTATTTTATTCTGTGATGCTCCATCACAACATCTCTATCAAAGGCTTGCTGAGCTCAGTATCTGTGGAAATGGGACCAAATCCCCAGCTTTCAGCTCATTTCACTCAAGACTTAGAAAAAATGTGGCCTGGATGCCAGCGATCATAATTTAGCACCCAAAACGTGGACAAAAATCTCCCACCTCTGCAGTGAAAATCAGCTGGAGTTGTGAATATTCAGGGACATTACAGTCTCAGGTGAAAATAATGGAAAAATGAGAAATTTCTAAAAAAAAGGAAACTGGAGTTTCCCAATGACCAGTGCTTTGGCAATAACAATTACCATTACTTGTTATTACTCTGGAAAATAACAAGGCCAGGGTGGTTCCTTCACATATAAAAACACCTCTCTAATACTGAAACCATTGTCATCCACATTTTTAGATCAGCTGTCATTTTGGTGTTAATAAAATCGCTTCATAGATTTTAACAAATCTAACTAGGGAGACTGAACACATTCACAGAAACAAAAACCACTGTGGATATTAAAAGTGCAGAAACCACACTGAAACCATAAAGGCCCTGGGCAGGAAGTGTTTGGAGGCCGGGAGAGTAGGGGGAAGGAAGTTCAAACACACTCCCCATTTCCTGTACTTTGCTGTGCACGCAGCTCAGGCTCCAGATACCAGTGGAATCACTGATCTGCACAGAGACAGCTGTTCTTACACCCTTACTGCTTGTGCCGTTCTGTGTATTTCATTTCACGTTAATGACAAAAATAGCCTAATCCATTAAAATGGTTGCATACCATAACTTCCTTCTCTACCTCTTCCCTGGGTTTTCATACTGTAGAAGAAAAGCACAAAGGCTGGGCTGGACAGCCGAGGGAAGCACTGAGGGCTCTGACAACACCTACTTCCCTTTGGATTATAAAGTTGCAGAAGTATTTCTGCTGTCACTCTGGCTACAACTCCACAGAAGTTCTTTCAGACGACTCTCATTCCTATGCAGAAGTCACTAGCACCTCCTCTAAAACCCGAGTCCATTCTCAGCCCATGCATTCCAGAAATAACAAGACAGCATACAAGGTTGATGCCCTGGCATTTCACACACCCATCTGTGGGTTGCAGAAGCAGCCAGAACTAAGTCTAATGCAGTTCTTGGCAAACCCAACCATGAAAGCCAAGTGCATGGAAACAAACCACTCCACCAACACTTATTCCTCCTTTTCCCATCAGCCTTATCTCACGATAAGACAGTGATAACTGCTCCAAATTCTTAGCTTCTAAAACTTTGCTGATTCCTACTGAGCCACCCTGCATAGAAAGGGATCCCCATTTCTTTGGCAGGAGGGAGGTAACAGGACTGCAGTGTCCAAAACCAGGATAGAGAAAGCAGTAGCTGTGCATCTTACCCAGAGAAAGGGAAAAACCCTGGATGGAGAAGATGGAAGAAGGCTTTACACAAGTATTTTCTCTGGCTGCTTACACAGAGATGGCAGAAGGTCAGTATTTACAAGTACTTTCACTCACTGCCTGTGCAGGTTACCAAGAAGGGGTTAAAGACTCGTAGCAGCCATCTTGCCCTTGTGTGCCTGTTCACTACATACAGGCAGCAAGTGAAAGTACTTGCTGCTGCATGTCACACTATCTAAATTCATGTCCTGCAGTGGTGGGAGGACATCTTTCTTCAAAGGAATCATTAGTACTTTGTATCCTTTGGCTGTCTTCTACTTTTAACAGATGCTAAAAAAAAAAAAGACATTTTGGTAATTTAATACAGAAATAAAATGGGTGGGAAACTGGGTGTCAGAACTACTAATGGCTGTTGTCTTTACAGGGTTAAGGTGCACAAAAAAGCAAAGTCTAGATGAAAATGCTTTTTGATGTTTAATCCCACGCAAGGTGGAGCTTAAGCCGAACAGCTTAAAGACAACGTCCATGTGGCTATCAGAGACTCCAAGATGAAAGGCTCTGCCAACAGTGCATTTATGCTACAGGAATTAAATGTACATATCAGGAGAAAGACTAGATCATTAACAAGGGAACTGCTTTCAGGTGACCCCACGGAGCATGTTACCTTTTCTTAATAAGTTCCAAGGCTGAACCTATGAATTCATCCTTCATTTTTTGTAGCTTAGCTCCATAGCTGGATAAGTCTGTGGCTTCTAACAGCAGCGATGAACAGCAAGAGGACTGGGCTTCAGAAGCCAGCGACTGCCCTGCAAGGTGGAGGACATCTTTTAATTGTCTTGTCTCTCCTTTCTGCTGCTCATCACTGAAGATCTCCTGCCCAGCACTGTGTATTGCTCCTGACTGTAGAGGTGATCGTGGAACAGGGCTGGAACAAATAGGGACTGGTGATGAATCTGGGATGGAAGTCTGGAAGGTTCTGTCCTTCACCTCAGGACTGCTCATCTTGAAACCATCCCATGTGGCTGGGTTTTGGGAAAAGCCAGCAGAGGTGTGGTTTTCATGGAATACATCATCATCCTCCTCTGCTGTGACAGCAGGTTCATTCACAGCTTTGGTCCCTAAAGCTTCTGGACAGACATTCTTACTGTTTTCCTCCTCCAGTGTCTGGTTTGCGGCCAAACCCTTTTTCAAGCAATCTGCTGGCCCACTGCTGCTGTCAGATGAATTTCCCTCCTTACTTCTCATTTGCTTGAACTCCTCAAAGGTGGGTATGTAGAGCCTCCCTTTGCAGCGGCCTTTCTTGCTCTGTCCCAAAGTGACTTTGCCATCTGTTTCCCCACTGTACTGTTCTAGGGTCTCTGGTGTTCTGGATTTGCTCATCTCATGGCTTTCCCCAGCATGCTGAAGGGGCAAACTAGGGGAGCTATTCTGCCTTCGGAGCTGAAGCCTCCTCTGAGCCTCCTGCTTGATGTCTTCTGGACTGATGATCCTGTGTGCAAAGCACAGTCCCTGCCCTGCTGTGTGGCTGTGCCTGAGAGCACTGTGTTCCACCAGAACCGTGCAGCAGTTCACAGCACAGCCGTTCTTGCACTGCTGGCACACCTGGCATTCAAAGAACTCCTGGGCCATCAGCTCAGGCAGGGCCACCTGTGGGCGCACTGGCTTACAGGGCTCTGCCACCTTGCTGCTGTGCAGCCTCAGCTTCTCCTTCAGCTCTTTTTTGGCATCCCCGTGTAGGGCTCTTTCCTCTGCAGAAGGGAAGAGCCACTGAGGCACTTTGGCAAAGGGAGGGAGGAGCACATTCTGTGCAGATCGAGATGTCTGTTTAGCACGGAGAGAGAGGTTCCTCAGTGAATCTGATGCGCTCAGTACTGGGGCCACGTCCACACAGCCTTCTGTCCACTGACTGGTGCCTCTATAGCGGAAGATGATCTCGTTATCCAGGCTCCGGCAGTGAGAATACACCCCACAGTCAGCAACTGTTGCCCAGTGAAGGTTCTCCACACTCCGATACATCCGGTTTTCCACAGGATTGGCCAAAGGTGCCTTGCCCGTGTGGCAGGCAAGAGTGTGGAAGTCCCCAGAAAAAACATGAGTGTCTAGGTTCTTTAGTGGATGCATTCTGCTAACCGAAAAATCCTTTAAGGCATGTTGTGCACAGAGCTGATTATTTTGGCAGCTCGAGATCACCCGGCAGTGTTCCTGTCTCTCATCAACACTGATGTATGTCATAGCAAATGCACATGGAGGCTCTAGGACAGTGGCGTCTAGGGGGAGAGGAGGGAGCTGGGGTGTCGCTTAGATGCCAGTCAATGTCCACAGACCACAGACAGCAAAGTGTGCTGCTGGGCACTCAGATAAGAGAGCTCTCACATGGGTGGAGTCGCCATGCGTAGTAGACCTGTGAATGGAAGGAAAGATGAGTTACTGAAGCAGCCTGGTGCTGACTCGCAGGATGCAAAAGCAGGTCTGCTTCCAGGGTATAGAGAATCCAACAGCAACAGCTTGTGTAGGAGCAGGGCAGCGTAATGGGGCGATGAGCCGTGGGGCTTGGGGCAGGGAAGCTTTTTCTTCTCTAGCCAAGCCAACAGTGGCCTTACACTACCCATCTGAATTTGGAGAAGTTTATCCCACCTACCCTCAGCAATTCCCTCACAGTAACATTGCTCTGCTCTAGAGACAAATGCTCAGAAGTGCTTGCTGCAGGTTCAGCTTATTCACACAGCAGCACTAAGGAGATGGCACGTTTAGCAAGGTTCTTTCCCTCAAATGGAGTGCAGAAAAGAGTGTGTGGGTTAAGGGGGATGCTGGGGGTGGGAAAGGATGATGTAACGGTGTGATCTCCTGGAAGATTCAAGTAGCAAGGAGGAAGAAGAAGGCTGGCAGGTGGTGGTTTTGTGCCTGACAGTCACACTGCAGCCCCTTATTGCTCTGATTCACCCTTCACAAGGAAGATACATATGGTTTATTGACTGCATATGGTAGCCAAGCATTGCCAAGGCCTTTCCAGTGCAGAGATAAAGGTACCTTACAGACTTTCACAAATGCATCCTCCTGACTCCTTAGCCATGGGCTCAAATGATCATTTCCCCCATGACAGCTCAGCAGAGGCCCCAAAAGAGAAAGGTGCGCTTTTCAAGGCTCCTCCTGTGAGCTGTGTTCTGCACTGTAAGGCCCAGGGAATCTAAGTGACTAAATCACATGTTCAGAGTAGAGAGTTAAATCCCCAAACTCCAGTTTGGACCAGCAGGATGAAGGCTAAGTGGCTACATCCTTGCTGGAAGTGGATGGAGCCTCCTTACACTGAATTGAGAGACTCTAGATTTTTTTTAAGGATTTAGGCCTCATGGACTTGCCAGCAGTCACACAAGACATCAGTGTCTGCTACAGCCCAGTCCACTCCCTTCCTTGGCAATCAGAGGCAAAGGGAATGAGTGAGTGCCATAAGTAAAGGAGAGTAAGATTGGGCAGGGGATATGGAATTAGCCTGAGATTCACAAGGGCAAGATAGAGCTGGGATGGTGCGGCATGAGTCTTTAATAATAAACCAGGCAAGAACCAACCAGGTTTAACACACAGGAAGAGGTCTTGGTAAAGCAAGACAGAACCAGTTACAGCCCAGCCTGTTTGTTCTGTAGGGCAGCTGGATTCCCCACACATGGCCAACTATTCAAGGAGCACAGCCACCTTGACCAGGAGGGGAATTGAAGAGGTTTGTTAGTCCCCGAAGGCTAAGACACCACAGGCACCTAACCATGTGATGCACCAACAGACATTTTCTATCTGAGAGGAAGTCTGAATTACTGTATTGCCTGGAAGCCAATCTTGCTAACACACTGGGAGCTTGACTCATCCCTTGCTTAGAGTGGCTCAAATTAGCATACTTTCCCCACATAAATGAAATTATGTCTAATCTAATCCCAGAGAGGGAAGGCAGAACTGCTCCTGTGGTTCACCACTGAATGAAGAACATAATTTCCATCCTTCCTAACTGCTAAAAATAAAAATTAAAACTAGCTCTCAAAGTGTGGCTGTTCCCCAAGATGTCACAGACACTTCTCACCCAGTCTTCTCATGATGGGGCTGGAGTTCCCCCTTCTTCATGGCTCTGGAGGAGCCCACAGGTGACAGCAGAGAAACGTGAGGATCAGGACTTTCTGTGATCATAGGTTATAACATAATCTGTCAAGAAAGAGAGAATTATATGATGTGAGAGCCAGTCACTGAGCAGAGAGCAGGGCTCCTGGTAGTGCCGAGAGGCTCCTGTGAGAAAGTGCTGTTAATAAAAGATGCCATGCCCTGTCAGGTTGGTCTGTGATCAGTCGCAGCCACAGGACTAAAAGCCACCATGTACATTTGGCACTCTGCTTGCAGAACAAGAAGAAAGAGAAAACAGCCCTTGCTGCAGTGAGAGCAGAGAATAAAGCTTACCCTCTCCCAGGCAGGGACTTACACAGAGTAAGGCCTGAAGAGAAAGCAAGGCCCATGTGAGGCAGGATCCTGGGCTGGACACTGGCTCGGCAGGCTCTGCATGTGTGCATGTGTAGCAAGGGGGCCAGAGAAGAAAGAGCACAGGCAGGGGTAGAAGCAGTCAGGAGAAGAGTAAGGAAGCAGGCACAGAAACAACAGGATGGGATCTGTCTGTGGCTGCTCCATTCATCAAGAGATGGGCAGCAGACAATTGACTTTTGTCCTCATGATTCTCTTCAGCTGGAAGTCCACTGCCAGGGCTCGTAGAGCTGACCCCTCTATGGGCTGCAGGTCAGTTACAGTGATGCCAGGCGTGGGTGGTTGGGGGCCACTCTGCCCCTGCCTGCTCAAGTGCACAGCACAAGCCATGGAGGAGAGGTTGCATCCCTCCATTTCTCAGGGGAATGCCTCAAACCCTCCAGCAGGTGAGGGTACCCCTCTGCCCTGCAGAACAGCACAGGCCCATTCCCCCAGCAGCCGTGGAAGGTGCCAGTGCTCTCAAGCACTGCCAGGCAGCAGGGACCTGCTGCTGCTTTGTCAGGGCAGGATTTTCCAGAAAATGTCTGTGGGATGGCAAAAGTCACTTCAGTAGGGCAGGCAGAGTGAGGGACAGAGAGCAGGAGCCAGAGGCAGGTTTGCAGAGTGGAGGAACCAGAGAAGATAGAGAACAGCCACAGCTGGCTGTGAGACAGCAGGAGACAGAGACTTTACAGAGGAGGTTGAGCAGAGTTTGCGGAAACATAGGCAAGCACCAAAATTTACTGGATTAAGTACAGGAAGATGGGAATTTTGCTTCCAAATAGTTTATTTTAATATTTGTCACCCATCAGGGGTGAATTTTCTTTCTCTGTAAAGTGATTTTTTCGGTTTAAGAGAACACTTTAGACACAGGAAGTCCCTTTGATACTTCCAGAAGAGCTCAGAGCAAAGGTGCACATGGATGTAGCTCACAGGTGGGTGTGCAAGGGGGTCTGGTGCCCTGGCTGGAGTGAGAGGGAGCCTCAGAAATCAGTGAGTTCTGTTCCCCCAAATGCCTGCAGGGCAGCTGTGGAGATCCTGTAACAGCCAGCTCAGGCAGCAGCACCTTTCTTCCCTGTCACTTCACTCTCGGAAGGACCATCTCTTTCCTACTGAACTCTTGTGATCTTGCCTGTTCCCCCATGTCACTGCCCTGAGGGCTGTGCACAGCATGTCAGGCAGCTAAACCTAATTTCCCTGAGCACCCTGGGCATCTGCTGCCTGAGTCATGACCTGGACAGGGGACTGGCTGAGGCACAGCCTCCATTCCCCATTGCTCAGGGATGCTTGGAGCAGGAGAAAAGCAGCAGTCTCTCTAAAACACCAGGTAATTTGTACCTGGCCTGTAACCAGGAAACACTGAGTGTTTCTCCCTCCTTCCCCTGTTCTTGTGCTCCATGGCACACAGCAACAGCATCATTGCTTCAGCTCAGATGCCTGCATTTGTCAGGCCACTGACACCCATGATACAAAACATGTGCCTGCACACTCAACTCCCAAGTAACATGGCCACAAGCCTGTTGTAGGCAGTCTGCTGGAGGAGAGCACAAGATGGAGACAGAAAAAAACCCAAAACAAGTTAATATGCTTTTGGTTGATATGCTAGAGATGACCTTTGAGCATGTACTTGCAGGCCCACAGTACATACAGAGTATTTAGCTGCAGTCTTATATGATCACCAACAAAGAAACACTGGGAACCACAGCAACGTGAAAGTTTGTCCTCCCACCACCTCAGAGCTGTAAGTACATGCTGTAGCTACAGCAGGTGATTCCAGGTATTGAACTGCAATGGTCACAGAAGTGTGAGGCAATGGAAGGAAGGAAATGCGGGTTTCTTACATGGTCACCCAACTCTGGGTCCTAATTTACCCTCTCCTAAAGGTACACAGCAGCCCTAATGTATCCTCTGCTCTCCTCCAGTTAGACCAAGAACTGAGTTGCCAGGTCTTTATCACTCCCCAGTATATGTGAGCACTGTGGATTGATGCCACGCTCCTTTGTTTATGCACCTGGGTACTTCCAGGCAGTCCTGTCCATACTTACCCAAAGCTCAGGCTTTATTCTAGACCAGCAATCCTCCAGGCCCATTCTGACTTATTCCAGGCCAAATAGCAAAGCAGAGATCAGTGTTGGCTGCTGCTGCAGCACATCACTGCTCCTCAATCACACTGTCTGTGAAACATTTCCCTGTTCCCTTGCTCAGGGACTGAAAAGCTTCTAGTGGTTATGAGCCTCATGCCTTAAGTGAGCATAAGACTAAGGGCAATGTGTGCTCAGCTTATTTTCTACCCTGTGATTGTGTTTAATCAACTTCTTCACTACTCTGATAAGTGCCTGCTTGGAGACTTGCCACTAACCTTAATTTTCCTGTAAAATCCCCCCCAAGAACTTATTTCTCAAGGATTAAAGTTTGAAGGATAAATTATTTCTTCCCAAACACATCAGAACCGTTCTGCCTGGCTGACCTTCCCAGCAAAGCACCAGATGAAGTGTCAGGACGATGAAGCAGGCAGGCATAGGATAAGTAGCTCATTGCTGATGAAAAGCACTGTGGAGAAGACCATGTTCAAGGACTCCAGGAATATCAGGACAAGGGATCACAGAGCATCACAAGGCCTCAGGAAAAGAGGCCACCAAATCTGGCAGGGCTGAGTAGGTTTGCTGGCGCTGCTTTGCAGAGTTCACTGCAGCAAGATTTGCTCTATAGACTTACCAAACATGGACCTCTGTTCCATGAAATGGCGGAGAGCAGCTTGCTATTGTCTGGCCTCTCCTGATTGATCAGAGACATCAAGTGAGACTGGTACATTTTCCACTTTTCACATTTACAATATCTCAGTCAGAAGCAAATGAGCTTCCGAGTCACAGCCATCACACCAAACTCCTACTTCCAAGGGAGGGGAAGAACTGCAGATCCTTACTCCATCTTGAAATAAGAGATTACACTAACCTTCGTGTTTTATTCTATTTGTTCTGAATTAGGTTTTGCAAATTGCAGCACTGAACAGAGGTTGGTTTATTCTGGACTACAATCTCCCTTTTATTTCAGAGATCCAGCCAGATAGAGGGATGCGAACAGCACATTTCAAAGAGCTATACAAAGGATTTTAGCAAGCTATGATACTGCTGTGAGTTTTGTGCTATCTGATACAGCTAACCTCATGGTCACAGCATGATCTGCCTACTTCCATGTCATGCACATCACTTCAGCTGCTTAGCAGAACACCAACAGTATCAAGAGAAAGAATGCCAGATGTTTTATTTTTTTCGTATTAAAGGTTAACAAGAAAAAGAAAGGTGCCTTGGCTGTATTTGCTTTCTTACCTGTCCTCTTAACCAGAGCTGTGCTGCAGAAACTGGTTGATGAAGATAAGGTGATTGTAGTTAAATTTCTTGGGGGGTTTTTTGTCTGTTGTAGCAGCTGAAACAAGAACACGGCTTATATAGTGTCTGTTAATTGCAGCAGGAGAAGTACAGCCACAGTAGTTCCCTAAACTAGTACAATTTCCTGGGTTTCTTCTCCTTCCTAGGGTAAACAGCTAACCATAACTTTCCCTGAGTTTACAGTATTATCACTGCTTTCATTGTCCACTTCATGGCATAAATCAGGATTGCTAACAAGAGGAACGACTGCCAGATTGATTTCAAGGCCAGGTAATAAAGGGAAAACAATAACCTTCATAGTCTGCTCACTGTATTTATAGTCCCTGTGTTCTCACCTTAAACATAAGCAGGAACCACAAAGTCTCAGAGACAGCTTGGCATGGGAAACCCCTGAAGACCCAGTGCAGCCCAGGATCAAGAGGTTGCTGAGAGCACAGGCAATTGCATTAAATTCTGCTGTGTTATGAGCTGCTTGCTTTGCCATGTGATATTGTCTAGCCATTCTCCTCCTTTCACATCTCTTTTCCTAATCCTTTTTGGGATTTTTTTCTTGCTTCTCCAAGTCTTCCTCCATCTCGCTGCACTCCACACAACAACTTGTTGTTAACAACTTGTCCAGAAAAACTGGTCTTGGCCACAGTCAGGGCTGGCTGGTCGGAGCAGCCCACAGGGTACACATGTGCCAGCCAGATGTATCACAGAACAATCTGTCCACAGTATCTGTTCATCACCATATGAACATCCTGGTATGGATCAGCTCAGTTCCAACAGGGAGAGTGTAGGAATCACCATAACTTCATGTGAGCTTCTATTTGGGTCAGATTGGCTCTGAAATAGTCTCAAGGCAGTGAAAAAGCCACTCTCAACATTTTATCGACTCACTTAAGTATTCTTGGCTTCTGTTCTGTGGGATTTTTAAGCTGTTTGGGAACTATTTTTATTGACATAAAAGGTTTCACCTGAGAAGCCCTACTGCTCCACACACCTGTGCACTTGGCAGCAGTGCCTCTGATGAATTTTTCTGGCTGCTCTCTTAGTCTCAGCAGCTTCCTTCTCCTTGTGTTCCTCCTTCAAAAAGGCTGTGATGACACGATGCTTCCAGCCTACCTCCAAGGACAGGCATTCCAGCACACTGATTTCAGGTAGCATTCTTGCAAGGTGTCCTGTGTTCCCTTTTGATTCCTTGCTTTGGGAAAGGGTACACCCTTTTGTCTCACCAATGCACCACTCAATCTCTTGGACAATATTGCTCCAACAGTCCTGCTGATGATGCAGCAGAGGGATTGGAGCTTGAGAGGATTAACATTCATCTTGCAGCAAAGGAAGGCTGAGTAGGTTGATTCTGTAACAAATGCTCCTGTCACCAGTGTGACACCCCCATCAAGTGTCCCAGCTGGAGTTGCTTGTCATCATCAGCTGTGAAGCATCCCAAGAGATGGCAACACCCACCATCTGCCAAGCTTTCAGTGATTCAACACCCTGGTTGACCACAAAGCTCCTTTGGATGACTCCCTCTCAGGAGGAAGCAAGTCTCATTTGCAATGAAGTCCTCTTGTGGGACAGATCACTCACAGCACCCATGAACCTGCAGGGTACATCTGATTGACAGATGCTGCCCTTGTCTGCAACACTGTGAGCCACTCTGCTCCCCTCCTATGGCTGGAGAAGGAGTCCACAGGGTTATAACCAAGCAGAGACAATGCTCAGGCTTGAGTTAGCTGATGTTCAGGACCCAGGTGGTTTCCCCTGACCTGTGTAGACACCATGAACCAAGCATTCCCAGGCCTTTGGGTCATGCAGAGCAGATCTTGACCATCACCCACCTTGATCCTAGCATACACACACAGCACTCACTACTGGCCTTACAAGGAATAGACATGGTCTGAGCACAGGCTCTGACCTTGCTCCATATCTGGCAAAGACACAGGCAGTTCTCAGAGGCAAACCTGAGCCAGGAAAACCTACCCACCCCCCTGTGAGATATCTGGGAATTATAAAGCCATATGTCAGCTCACTTTACAATCTGGCACCTCCACTTCTCCTTCAAATTCCCACTCTTCATAGGTATAACATCAGCACTAACTGCAGAAAATGGCTGCAATATGGCTACAAGTGAATTTGTTATTTCTTGGGAGGCTGGGAGAAGAAAAGGTTAGGGTTGTGACTTGAAGCTCAGTCCCAGCAAAGGGTCCAGCATCAGTTGTGACTTCCCAGTGCCAGCTCCAGACTGTTCTCCTCTGGCTCCCAGCTGCCAGAGGTGTGCCCCAGCCCAGCCCTGCTACGCTCAGTCAATGACTCGCATGCCTTTGTGAGGCAGCCCAGTACTGCCAGCCCAGTGCTCTGCCTCCAGCTGTGATCAATGGCACATCCTTTTGGAAAGAGCAACACAGATGGGCAATGTCTGCAGATGAAAAATGAAGAGGTGGGGAACTACACCTCAGATCATCTAAAACTGTCTTGATCCTCTCTGCATGTGTTTGAGGAAGGCAGAAGGGACAGTGCAGAAAAGGAAGGGCACAATGGGTCAGTTAAATATGAGAACTGAGAAGTAAATCAAGCCAGTAGCAGGAAAGGGTTGGCTGCTCCCTTCCCCTTGCGGCATGTGAGGAGGATCAACAGAGCCTTCACCTAAGCACTCAGCTGAATGTTGTCATCTTTTGCACATTTCAACTCACAATTTTCATTCACTCTCTGGCAAGAAAGAGGTAAAAAGCCAAGTCACACTTGATGGAAAAAATAAAATCAAGACCTTTTTTTAATATCGCCATTTAACTAATGATTTAATCTCATGATTTGCAGGGCCTCAGTCATGATGCTGGATTTCTTCCAAGGTGGAAATACCCCTGGCTGAACCAGCAACACATGACCATCAGGGCACATAGAAACATAGCATTTCCCATGCCCAATTACACTGCTTCCACCAGTCCCAGAAGGACAATAGAAAACCAGTCCTATGCAGTTGGCTCCTTCAGGGTGGCTGAAGGTATTCCTTCTTCCTTGTTCTAAGATTGTCCCAAGAGTCTCAGCCTAATCTTTAAAATGCATAGGGCAGAGGAAAGAAATCACACCCCAATTCTAAGAATAAGCTGTACGTCAGAAGTTTCTACTCCCTTCCTTATACTAGGAAGATGTTTTTTGCAGCACAGCCACAAATGTTAAACTTTGAGTGCACTAGTGGCTTACTGCATCAATCTTTCCAACCAGGCAATATAAACCTTGGCTCTCATCTCACTAGTGGGGAAAAAAGCCCCACTACTTAATTCTGTTGATCTCAGTTCATTAACTCTGCACTGGAAGCCACTCCAGCACTCCCCAAAGCTTAGGGTAGGTGGATGAGCAGAGTTCTTCCATGCCAGCAACGCATGTGAGATCAGAAGGAGGTCTGGTGGAGAAAGGAGATGTTGAGGATGGTAAAGGAGACATATGATCTCATCCGACACTTGGTTGGTCAACCTTGCTTGGTTACATCCCAAAGCTGTCAGGCACTTTGGCATACTGTTGGCAGAGGCAGGTTTGCCACGAGGAAATGTGTGCCAGCAGCACCAGTAGTCCTGGCCTGGCATGGATGGCCACAAGCAGTAACATTTCCTGTTCCTTTGGCTCTGGAGGCACTCGGCAATGCTTCTACAGAAAACCAGGCGGGACTGTGCCCACCACCTGTCTCAGTTGAGGGATGTATCCTCAGAAGGTCCATGTTTGTTGCCCACTATGAGGCAGTGGGAGTCCTGACAGGGAGCTGGTGCAGCTGGCCAGGCTCTGCCTCTGCATCAGTCCCACAGAACATCACAAGCTCTTCCCTACCTACCAAGGAGAATTTATTTTCTTCTTTTTTGCAGATTTTCAACTCCTCCCATGGGCCTCTCTAAACAACCCCTTCCCTTTCAGATGCTGATGCTTTTCAGCTGATTAAACTGTGGACCAGACCATGAGCTGGGTGTAAATCAGTATCGCTTGTCAATGCTAATTTACACCTGCTGAGAATTTCCCTTCCTTCACCATTTAGCAGAATTATATGACATGTCTTTTATCTCTCCGCACAGTTTAGCCTGCCATTCCCCTTTCCTGGCCCCCGAGCCTCCTGCTTTGCTCTGAACTCCCTGGAGGTTTACAGGATAAGTTGCTTATTTGCAATGTAAAGTGTCTCTCAGAACCACAGCCCCGTGCAAACAAACCCAGGAGAGGCACATTTATCCCTACTTGTGCAACAAATCCAGCCCCATCTTTTCCTGGCAGCAGTCCCCTAAGCATACACTGCGCAGAACTTGCTAAGGGAAGAAATATGTCCCTTATTGCCATTACACAATGCAGGACTTCTCTGGGGAGATGCAGAGGACGGAGAATGAAAGGATTGATTCCACAGAGACCCTGAGCTCTTTCCTTTCTCATTGAAACTGATGGTGATGGCTTGCCACCCAGCTCAGCACCCTGTAGATTCTGACTGTCAATAGGCAGGATACCATTAATGACTTCTTGTTGCTACGGTGATATTGATGGATAGTCCCTGGTGTTGGTGGGAATCCTGGGAAAGCTAGCAAAAAAAAAAAAAAAAAAAAAAAAAAAAAAAAAAAAAAAAGTGGGTCAAAAAAAAAAGTGAGTTTGCCCACAAAGGGGCAGTTATGTGACATACTTGGTGAATTTAGTGGCACTTCACACCTCCTGCCTCCTACAAGAACAGCACAGTGTTCTCCAGAGCCAGTGCAAACACTCCTGCTTGCAGCAGGGCTCTGGTGCAGAGGTGCAGTGCTGCAAGTAGATTTCAGTACTAGGCATTACTTTTGCAGCTTCACTCTGGCAATTCATTTCATATACGGAATAACAATCTTGGCTCCAGTGAAATCACTTGGACCTGTGCCAGTGGGCACAAAGCCAGGATTTTCCCCAGCTCTCAGGATGTCTTATCGCAAGTGACAATTTCATTCAGCTGCTTCGATAGCCACTGGGAACCCCTTGCCTCTCCAGAACCGTTTCAAGCATGGAAAAGCCGCTGTTGCAGTTTTTTGCTCTATTTCCCTGAGGCTCAGTGCTATCCTCTCTTTGAAGGTGGTGTCATGGGCTCTCTCTCAGCTTCCTAATTTGCAATGCGCAGTTTAGAGAAAGCTTTCACCTTTCATCCCAACCAAGCCACTGCTGGAAACAACAGGCTGTGCTCCAGTCACAATTGGGTCCTTTCACTTTGCACAAGTGTTCTTGGGATTTGGGGCTCAGGAGCCATCTTCCTAAAATAACACTTCTTCCTTTGACCTTCCTTTCTCTGGGAAAATCATTCCTAATTCAGGTTGGTGACACATCAATGAAGAAGTGATAAAGCTCCAGTGGAACTCCCTCTTTCTCTACAGATGCTATTTATCTAAGTCCACCGAGGAGTGCACAAACTGCAAGATGCCTTATTTGGGGGATGATTTCAGTATGAATAGCAACTTTTAGAGTATGCTCTCCATCTAAGACTCTTACATTTTCTGCTTTGTTTTATGTCTAGGAGTACATACAAATTTACTAAAGAACCTTTTATTCCTAAGAGTAGTACCACTCTAGGCATGTATCACTCCATCACCTGATGGGCACTCTTAATCCAGAAAATTTTTATTGGTTTGGATCTGTTATTACAGAAGAATGATATCCACAGGGGAGCATTATCTATAGCAATACCATTACATAGACAGTTTTGCCAGTAAATGCCCCAGTGTAGATCAGATCCAATGGACGTGTCAGCTTTTCCCTCTACTTGTGGGTTCAGATCCCTTGCCTCCATGTGACCTCAGTAACCAGAAACAAAATTACCCTGCTCCTCTCTTTTGCATTTTTTGATATCCCTAGTTCTAATGGCCTACAGAGTCTGAAAGCACTTTACATCAGGAACAGATCCCAGGAGAAAAATTCAGTTCCTCTCTCTACATTACGTGTAGCTGTTCATCGAATTTACTGGGCAAGGTTCCTAAGCACATGGAGGCCGGACCAGCACTGACAGAGGGTCTCTCTTGTATAGCAACCCTTTGATCAGACTGTCAGCATCACTTATTTGCTTTTGTTTCATATTCTTCAATGCTCCAGTAAGTTGTTTTTCCCAGTTGATTATCAAAGGCAAAGGCTGCCCTTTCAAGTTGGATTTGCACCTCTTCCCTTCCCCTCCATTTCAATTAGCTATGGAAATTACTTGGACTTTCTTTTTCTATCTCCTCTTGCCTGCCTGTCTGAGAGGCTTTAGGAACACTGATGGCTGGAGAAAACTCCAGCTGATGTCTTTCCTGTAGGAAATGTTGTGACTTGCAATTAGCACATCTAAGTGCTCTGCTTGACCTGCTGCTGGCCAGGGTGGAGAGCACAGACCTAGCTGCAGTGTCCTGCCTTTTCCCCAGCCAGGAGCAAGGGGATGGAGTACTGTGAGTGCTATGGATGGAAGAAATGAGGTACCACCACAAACTGGTAGGAACAGACAAGGACAGGAATTGGTTTATTGCACTGGGAGACAGAAGGTGATAGGAACATAAAAGCTTCTTGAAATAGGATTTCTGCCTGTGGGGAACTGCTGTTCTACTGCGTTTGCAGCTATTACTTCTCTGCAAACAATTCTGTGACTGCAGAGACACAACAGGCAGTGAACTGCCCAGGGCAGCTTAGGGCTGAGCAGAAATGGCATTTGCACTGGGCTCTGGGTTCTTCCACTTGGAGTTGCATGGGGAAATGTCTTTAGAGACAAATCCCAGCATGCTGGGAGGAGCACACATTCCACAGAACAGCTTTCCAAATGTGATTTGCCCTAAACAGCTGGTCACCAAAGGTTTCTCAGGTCACAATATCAAGACTTAAAAACACATCAGATGCATTCAAGATAGGAGAATCACTCTGGGCTGTATTCGGCCCCAGCTGGGCATTAACTCCCAGGTGACCCCATAGGAACAGGATTTGGAGAGATCAGACTGGAGGTAGTAAAGATCCATGGGATTTCTCACCACACACGAGTCTCCCCCAGACACATCCGTGTCATGCATGGTTTACTGGAGATGTTTTAAAGTCATCATTAAGAAACAAATTCCAAGACTGATTAATACCAACACATGTACTCTTGGGATATTCCTAACCACATCTATATATTCTAACTTATCAATATTGCCATGGGACTCTTTCTTTTTGGTTTTCTACCAGACCCTACACTATCGTGAAAGGTGATGGAAGAGGAGGCAGGACACACCCCTTTGCTTAAAGCCAGCTGTAAGAAAATGTTTTTGTTTGTTCAAATGTACTGGATACTTTGTGCAAGCTCCATCTTTATGCAGTGCAGGTTTGCAACTGCACATGTAACACGGTGAAGAAAATTAAGAACAAATGCAGCAATTTTGCAGCTCTTCCTAAGAGAGTGAGGGAGAAGGATACTGAATCAGATCCCTTCTCCATGTGCTGCTGGTCTTGAATATTGACATCATATAGACCTCATGACATTAAGTGTGAAGACCCACCCCGGATCCAGAATCACAAGACACTCCATGTCACTTCTTATGCCAGTAACTTGCTGCAGGGTCTGAAGCTGGCAGCTCCCAACCAACTCTGGGTTCTCACAGCCTGAGTTAGGTATCATTACCTCCACGCCATTTTGTAAAATATTCTAAGAGCCTAATGAAGGTCACTACATTCTTGTTAACCTTTATTTTTTTCACAACTAGGAAAAAATAAGACACAGATCATAGTAGCTGATGACAGCCCTTGCATGCACATTTATTTTACCAAAGTAGTGCTAAAAGTTGAACCAAGAGCAGCAAGGCAGAGCTGAGGGCAACCAGCCAGGGTTTTTTCATAATAACACAGCACCGAATGTGTGCAGCCTTGGTGGCTGTCACAAAGTGTACACACCTACCCAAAGCTGAACACTCCACAGCAAGGAAGCAAAACCACTCTATTGATACAACTTCATAATATCAATCAAAAAGAGGAAACATTGTCTATGCAGACATCTAATCCCTCATGGGAAACAGACATGAATCCTTTGTAAACACCTTCTTTAAGGAGTACTCTGAGAAGATACAGTAGAAATGCTGCAGCCAACATCATGGTAAGAGTCTCATGCAACACAGCATCTCAGGAAAGAATTTAACCTCAACCTCGTAAGTACTGGCCATCAACGATCCCTGCATGGAGCTATAACACCTCAGAAAGTTTAATTACCACTTAAGAAATGGAAGACTAAATGAGCTACGTGACCTTTCCCACCCCAGATCCTGTAGGTCAGCATTATTTAAGACAACTGGGAGCTTGAAAAGCTAAACATTAGTGTTGGCAGATGAACAGATGGATGGACTGCTGCCAACATAATCCATCTTCCCACTTGCCTCCATAGGACTGGGTGACATTCAAAGCTAACTACTTCCCTATGCAAAGAGAAATGCACGCGATGCAATGAGTAGGCTTTAAAAAGGACTCATCAGCTGGCAGGACCAGTGGCAAAATGCTTTATGGCTGCTGTTTAATGTGCAGGCAAGGCTGTAAAAAAGAGGCAGCAGGCTGTGACAGAAGAGGGAACTGGAGTGACCACAGTGGATTAGCTGTAAGACAACCTCTGAGCAAGTTGTTAAAATCTGTCAGGATGCTGTCGTTTTTCCTTTGTGCATAGGAGGTCTAAATCTAATTAACCTTTTAATCAGAGTAGATAAAATTGTAGTATTATCATCAAAGGGGATGCCTTATCTACAGCTTCATGAGAAATTTCTATCTCAACTTGGATTTTTTTTTTTGCTTGAGGCTCCATGAGTAAATTCTGCAAACACTGAAAAACAGAAAAGAGTGAAATAGGAGATTATTTAACACAGCCAGTTACTGTGCAGATATCAGCTCATTGATGCCAGATGGGACTCAGTCCAGAACTTTCAGATCCAGCTCAAATACCTGTTGCCTGGGCAGAGAGGAAGTTCCTGCTCCCTGACTGGGGCAGGCACAACAGGAGCTGTGACACACTGTGCCAGTATGAATCGTGTCACCCTCCCTCAAAGAGAGGGCACTGAAGCCCACAAACTCCCACATACCCAGGACTTTCTGGTGTTCTGCAAGGATTAAAAAAAAAAAAAGTGAAACAATCTCCTACATCTACTAGCTATAGCAGGCTCTTCTGTCAGCTACTAGACTACAATGTAACTTTTCTAAATTGATGCAAATAACTCTGACAGGTACCTTTGTACCTACAGGACCCCAGAGAATAAAGATTGCTGCCTCTGACTGGTCTAAAATATAATCCAGATCAGACTGTATGTTGTGGGTTTTTTTTACAATGGCTGAAGTCTTCAAGATTTTCTACATCTGCTGGCAAACATTAGTTCTGTTGAAAAAGTCAGCCAGCACAAGCAAGTGCAGAAAAAACCCATATCAAGATCTGAACCTGGGACTCCAGATAATGAAGCTTCCTGGCTAACCCACTGGCACATCTGTTTCACTGAACTTGGCTGTGTAATCTGAACCAAAAAACCCACTTATTTCCATTTACTATTACCCATATGCCACCTCTAAATATACTTGCATATTAGCATTTATGCAACGTTCAGTACAAAATCCATATGGCTCCTTTCAGCAAGCAGCAACAAGGATAAGTTGCAAACTGAGTCTGGAGATGGAGCTTCTAAAGATTTCTTTCTAAGCACCATGTAACATTTGCTGTAGATAGACAGTGATGGAAGAGTTGTTACAACCCGCTCCAGATGGACCACGTTTTCTTTCCTGCATGAAGCTAAAATGGATTTCTTTTATATGAAATGTCTCCTAGTGATTCCTCTGGAACAGAATTTGGGTAGCAGAGCAGATCGAAGCTTAGGCTGAGGAGTGTTGTACAGCTGCCTCTAATTACCTTGACCAGCTTCATCCAGGACCTCCACTCTTGCTCCTGCCACCCACTGGCCTGGGAGCTGCATTTAAGCTCTTGCCTTGGCCCTTACTTGGCTTAGGCTCTGTGTGTGCTTGTCCTGATCTGCTTGGCTTTATTTCTTGGGTGACATCAGAGTTGTGTTGGTACTACAGATTTCTCTGAGGCCTGTTGGGTGAAAAAAGATACAGTTATGGGACCCACTCTGCCCTTCCTGTTTAGGTGCAATGGGACTGTGCTCCTTTTCCAAGGTTACTGTCTCAACCTGCCCACCTTGCCTGGCTTCTACCTCGCCTTCCTTCCCAGAGATGTCCATCCTTGCTTGCTTCCTGACTAGGAGTTTTCCAAGCCTTTGAAGTTGCTGAGTATTACCCACAGTTAAAAAGAAGAAAAAAATGTTGACACGGAATGAGAGTAGAAATTCAAGGGTTTTTGAAGTTCCCCTGCAGTGACCATTGCTGGGTGACCTTCTAGGATGTAGGAGCAAAGCAACTCAAGTCTGTCACACGTGGCCTTCTGAATAGCAAAGAGAGCCTCTGAGTATTAACAACTTGCTTTAACAGATAAAGGGTAAATATAGGTTGGCTGTCACTGCCTGCATTGCAGGAATAAAATGTGGCAACCAATGAACTTCTTCTGCATTAACCATCAAGACTCTAAGACCATTAAGCTTTCCCATCCACTGAAAGAGAAAGGTTTTGTGTCTCTAAGAGACTGCAGTCAGGGAAGTAAGTGAGGAGCCATGTGCTGCTGTTGCTCTTAGTCTTTTAGATGATGGGTTCTTAGCTCCACAAATTGTTGTATCCCTTGTGGACGCGTGCTGTGTTAGACTTAATCTTGACAGATAACACGGAATTGATCACAGAAATAACACATAACTGGTTGCTTAGTTACCAATGATCACTCCACAGTTACATTTGCTGTGTGCAAACAGAGCCCAGTACAAACCAATTATCCCTCATTACAACTCTAAAATGTCAGCTTCAGAGAGCTGAAAACAACTGAGCCAGGTAATAAAGGGAAATTTGAGTAGAAAAATACAAATGATAATTGGGAACTTTTTTTCCTCCCTATATGTTCAAATAGCCATAATCCTGTGGCTGAGGAAAGTAAATACATTGGTTTGAAAAAACCCCAGGATTCTTGTTTATTGGGAAAGTGAAAACAAGCATGTTATGTGTGTAAACACTGGGAAAGAAGTAAATAAAAATGACAAGCTAAGAATTGCGCAAAACTGATAAGGGGGGGAAAAGATATAGGGAGAATTAAAGAGCTTCAGGATTAATGATGGTATAAAGGAGCTGAAATACTTTGAGTCCTAAAAACAGCATGGTGTCACTCCAAAAATGAAGTGGGGGCTGTGATGATTAGTGGGAATGGCTTGGGCATGGGAAACAGCCCTATGTCTGTGTGAGGCAGACTTGAAGAGCCAGCAGGTGCAATGGTTGCAGGATCTGCAAATATCCCTCCCGCTTCTTGAAACACAGATACATGGCTATTGCTATTTAATACACTGGGAGGAGCCACCCTCATAGTCCTCACAATTAGGTGCTATTCTTTTATGATCCATCCCCAAAGAGCAAATCAATAAATCTCTCATAATTGTGACCTTCCTTTAGCAAGGTCTGTCTTTCATCTATCAATCAAACTGAGCCTTGATGCCAGCTCTGTGGATAAATTGCTGTGCTTGGATGTCTCACCAGCAGCACAATCATGAGATGCACCACAGACATGTTGCAGGTTAGATGCTCTGGAACTAACCTGTGCCTGAATTTATCACCAGGACTGTAAGCAATTCATTCTTAGCATTGCTTATGTCCAGCCTCTCTCCTCCTCAGCAATTCGTCTTCCCTCTCCTAAAATACATTATGACAAAAGCACCTATGGAGATTTCTGCCTTCCTTGCATGTGCTGTAAAGTGCAGCTATCTGATCATGTCCTCATGACAATGTAAGTTCTCTGAATACAGGAAGAGTCAGAGCTGGTTGCAGCCACAGTAGAAATGGGTTTGGGCTGAACGCTCTGCTTCTCTCCAGTACAAACTGCATGTCTTGTGTACAGGAGAGATAAGGACCGTAAGTGTTACATTCTCTACAAAGCCCAGGCTGGAGAAATACCCTACCCCAAGTAACCTGCAGTTTACAGAGGAGAAGAGAAAAACCCATTTCCTCCTTTCTCACCTCTTTATGCAGTGCAGCACAATGTAATAAAATTAAATTCTACAGGAGATGTAGAGCACCTTTTTGCCTTTGACTCCATTATGAATTTGGTTCCCATGTGGCCAGGAAAAAAGCAAAAAACAGAATGAGCACTTTTGAGGTTGATAATGAACAGAGAGAAGTGTGTTCCTGGCTATTCAAGAGATGTAGAGAAAGTACCACAAGTGCTTCAATGTCAGGAAGCATTTTCTGTTGTTGAGTTTGAGCAGAAGCTCAGGGAAAGATGCTTTACCACAGTCACCAGCTCAGCTCGGTGGGAGCTATTGCTCTGTGAAGTTTATCAACAGCCTGGATGGGATTTCTGCAGTGTAGGAGAGATGCTGCTTGTGTTTACATTAGTAGTTGTGTATGCATTAATAGTTGTGCCTGGCAATGTGTGCATGTGTTACACTGATGGCTGATCCACACAGGTACTTCCTAAATGGGGTTGGTTCATAAACACCACAATGTGCCTGCTCAGGAGAAATATTAGAGGCACAGGAACAATTCCATGAGACTGAGTCTGTGTGAAAGAAGGTAAGTGCCCTCTCAGATGCTGTGGTGTCCAGGCCATCTGCCTGAAGGGCTACACTCTGCTCTGGGGGTCAGCATGTAGCAGCTGAGTCTGTTTCTGTAGATGCAAAGCCATCTTCCCTGTGCAAAGACAGCTTTGTGATCTCCTGAGAGATGGGGGAATTCTGTTGTCTCTTCTGCTCACTGTAGGTCTACCCCAAATTAGCACTGTCTGCTGCTAATCCCTTGGTTGTTATCAAGGCCCTCAGGTATGTAAACCTGGACCAAACGAAAAAGGCCCCAAGAAATAATGGGCTTACCTCATCATATCCCAGCCAGCAGCACTGCTGAGAACATGGTGGAAAACTTGATTTATTAAAATTGATGAAGGAACTGGCTTGTCTTGAATAATTCATTACATATCAGCTGTTGCTGAGGTAATAGGAGCTCAGCAAGATCCTCTTTAGCACTGCACAGTGCCTAAAATCGTTAAATAAGATGAAGTCAAAGATTGGCTAGTTAAAGATTGAAGGGCTTTCTCCATGTGAAGGGAGAGGCCCTGGTTCCTGGTGCTGAGGTCATCCGGCTGTGAAAATCACCCACATCTCTCAAATGGAAGCCAGCCTGCTAATGTCACTGATATTTGCCAGGGCATGAAACATTCTGCTTCAGCCATCAACTTCTGCAGAATATAATGGCTCCATTTTTCACAATTCTTACTGGAATCATGTTTGCTTTTCAATATTCACCACAAGCTAGGGATGTCTGAGGGTGTTGGCTTGCTTTTCTGATCATTATGTATGAAAATAAATCAGCCTGGTACGCTAAGAAATAGGCACTACCATCTGAGTATGCAGATCTTGAGGTGCAATCTCTGCTGTTGCTCGGGGCTCTTGTCAGCATCAGCAGAATCAAATTACCCACAGCCTGGGCAGAGGCAAGGCTGGATTTTGGAAGCATGTCAGAAGCCCTGGAACAGAATCTTGCTAACTTAATCTGGTCCCACTTGAGCTCTTTTTCAACTCCACTGATGTCAATGCCAAAACCTTTTATAAACATGTAAAGCAGCAACAAAATCAGGCACTGTAATAAGATGGCCGATACTCCTCTTCCTGTATGTCCTCCTGCAGAGGTCAGAGGAATTGTAGTTAATAAAGAAAGAGGAGAACCTGATAAATGCAATGAACATGCTCCTGCTTCCCAGCTGCTGGTATGGGGTCTCCACTATCCACATTTCCAGACCTTCCCTGAAGTCCATCACTTTCTCTCTTTCCAGCTGGTGATGATGGAAACTGGCCTCATAGCCAGATCTGTTCTCAGCTCCAGCTTGCATTGCTTTCCTTTGTCTCCCACCAGGTACCTAGGAATTTGTGAGGTGCTGATGGTACAGCACCTCTAGATCATTGAGACAGCTGGACACAAGACAGCCTTTGACTTAAGATCCTAATGAATACAGAGATCACGATGCCTTGCTTATTTCCTCAAGCCAGATTTTACTTTCAGATGCCATTCCTGCTTCAGCCAGAGCAGATGATTTTAGCAAGGCCTCAGTGTCTGAAGTATGCTGGTAAAGGTACTCTGATGTACCATTGGCATCATGAGACATTTGACATAGCACCAGAAGACTGCCAGTTTGCTCTCCTCTCCAAAAATACTGCTTCATCAATCACTTGTGAAAGTGTTTTAAAAATTAAAGCCAACTTGCCCTTGCCTTGAAATGGAGGCAGCACTTTCTCTTCCTGCTGTCTGTTAATAGCCTCTCTGTGGGAGGTCACAGGACATTGATTTACACTCCTGAGCTTTTTGTGGACAGAGGTTAAGATCATTTGGAGAAGCCACAAACTGAAGTTGTGACTTCTCATTCTGAAGTGTGTGAATGAAGCAAATACTGTAACTCTCACAGCTGCATGTGAGATGTTGTGAACAAACAATGTGAATGGGAGATGCTGTGAACAAACTGTAACTTGGTAACATATGAGACTGATGTCTGGTCCCAGATCTCCCCAGACAAGACATTCCAATTCCTGTCTTTCAGCTCTATTATCTGTAAGAGGCCAAAATAAAACTACCTTCCAGCATCTGCAAGAACTCTCAGTCTCTGAGAACCAAGGAAAGTCAGGTAAGGTTTCCTAAAACTGAACTGTAATTACTTGAAATTAACTTAATTCTGAGACCTGTGCTCAAGTATGAGAGCTCCAAGCCACTGTTTGAGCACAAGCTGGCATGGCCCAGCTGTCTTGAGGGACACTGTGCCTTCCCCTCTGAAGCGGCAAGGAAATGCAGGTATGTGGGCAAGGACAGGACTGTGGTATCAGAAGACCAGTCCATGACCCATACATGCCTCTCTTTACCCTGCATAACTGTGTGTGCAGTTCTGTCAAAAGCAGCTGCTTTTGACCTTTCATCATTGTTTTCTTCTCTTCCTTCTTTCTCTCTCTCTTTTTTTTTTTTTTTTTTTTAAGCAGTCATCTGTTCTCTTCTGGAAAGGGCACCTGGCTGGTGATGATGCACAATTGCCTTGGGAGCTGGTTTAGGAGGCACAGTGGCCCTCTGACCTGCCAGACAACAGCAGTTGCTATGTGGCTTCCTTTTCTTTGTTCCTTCAGGAGACCAGCTGGTACTTATAGCATTTTTTCTAAGCAAGGCATCGTCCCTGAGGTACACTCAGGTGAGAGTACTTCAGGGAATTCCCACTGGGAGGTGAGAGTAAAGGATTTTATTATTAAAAAACCCCAAACCAACAACAAAAACCACAAAACCCCAAATCCTGGAGGAAATGTTGTTTCCTTTCAAGTGATTCTGTGAGGTAGGGACTGCAAAAGAAGTAGGGAAGCAAGAGTTTCACTGGTTCCAATACAAACCCATTTTTTTCAGGAAGATATAAAAAGTCCATTTCAATGCAAACCCTTTTGGGGAAGGGGGGAAGCTGAAGCCTGTTCAAACATACACCTGGTTTTGGCTGGGATAGAGTTCATTTCCCAGCCTAAACAGTGAAAGAAAGTTAGAGAAGGGCACAAAGCAGCCTAGTTCTCATTCCAGACAGAAAGGAAGGCAAATGGTGTAAATCAAGAGTAGGAAAACGTTGATATTTCTCTTAAGCTTGTTTGTTCTTTTGGCTTTTTTAACCCAAGAGATATAAAACAGATGAAATTGAGTTGGCTAGAATTTTGGGGACACTGGACTGGCTGGCATCACAAAAGAGTCTGTAAGTTGCCTGAAGAGACACATATGTTTCCCTGGGGTACAAGTGAGGGAGCAAAAGAGTCTTTCTTCCAGTTCTGCCTTCAGTGGTGGTGTACTAAAGGCACACTCATCATCAGCGTCACTGATGGCCCAGCTAAGTGTGAAACCTGGCTTTGTCTATACAGCAAAAAGAAAAGCTAAATGCTTTTTTTATTTTCTCTGAGGATATGGTGGAACTAAGCCAAAAATGTGTATTTGTACTGCTCTGCCTAAGACAGCATAGGCACCTTCTCTGGTGAATCACTAGGCCCCAAAGCTTCTGCTCCTCCTAAATGAATGCCAAGTATCCTGAGGAAGTGCTGCCAGGTACAAGGACATAGTGACACTGCTGGGCTAATGCATGATGGGTGTCCGTGGCTGAGGGTCTGCAGGATTCTGCCCCAAACTCCCTAGGATGATGAGGTTTGGGATCTAATCCTCTGTATCTGACTTTTCACTGTGCCCCAGTTTACCTCAGTTTTTCTGCTTAATGCTATTTTCTGATCTTCCATAAAGCATTTTCCAAATATTTTGCCCAGTATCTTCCATGAAGCCGGTGAGAGCAGTTCCTCACTGTTCTGGGGCCCACATAAGCAGGATATTGGCAGGTAGGTGCACAGGATATCTTTGGAGATCAAGAAAAAAAGAAGATTGTTGCCACCATGCTTCTATGGACAAATTACACATGACAAAGTTTGGAAATGCATATTCTGCAAGGTAGAGATAAAGGGTGTAAGGGCAAGCCCATTCAGATAAATTTGAGGCTTCCTTGCAGCTGCAACAGCCATGTTGACATGCACTAGGTTAAGACCAGACTCAACTGTTTTCATGTTAATTGCCTGGCTGCCTTAATTGCATATAGGCTTCTAAGTCCTGGAGACAGCTGTGTGACGTGACATGACAAACTGATATTTACCTCTTCACTGCTTTATCCTGCCCAGTGCTGCAGGGTCAGTACACATGTTCCTGTGCATTTAAGTTGTGCACAGAGCTGGTGGACTATTTTGCAAGAGAAGCAAGTAACATTTCACATCTGAAGGGACTGTTCAGACTTTAATTTCAGGCAAAACTACCCTGGCCTAGGTTCAGTTTCTGCTCCAAGGAATGCCTCCAAGGCACTGATAACCACCATCAGCAACCAGATAATAATCACTGAGCTGCTGGGCTACTCATTGGCAGTGCAATGACTGCACTTGTACACCCGACGGCCTCTGGTTGATGATGTGACACTCATGCAATGCAGTCAGTGTCCCTCTGGACTTGAGTGGCACAGCAGCTTCATGCTGTAAGGACACACAAAGTTAGAATACCACAAAGTAGTGTTTCGAGCATGGCTGAGGATGAGGAAGCTTTCTAAGATGAGCCTTGGAACACGAGGCTTCCTGCTGCAGTCTATGTCAACGGGCTGGCACATGGAGGGATGCAGGACTGCTGAGTCCAACTTCTCTTTCTTCTTTGGATCTCTCCTATCCAAGATGATGTAGGATAGGAACACCATAGGGAACAGAAGATGCCCCTACTGCTTCCAAGCACTGCACTGCTCTGTGAGCTGACTCAATTAGGTGGAGCACCAGGTCTGCAGCCAGGCCCAGAAAGCCACCAGCAGCTGGGAGCAGCAGGTTGTGTGGTGCAGAGATAGCAGGTGGCTCCAGGCTGGGGCTGGCCATGCACTTGCACCAATGCACTGGCACACCCAGCCTGGCTCCACTGAGCCAGGGGTGTCACTGAGTCTGTGGAGCAAATTCCTGCTAATGAGACTGCAGATTATCTTGCAGTCATGCCTGTTACAATTAGCCTCCTGATCTCAACCTCTGTTAGAGCTTTGTACGGAGAGAACTCAGGCTCATCCCCATTATAACTTCAGTGATGTAAGAGTAGAGAAAAAAAGACATTATATACTTTGCATCAAGGAGTGCTGGGTCTTTCTCCAAATAAAGTGGAGGAGGATCCCTCAGTAGGGTGTAGTCCAACACAAGCAGCTTTGCTGTCAGGTTCCCTCACTGGGAGGAAGGTTGTGAAGTTAAGAGTCTTCCTGCTGCTCCACACCCCACAACTACTTTGTGGCCATCAGCCACGCTCAGCAGGGGCATGGGCATGGGGACAGGAGGCTGGCCACTGCCAAAGGCTTCCTGGACAGATGTGTACTTGAAGGAGCACTGCTGGAAGACACCTCTGACTACAGCTCTCCTCTCCTTGCAGGACAGTTCCAGTCAGTGAGGACCATCCCTGTGTGCTGGGCCTAGGAGTAGGCTCATCTGCACCAAATGATCACAAATCAGTCTTCATAGTCAGTACATCAAACAGAAAGGAAGCTGGACTATTGCATATAGAGAAGCAGTACCCTAGGCTAGTGTTTATCCTCATTTACGTGGATGAAAAAAACCTGCTCAGAAGCTAGCAAAGATACATGATTTTGGCTACTGCAGGAGCGAGGAGGACACTGCATGTGGTACAGAGCTACCAGGAGAAGCTACAGTGAAATCAGCTGCCCCCCTCTTCAAGCCATTTACTGCAACACGAGGCAGGATGGATCAATAAATGTATCGAGCTAGGAAAGTTAATCTGCATCCAGAGCATCATAACAAATTAAAAGGAAATAAAATCAGTACAATTCCACTGGCTCTCATTACTATCACAGTGGAGAGTAATTAAAATCTATGGGGCGAATTCAACGCTGTAGGAACTCTCCTGAAGCCAAAGGCACTGTACAAGGGCATTGCTTTTTCCAGATGCTATGTATTTCCAACAGCAGCAGGAATGGCAAAATGGGCAGAGAGGATAGGGCAGGGTAAGAGCAGAACCTCTTTAGGAACCAGGCATTCTGCTGCTTGCTCTTCCTCATGTGGAGTCATGCTGCACACCTGCTGCTTTGGTGCTTGATGTGCTGACTTTCAAAAGCTCCAGGCATTTGTATGTGGGGCTCCCACTTAAGGACTTCCCAAGCCAACACACAACTGCCATTCATCAGCTCTGGCTGTGACCTCATCCTGCCTGTTCCCTGCTCCCCTGCATTACCCTGCTGCCTTCCTGTTAACTCCTCTCTCCTCCCCACTCCTAAACACAGGCACCCCTGCTACACACTCTCTTAGTTGCTAAAGAAATGCCTTTTCCTGCCAGAGAGCACCTTCTGCTATTCTGTTGCCGGATAAGGCTCTCAACCCATCTTTCTGTGCTTTCCTATAAACTCCTTATCCTTTGACCCACACACATCCCTGATGAAGAAGCTGAAGGAGGACTATCACCTGCCCCACAGTCACAGCCACTTGCCCTCCCATTACAGCTCTGCTCCAGTCCTGTGTTATGAGCTGGAGCTGTGCTATAAAGCAGGAATTCAACCTGAAGCAGCATTCACTGCCCAAACCTCTGTACCTTGACCCTGTGTGAGACCCCACTATCCCACAGCCGAGGCGCTGTCTTAGCTCAGTTGAGCACCTGATTCCCATCGAGTGGAAGATGTGTGAAGCACAGGAAGCCCATCCCTCATCACTGCACACAGCATTGTGTCCAACCACCCAGCACTGCAGCGTGAGGCAGCGGTGCAGCTGCCACACTGGCACCCAGAGAGGCAAGTGATGGTGATAGCCAGTGGCATGGGGCTGCAAATGCAAAGTTTGGTTCACAGGGCTGAGGAGCTGGAAACTGCCATAAAGGAGAGAGGCATTGGATGTAACACATCAATCTGGGGAAGTTCTGTAGATGGTGTGTAGCAAAAGATTTGATCTCAGCATGCTTGTCCAGCTTTCACCTTTACAAATGGCTTCCACCTACAGAAGCTATGCCTATGTCAGCAGGATGATGCATCTGCTAAATACCATGTGTGGCAAATGCCAGTCTGCACATGCACAGTGCTGCCGAGGGCTCTTCCACACGGACATGTTTACCATACAATAATTATGGTAATCTACAGAGATAATCCAAAGTGGATTGTTAATGCTATTTTACAAATTGATGTACTATGGTCCTGCAGGTGGAACCATGGACTAAGAGTTGTATTTCCAGATATACCATGATCTTGTTCACTGTCTGGAAAAGTGGAGGTCTCACTTGACCTGGCCTTACCTCAGTATGCCTTTCAAAAGTTCAGCCACTTTATTAACACATATCCGCATTTGTAACCATGTTCAGATTCACCAGTGAACAGCACAAAAGCCTCATTCTTAAACGTCTTCAGCACCTTAAAAGTCACAGCCATATTATCACAGAATGTGCTTCAACATTTCACCAAAAATAGGTGCTCGCATCTTTCAAAACAATCCAGCAAGGAAAGCAAATGGAAATCTGCCCCTTAATAAGTACCTACCTAGGGGCCAACCTGCCTTGTTTCTCTAATTTCCATCTGAAAGTAGCAGACCATCTCTCCAGATATATAAATCTCATCTGCCTTTCCTATTACAAGAACTTTGAGTTGATTTGTATGGCATTTATACATCCTTCAAAGGGATTGCTCTTTAAGGTAGTGTTAGCTTGAGGCATAACTGGAGTTTTGACCTGAAAATTACTTCACTCAAAAAGGACTGTGCTCTGACGGTCTTTATATGAGGTGAGATACAGGTAAAAGAATGGCTCTTAGGCAAAGAGGAAATAAAGTTCCTGACTCTCATCTCTCTGGACAGGCCAGGGGGAGTAGGGAGCTTCTTCCCATGGAGGTCAAAAGCCATCCTGTACAAAAAGATATCCAAAGTACACACTAATGTATGCTGCACTGTTGTAAGCATGAACAGGATTGCTGATGTGGTTGTGGGCTATGCTAGTGCCTGCAGCTTCTTCTGGCTGGGTTAGGTCTGTTTTATGGATTTACTTCAAGCTACTGCTGGAATGAAGAAAAGCCTGAGGAGTGTGCTGAGAGCCAGAACAAAAAGTGTTGCAGAGTTATTGCTCCACTGTCTGCATGTGACCAGAAATATTGCAGCACTGTGTAGACAAGCAATGACTGTCTCCCTTGGGAAGGTGGCTCTGTGGTACCCAGGTAAGGACAGAACCCAGAATAAAGGGCAGAGGATCCTCACCGAAAGACAGGACTGGCTGTTGAGTTAGCAGACCTGGTTCTCAGAGCCAGGAAGGAGACATCTACTCTTCCTGTACCTGTTGGAAGGTGTTCCGAAACTCCAGGGGCAGATCAAACAAGCAAGCTATGCACCTTAATCTTAAAAAGCTGATCAGCTCACACTCTGCTTATCAGTACAAAGGAGTCCATGCCTACCCATTCCTCTTTCAAAAACAGATTTTCTTTTTCTTTTTTCCTGTGACTTTGGCTGATGCTTGTTTTCAGTGATACTGAGCTTTAAGGAAAGCTGAAGTACTGTCTTGTGAGGTCTCACTGCAGGTACGGCTTCTGCAATCATAAAGCGCCAATTTCCCTTAAAATTGAGCCCTTAAATAGGAGGAGAAGTGCCACACTGGGGCTTACTGACAGGTTATCTTGTGTTGTGGAAACCTGAGCCCTGATTGTCCACAGAGAACAGAGCTGTTGCAACAGCTGTGGTAAAAAATGGGGCACATCAGTGCAAAACAGTTAAGTACCGCAAACCAGGCCTCCTGAGGGACTGCTCTCATCTTCTTGTAATTGAGAGGTCTCAGTTCAGGCCTGAGGGGTTTTTTTCAGTCTAAACTACCACAGCACAGATTAGTAGTGAAACTCTATCGATCCTTTATGAGAAGCAGTCACCTCCCCGGCACTTATAAGGCATTTCTTGAAAAGGGTCTTCCAAGACAGACCTCCTCTTGGAAGGGGTTCCTTCTGTCTACTCCTAGAAGCAGGCTGGAAGGATCAGCCACACCACCATGAGTGACAGCAGTATTTTAGCACAGAGCTGATTAATATCCCCAGGCACTGATATCCTGTTGGTCAAGGGGGCTCAGCTTCAATCCAGTACCAGCCAAGGCTGGTGCTAATTCCGCTCCAGCCAAACCCTGACCCACTGCTCTGCCTCTAGACCTCTCTACAAGGTGTGCTTACTGAGAAAGATGCTTGAGATGTAAAGATCCTTAAGACAAGCAAAGACTTGAATAGAGGGAATGGTAGGCAAGTTGTCCTTGCAACAAGGTAGGAAGCCAGCAAATAAATGACACAACAGCTCCAACAGGCTAGAAACTAATGTGTATCACTTCTGTGCTAGGTCTGAATGGAGCTGTCTCTGCTCAGTGTCTGAGGGTCTTTAATTTCCTTTTTCCTGGGGGAAGAACCTTGCATGAAAAGTTCAGCTGTGTGTATTCTGAGTCTTGTGAATCACTTGATTGTGGTCAAAACCACTGTCATCTTTCAGTTGCTAACTGGCTTCCTAAACTTGCCTACTGAAACAGTAGGATTGCTGTGTGGTAAACAAATTACTTTTGACAGGAGACTGCCAGCACTGCTCCCAGACGCCAGGGAAGCCACAAGATGGGCTGCACCATGTCTGACTGGAGCAGCTCTAGCATTGCATCCACAACTAGTGCAGTGTCAGGCTGCTTCTGCAAGCACTGACAAAGAACCAAGCCTGCAAACTCCCACTACCATCTGCTGAAGCTTCATATCCCAAAGGAAAAATGGATTTTTGCTTACACGTATCTCTTAGCATTTCAACAGCAGAGAAGGCAAGGGCGTAGACACTCTCTCTAGCTAAAAACACAAAGCCATGCTTTTTCTTTGTAAGAAAAAATTTACTGCTGCTCCTTGACTTCCTGTCTAGGACAGGGTTTCTTTCAAAAGCTTTAGAACCTTTAGTCCCTTTCTGGAGAGAAATCCTTAGGACAGGTACTGTTGAATTCCCAAACAGGTTATTTCTAGAATGTGAAGAGACTGTTCCAAAAGGTCTGCGAAGGGCCCTGAGTTGCTCCAGGCCCTGAGATGTTACATGGCAAAGTGAATATCAGCAGACAGTGGAGATTTTTTTTTTCCCCTTGTGCTTCACCTTGAAGCAGCTGTTAGCAAAGCCAGAAAACTCCTCTGCCCCTTGGTGTATTTAACAGAGCTTTGGCAAAGGGACTGCAGTCTGTCAGCTCATGAATATGGGAATTGTCTCATTCTCCAGTTATTCTTATTACCTCAGCCTGAGGATCCCAGCTTTCCATAACTAATTCCTGAAATCACAGACTTTCCACTGTCCTTTCTGTCCTTGAGCGGCAAATCGCTCCTCCTCATGTAACTGATGCTGGTGCCTGCTGTGGTGCCACTGGTTTTCCCAGGGCCCTCCCCTAGCAAGGATGGCACCATGGACAAGGTTACTGACTCCTGCACTCCTGCGCAGCTCCCGGAGATACTCACCCTTTGTTGCTGTAACTTACAGGAGGATGTCTGGAAAATAACAAGAGCTGTGCAGTGGCTCGGGCTGGCAGAACAGCTCTGAAGCCTGGGCAGTGGGCTGGCAGCTGTAATGCAATCCATCCCTGGCAGCAGACATCTCTCACCCTGTTCCTACAAGCCGCAGAGCTCCCTGACTTCCTCCACATCTCACCTTGTCTGCAACTCCCACAAAGTCTCAGGATTTGCAGTGCCTCCCACCTGTCACTTCATCTTTCCCTCATTGTCACATATGTTCTCAGTCCACCTTCCCTCTCTGTGCCCATGTACCTGTTTTCTACCTCTTTGTTATTTTCCCTTATCTCACTGATCCTGCCAGCCCTGTCCATCCTCCCAAGACTCAGAGCTAAAGTTGTTCCTGTGCTGGAAGGTGATAATGGCTGCCAGGAACCAGCTGTGAGGGCCACTGCAAACTGAAAAACAGATGGAAACTGAGACTGAGCTAATTATGAAGCAGGGACTGCAAAACTTGTGGAGATGCTGGCCAGAGGTGCCCAGTTTATTCCCAGAGACAAATGGGTGCATCCTGTGAATGCTGGCAGGTGACATGGGAGAAGGAAACTCGTCAAGCTGTGGACAGCTTTCCAATCCTGGCTATGGAGTGCTGCATGTGATGCCTCCTCATCTCACTAACACCCACGACTGCTGCTGCCAAGCTGCGCTGGACAAGGAGAATGTGCTCACTGCAGTGGCAGCTGAGGAAATCTCCAGGCTGGTTCCAAGGGCTACATTCCTGCAGGACACAGGCAGGTTAGAGCTTTTGTCGTAGACCAAGAAGCAGCTACAGCAGCACAGGCTGTATTGCAACAGGATCATGCAAGGTGGAAAAAACCCGTTAAGATCTTCCTGTTTCTTTTGTGATACAGGTTTTTTTTTCCCAAAAGCTTGCCAAAAAGGGTAACTGCATCAATGGAAAATATGTCCTCTAGCAGTTCATTTCTTAGTTCCAAACTGGCCCACCCAAAAGCTGCAGAAGAAATCACCTTTGAAGTCCATGGTTTTGTTATCAGAACCTCCCTTTCAATTAGTCATATTATAAGGCTGTAAACGCAATAATTCCATCAATACTATGGAACAGTCATGTTGCATTTGTATTAACATAAATGTGTGCTGATGTGCCATAGAGCTAATCTGATATGACAGTAATTGGCTGATGCCCAGCCATGGAGGACCTGGAGCTATCCTTGCTGTCTCTCCTCTAAAAGAACTGTCCTCTGAAACACTGGAAAGGAAACAAACTGTGATGCCATATCTTGCCTGACATCAGTCAGCAATGCTTCCTGCACCTCCAGCACTGAGGTGTTCGAGGTTGGGGAAGCTGTATTTGAAGTGGAACTTGATATCCTACAAACTTAAATATTAAGAAACCAGGATTTCCAGACTATCTTGTTAGACTAAATCAGACTCAGCAAGCACGCAATGGATAATAAACTCAGAAAATCCATAAAAGCATTCCTCTCCCTTTCCTCTGTGACTACTGGGAGCTGTGCATCATCACCTAGTCTGCAGTAGGCTTTTCTTACACAGATGAAGCTTAAGGAGATTAAAACTTTATAAATGCTTTGGGGCTACCATTGCTATCTTGTACAGTGCTCTACAGACAGAGGCAAGCCTTAAATCTGAGACTGCAGCTGGGGTTCTCTGGTTAAAGGCCTTAAAGGAGATCAATATAAGCACCGCCTAAGGATGTGAACCAGATCTCAAACACAGTCCATCTCCTGTCTGGGCCATGAAAGAAAGCGGACAGACTCAAAACCAGGCTAGGATCAGGAGTCTTTGCAGTTGCAGTTACAATAGGAACCACTAATTTTGCTTTTGGAAATATACCCTTCAAAGGGCCTTAGTGAAGAGAGACCATATCTCTTTTTGAGGGAGGCTATCAAAGAAACCACAGCAGACACCCAGGCTTTCTGTATTTGGCTCATCAGCTCTGTGCATGCTTTGCTGTCTGTCTGCACAATGCCTTGCCTAATGCATCCTCATCCATGATAGAGCTCTTGGGTTCTACCTCAGTACAAACCAAATAAGAGAGACTTGTTTTACTCAGAAACCATTCTTCTCAACAGTATGGCACTAAAGGCACATCGCTTTTGGCAATATGCAAGAGCAGTATCTCAAAATCCCAAAGCATACGTGGCCTGACAGTGCCCAAAACACCTCATGGAGCAGCCAGTGAAATTAAGAGAAAATTTTTTAAAGTAAGGTGGGGAAGAGCACCTTAAATAGGGAATTTGGAATTTGTGCCTAGGTTCTGGATTTGACTTAAATCTTTCTAGGTCTCTTACCTGCTCCTTCATCTGTAAAATGAGATCAATAAAACCTCCCCAGATTTGCAACGGTGCTCCCAGTCTTAATTGATGTCTGTGAAGCATTTGAGAGCCATGAGTGAAAGAAACCATTACCAAGCCCTCAGGCCTTACTATAATACCAACAAACAAGCAGAGTTGTTTATAATGCTTTTCAGTGCCACAATGACTAGGAAATGAGGAAAGGCTAAAGTGTAGATGCACCCAGTGCTGCTTTGCTGCAGTGTAAATGAAAATGGTACAAGTTGATTTTACAGATTTTCCTCCAGGGAATTCTGCTTTCAATAATGCAGTAAAACTTCTACCTCTATGGATTCAAACAGATGCCCTTGCTAACACCTCAGGTATCAAAACCTATTAAGAATTTGAGAGAATGCGTCTTGGACTCGTAATTACATGGAAATTAATTAAGAAATTACCCACTCGGACCTCGCAGATTTAAAGAGCCAGGTGCTGCCCAGCCACCCTTTCCCAACGATCGAACTCAGCCTAGTACCGTACCAACACACGATATCCCGCCTTGCACATGACAAAAAGCCCCCAGGCATCACCAAGGCTCTATCCTGCCGACTGCAAAGCTCTCTGTCCCTGCGGGTGCAGTTTTAGGAGCCGGGACGAGCGGCCGGGCTCATCCGGACCAGGGCACGGGCAGAGCGCTCCGGCCCGTGCTGCGCCAGCGGAGCCCCCGCTGCCGGCGAGGACCGAGCGAGTGCGGGGTGCGGGCACATGCGGGACCCCGGCAGCGAGCAGGTGTCAGCCGGGGCAGGTGTGGAAGGGCTTGGGAAGAGCGCGTATCCCCCGCTCCCGTCTCCACGCTGGGCGCGGAGCTGCCGGTAGGACCCAAGCGGCCCCGCTGGACCCGGGGAACGAGACCCAGCACACAGATAAACCATAAAGCGCTCCATGAGCGGCCCCGCAGCCCTCCCCGCCGCGCAGCCATTTGCCTTTGTTGCAGCCCCGCGCCCGCAAGGTGCGGCGGGGCCGGGGCTGAGGATGAAGAAGGAGCTCGCTCCCCGGTCGCTCTCCCCTCACAGCAGGGCGGTGAGGACACATCCTGCGGGACTGGCTGCCGAGAGGGACCCGCCCGCCCGTCGCCCGCCCGTCGCCCGCACCTACCTACCTGCGGAGCCCGTCCGGGACGCGTCGCCCGCTGCCTTTGTTGTGCATGCCCGCCCCGGCAGCGCCGAGCCGCGGGTCGGCTCCGGCCCGGCCCCCCGGCGCCCGCCGCTCGCAGGCCCAGCTTAGCCCGTCGCCGCGGCAACGGCGGGCGCGGCTCGGGCGAGGTACCGGCCTCAGGGCCCCGCCCCGAGCGGGCTGAGGGGACAGAGCGGGGGGTCCCCGGAGGGCCCCGCCCCGAGCGCTGTTGAGGGGATGGAGCGGGGCGTCCCCGCGGGGCCGGCAGCAGGCGGTGCTGAGGGGACAGGGCGGGGGGTCCTCGCGGGGCCGGGAGGAAGCGGCCCTGCAGCCCCGGCTTTAGTGCGCTCGTCTCTCGTTGCCCGCCCTTCTCCCCAGCCCTGCGCCCCTCCTTCCCCAGAGGGCCGGGCAGTTCCGAGCTGGGTTTAGGTTAGCCCTCGGCTTCCTCTTACAGTGCTTGGGATCCCTCATTTTCCATATCCGTAGCTTTTCTTTAGACTGGCCACCTCGGGAGTCCCTATCTCCGGTCACAGATCGCACGTTCTTTTGTCCTACAGCCAGCTCGGCTCTGGTGACTCTCTTGACTATCTTCCTGCATCAGCCTCCACAGGCTCTTACACGTGACGGGCAGTCTCTGGAAAGAGGGGAGCTGCTCTGAGAATAAAGCCAACACAGGGGTAACACCTCCGTTTATCCCTGTTCCTGGGCATAGGAATACGAATTGTATCCTGCATTTACAACTGTTTTAATTGACCATTCATTTTAGGGATAACTATGACAGCTTGAATCTCTTCCCTTTCAGTCAGTACGGACTTGGAAAATTAATGGTTATGTTGATTGTTTCTAGGATTAAGTGCCGCAGTTCACTGGCTTTATAATGTAATACTAGATTGAGCTGGGTCCTGTTACCAGACTTGTACGTGTGTGTTCATCTCGTTCTGAACAGGCACATTCTGGACTGGTGACACATGTTAAAAGGAGGGTCCCTGATCAGAATTGCTCACATTCAAGGGGTTTTTTGAGTGATCCAGCATCGGTAAAGACATTGTTTCTGTTTAAGGACATTAATTAAAGAACTAAATTCTGCACAGAAAAGTTGATTGTGGAGAGAAATAAATAGCATAGCAACCCTGAACTCTTTTTGTGTGTTCAACACCTGATTATACAATTTTTTTTTTTTTTTTTTCTGTCTGAGGTCTGTCAAACTCCCATTTCACCTTAGCAGAAAGGGATTTCAGTGGCACAGGGCTCACGACATCTTCCACTGAAGGCTCTTAAATTACAAATAAAACATACGAAACTGCTTCTGCCTCATCTGACAGAGGAAAAGACAGAGACAGAATGTGCTCAAGGTCACAGAGATGTTCTCTGGCACAACTGGGAAAAACCGCCAGAGCTGTGGCATCCCATCCTTGGTCTTCATCTGCCAGACTTTGCCATTCTGTCCCAAGAAGGCACCTGGGCTAAACCCAGCCCTGCCTTCAGGGAGGGCAGGGGAGAAGGAACAGGAGGCAGCTGTTCTTTAGTTCCCCTTGGTCAATCTGGGCCCATATTGCTCATGCAGTAAACAATCTCGTTATTAAAGGGTTTCTCACTGGAGACAAGGATGCCCGGGGGATGACCTAGTGTTACTGTGCTGTAAAGAAGGATGATAAGGAGAACTTGGAGACTACTGTGATGGTATTTGCAGCTTCCCCTGCAATGAGCTGCCTCCTTTTCTGATGCATGCTAATTTATAAATAGCCCTGGTTCTGCTACTAGGAGAAAGCTTTTGTTTCTCCTTGTACTCAATATATGTGATACTCTGCAGTGGAGAGCAGATGTTTGTACCAGATTCTGCTCCCATGGAAATGGGCAGTACAAGACTCAGAGGCGAGGGGTGAAATAGCATCGGGGTTATCTCTTATCCTCAGTTCAGAGCTCCTGTTACAGCCAGTCTGAAAGGCCAGGAGACGCCCTTGGACTTAGCAGCACAGTCTCGAGTGTATGCCTGAGTCTCTGCTGGAAATGAACATCCTGTTGTTTGCAGAGTCCAGTTATAGCTAAAGCTAAAAAAAAAATATCTGTCTGCATAAACAGGAATTTTCCTCAATTGCAGGAGCCAGCAGAGGACACTGCTTTGTCTCTGTCTCTGAAAGGGCTGAGTAATGGTTTGTTTGTTTGTTTTGCTCTTTTTGTTGCCTTCTTCCAGCTCCATGACTTTGGTGGTGCCTTTGGCAGAAGAACAGTTGCCATTGCTTCCATTTTATCCATATCCACCAGAGGATTTTGTTTTCCAGATTGTTTGCTGCTGCTAAAGCCATAGCAATAATGCTCCTGTATGGCATTACTTAAGGGAGGGAAGAAACAAAACCACATGACAAATTGGTCCAATTTATCACAGCAACAGAAACCTGCAATTCAGCTCAATCGCCCCCACAGGCCAGCTTAGACAGCGTCAATATTTAACGACCTGAGTGCCACTGCCTTCGCAGCTCGGGCTCCACCTCTGCCCCTCTCGTCATCGCGGGTACCCCCCCAGGCGTGGCACTCCACCAGTGTGGAGAGCACCCCTAAAATTCCTCTTGCTGAGCAAGGTCTGCCTTCAGCCTGCCAGGTCAAGCCTGCTTGCTACCCAAAGGGGCACAGCCGAGACCTGCTGGATACAACCAAACTCTGCCCCTTTTTCCTGCCTGGCTGGACTACCCATGCTGTAGGTTTATGACCAAGTAACAGCTCCAGGCTTTCTGGGCATGCCTGTGGTCTGTGGCAAACAGGAAAGCAGGAGTAGGACTGGACCATCACAGCTCACGACCTCTCCTACAGTCTTGTTTTGGGTAATTGTATAACCCAGACAGGACTGTGCACTTGGTAGCAAGCTGGAGGTGACTTCTGTTCAGATGTCTGTATCTGTGCCCATTATTCAGGCAGGAGTATTTTATTCCAGAAGGAGCTGCAGTGAAATAAAATGCCAGCAACATGTCCTGCCCATGGTGCAGGAAGACTTGAAAAGAGGATGAGTCAAGCTATGCCAAATCCCTCCCACTGTGAGCAAAGGTGGGCTACAGAGGAGGCTGGGAATCTCTTTTACTGGGCCCAGGCTCCAAACTGGCCACAGCAACTGGCATCCAAGAACATCTCCCAGCTCCACCCCATCATGTGACCCCTTTCTGGCTCGCTCTTCCTGGGACAGTAACAGGAACAGGTGACAGGTTATACAGCTATATATCGCCATAGGCATATTCCCTCATGGCTCTCTTGCCTCAGGTTTCCTGGTCTGTAAAATGCAGCTGACTGTGATTTCCTGGTGACAAGCACAAAGTAAAACAAAGCATTTTTATCAGGGCTGTGGTGGAGCAGAGGAATTTGTGCTGCTGGACCAGCAACTTGAGTTCCTCCAGCAAGACAGCATCTTCCACTAAGCTCTCTGTTCACTTGAAAATCCCCATGACTTAGCAATTTGCATATTCCAAAGGGGGAGTTCATTATCCACTCCACTGGCAGTGAGTGGCAGAGGCCATTACAATAAATGGCTTTTTGGGAGGATGGCTCTCTAATTCACTTGGTATTTAACACTGGCCATGGGGGTCAGCTGTTTATATAAGATAGATTCAGCAAAGCCCTTTTGTGACCATCTTCCTGCACTAAGGAGCTGTTAGAATAAGTGTGACTAGGAATAAATATAAGAGAAGAGGCGTCTGCATCAAAATCGTTTGGGCCAGTGGCTGCACAGCTGAGGGGACAATGATGTGCACAGAGGACTCAGGTATTCAGGAGGGAAAAGCTGGCTTGCTGCAGTTCATCCAGAGGTGTTGGGCCATTTCCAGTGCCAGAGCTTGGCTGCTGAGGGATAGCTTCCATCCCATGGAGCACTTGGTTACTGCCCCCAGACCCTCTGCTCTTGTACTTGTAGGGCACTTGTCTTGTTATGGACATGACTCAAATGCCCAACAGAGCTGTGCAGAATAATATGTAACTCAACAGACACCTGCAAGTGCCCTAGCAAATACTTAATGGATTGTTCCACCAGTTAACTGTCCAAGAAAGGAATTGTGAGCCAATTCAGTGCATTCCAAACCACAACTCTGTTAAAAAAAATTAACATAGAGCACAGCTCTTCCTCCTGGCAGCCATCCAGTTATTAATTTCCATGTATCAGCTGCATCTGAATGGGCTTGGTCTTCTGCCCACTGTTTCTATTTATTTGTTTTCCATTCATCTCCACTAAAATTAAAACTCAAAGCCTTCCAGAGAGAATGGAAAACAAACATGCTGAACCAATACTGCTGCCCACATACAACCAGCAGAAACCACTGCACTTTTTCCTCCTCTGCAGTGAGGCATGATCTAATTTTTGAGACTCTGGTCTTTCACCTGAAAAATAGCACAGGTAGCTATGGCACTAGCAGAGCCTCAAATTCTTCTTCCAGACACATCACTAGGCAGCACCATCCAGCTCTTGACTAGTGTTTACTGTCCTCCAGGTCACAGTGACTGCAGAGGCCCTGCGCTGGAGATCTTTCTGGATTAAGCAACTTCTGCTTGGTTTAAAAAGACAGAGCTGATGGTCCAGATGGTCACACCGGCTGAAGTTTATGGGTCAGGATTAAAGGGAAGGTAGGGACTAGTGACATTATAGTAGGGGTCTGCTTCAGACTGCCCAAACAGGAAGATTGAGCTGATATAAAGTCCTCTACAAACAGATAGAAACAGCATCATGTTCACAAGTCCTGGTCCTCATGGGGGACTTCAACCACCCCAATACCGTTAGAGGGACAACACAGAGGGGACAGGCAGTCCAGGAGGTTCCCAGAATGCACTGCTGATTACTTCCTTCTCCAAGACCTAGAGGAACCAACTAGGAGAGGTGAAATGCTGGACCATGTCCTCATCCACAGGGAGGGGCTGGTGGGGAATGCAAAGCTCAAGGGCAGCCTTGGCTGCAGTAACCATGGAATGGTGGAGTTCAAGGATGGCAAGGAGGGTGCGCAGCAAGCTCACTGCCCTGGACTTCAGGAGAGCAGACTGGCTTCTTCAGGACCTGCTTGGTGGAGTACCCCGGGACAAAGCCCTGGAGGGCCCAAGAAAGCTGGTTAATATTCAAGAATCACCTTTTCCAAGCTCAGGAGCAATGCATAACAATAAAAAGGAAGTGGGCAAAGACACCAGGAAGCCTTCATAGATGAATAAAGAGCTCCTGGACAAAGTTAAATAAAAGGAAACCTACGGAGGGGGGAAGCAAGGACAGCTATGTGGATACTAAAAAAGTAGCAGAGAAATTTTCTAGCTTTCTACAGCTGCCTGTGAAAGTCTCCTTTCTCGCGCAGACTAGCTGGGAAACAGTTTGAGATTTTGTAAACTATCTCACAGGTGCAGAAGTGTTTTGGTATACTGGGAAAAATATTTTGGAAATGGGTGTTATACCATTCAGCCAATCACTCTGGTAGGTAGTTGATCAATGGACCAATCATATCATTCCTCTATTGCAAGCCAAGTTATAAAAGACAGATTTAATTCATTAATAAATCGGCCATTTATCCTGGACTTGAATTCTGTGCTGTTTTTCTCACCATCCCCGGTACAACGGCGACACAGCTATTCTGGGAGGCAGAATACAAAGAAAGCATCCAGCCTCCCTCATGCTTGCTTGATTTCTTACTGGTGTCTTGGTTTGTTCTGGATCCATCTCTATTTCAAAGCATATCACCCAATAAAATGTTTTCCTCTAAAATCCCAGGCTTTTACAATGGCCTGATTCTTTATGCATCCCACTGTGAATAACCGAAAAACCAAAGGTTATGAACTTACTTTTAAGGTGATACAAATTACAAAATACCCTCATTTACAAATACAGTATTTAAATCCTATTTGCAACAGCACAATCAATAGGACCCAACTGTTGATGTACAAGAAGGGATTCTTACTAAGTAAAATCCACTAAAATAAGGCTTTGGTCTTTTTCAAATGTTTTCCTTCTATAAAAGCATACACAAGTGAGTGCATAGTGCTAGATACGAGTCTGGTTGAATATGAAATTCATCTGCTTGTTACCTAAAAGGATTTCCTTCCTCCAATAAAGAGAGTTTCCAGTTCTGTGTTTATGGCATCGTCAGGAATTACATCATCCTCCATAAACTCATCCCCAAGCTTCTTCCACCATGGCCAACGAGTGTATTTCAGCATAGTGTTGTGGGTTTGTCTTGCCTTGGTAGCTACAGGGATTGATCGACTCATAAAGGCACCAAGATCTTTTTCTGTGGTCTCTGCTAAACCTGGAGCATCTGCAAGAACAAGGAGGAGAGTTTTCTGTATTTCGTTTGTGGTTTTATGAGTATTTACAAAAAAAAAAAAGGAGTACTACCCTCCCACTTCCCACTGTCCTAGGTCACTCCTTTCCCTGTGCGGGCATCGCAATTTTATGACTACATGATAAATCATAAATCTGATTGGAGAGGCAATCCAAATAAAAATAAATACATAATACATTGGGCAGAAAGAAGAAAGGGGAAAGATGGACTACTTCTTTCAGGTGCAGTGGTGGCATCCACCAAAATGACTTCCTGTGGAAGTATAACCTCAGAGAATGTCCTGGTCACTACTGCTGGATCAGTGTTCCTGGTACAGGGTGACATCAGCATGGTGTTCCCACTGCTCCGGAGCAGGAGCACTGTGAATTCCTTGCTTGGGGGACCCAGCACAGTGTAAGAGTGCGTTGTTGATTTGCCTGCTCAGGGAGTGATGAGCTGCAGTGACACAGCACGTGACAGACTAAATAATGGAATTCAGTAACTTGCTGAATTCTGCCCGGCTTGGGTGCTCTCTGGTGGCTGCAGTTTGCTACTCTCATTCTTTCACGCAGCCACTTGTCTGGGATTAAGACAGCACACTAGGGAATTCTGTTTCACCTAAAGCCAGGCCAGATAAAATGAAAACATGGAATTCACAGCTCAAAGATTTCCCTCTTTATCTGGAAGGGGTGAGAGTGCTTTAACCAGCAGCTTACTTACAACACAAGAAAACAAACCAAAGCAAAAAAATGTGGGTGAATATGTTGTGTGAGACCCCCTTTGAAGAAATTCTAATGTCTGTTACAGTGCCATTGCTTTTCTTGTGAACATATCAGAGAGACACTTTCAGAAGAAGAGTAAGATGCTCCTTGAAAAACAGGTGTGTATACTTAACCTACAGCAGCACTTGGATAATCTCTAATAAAGTCTGAATCTCAAGATAAGGCATATGGCAAATGAAGAAAGATATTTCAGTTTTGAAATGAGGCTTTACCACTGCTCACTCTAATTTTCCCTCTAAATTGGTTTAATCCAAATGGTAATCAAAGCCATGATCAGAGCAGTCACATACTCATTAGCAGCTCCACGTCGGTGTTGACCTGAGCCAGTAAAGCCTCTCTCCGCTGCGCTGCTCTCTGATCCAGCCTGCTCCTCAACAGGAACTGTGCCAGCTTTGCCTGAGCCTGCATATGCAATTCTTTACTCATTTCTTCTGACATTTGGGAAGCCTGGAGGAAAGTAACAGTTTGTTACCATTAGGAGCTAGTTATTTTAAAACTTTTGGGGGAAGAATAATGCCAAAACAAGGAAGGCAAATGCTGTTCTTAATTGTTAACTTCATAATTTTGCTTCCTCTGCAACTCTCTCCAAAGTTATCCATCATCATGTATATAAATTTTCCAATTACAGTTTGCTTTCACACTTTTTATTAGATTAATGGTTAAAATCCCCAATATTCTAGCGTCTTGCTGTCAAACAAGCAGGGTTAATACATACATACCTCAAATGGATTATCTTGATCAGAATTTATGAAGCTGAATATATTTCATCCCTACAGTATTTTATGTTGCATCATTAATGCAAATTACGAAATGACTAAGAAACAGACCGGATGCAATTTGATGTAGTCATCCACCTTCTGCTGCAAAGCTACTCTCTGCTCATCAGTCAGTCCCTTGGGCTCTTTCCAAGGAGAGAGAGGTCTCCTCCTTCTTCGTTTCTCCAAGAATTTACAAGCCTTTGTAAGGAACATATGAGAATATGACAATCACAGAGAGAAGGTTTGTCTTCCTGCTTTGTTTGTAATTGATCAGCAAAAGAAAAGTGTTTTAGTACTGCATCTGCTAGAGCCTAAATGCAGCTATGATGCTGAAAAGACAACTCACAAGGTCAGCATGAACACTAAATAATAAGTAACAACACTCGTAGTAAGTTACTGACTCATTTGTAGTATGGTGACATTCCAAGCCTGGGTTTCAAAGAAGCAGCTTTTATATTTTAGTTCATGACTGTATTAGGCTTTATAGCCCATAGAAGGTTTAACCCTTTAAAGCAACTTGTGGCTCTAGACTATCACCCCTTGAGTAATTTTTTAATAAATTATGGCTACATTGACAGTAAGAGAATGAACAGGGTTTTATGAGGCTTCACAATAATCTGCTCAGTCCTAGCTACTGTTAGAACAAAGTATAAATACTTACAGCTCTCTGAATGATGACAGCTGCCTTATACTCCTTAAGAGATTGCTTCTGCTGATGAAAAATTCTTCTTGCTCTATACCCTCGCCAGAATCTCTGGATAGTTAATGCTGATTTCTCCTCCATTTCCTCCATGTATTTATTCACCTGACCTACAAAGGCAACAAAAACGCAGTTACAAGACTGTAGGTTGGGTTCTCTTAACAATTAAGATCGTTAATCATCAAACTAGATAGTACCAAAAAACTTGGGTGCTCTCAGTTAAAAGCCCCCAAGGTCTGCCAGCTGTTGGCCAAGTCTTGCAGATCATAGCTACAATGGAGCTTTGTAACACAAGAAAACTGGCTCTCCCTTTCCCCTGCACCATTTTGAAGGCAGCAGATCTTGATCAGTAGTTACCGAGCCCTGGGGGAATTAGCACATTCTCTTTCAGATAACTGGGTCAGGAGAAGAGACAGTAAGACTACAGTGCAAACAGACATGCAAGATTAGGAAATAGATTTGGGGAAATTGTTCCTAAGGAGTCCCCTACAGTTTAATCTTCTGCTATAGTTTAATATCAATCATACTGGCATGGACAACTTCCAGTAAGGCCAGCTGTCGTTCATGGAAGAGTCTCATGGCCCTCTGTCTCTGAAGTTGCATTTGCAGTTTTAGAGCTTCATCTTCCTTCTGTTTTGTTAAATGCTGCAGCTCCTGTTCCCGTTTAGCTCTGCAATACAAAAATCATTAACAATTACCTTAAGCTGTACATTTCTTTAAAGTATCTCTCTTTATATTTGTGTTAAGTGGTCCAGCATCAAGAAAGAAAATCCACAAAACACTCTGCTATGCCAGCTGTTGGCTGCAGAATGACACCAAGCAATGAGAAGTCTCCTGCAAACTAACAAATTACCACGCTATCTATAGCCATGAAAAACTCTGAACCACTCTATGAAATCAAAGTATAAATCTTTACTTAGGATAAAGTTCCAAAAACCCTGAAGGGAATGATGGGACATTCACAGCCAGAATGAACTGGAACAAAAATTTTGAGTCCATCATCTGGGGCAGAGGTAAAGCAACATTAGCCATCTGCTCCAGCATGCACCTTTTCCAGTCCATCCATCAGCATGCATGGCACCTGCTTCCCATAATACATATCATTATTTCTGTAGTGACTGCAAAACTAGATCAGAATTTTGGCTGCCAAACCTCACTTCTTAATTTTGGAGGGATTTTTTTTCTCCAGGAAATACAGACTGACAGATTTGCTCCATCAGCTTTGTTAAGAGAACACTATGAAAGAATTTTTCTGCAAATTCCTCCTGATCTGTTCTAGATTTGATGTTAGGATGTTGCCCTGCTCTGCACTCAAAAAGCCGCAGCAGATGTTTCACAGATGAGACAATTGAAAACCTCTGCAACTGGCCCTGGCGTGTTTAAGCTAATAACAACATGTACATCAGTTATATACATAGCAACATATCTATGTAGAGTCTAACATAGAAATACTTTACATACTTACGTATCAATACTAGTAATTTGTGAGATCACTTGGCCATGCTCTCAGTGAAGTATGAGGAGGTGTGAGCTAAGACTCTCCCTCCCTTCACTGCCCTTCTCATCCCCATGGACCCAACCCCATTAGCAGGTTAAGGCCTGAGAATGTACAACTTTACCACACAACAAGGTAACAATGGGACTTCTCTGTTCCTATTGCAGCAAAATCACTTCCCCACTTAGGACCTGAGTAGTCCCACTGGGCCCACAGCCCTGCATCCTGCTCTCCTCTAGCACTTTTCTGGGGACAATGAAAGAAGTGCTTTAAGCACTAGGAAAGAAAACCAATGGACAGAGCAGACTTATAAGGGATGCTAGAGGAGGAAAATGTCCAGAGACTAGAACTAATGTCCAGCAATTTTGCTATTGCTGCATGGTACATGCCTTTAGACTCACAGTACTACTGAACTATTTGTGTGTTTCCCATCACTAGTATAAATTGAGCTATAATTTTTCCACCAACCATAATTTCTCTTCAGTCTTTTTAACTGGTTGGAGAGAGATTGGGATGAAAGATGTTGCGTAAAAGAGATGCTCTGGATTTAAAGATCTGACCCTAACAGACAAAAAAGCCTACACCACAATCCGACAGAACATAATCCTTTTACAACTGTAATGCAGACTTGAGGTGTGCCCATACACCTACCTACAGAGACAGATCATGATACATGTGATTATATCAGAATGATTTCAAGGAAATTAAAGGTTTTCAGCCCACACATTTCTGCAAATTAGAGCTGTAAATTTTTACAATTTTAATTCAGGTAATTAATATTTTAATCCAAATATTATATTTGTTAGGAGAATGAAGTCACAGGACCAAACAGGACTTCTGGTGTCATTTTCTTGATAAAACTATTAATATTTTGCCCATCAATTTTTAATCAGCTTCACTACGTTGAAAACTACAGAAATGTTTCATGAACTTCTCAGATGCACATCTGTGAAACCAAGAGTGTCTGTCAGGTATTTAAATGATTCTTTGATACTGATTCTTTCCTATGTAGTCTGCAGAACACATGGTCTTCATCCTCTGTTTCTCCTAATGATAGATGTATTTGTTTGCACGAGACCACACCGTGACAGGGAACTGCCTCTGAGCTAAAGTAAAACACACACAGAGTAAGATCTAAGCTTCCTTCAGCAGTTCATGGCACAGAGCAGCCTCCCTCTGGTCATCTCTTTAGAAATGTAAAATGGTTTCATTTTTGATGCATTATTAATAAAAATTATTGCCATTTTAAATATCCTACAATTAGCTATGTAACAGTGAACTAGCTTCAAGGAGAGACTGCAGGCTTTAACATTCACTGAGGAGATATTTCTGAAACCACAGTTTAAAAGTTTATAACTTGCAGAGTTTAAGATCTTCCTCTGCAGCTGCAGGTGAGCAAAGTTTGGAGTTTCAGTCTCAGCACTATTTAACCACACTTATTCTAAAATAAATCTGTGAACATAACCAGAACCTGACTGCTAAAAGTTAAAAAGTCCTCTTAAAAACTCATGTTTACAATATTCCAAACACTATTTTTCAGTGTAATGTTTTGACCTAGAAGAAAACCAATACTGGCACTGGACAGTTACTGTATTTGCTCAGTACACTGGCACTGAGTGAGCCATGAACACTGTAAGTTTCCATTCCTCTCAATATTAAACAAACACTTTCAAAAGTCCATTCAAATGACTGAAGAACTACTTAAAAGGCACACACTAATGCTTACAATATTGAAAATACGACACAAGGGAGTCAAGTAGCTTGGTGGCTGCTGATAGTCACACCACCCTTTCACTGCTGCTTTTCCATGTTATGTCTGAGCCCATCATCCAAATTTTTTGGGTTATGAGTTTGGCTTGCAGGCTTGCAAGGTGCCTGATGAGGGAAGGAATATTGGCTTCAAGTGTATAAGGAATATTTACTTCAAGGAGTACAAAGGAGTGACAAGGATGCCTGACTGCAGCACAAAAGTGTGGTGATCAGTAGCCCTCAACAGACACACTGCTTTGCCGCTGCAAACCTTTCAGAATTTAAAGATTACACCTTAGATAGTCCAATAACCTCTTAAGGCCAGTCTAGACAATAAAGCATAAATGTTTGCTTTGTCTTACTTTGGTCACAATGCAATGTAATTTGACAATGATTTCTAAGATCTACTTTTGACACAGTAATGATCAACATGCAAAAAAAGTTTGAAAAACCTGCTGTGGAGTCTGCACTTGATTTAGATTCCTTAACCTACATTAGATTCACACTAAATTTCTCAAAAGAGCTAGCCTAACAGGTGCTAACATTACTGCTGAAATCTGATTCAAGTGAGACAAGCATTAGTTACATAGCTTCCTTCTTTTGTGCTGCTCCAAGGCAGAGGATACTATTTCTAGGTCACTGAAGTGACTCTACTTCTGAGAGCCAAAGATTTAAAAAATTAATGAAGAACAAGGTCTTGAAAGCACAACACTGAGCAAGCACTATGGGCCTTGGTTTCTGCAGCACTCTGGCATGTGGAAGCTCCAGGATAGCTTCAATATAATTTACAATTTTGTGTCAAGTTAACTGTGAATCAGTTAACTGTCCTACCACCAGTATATCATCTTCTAGTGCTATTTAGTGCGATCCCATGCCACAGTATGCCACACTTTCAGTTTTCCATATGCCACAAATTTTTACACAGAAAACATGAAAGCATCACAAAAGTAAGTTTTTTCCATGGAGAAGTCTGGCGGCTGGGAAAGGGACAGTTGGAGCTTTTGGCACCAGAAGTGGCAGCTTGGTACTGCTGAAAAAGCACATTGTTTGGATGTTTCTGCTAAAAAAATCTGCAGTGAAAAAGCTCGTATTGGCATTACATTACCTTTATGTTTGAGAAATAACAGCTGACTGGAAAAAGGCATCTTCAACGAAGGAACATTTGGTCAGCCCAAACTTAGGGCCTGGGACATGGGAACAAGTTCTCAGGGAAGCTATATCCAGGAAGGACAGGAAAGTGAATGGGAACAGCCAGCATAGACTTATCACAGGCAAAACAGATTTGACCAGCTGAATTGCATTCTGTGATGACTGGCTCTGTGGATGAGGGGAAAGCAGTGGATGTCATTTTCCTTGACTTTACCAAGGCTGTCATCACAGTCTCCCATGCAGGGCAGGGCTGACACTCAGAGAAACCTCCACAAACACAGAAAATGCTTCAATAAAAGCCACATGAAGTTCAAATGGGAAATTCTACACCTGGTACAAAATAATCTCATGAACCAGCACAGGCTGGGCACCAACTACCCAGACAGCAACTCCACTGCAAAGGGGGAACAGGCTGGACATGAGCCAGTAGTGAGCCCTTGCAGGAACAAAGGCTACAGCTTAATGGGAAGATTATTTGGCTTTACTTGCCAAACCTGGAGCATTGGTCACACTCTACTGGGCCCCCCAATGGAAGCCCAATACTGACAAATGGGAGGGATAGACACTGTCCAAACAGAGACAATTAGGGCCATAGAACATAGGATATATAAGGACAGACTAGGTGTGTTTAGCCTAAAAGAAGGCAAATCTGTCTCTCACTACCTAAAGAAGTATTATAGACCAGACACAGCTAGACTCATGGGGGTGCTCAGAATAAAGACAAGAGGCAGTGATAAAGAGTGCAACAAGGAAATTCCCACTGCCTGTAATGGAAGAATTCTTCCCAAGGCAAATCACCTAGCACAAAGAAAGGGATCAAGTGAGATGGTAGGATCTCCATCCTTGGAGACCACCAAAACAGGATGTGACCCTGAGCATCCAGATCCCATTTTGAGGCTGGGCCTACTTCAAACAGGACATTGAATTAGATGACCTGAATTTTTCCTGCCCCTTTGTAACTTGAGAAAACCCAGCCCAACCCAAACCTTCTTACTAGATTCTATTCTTTACCGTTTTTCACAAAGCCATGCTGTTTACCTGAAGCTTCTCTGTAAAGTGATCACTGCTTGGGGTAGCTTTTTCAGCCTTTTCCTTGTCTGAAATCCCCGCCACGCAGCCTGGATTATACAAGCTGCTTGATGCTGCTTCTGAAGTTAATAAAGCAGTTGTTAGAATATTTTCTAAGCATATGAAAACACTTTATTATGGCTTGCATAATTGGACAATCTCAACATTTGGCCAAACCCCATCAGTTTTAAAATGCATCAAATTGGGGAATTTAAAGTCTTACAAGACAGTTATTATCATGAACTCCATACTTGCCCCAAAAGCAGCTAATCTGATCACCTGTATTGATGCTCTCTGTGGTAAACAAATGAATCTACAGCACATACACACAAAACCCCCATATATATAATCAATATTAGAAATTTGTATTTAAAACACATGAAGCACTTGATATTTCAGATGGTGATTCAATCAAAACACCTACACTAGAGAGGACAGAAAGACAAGTTTGGAGAAAGAGCAGCAGGAAAAATGTTACATTTGCAGTATGATCAGAAGTCACTGAAATGCAAACATGAAAAAAAAATCAATTCCATTCTTAAATGGATTTAAAAAAACCTCACAAACAAACTAACACAAAACACCCTGCTCTGTTGGAGATGAAAGCAGGTCTCAGCAAACATAACTCTGATTTTCTTTAAAGTATTGTCTCTGAGAAACCTGCATGTAAAATTTTTTTAAGATGATCATGAAACACACATTGTCTCTTATTGGGAACATAGTCCAGGTGGTGTTCTTACTGCACATTTTCTGCATATGACTTAGCTCTATGTAAATGCTGCCTAGAATTCAGAGATCTAAATTTATAACACTGATGTCAGAAAAGCAGATGCAGTTATTTTAATTTTACAGTTAGCAAAAAAATAAATTATTTTGCCCCATTGTTATATTGAAATCTATGGTGAATCTGCACAGAAAGTCAGTCTCTTGAGTCACAGTCCCATATCTTAATGACTGGGCAATTTCTTGATGTTTTAAAAAAAACACAATAAAATAAATTTTAAAAGGTAATTAAAAAATTAACATAGTGAAATAATAACACAAGTTTTAAAAAGTGTCTACAAAGTGATATAGTAAATCCATTCTAAACATACACAAATCACATGTAAATAGGATTTCACATCTGAAAGTCTCATTAAACTTCACCTGCATTTCTCCTTTCCCATTGGATTGTTCCAAATATAGTAGGTCCAAGAGTTGATTGAGCTCCCTGTCAAATCCTTTGCCAGTCCACTGTTTACTTAAAAGCCCTTTTAATCCTAAGAAAAAGAGAAGTAGCTAGTTCACTAAGGTGAATTTTTCTTTTCAGGCTTTTAAAGTAACAAACTGCAAGTCAACAAATCAAATGTGATTCTATGTGCAAAGGAGCATGAGAGCTGAACAGCATGAGCCATCTTTTAAGTGTCAATGCATAATCTTATCAAAGAATATCTGATGCTCCAACTATCACAGAGAAGTATTATCAAGTGATTTTGTATGTCCAAGGCAGTATTATGTCTATACCACTGGCAGTCAAATTGCCAATGTACTTTCAGTGTCTTATCAGTAAGTCATTTTAAGGTAATAAAAAGAATTCAAAGCACCACACAAGTGCTGGGTGTTACTAACACTCTTCTCATATTTTTCATTATATATTTTATTTATTTCTAACTGGAATTGTTTGATGTCTTATCTGTACAGCATAGTTTAACTCTGAGTGCATCCAATCCATGAGACAAAACAGCTTTTTGGGTCTGCAGTAGCTAAAAAGCACACTTGTACTCCCCCACAACACACACATGTGCTAAAATATTTGTATCAGACAAATCCCAGAGCCTAAGGGCTCTGCAGAGAGTTGGAGGGAAGAGGAAGGAGGGCAGGAAGTAGGCACGTGTTCGCCTTCTGAACTGCAGATTCAAGTAACTTTTCCATCTTCAAACCATTGTCCATAAGCATATTCATACACTGGGCAACTCCAACACTCACATGTACTTACAGGATCTGGAGCACACAGAAATGGCACCTCTGTGGCACCATGTGCACCATTTTGGAAAGACAACGACAGTTAAACACTTCAGGAGAGAGACAGGCAGGAGTGTAAATGGAGTCAGTGAGTGCCCAAGGCTGCCTGAGCCCTGCAAAAGCAGGGAGCTAAGCTACACAAGAGAAGTGCTACGGGTCTGACACAACCATTTGCCAGTCTCTGTACAGACTACACAGCCATATGCACCTTTTGGCTACTGACAGGGAATACCTCAAATGTGTCTCACAGATGTGTCAACCCATGCGGACAAAAGGCCAGGCCCTCCTGGAAACCTGACTGTGCTGGTCTTGGAGATGCCCTCACCTCTGGCAGGCTGCCTCCACTGGCAAAGGTCACACCAAAGCACCTCACACTGCTGACAGCTCTGAGCCACTGTGAAGCCAAGGGACTTCAATGGCCAGATGGTAGAAAGGCTGTAATGCTTTCTTTGTTGCTTTTATTCCTCAAAATCTCTAAAGGATTCCAAAGCCTGAGTTAAAACTAACAAGGATTCTAACTTAAAAAAAAACTAGAGTAAAAAAGTAATTTCTTTTTCTTTTCTTAGTGGAAAGATGAAACGTACAGGAGACAGATGAAGAGTTTCTAAACGACTGTGGCATACTGTGATTCTAGAGCAAAATAAAGCATCCTTTGATGGAGATTTGCACCTCTTTAGACAAACCAGCATTCTACAGCTGGGATGATCAGACCATCACAGCAGCTTCCCAAGAATCTACAATGTGATACCAGCCTTAGGCACACTATTCTTAATTCCATACTATAAGGAATCCCTCCTCTCAGTTCTGTAGGCAAAAGGGTGGCAAAGCTGTTCACCTGGTCCAGAAATTTATCTGGCTGGTACTGTATAATAAGTAGTCAGCACAAATGCAAAAAAGGGGAATTGGGCATTTTTGCCTAGCACTCCCTCATCTTAATGTCCTGGTCTTTAACGGACTGAGGCTGCTCACAAGTAGTTTTGACCAACAATAACATCCAGAATATAAAAGACCTGGCAAACATTATGCCTCTTCCCTAGTCTCCATGGGCATGATAGTGTACAAAGGGGTTTCCTGGAGCTCTCTGCTAGGCTAGAGACAGAAGCATTAAATGGGGCACCTGATTAAAGAATGAAAAACATGGAACAAATTATACACATACTCAGCCTCATCATCTGAAGGCATCAAGACAAAATGATAAACTCATTTCATGAATTCTTCGAAAGAGTTCATTCCAATTACTTGGATATCAAAAGACAGCTCCTGGATAACTAAACAGCCCCTTATCAGATGAGCAGTCACTGCAGCAGCCAGGGTCAAAAGGTTTACTTTATCTAAGTAAAACTTTCATATTCTGGATTAGGGAGCCTTAGCACTGTGGCAGATGTGACACAGGGCTCTCTGACTGTGGCAGTACAGGCACCCTGCCAGCGGATTCCTCAATAACCAACCTGCACAGGGAAACAGAAAGAAGTAAAGCCCATCAGGTTGGAAGTGACAAACAACAGCTTTAAAAGACAAGCTGCCACATGCAGAGTCCTCAATATGCAGAAGAAAATAAATCTAGGAAACAAAAAGGGGAGTGGTACCTTAAACTGCAATGAAAATGAATAGAAGGAAAAAAAAAAACCAAAGCAACACAGCACTGTAGTTTCCACCTGTACTGGAGAGTTATTGAACCACAATGGGAAACCTGTCTTTTTATTTTCACGGGGAATGTAAGAAGAGGCTCAGTGATTGGTCCCATGCATGTTTACAAACCTTTGTAGCGAGCTGTGAGTAACTGCACAAGCTGTTTGCAAAGTTTTGCCACCAACAACAGCAGTTTTGTGGCAGCACTTCCTACAGCAGGATTGGTGGTAGAGGAAAGCTTGTAAACAAGTTCATCCAAAACAGAGTGAAGGGTCTCTTCTTCAACTTGAAGCAAGACAGAACTTTAAAAATAAGAAAGGAAAAAAAAGAGGAGGGGGACAGAAGTGTTCACTAAAAAACATGAGCTTTTTAACAGTGACTTATTTTTAGCTATGTCAGGCTATATACAGCAAGCCAAGATGCCCAGCTAGCTGGAGCAGGAATCTAATCCAGGCAGTACTACTGTTTCAATCAGCCAATTACCACTTCCTCCATTTAAGAACACTAAAAACCTAGCTCTTTAATGTTTTCAATTTCTACAACAAAGACTAGAGGAAAGAAAAAAACCCCAAACAATAAAACAGAACAATGCTTGTATATGAAAAAAAATTATTTTACCAAGCAGTAATGAACTACCTTTTATATTTATTATCAAGAAAAATAATGATATGAAAACAACTAACCTATTGATCCTCAAAATATTGTGTAACACAGACATCATTATAATTCCTGTTTCAACATCATCTGTTATTAACAACTGTGGGAAGCGATCATTTTGCAGTACTGAAAAAAAAACCAAAACCAAGCAAACAAGAAATCATGCAATTACAACCAGACTTGAAAATACCATAAAAAAAATTAAGTTTGTCATAAGCCATAGCAAGTAAAACCAGACACGGTTTCTGGAACAAATTCCTTCATTTATAATTCTTACACTGAAACTTACTGAGATAACTACTTCAACATCCAAAAAACATGCTGAACCCTGTTTTTTCTGCCTTTGGACATCCCTCAGACACTGATGCAATGGAATGAAAGCTTTAAACCCCTTCATGTTACACTAGTACCCTTTTTTTACAACAACAGTGGAATTAACACTGAGGCAACAATATCCAAAAAGGTTACGGACCTCCACCTTGGCAGTTTGTTACCCCAGGTTATTTAATTCAAGTCCACTGATGTCATTAAAGCACCATCTTTTTTATCCTAGTGTATCTCTAGCTACATATTCAGTAATTTTTTGACCATGTGTGGTTTTAGTTACACATCTTATGATGCTTAGGTTTTTGTTCAATACTAGAAACAAAACCAAATTCTGTTTTTCAAAATCAGTGTGATTAACATCAGTTTAAATGAAAGCTTATTTTGGTTAGAAATACATAGTTAAGTTTGCTAGATATTTGTAAACTTTCCCATCATGGCGAAATTTTCAGAAATCTGTCTCCAACTCTATCTACTCGTCAGGCCCAGAAATGTACTCTGGTCAAATTTCTGCATATTTTAATCACACACAGGAAAAGATCAACTGTCCCTTACTGGAAAAAAACCCCAAAACTATTTTTAAAAGGTATAGACTTACAAAGGGAAATTACAGGATGACACTTTAAATATTTGTCTCTGAAAGACTAGAAGGGGAGCTCTTGAGTATTTCCCTTTAGAGGATGTTTACCATTTTAGATATTGCTGTTGAGCTAACTACTTAGAGAGACTGATTTACCATCTACTCCAATTTAGAAGACTAGGTGGAGATTAGCTTAAGAGTGATTCTTGGTACTTGTAGCTGCCATAAATAAATGTTCAGGTGTTCTGTGGGTTGACATTTCCCTTACCACATGCTGCTAGTTGAATATGCCCACCGAACAGCCAGCAGATGGCATCAGTTACTATTTGGAACCAGTGTAAAAAGTCTTGTTTTTCCTTATCCTAAACAAAAGAGAAGTAGGTAAAAACACGTGTATGTATCTTCACTAAGGACTTCAGCTTGATGTCATGGGAAAGTTTGTATGCCTCAGGAATCTGGAGACCAAACCACCAAATTTCCAAATGAGGTTGGTTAAACTGTAGGAACTAGTGAAAAAAAAAAAACAACCCAGCTTGTGAGATCTTTAAGGTCAGAGATCAATCAAGAAGATCTGAATATACTGAAAAAAAAAAGGCATCCATTTGGGAAAAAAAAAAAATCACAACAAGGAGAGAGAAAGCTTCATTTACTCCTTAAAAATATTTGATGGCATAGGAGGGATAAGAAGACAAATAATGGCTCAGCAAATATGCATCACAGATTGAATGGACTAAGTGGGAAATATATTACTTTAACGAAGTCAAAATGAAAAAGATTCCTGAAAATTGATATGGTGAAGCTTCAGCAGCACCTCCTAGTTGGAGGTCTGGGAGCAAATACCAAACCACTATTTAGCTGAAATTTGATCTATTTGCCAAACAGACTACGTTATGTGCTTGCTTGTGATAACACTGGACTGGAAAAAAACACAGAATCAATCATAGAATGGTAGGGTGGGAAAGGACCTTAAAGCCCATCTCGCTCCAGCCCCATGGGCTGGGACACCTTCCACTAGACCAGGTTGCTCAAGCCAAGCCTTGAACACTTCTGTGGGTGGAGCATCCACAGCTTCTCTAGGCAACCTGTCCCAGTGTTTTACCACCCTGACAGCACAGAATTTCTTCCCAATATCTGATTTAAACCTCCCTCTTTCAGTGTAAAGCCATCACCCCTTCTCCCGTCACTACATGCCCTTGTAAAAAGTCCCTCTCCAGCTTTCTTGTAGCCCCTTTAGGTACTGGGAGGTGACATAAGTTCTCCTCAGAGGCTTCTCTTCTTCACACTGAACAACCCCATCTCTCTCAGCCTTTCTTCACTGCAGAGGTGCTCCAGTGCTCCCCTATGACCAGCAGGAATTCAGGTTTTAACATGTGAATGCACATACAGATGCACATTCCAGTCTTTATTCCAAGTGTGAGCCACAGGCTACTGGAAATCTGAAATCCTGGTGTGTGGAAAAGCAAAGGGGCGTTTGACAGTACCACAGTGCTGACAAATGCTGTTACAAAGCACATGGCCTTATATTAAGCCTTAACTGAGCCTCCACAAATGAAACCCTGGGAAGCTTATTCCTAGATCCCTGCTGGAGCCCCAGTCCTCAGTCAAGGTTTAACTTTGTATTTCGTCCATACTGACAAGGAGAGATACAAAATAACACTAATAAGTTCAGCTGTGATATTATCTGCTCTGTGTTTTGGCAACATGTGAGTTTCTGAAAGCTATTTCAGTACTTCCCTTGACTTCAAAGACTTGTACAAAAAGCAAAAGAGAGCAGAATAAACTTCAAATCTCCACTGGTAGAGTGGGATTTCCAAAATTCCACTGAGCAAGCACCAAGTCTGGGTGCCCAGTCACCTCTGAGACCACGAAGTTTAAAAGCCAAAGTACTAATTATAACGTAGACTGGATTTGCATTCAAAAGAAATCTTTGCCCACAAGCCTGACTCAAGTAGCATGTAGGCTGAGACATAATAAGAAAGTATAGGGGAAATTACATATTGTGGATAAGAGTCTCCTGGGATGTCATTTAGGAAGCTTCCTCCTTAAGCACTATATGCACTTCTCAAGTACTGGACTAACAGAAACCATGTCATTGCACTGGTGCTTTCTGAGAATTTATTGCTTGTGGTGTCTATCACAATACTTTGTAGGAAAACTTTGACTAAGAGCAAGAAGCCAGCGGGCCAAGAAATGAGATAATATGGGGAAATGGGGATATTAAAAGAAACTGTCAGAATCCATGAAGTTGGTTATTTAAATTACCCATGGGTTTTTGTTTGTTGGGGTTTTTTTTCCTTCTGATTCTAGAACTTGCAATGCTTCAGAAGCATGAGGGAACCTAGCCAGGCAAAACCCTTCTTCACCGCAAAAAAGGAGGGAAATTTGAGAAAGTGCTTAAATCTATAAATTAATGAAGTCTGCCTTTGGTATTCTCCATGTGCAAGTTCAGAAGCAGTGAGCATTCTTGGTATTTTTTTGCCAATTATGCAGCAGAAATTGAATGACAAAATAAACTTCAGCAAATCTGATTTAAAATCTTAATACTTCCTAAACCATTTTTTGTAAAGCTGAACAAAATCAGTGGGAACTAAGTTATTACAAAGGCTGAACTAATGGTATGCAAAGTTGAGACACTACCATGACTGGGATGCTGCCTTTTGTAGGACTTTTTTTTCCCCATCTCATACTGCTCTAATTCTTCAATCCTTCTTGTAATTGCACTTCTTCCCTCTACCTTTAAAACTTGTGAAAAGTAGTAGCCAAACTATCTAAACAGGCCTATGGTAACAGAGTGGCTTTGCACAAGTCACGGAGCAAATGCTGCACAATGACAGATTTCAGCTTCAGAGCTCCAAGGCATAAGAAAAACTACTGCAATTTCTGGAAAATAAAGTTTCCTAATACCATGTCCCTAGAATAACATCCTACTTATCCAATATGTGACCTCAGAAAGTTAGCAGGCATTCTCTGCTCCTTTAACTATGAAACTTAAATACCTTGATTGCTCGGATAAATCGTGCTTGCAAGCGTTTTCCCAAAACCAGCAGGCTGTCTATAGCTGAAGGAAGAAACTTCTTGTAAAATTCCTCAGGATCTTCTTTCACCTCTAGCCCTACACAACAATGACTGCAGAGGAGGAAAAAAAAAAAAAGAAAAAAGAAAAAAAAATCAATCTGAATAGTCAAAGGACTGTTTGAACAACTTTGAATGAATGTCACATCATCAAAGAAATGCTTCAGTGCCATGGGATAATTCCCCCCTGAACAGCAGCTCACTGCTGTGACTGGCTCCAAGGTGGCTGCCTCCAAGGAGGAGGAATCACTTGCAGGTTGGAGACCATATTACTACTTATTACGGCATCTCTCAGTTAAAAACATATCCAAGGCACTTTCTCCTTCAGCTTCAAAGAATCTGTTCAGGCTTGTTCCATATTCTAGGGAAGGGCTCTGATGGTCATAAAGAAGCAAAAAAAAAAGGCAAAATAGAAAGGTAGAAAAGAAAATTATAAAGGAAGCCTGATGATGAAGAGAGTGCACATCAGGCAGTGAAAATATGTATAAAAAAATATACCACAAAACCTTCAGCGAGCCTGCCTACAACTTTTCTCTAACTGGGGAAGACATGTGGGCTAGAAATCAGTTCCTCAGATCTCAGCTCTCTTATTTTACTCACCACAACACGTCGGTTGTTTCTGGAAGACTTTTTACAAGAAACTGCATGTTTTACAACTGGTAAGTTGTTTCAATTCTGCACTCGGCACTGATATCAGTGCAACAAAAGAGTCTTCCTGACTTTTTATGAATTTTGCATTCTGATATCTTATCTAGGCTATGTTAGCTTTTTGGGAAAGCACACACATAAAGATGTCTACCAAAGCCCTTGGAAAACAAATTCTAGGCATGAAGCTGAGATTCATCTAGTTACAAAAGGACATTTTTACAGCTAAAATAAATTTCAGTATTCTCTGCAACTGAAACAGCTTATAAGGGATGATTTAAGTATCACACTACTCTGGTGATAACTCTTGCATCCCTTACTAAAATTCCTTGCATTAAAACTTCATACTGCAGATATGGCATAAATAAGATATGGTCACATAATTACTTCATGCCTTAGAATTTTGCTCCCTAGTTAAGCCAAAACTAAATACAACTTGAGGAAAATTTTAAATGTATTCTTTTTCCTGACATTTAAAATAGAGATTGGCTCACTGGGGGGTTGAGTTTAAAGTTCTCTTATTTACAATGCCATTCTCACAATTTCACTGCATCAGGTTATCTAATCTGTATGAACTGTGTCATCTATTATATTTAAAAATGTAAATACTTAAAATGGGTATATTAAATAAATATTTAAATACAGTCAAGCTGAGCAGTGAGTCAATCAGGCTGAAGACTTTTCAAGATGAAATCTAAGCAAACAAACCTTTTTAAATAACTACAATTCAGAATTACATAATTACTGGGTAAGAACTGTTGCACTGGTGAGTACTGTCCACAAAAGAAGGTAAAGCCAACATAAACCCTGTTCCCACCATACAGTTCCCCCAGCTCAATGAAACACAATGCAAATGAATTAAACAGGACCAATTAGGCTATGCCTGACCCCTCTGCTCTTGACTGCTCCCCGCACTTTAACCCTGGCCTTTCCTAAACAACAAGCCTTGCTCTGGATGGGAGCCAAAGTATTACAGCTTGAAAAGAGAAAGAGCAAGATGAAAGGACAGAAAGAAAACTAGAGGAAAACTTCTCAGCTTTTCTTTTTTTACCTTAGTATCTCTGCTAGCTGGGCAGCAGTAGCCCAGGCTCCACACAGCTGAGAGTGGTCTCGCTTAAGGACCAGCAAGCAGTACTGAGTAAGACCATAATCGTATATATCTTGCTTAATTTTATTTGATTCTTCACATCCTAAGGAAGAACTACTTAAAATACCTGTGGGAAGAAAGCAGGAGAGAGACAAAGAGGAACATAAGACTCTGATGTGCAAGATTTTTTTCTTTTTCTAAAATGTCAGAAGAGTATATGTACACAGAGCCAGGATTAAAGTAATTGTAAAAGTGCTAACAACAGCATAAAATATTTTGTCAGCAATCTTTGCTGCTGCAGGTACAACTCATTTGTAAGATTATATGACAATTGGGAAGGATAGCTAAACTTAGCCTTCCATTTTCTCTCTACGTATTTAGTAGCAAAACATACATTACCTGGGATATGGACCATTTGTATGGATTTCCTAGGCTAGATAAAATCACAACCACTGGGAAACATATAGCTTCCTTATAATTAAATCCCAATTTAGAACAGGACCTGACTTGTTTCAACTGTTCCTATGAGCAGTGGCTGTATAGCAGAAGACAGGGAAATCACACAGGAGCTCATGATCTTGTTTCTGTGTTAAGATTTAAAAACTGAATACTGACAACCACCCTGGCTCTCTGTCCAAAAAGTACTGGGAGAAATTGTTTGACCAAGTGTAAGACCCCTGCCCGTAGCAGCAGGGAAAAGGCCTACTTTATCAGGGCGACAGCTGAAAGGCAGATAAAACTTCTGTCCATTTGCTCCCCAGCTCCTCCTCCTTATTGTTGCCAAGCCAAATGCCACTCAGGAAAAGCTGCCGTATCAACCTTCCTTACAGAGTTTCAGAAAAACCTTCTGTATTTAAGGAAGCAGATGGGAGGACTGTCCATAGTTCACTAGCTCATCCTTTTCTTTTAGGAACGGTATTAATTACCCTTTAACTTCAGCAGCAGCAGGGGGATGTCCTGTTCTCTGCTCTCAGTGATCTCAGCAGCCAAGGCCAGGACCTGGGGGTCCGTGGCTGCCATAGGGAACAGCCAGAGGCGCACACCACCATCGATTCCAGCCTCTTTCCTTTTTATGTTAAGGCGCGGGGTCCTCACGCCACTACTCCATCCCACCTCCAGCTCCTGCACCACCAGCTAGAAGCCTCGGGCCGCAGGACTCCCCCTGAGAAAAGAAACAAACATGGAGGGAGCCCCATTCGGGCTCCCTCCCGCGGCCGCGGGCAGCCAGACCGGCTCTGCCGGCAGGGAGCACCTCCGGCCGGGCAGCCTGAGCGCGGCCCCACGGGGCGGGCAGCGGGAGCGGCCTCACCTCACCAGAGCCGGGGAAAGGGCAGAGGGAGTGGTGCCCTCTCCTGCCGGCGTCACCCCGGTGCCCCTACTGTCCCCGGGAGCGGCGGCGCCGGTGCCGCAAAGCCCCCAGGCCGCGGGGCCCCCTCGGGGAGCTCTGAGGGGACCCACACGCACCCCCGACCCCTCTCACCGCCGCGCGGGGGCTCCCCGACTGCGGGGGGAGGGCGGGGGGATTGGAACGCCGAACCCGCCGTCTCCAACGCGACAACTCCCCCACGCCCCCCTCCCCTCACAGCTGCGTGGTCGCGGCCTCTCTCCGCCAACCAGCACTCTCCCCTAAGGGAGGAGGGTGTCATTTGCATATCCGCGCGCGGGCCGGCGCCTCCGACGCCCCCGCTGGTGGAAACGCGGAGAGGGACGCGCTCCCTGCCCAATCCAGCCCGGCGGGGGCGGGGCTCTGCGGGTCGCAGCCTATCGGAGCCCGCGTGGGCGGCTCCCGCCGGTCCGGGCGGTGTGAGCGATGCTCGGTGCGGGCGGCGGTGGCGGCCCCGGGGCCCGCCATGGTGTGAGGCGCTGCCGCGATGAACGGAGCGGTCCCGTCGCTCTACGACCCCAAGGCGCGGGTGCTAAAGCTGGGGGAGAGCTTCGAGAAGCAGCCGCGCTGCGCCTTCCACACCGTCCGCTGTGAGTGCTGGGGTTGGGGCAGTTCTCGGGGGCTGTGGGGGTCGGGGAGGGGTTCGGCCGCCCGCGGTCCCCTGAAGGGCGAGGGGTGGCTGCGGCCATGCTCGGTGGCTGCCTCTGTCCCGGGATTCTGGGGCGCAGCTGGGAGCTGAGTGCCGTGGAGTGCTGGTCCAGGATTTCGGGAGCGGTGCAGGTCTCAGTCGGTTCTGGGAGCACGTACGGCCATTGTAGCCAAGAGCTGCCCCTCGCTACCCGCTGGGCACTAAGTTCGCTTTTTATGCCTTTTCCATAGTGTCTCCCTGCTGTTCTGCTGTAAACCGAGCTAAGATGAACCTGTGGCTCTGCTCTCTTTCCTTGCGCTCAGTTTTTAGAAGTTCCGTACAATTCAGCAATCAAAGGTTAAAGGCAGGCAGTGTTAATCACGGAGCCAGTACGCCCTCCCTGAGTACATAATTACTATCTAGAGAGGTGTGTGCTCAAAGATTCTGAGGGTAGCTAGGGAACAAATGCTCCCAGGATTATAGTCCTTGGTAATTTAGGACTGTAGCTTCTGGTTTTGTTGTCTGGTTATTTATAGACTGATATCCCCAAGCTTCATTCTCACGTATGTTCTCTGGAGAGTGTCCTGTGTGCAGGATGGGTAATGTGCTCTCTGTGAGCAGAGGGAACGGCACTTAGGCAGATAGTCTGCAACTGTGCAAGCGGAGGAGAGTGGAAAAAAGCTATAAAATGGATTTAAGCAAATGCTGCAATTTGAAATTTACCCTAATTTTAAAGAGGAGTAACAACCCCGTCTGGTACCTCCTACCCTTAGAGTTTCATGCTGACTCTTGTAATTTGATGATTTATTCTGAAATCTGTTTTGAAATCTCTCTTCCTTTCCAACAAATGAGACATAGAAACTGGCACGTTCATCAGTTCTATCAAATGCACATGCAGAAGAAATATCCTCTGATACCTGACGTTTTTCTTAACAGTTGAGTAAAGGGAAAACAGCTGCTGGTTAGAAGTTAAGATTAGAAGTATCAGTATCTTCATTTTCTAAAGTATTAACAGCCCAGTGGCCACATATTAAAGCAAATATTCTCTGATTTGATGAGAAACTTTGGAACTGTTGTGCGCTTATTCCTGTAAGATGACATTTAAGGGTTTGTCCTAAGCAAGGTTAGCAGGGGCTGTCACCTGTGTGTGGGCTCCGAGCCTCCTGCTGCGCGCACAGCCCTACCCACCAGCTCCTGCAGCCTGGTTTTCCTGCCCGGTTGGTGTGCTGGCTGGAGCCATGCTTCCCAGCTGCGGTCTGTGCCACCCGGCCCGTGGCTGCAGGCCGAGTTATGGAACTGGGAAGCTCCCCAGCTGCAGGAATGCCGCCGCCAGTGACCAGCAGCGTGAGATGGGGCAGGCAGCCAGGCGAGGAGCGTGTGCCGTGGTGTGGCCATGGAGTGTGTGCCGGCCGATGGGTCCCCTCCGCCCTCATTCGGCGTTCGAGGCAGGGCACCGGCATCCCCGGGGTGCGAGACTGGCCCTGCCTCACCTGGAGCCGCGGGCTCAACCCCACATATGTTATCACAGACCTCGAAGAGCCTCTTGATGCCATCCTGTCTCCCTAAATCGGCACAGGCAGAGTTTTGGCTGTAGCCTTTCCCAATTTATTTGCGGTAGAAATAATGCTTTGTAGGTAATGGTATGTACCAGACCTGCCGTGCTGATGCCTGAACACATGCTCGTTTGCAATGTCTCAGAGTTTTGAAAAGGACCAGAAATGGATACCTTCTTTTGCTCAAAACTTATTTTAACTAGTACTTTAGATGCTGAAAAAGACAAAATGTAAATCAATGTTAAATTGGGAAGGAATTTCACTTGTAACAAAAAGAACTATACTGAAACCCCAAGTTTTCTTCAAGTTCTGACATGCTTGTTACAGTAAAGTCAGAAACAGAAAGAGGGATGCATATTGAGGGTTGATGTTGTTCTTTGCATTTTCAGTCACTTGTCTACATCTCCCATGTTTGGGATTAACATTTTCAAGAACTATTTATTGATTCTTCTGAAGATAATTATATGAGGATTTATCTTTTGAAATATAAGACAGCTTGTTCAGCCTTTTTATCCATTAAAACCTAAAGGTGTTTTCCTAATTTTAACCAAAAGATTTAAACACTTATAACGAATCCTGAGAAAAGCAGCTTGACTTTGAATTCTACTGACTTATGGAATGATCTGCTCCGGGGAATGGTAGATGATGGTAGATGATACACTAACAAAAAAGGCTTTTACTTAACAGCCTCCAACTGCAATTAAGTGGTGCCTACATTTATAAGATTCCTGAAAAGCCTGTAAATAATCTAGTTTGTTTTTATATTTAGATGACTTCAAGCCTGCATCTATTGATATGTCCTGTGAAGGAGACCTTGAAGTTGGCAAAGGTGAACAGGTGACAATAACGCTGCCAAATATTGAGGTGAGTTGGTGTGGCTGAAGAGTGGCGGGCTTAAGGGAATGATTTATTTTGTTGTCCTAAGTATATATCCTGACTATGGAAGGGCATAAAGTTTCAGTGCTGTTTCAGAGCTGCCTGTGTGACTTTTAGAGTAGAAAAACAATTGCTCTAAGAATGCAAGATTACAAAAGACACAAAGGTTAAACAGCTGCACTGTAACTTTAAGTGTATTTGCCACACTGGAAATATGCTGTAGGATGACCCAGAAGTGTTGTGTGCACAGAAAAGCTTCATGTGTATGTTGGCAGTGCAAGTTTCCCCCTGGTATTTATTGCTCTAGTGCAGTTCTAAAGCAGGAAAGACTGGAAAGGGAAAATTTACTACCTGCCATGCTTTACTGCTCTGCTGATACGGGAACTGAAACCCCTTTTGATGAGAGGAGTCCTAGAGAGAGTCTGCTTTCCTTGGGAAATAAGCATTTAATCAATTTCAAACTAAGCTAAGCAAGTAAAATCCCATGCCAGTCAAACACCAGCTGCTTTTGGACATGGCTACTGTGAATCTAATTTGAATTAACCAGTAACATTTTTAATGGCTAGAAATGATCAGTTGTAGTGAACTTGTCATCACTGATGGATTGTTGTTTCTAAGAAAAAAGACTACAGGAGTAACACTTACTGGACTTCTGATTCAATAGGGCTCAACTCCACCAGTGACTGTGTTCAAGGGCTCAAAGAAGCCTTACTTAAAAGAATGTATCTTAATTATCAACCATGACACTGGAGAATGTCGCCTAGAGAAACTTAGTAGCAACATCACTGTGAAAAAAACCAGGTGGGTGATTTACAGGAGAAACAACTGTGCTTTACTCATTATGAAAATCAATTTGTTAACGAGTCTAAATTGAGATATATTACTACACATTACTATTTTTAGGAAAACATAATTTTAGAAAGTACCTGGCCTTGTTCAAAGGAGTGAAAAGCCTGCTTTCTCAGCAAACTGACTTCATGATGGCAGAAGAAATGGAAATTTATTTTTTTGTAAACAAAAGATGTTATATTATTGAAAGAAATAGTAACTATCTTCTGGTGTGTTTAGAGGGAGGAAAAAATATCTGTTTGGCTGGTACTTGCCTACTGTCTTCTGACTTGTAAATGAGGAAATCTAAAAAAAAGAAAATTTTGTGACGCTTCTCAGTAATTTTAATGGCTTTGTTTTCTCCTACCAAGTTTTTAAATATTTTTTTTCTGCTGCTGAGTTCATATAAGTGATTTCCAGCAGAATTATTATTAAGTGATCCTTGGCAAGGGTAGCAAGGTATAAAAACAAATCAACCGACAAAGTGTTATAAAGTTATTAGCACTATATCAAAAAAATAATTTTTAACACATTTATAGATGATATTAATAGTATAATATTAATATATTATGTGTGTTAGCATAATAACTTACCTAAGAATCTAATGGTGCTATTTAGAAAGGCATGAGAAATAATTCCATAGTACCATATCCCCTTTATTCCTGCCTTTTTCCTTGTATCTTGCCTTCTAGTAATTAAAAATCTTTTCCTTTCACACACAGAGCTGAAGGAAGCAGTAAAGTCCAGTCTCGCATTGAGCAGCAACAGCAGCAAATGCGAAATGCAACAAAGGTTCCAAACAACGTTAAAAACTCTCCAACAAAAGAAAAAACATTTCCATCTTCTCCTATGGATGATATTGAACAGCGTAAGCTCCATTGGCACATAAGTTTCAGAAACTTTGCTGTTAACAAGCAATTAGTTTTTAAGAGGTTTTTGAGTGTGTGGGTTGTTTTTGTTTTGTTTTGTGTTATTTGAGAAGCAACTTTACTCTGATATGGAAATGGCCACTCTGGCTCAAGTGGGTAAAAGAGCAGTATTTGTAGCTTGCTAAGGTAAAAATCCAGCTGAACCATTAGGCTTTATAATGCCAAGGGTCCTGCTGTTCTCTGCTTGACTTTGTCTTCCACTGCTACTTTAATCAAGTATTTAGTTGGTTGTATTGTGGTACTGGAGCTAAGTCACTTCCATTTTGACATTGCTGTTTTTTCTTTCTGTGCACTCAGCAAACATGGGTTACAGTACCTTACAACTCAACATACAGTTTAAATTACCAGATAGAGCCTTGTGAAAGATGAGGTTCCAATGAAAAAGACAGCTAAAAACTTGCACAAATCAACCCTTGAGCAGTGCTGTGTACTGTTTCCTTGAGCAACTCTGGTTTAGTATGACACTCATATTTCACTTAATAGGAGGCCTTATTTCCTTTTGGAGGACAAGGAAGATGGCAGGTGGTAATTACTTGCTACAGAAATGCTGACAGGTGGCAGTTTCATTGACTGGAACTGACATCTGCTTCCTAAGTTGTTCTGAATTCCTTTTTAAACAGATTTTTTTAGACGTCTCATTATGAAGATGGTTTTTGTTTCCATTTTGGTCTTAAGCTCTGACCAGAAATCTATATGGCAGAACAGTACTAGAATGCATCTAAGGTTGCAAAGAGGAAGGAAAACTGGAGCACATGAAGTAAAATGATGCTTTTTCTAGGTGGTCTGTTCTTTTGGGGGGAGTGGTGGTGTCAAACATTAAAAGTCTCCAAAGTGGCTGCCAATGTACCAAACTCTTGTGTAGTGCCAGTCCAATTTTGAGTACTATTTAAAATGCAGAAAAATTGAAAAGGATGGTAGAAATATTATCAAGTCATCTAGTCCATCCTTCTGTCCTAAAGTCAGATTTCTGATATAACTTTTAACCTCTTCTTAAAACCTTCCACTGACAGATCCTTGTACTTGCTGGCAAGCCATTCCAGGGCTTTACTCTCCTTACTGTTCAGATTCTCCTGTATAAATAGTCTGACAGCAAGCCTATTACTACTTTCATATTTATCATGCAAGTACAGAAGTACAGACCAGATTACTGTGCTGCTTTTGAGCAGTCCTTCATGGACTTAAACTCCTCTGATTTTCCCATTCTTTACGCAAAATTACACCAGTTGGTTTAATCTTTCCTTAGAAGTCTCCTTTCTAAATCTCTGATTTGTTGTCAGTTTTCTTTAGCTTTCTTGCAATGAGTCCAAAAACTTCCTGTAGTCCCTAAACACATCTACTGTTTCAACTAAGGTTTTAGCAGTGCTGACTTGAGCAAGAAGGCTGTCTTACAGGCACCATTCATCTTTATACACAAAGATCAAATAGTATCATGTCTGTAGTATCATAAGACCAAATAGTATCAAGTCATTTCTGCAACAGCATCGTGTGGTAGAACAGTGTGTAGGGATCCCCGGTGACTCTCGGACTCTTCAGAAGCGTTCCTACTTAATCGTTCTGCATCCCATGGTTGTGTAACTTACTATTCCTGCTTAGGTACGCTACCTGGAACTTGGTACTAACTTTGTTTTCTGGGGTGGGGGGAGCTCATTCTGCCATTATCCTCTAGTGTATGTACAGCTCTTCCTTCACTGGTTAAAAGTACTTAATTTAAATTCTGTCTGATTAAATTACATCAAAATTCAAGGCAGAGTTCTTATTTCTCAGCTTTTGGTATTGGCCATTCACTTAAAATTTTTCTTATGTTAGACATTGCTTAGCAGGAAGTGGAATTAAATGCTTATGACTTGAGTGGTGTCTTTCAGTTAGGTGTCTTACACCTCCAGATGTGTGGTAGATCATATTATCTTATACACATCCTTAGCAAAAGAAGGATGCTTAGATGCTTCCAATTCTTACTTTTCTTCTGCTTCCCTTATCTTTTTGCTTATGTTTGAGTAGCCCAGTCTTTTATTGTTCTTTCTTTCCTAGCATTAGGTTAATTTGTCCCTGTAGCCATTGCTGCACTATTTCAGGTGTCATTTTTCCTGAACACCATTTTCTTTTAGACTGGCCTTTGGTAAAACTGGCCTTTCCTTTAGACTGGCCTTTGATAACTCAGAGTCTGTTTCATGGAAGTTTGTGTTAAAGATTAATTTAATTAATTTTTTTTCCCTCTCCTTTCTTTTAAACTGTGCACTGTCTTGCATCTCAGTGACTTTCACCTTCAACCTATTCTGTATTGGGTAAATTTGAAGTGAGATGAGCCACTCCCCTACTTGCCTTGTTGTGTCTGCTATATCACAGCTGTTCCTGAAGTATTCTAAGAGCTTGTAAGACCATCTTAAATGTCTAGGTACTTACAGTCTTGAATAGTGATGAACTTCTGCACCATAACTCCTCAAGTCCTCCCTCCACCATGATTCAGAGGTCTGTTTCAGACTTCTCTCAGCACTCATGTTTTGCACAATTATTATGTGTACCTTTCTGCAAAGATTAACTTCCTCTGGATGTTGGTCTTAAGCTAATGTATGTCAGAAATCCATACTGTGCAGCATTATTCGCTCCTCCAAATCTATAATGAAATGAGGATTTGGAGAAACCTTCCTAATATGAACTTTGGATGGTCCTTTTGAATATTCTTCGTGCTTAACTTGATTTTGAGCAAAATGTCACATGGTCCAAACAACTGTATTGATTGTAATGCTGAACTGCTGGGAGGCATTTTGGGTGCAGCTGCAGACATCTTACAGTCACTGATCTGTGTAACTGCAGTTTTTAGTCAGTGAAAGCCATCTTTTGGGGTGCTAAGGAAAACACAGAACATTTTCTGCTAGTTGCAGAAATTAAAGGCTGTGTGGGATGCATTACCCCATGGAATGTGGGGTTAAGCATTCGGGTTCACAGTCACCCTTGTTCTAACACTTGGTTTAAAAGGGAGCTCAAGCTATGAGAGAAGAAAATCACATGACAGGCTGGATACTCACTTGTGCCCTTTTCTTTGTTCTGGAGAGTTTTGGTGGGCTTGGTCTGGGTTTTTTTTAAGTCGCTGTAGTGTGTGTGCCCGATGTCTGTTGATTTTTTCCTTTTTCCCTCTTCCTTATATTTCAATTATGATGAATGTAAACTGAGAAACAAATCATATTGTTTGCAGAGCTAAAAGCAGAAGCCAGTATCATGGACCAGCTGAGTAGCTCTGACAGTTCATCTGACTCTAAAAGTTCTTCGTCCTCTTCATCAAGTAGTGAAAATAGTTCTAGTGATTCTGAAGATGAGGAAATGAAGCCCTCTCTTCCTATGTCGATGCCGTATTTGCAGCCTCAGCCTACTGTGTCTGCCATACCACAACAGGCTGTTCCTGACAAAGATGCCAGTCATAACAGATCCCAAGAGAGCAGTGGTCATATGATGAATACACTACGTAAGTACAAAGGCTGTTCTTTTCTTAGTGCACAATTCCAGACATCAAGATTCTGAAAGGAAACCATATTGTTTTTAAGTATGTCTCTGTCATAATTAAAACTGTGGGAAGTGATGCTAGGGTTTGATTGTTCAGCAGCAGGCTGAATTAGACACTGAGCTAGAAGGTTTGTGGTTCACAGAGATATTAAATTAAAGCTGAAGCAGTTGAAAATATTTCCTATTCTGGCTTCCTCCCAGTTCTATACATTGGGACTGAAGAACAGTAATTTTGTATTGAAAATACTTGAACTAACAGGGCACTCCCTAAACATATGCTTATAATTTCTTGAATAGAACTATGGGAAGGATACTATGGTTGCAATGCTCTGAGTTACAGAAGAGATGGTGTATTCTTAGCTGTGTCAGTTACTATTCGTGGCAGTGTTCCACTGGCCAACATGGCAAAACTGTCCTTTACATATAAGGAAGGAGGTGATCTTCTTTCAGGTGATATTATCTTATTCTGCCCATTCAGGCAACTGAAAATGTAATTTGAAGAGTAGCTGTGATGTTCAAGAGGGGTTGCTGCACAGCCTGGAATTGAATGCTCAATGTATTCAAAAAAAGGAGAGTTTGGAAAACAGTCACATAAAAAAAACCCCCACTAGGTAGAGAAACTTAAGTTCACTACCTAAATAACAGGAATACTCAGACATAGAAGTGAGTATTCAGCTATGGTGACTCTTCCAAAATGATTACATTTTTAATTAGCTCCTTAGCTGTTGGCTCTTGGTTTGAAGAGATTTCCATCAACCCTGGTTTGCAGCCTAAGATCTTTATGGATTATCATTTCTATGTTATACTGAACTTTTATACTGCAATTTTAGACTGGCAGATCTACTTTTATTTCAGGTCTTAATGGATAACTTGAATGGGATTTTTTTTATTTTTTCTTTTTGTTTTTAGCTAGTATTTAAATACTTAAATAATCTGCATTGGTATTTAATTATGTACTGCATTAACAGATAAGATCAGACTGAAAAGTCCTGTGACTTCATGTGCAGAGAACTAAATGCTGCTTTCATTTTACTGTCACTGCAGAGAACAATGTCTTCATGTGTACAGTTTGCATAACGTTAGAGTGCCACTTATTTCAGCCCTTACTCACGAATGCGATTCCCCATTCTCCATGCTTTAAATAAAACTATTATGAAAATGTGATTAAGCTCTATCGCCGGTGACAGAATCTCAGCTGGCAAAGCTTCCAGTGAGAAATACAAGTACAGGTGACTAAGTCCACCATTTCCAGCATAGGGAGAAAATGCTGCTTAAACCATGACAACGTCAAGACTGTTTCAGGGGAAGTTGGTGGCTTGATGTTGTTCCACATCCATGTTGACAGGTAGAACCCCTGCCTGTAACCTCAGGCCTCTTGAGCTTGTCCAGCTCTTGAGATTAATGCCATTTACTTCTATTATGGTTAGAGATTTGTTACTGCTTAAAACGATTCCATCCCCAACTTCCAGTGCAGTTAACACTTACAAGACACTTCCACTAGTTAAAGATCAAACCAGCTACTTCCAAGGAGATTGCTTTTCTCTAGCTTTGTTGCTGAGGGAATTTGGCAGGAGAGTGAAACCTGGAGAAACTAAATGGATAGCACATTGTTCTACTTTGAATGGCAAGAGTTCTCAGTCAGGATTTTGTACAGTCGTTTCTTCCATCTCAAGGTTTTGCAAAATTAAATATTGAATCAACAAATGTCAGCACAAGCTGCTTGCTTGTCTAATCTTGCTTTGAGGTGTGCGTGCTCATGTCTGTGACTAGTTTTGTGCACCTCTGTAGAATCAGAGCCATGCTGGGTAATTAGTGAAGTTGTTCTTTGACTTTCTGTGTGCAGGGAGAAGGCTGGGGGAAGCTTAGAGAGCAGAGTTTTATCTTGCACGTAGAAATTATACAGGTGAGATTTTGTAGAATTTGGAAAATGGAGGAAGTGGTGTCTAGAGCATGGTAACCAAATACTTCTGTCAAATACATATGTACCTCTTCAGGAATCTGGGGCTCAAGACTGCCCCTCACTCCCAGAATACTGTTTCTTCCCCTTGCTACCTTGAGAAGATGGTTATATAGGCTCACAACTTGCCGTATAACGAAGTCTGTAAATGGTGGCACTAATAAATCTGTTCTTCATGAATATTTGATCATATGTTGCTTTATATCTACTTTTTGTTTAAACAAGGATTATGTTAAACAAAGTAACTTTCCAAAGAAAACCCAGCACAGATGGGCTATTCTGGGGCCTTGTGTTAGGTACTTAGTATTCAGCAGAACTTCACTTTTGATACTGGTACAAACATAGCTGTTTTACTTTGTCAAGTAATAATTTTCCCTTACATTAGTTTGGTGTTGGTGTGACCACTAAGATCTGTGAAGCAGTGATCACTCCTATGAGTTTCCCTGTCCCCTATAACTAGTAAGAATTCAGTTGAGTATATTATATTCACTGATTTAAAAACTTAGGAAATACTGTAATTTGCAGTGCAATCTATTTCCCCAACTAATATTGCTAATAAGCAACTGGCACCATGAAAGCAAACAATTCAACAGCTCTCCCCCCCTTCATTGCTGCCTCGTAAGTACAATAGTCTAGATGTTTCTTCATGGTCCTCATTAAATGAACTTTCTATCTTTGCACCAAATCCATCTGAAAGCCACCAGCTCTAGATTGTGCTATTTTGCCCTCTCTCTGAAGGTGTTTTTTGGAGGTAGGGCTGCAAAAATGAGGCAGAAAGTTTAGCCTGAAGTAAATCCCAACATATTAATTCTGACTCTGGAACTTGGAGTTCTTGCTTTTCCCATCTGCTGGTTTTCACAAGCATTGGTATTTTTGGCTGGTGTTACAGAGTTTGTGTAATTTCTATTAACTGTGTTGAAACAACCTTTGAAGGCTGCAGAAACACTATTTGGAAGGTTATCTTCTTGCTCACACTCCCTATCTTCTCGTAAAGTAGGTACTGCATAACAGGGCTGGGATTTCTAAGAATTCACTGTAATTCTCCTTTGAGTGATAAATACATGAGTTTAATTTACCAATACGATTTTCTGTCTTGAAAGATTTTTTAGGATATTACATTGTTCTGAATAATTATTGACAAATAACTTGATTTTGTTCTTTCTAAATTGCTTTTTAAATTTATCTTAAAATAATATGGCTGTAAATATTTTCTCTATATAGAGGATTGGAAACAAAAAAATTATCAACACTAATACTTTAAAGATTGCTGGAAACAGCCATCTTCACTATTCTTTTCTTATATAAAGTGTTTTTGTTGTTGCAGAGAAGCATGTACCACTTTCTAAGCTTTAGTGATGACACAGTGGAAAACAAAGGAAGGCTAAATGTGGCCATGTTAAAGACTCCAGTGTTCTGGAAGAAATGATATGCCTGAGAACAAAAGATCCAATCTGAGTGTCTTGTGGGGTTTACCCCCTTGAGGTTACTTTTTCACCCATCTGCAAAAGGGATCTGTGAAGGGTGCTGCAGCTGAGGAAAGGGCATGTGAAAATAGTGTGTTGACTCATTTTTCTCAGTTTCAGTGATTTTTCTTTTGTTTTCAGGCCATTTCTGCACAACCTGAGATGAGCTTTTTTTCTTTTGTAATGGTTGTTTGGCAAGGGAGGTGTGGATAAAAGCATACCAGTTGGAACAGACTCCTAAAAATGTGTGGGAAGTTGCTAGATATGATGTAGATTGTGTAGAGCATGCTGCTGTATTTTTTGTTACTTATCTGTCATCCTGGGAAGATTCCCTCCCTCCCACCCCCTGAGCTTATGGACATCCAGGGCAAGCACAGTGTAGTCTTTTTACTTCCTCATTTTGAAATATATATATAGAGAGAGCCACCAAATTAAAGTGCTGTGTAAAATTCCTTTTGATGTTTTGTTTGCTCACTTGTTCCAAAACCAGTTTGAAATAGTAGGTCACTGATACATCTTTAAGTGGTATGTCAAAGAGCTGCTCTTCTTGATTGAGACACCACTTTGTTTTCAAGCACAGCTGAGTAGCATTCAGATGTGTTTCAAAAAAACCCAACAACTTGTTTTTCATAAAACTGCATTCACCAGCAGTTTTTCCACTTGTGAAGCATGAAAATGTGGGTGGCAGAGATAGCTAGGTGTTGCCTTTTGTGATCTGGTGATATTAAATAAATGCTCTTGTGCAAATAAGCTAATGGCTTCCTTGCCAAGATTTTAAAATTGTAGAAAAGTGATATCTCTAAGGTTCTTCAAAGGGGAGTTTGGTTCTACACCTATTTACTCTTTAATCATAAAATAATTTGGGTTAGAAGGGACTTGAAAGATCATGTAGTCCAGCTTCCCTGACCTGTTTGGTACTAGCTTTTGTAAGCCTTAATTGGGAAAGGCAATACCTTGAAAGAAAATTATTTCCTTGAAAATGATTAATCTATTGACTCTTTCTCTTCTAGGAAATGACTTGCAGCTGAGTGAATCTGGAAGCGACAGTGATGACTGAACAACTTTTTGGTCTTAAATGTATCACCTTTTTTTGCTAAATATGTCTTAGCATCTGTTTTGCACTAAGATTAGATTACCAGAGACTGGAATGAATGTCCTCAATTTTGATAATAGACATCCTAATTTTCTACTGACACATCATGTCTATAATACAGCAGCATTGATATCCTGTCAGTGCTATGGTTATGTGTTTATCTTTCAAATTACTGTATTTACAGTAAAATTGTGTATGATCTGATTTTGATTATTTTTGCCTCAGCCACCTGTTTTACTTGAAACTGATTTGTAACAGCTAGTTACTTTATATAAATAGCTATGGAATGGAGAAATTTCTGATATTTATGGAGGCAAGTTTCCTTCCTATCATTTAAATGCTGATCTCACAACTTTGACTTGGAGGGAGTGAAAGGGAGAACAACTAAATGAGGTCTGCTGTGTCAGCTACACTTTTTGTTCAGTTCACAGTTCATACCTTTAAGGAAACTGCTGAATAATGTGGTCCACTAGTGCAGTTACAGTTTACAATTGTTCAACACATTGCTGAATTATTAATTTCATTGTATTATGGGACTTCATATTTCTGAGCCTCAAGATTCCTAAGGGAACTTATCTATTCTCTGCCTTTTTTATGTAACTTGACTAGGGCGGTCTTTTTACAACCTTTTTGTATCTAAATGTAGGTAACTGCAGAGACAGCAATGAATTTCCTTCATTTAATTCTGTAATGGAAGTCAGAAAATTTCTTTGTAGAAGTATAAAAGTAATTTAATAAAGCAAATATTTATCATTTTCATGCATCAGATGCCGTTTTTACTGCTTATGAATTCGATTTTCTACCTAAAGTAGTCGTGCCAGTGAAGGGGTCAGGCAAAGAAATAAAGCATTGAAATAGTAGCTAATAAGGACTCTCCACCCTGTCTACAAGACTGAAATGGTTGTTGCTTTTGTTACATGAGCTGACCCTTAGTAAGAGCTTGCCAAAAGTTTATGGTGATGTAACTGAATGTTTATTACAGATTACATCCAAATGCCTGTGGAAAGTAATACTGTAGTATTAGACAAGAAAAGGTCTTATTTCTTCCACATTTGAAATTATGCTTCAAGACCTGAAGAACGGGGGATCAGACTCCAAATTTCATCCTGTAATTTGCTACTGAAGAGTTTTGTAACAGTAGCAAATGTCTGTAGGGTGAGGTCTGACAAGATAAGTCTCCTCAGTCTCACACAGAAGTCTCCTTTGCTGGATTGCAGCGACTGGGTCACAGCTCTGTGTCTAAACAGTGAGGGTTGAATCCCATCTGTCAGCCCGAATGCGCAGACATGGAAAAAAATGCACACTCAGTAAATGTATACAATAGATGGTACTAGAGGAGCTTATCCCAGTAATATATGGGAAATGCTGCTTTCCAATGCTTCCATACCTTGTGCTCTGCACTAAATCACAGCTCATTAGTCTTCTGGCTTCCTGAAGTTGGTATCATAAGAAGCAAAATGTTCTTGTGTTTATACTCAAAGGAAAAAGCTCCAGTTAGCAGCCATGGGTGAGCAGGTATTAGAGAAGGGCTAATACCCAACCTTGAGGAAAGATGCTATGTAATAACCCCGGTAAGACATTTTAAACTCTTGAGGGAAAGGGTACTGAGGGCTCTGATGGAGTACCTGACTCTCTTGGCACATGCTGCTGATAAAAGTCTACTAGGGCAGTGTGAGGAGCTGAGATGTTGCTCCTTCACACTAAGGAGCAGCCCTGTGTGCTCAATAAAGGGGTGCATGATAATGCAGTGTCCTGAACTGTCTTCTCTTTGCCTTCCACTGTCCCCAGTGGTTTATTTACATCAGCCTTCCTTTAGGATGATGCTAAATTCTAATTCCAGCCAGAATTTTTCTGAATAACAGGGCATTCAGGATGTACAGAGCAAGCAGATGTGTGGAAGTACTGAGCAGGCCACAGTCTAAAACATGCAGAGCACATGTATTCATGGATTATAATCATCCTTCAGTGATAAAACTGTTGTGTGCCATCTGTATATAACTGCCTTCACAGGTATATATGTGCTTAAATATAGCTCTGGGAGTAAAGAAGATTTCTAAGTTCCTGGGTCTCAGGACTGTAACTAAGCCTGTGCTATCTTTAGGATTTGATCTTTGGGTTGAAAGCTTTCTAAGAAGAGAAGAATGTTAGTGAAGCTTTTGTATAGTGTGTAGTAAAGAGTGGTGAGTAGCCAGTCTGGCATTTTGTCATATGCACAATTGTGATAATTCAGGAAAGCTTCCCTTTAAGTAACATGACAGGAGATAAGATTCTCTAACAGTTCTTGGAGAGAGAAGGGGAAAAAGATAACATGTAAATGCATTAAGGAATAAAGCTTTGCCTGCTATTTCCAGCCCAAATATATGTGATTGGCTCCCCCATTATCCATGTACCTGTCAAACTTTGGCAGGTGAGCTAAGGAGCTTGTTCAGCCTCTTGGCATGCAGTGGACTTGTCAAGAGTCTCATTTGGGACTTGCAGGGGCATTTCCTCCCCTAAGGCTTGGGTCGTGTGCCCTGAGCGGTGTTGAGCCTCCATATCTCCTGCTGCAGGTTGTTCCCAAATGGCAGGAGTGAGAAGGGGATTGCATTGAGATTTAAAAGCAACTTTCCTTTTTTGGACCCTGATTTGAAAATTCTATTCTTCTCCCTTAAAAGCAGTTTTATTCATGTGATACTAATTTAACTACAAAGTAATAATATCAGTAACAGCTGTAAGTTTCATGAGCACTGTTCCTACAACCTCTGAGTACCTCTTTCAAAATGACTTGAAATACATCTGGTTCTATCTTGTTGCTTTCAGTTACGTCTTTACATCCAGAGGTTTAAAGCATTTTTATGTGTATCTCTAAGCAGCAGATACATTTGAATAATATTTTGAGACATTATATATTTTTCTGTGACATTATAATGAAGCTATTGTGTATGTTTTGGATTTGAAGAACAGCTGCTTATCACTTTTATTGATAAATCAAAACCACCTTCCCAATGCAGCTGAAAACTTGAGAAATTTTAGTCTTCAGTGCTAAGGACCACTGCAGCCCCAGTTCACCTGCCCCTTCTCTCTGCATGGCATGTGGTACAAGCACAGTTTGTCTGGTAGCTCCTTCACAGTTGCAGTATTCAACCCCCGTTAAGTCCTGAAATGGGGATTAAGTGTGCTTTCCAATTGTACCTACCTTGCCTGGCAGCTTCCATTTTTTAAGAACTCTGTCCCACTCTTGTTTTTCATGAATGCTGCCCTGGGGCATGTGGAGAGGTTGAGGTCATCCCTTCAGGGTAGCTCTGGCACCCCTGTATTCCATGATAAACACTGGGATTGCCATTTACTTGGGGTTTTCTGAAGGCAGGATATAATAATTTTTCAGATTAAAGGACTTTACTAAGTCACTTCTGTGCTAACAGACAGTGCATCACCTTCAGAACAGAACCACAGTATTTTTAGGAATTATTTGTTGGGTCTTTCTTGATGGATTTCTGGGGAACCAAATATGAACAGATCATCTCAGATAATAGTTTGATTTGGTACTCAAGACTTTGATCCACAAAAATCGTACCATTTCGGGCCAACACTTTTTATTTTCTTTAGAACTTGTACAGGAAGGTTTCTGAGCACAGCCAAGCAGACTGTTGAATCCTCCTTAAACAGAAGAGATGAGGATGCATAAGCTGGACAGAAATGAAGAAGCTCGGAGGAAGAAACAGAAGATAACTTGGGTCATGATGGTTGATAGGCTGAATGCTTGCAGTACATGTGAATTCCTTCTCTCACCACTTTTTGAGGTCATTCAGCCAACCACATAAGGTGCTAAAGACAGTCTTAAGTATGTATGGGCTTCAGACCAGCTTTTTGAGGACATGTAAAAAGAAGAATGAGGAAGAATAGTTTTGAATATTGTTAAAATACATATTCTTGCTGCTTTGATGGAGGTAAGGGAAATGTAATAAGAAGGTGAAGATGCACTGAAATGTAGAGAAAAAAAGTGAGAAATGATAATTTCTTTCACAGTTTAGACCTCAAATATGATAGGAGTAGTCATCCACATCTGAGGCAGGATGTCTCACCTATTAATCTGCCCAGTTCAATGGAACTGCAGTAACAGCTGGTTGTTAACTGGTCAGCAGTAGCATCCCAAGGCAGCAGCTCCTTGCTTACCAGATACATGCACAGGAGTGGCCTGAAGTAGTGAAAGTATCTAAAGAATCTGTTACTGTGGGGTTTACTTCCCCACCTGTGGATTCTCATGATGGAGAAAAGCTCCTGAAGGGCAGACTCAGAGCTCAAGGCTTTTGTTGGCATGGAGAATGACTCAGCTCCTAAGCAGAGATCCCAACTTCATACAGGGTTTGTGTAAAACCAGTGCCACATCTGCTGGGAACAGGGCTTGGGCTCTAGTTGTTTCTGTGGTTTTCTAAATCCATAGAAGAAATGAGTGTGCTCTCAGATTTTCCTTCTCTGAAAAGCAAATCCCTCTGCTGTGGTGAGGAAGGAATGGAGGTTAGAGGCAAAGATGAAGGAGCCTTTCATTCAACAGAGCAGGCTTTGTTGATGTACAACACATACCTGGTGAGTTAGCTGCTGAGACCTCTCTTGACTCGCTTTGAACAGGGGCCCTTGTTACAGAACCTGTTCTCCATCTCTCATCTCCCATGCGCTGAGCAGCTTGGCTTGTTCTCGTAAGTGCTTACGCATGACAGAGGATTACTTGCTCTGTCTAAGAGATGAGGCCTTCTTCATGCTGTTATTTAAAGTTTAAAGAAAAGTGGAGTGTCTTAAAAAGGTAATTAAAGAAGACCCAACAGCAGCCCAAACTCTTCTTTAATATCTTTAGTTTCACTTCCACATGTTGTGTATCTTGTTCTACCAGTTTCAATGCTCTTGCAAAACAGTTGCACAATGGCTTCCTTTCAGCAACCAGCAGAATTAAACTTGAGCTCACTTAATTGGATGTACCTTTTCTAATATGTGCTGAATTTCCAATAAACTCTGCAGACCCCCCTTTTCCTTGTGCCTTTTCATTGCTACGACTTTTGGAATAAATACTCATGGGCATCCTCATATACAGCTCCCAGAGGGACATGGGAGCTGGTTGTAGCATGAAAATACCAACTCATCCCTTATCCAATTATCTTTTTTATGCCTGACTCTCTGCACATTGGCAATTTATGAAAATATTTAGGCATTTACCAGAGTTTTGATCCAAGTGTTCACGGTAGTATTAAAAAATTTCCCACTGTGAAGTGTTTCTAAAAGCTAAGGCTGTTTTAAAGGCCAATGTCTGATTGAAATTCCCCCTTCAAATAAAAACATTTTTGTGCCAGTTTGCTGGAATAATGAGGGCACAACAAACTATTTTGGAATTATCTGTCCTTCAGTGATTCTGCTGGAAGTGTTTGTGTACCTTATGATCCTCTCCCACCACAGTGTGGAGTAACTTCCATTCCCATGCTGCACAATGATCTGGGCTTTTGGGGGTTTTTTGTTTCTTTTTTTTTTTCCCCATGTGTGAAAGCTGACATTTAGCTAACACTTTACAACTGCTTTTTTTTAGAAATGCTGGTCATCAAAAATGTTTGCCAAATGTGACCTGAATGCAGGTGGGGAAAACTCCATGCAGATTATCAGCTACACTTGTGTTACTCCCTTGTTTGAACTCTTTCTCCCCTTACAAGCCAGACTTCGCCTAGTAGCCTTCACCAACACGGTGTTTGTCAAGGACAGTGATCATCAGTGGCCATGGCTATGTTTAACTGAGGATGCAAGACCGTTAAGCTATTTAAGAAGTTCTTTCCACAATGATTACATTTTAGAAAGTACCACCTGGAAGCCGTGTACTGAGCTTAGTGGGGACTTTTTATCCCCATTAATTTGTAAAACAAAATGACTGCTAAAAGATTAGAACCCATCCCTGCCTTTGTACTTTCCATTTGACTCCCTCCTGGTGATGAAACAACAGCTACTTACAGGTGAATAAGTCAGGGCCCCAAGAGAGAAACTTGTTAAAATTTTAATAATGTCTTGCCTATATTTATAATTCTGTAGGGATGAGCTGAGCTGAGCAAGCCAAAGAGTCTGCCGTGTTACATCAGAGCCTTTGATCCAAATGCCCTCCATGGTGGAAACACTACATGCTCATGCTGCACAAATCTCCCTAAATCCAAGAAAAATTCATGTGAGATTGTCTGTGCTGTACTGCAGAACGACTGCTGCCAGGTAACTTCAGCTGCTGTTCAGTGGGAACAGCTTTGTGATGGGAGGCTTACAAACCCCCAGTGTCCATGGGAATGCAATGATGGATTGATCTGCTGCTTCCTGGGGCTTTGAGAGCAACACCCAGGCATGTGCATTTGTTACTGGAAGGGCTGAGGCTACAAACTGCTCCCTGCTGTGTGGTAGCTGTGAGTCTCCTGGGTCTTATCAGCAGCTCACACCACACAGAGACCTCCTGCCTGATAGAGATGCTCAGCTGCGAGAGGCTGCCTCACAGCTGTGTTTTCTTCACCTTGTGCTTCTTTGACAAGAAGGATGGGCTTTACAGATGGTAAATTTGTTTTCCAAGCTAAATGAAAACTGTAATTTCGAGCTTGCTTGCCTTGGCACTTCTCACAGCTTTCCAGTTTACAGGGATACTGGCAGGGTGCTCAGCGGGGAGGGAAATATTTTGGTCATCCCACAATAAGGTGAGGTGACTGTTCCAGGTAGTGCAGTGGCTCAGCAGCAGGGCTCCTCACTGCTGGACTCTGCTCAGGTGACAGAGCCACACAATTTAACACCCAACCAGCTTGTTGTGCTACTACAGTGTTTCCAGACTGCCACAAACCCAGTTCCAGTGAAATCAGGCCACCTGGCCTCACAGGTTTCTTTTCCCCCATGCTATCATGAGCTTCCCTCCTCCCTTCTCATACAAGAGAGTATTTATGCCATGAGTCTCTCACTCTACTCTTCATGTAGCTACTCTATATCGTTCGAGCTGATGTAACAGTATTTTACATCATTGCTATGCCTCTTCTGACAAAGGAATGAGGCCCAGTCTTCCTAAAAAGGTGCCCATTTTGAAGCATAAAGAACATCTCAGAAGGGAGACAAGCCTTGGGAACCACACCAGGTAGCCCTTTTCCCTCTGGGTCTGAGTTAGTCACGCATCCAAGCTTACAGTCCTGTCAGGACATAACCCACCCAGCTGCATGGTCTCCCAGCCTCCAGCACTACTGCCCATGAAGAAAGAAAAATCATAAAGTGTAAATGTTTGAGTCACAAACAAAGGCTGGGTGAGTAGGTTTAGGTGAGGCTGTGCTGACTAACCCACCCCAACAACAGGCAAGTATTGCTCCCAATTTGTCCTGAAGGAAATGGATCTGGCTGTGTTAAAGCTCAAGGTGGTGTTGAAAGGTGCAGAAACATTTTAACTGATCCTGGACCACCCTGCCAAAATGATATCCCAGGCCTGGATCTGTCTGGATTTACACAGAGACAACACAAAATCAGTGATAAAAAGCAAACTAGGAATATATCATTGTTGCTCTTGCATCTGACAGTCAAATCCCTTGAGGCAGAAACAACTTATGTGTGGCCCAAAATGACTCATTAGGAGCTGTTTCAAACAATTGGTGTCTTTGTATTGAAAAAGCAAGTCCTGATGAAATTGGCAAGGACACAATTTCAGATTACTTTATACTCTGCTTTGTAAAGCTGTACTCAGGGTTAATGACAGTTTAGTACTAATTGTGTATCTCTGGCAATTTGCAGAGAGACATTTGTCTGACCAGAATCTTGTTCCTGCTTTTAACATTGCTAGTTCTTGAACAACAAAACAACTGGAAATTAGAGCACTCCTTTCTCAAATGACTTTATCTGAGCTTTCAGGGTATGATAAAATTAAGTATGTAACTGTGAGGCCCTCTATGGAGAGTGTAAAATTTGTATGTCCCCAACCATAGGCACAGTGCAGCCTCCCCCAGACTAGAGTGTGATGGCTGTTTGCTAGCAACCAGCAGAGCCAAAAAAACTCCTTGGAGCAGCAGGCTGGCACAGGGCTGTGAGGAAACAAGATGGTCAGGGCACCTTTAGCAGTAAAGCAGCTTACCTGTTCAGTCACACTAACAAGCAGATACAGAAATACAAAAGTGAGGCTTCTTATCACAAGCAACATGTGTGAGCAGGGTCTGAGACCTGGCTGCTTTGAATTTCCAGGAATTAGCTGGTAATGCATTAGCTGTGTTAAGATAAACCCCTGTGTTGGCAAGGCCTGCTGTTAACTCTCCTTTGTGCGTGTGTGTGTGCGTGTGCTGAGATACAGATAGCTCTGAAGAAAGAGCATTTGCTGCTGCAGATTCTGGTCTCAGCTTCAGCAAGATAAAGACAAGTCTTACGCAGCAATTGTTCAGTGAAGGCCACTTGTTCAGTGCAAGGGAGAAATGGTTGATAAACTTAATTTCTCATTTACAGTGGCTTTAACTGCCCTAGAGAAGGAACATGGATTTTAAATTCTGACCATTATTTAAATTAATAGCAAAATTCTAACTGACTTCCACCTGATTAAAATGACAACTTGAATTTACAAATATCCAAGTGGCTTTCTTCAGGCATGGAAAAGTAATTTCCAGGAGGGTTCAGTAAATGCCCAATGACATCTGCAGCCCCTGTTCTCAGCTTATTTTGAATGACTGGTGTGGTTTGATTGGTCTTTCTGTACTTCACTCTTCTACTGATTACCAGCAGGACTGCTCATCCCTATGCACTAGCACAGCTGGACTGTTGGTGGGAAGAGAGCAAAGAACCAGGGAGCATCCCTTCTCCTGGAGGTTTTGGTGCCTGGACATGGGTTGAGCTAGAGCTGTTCCTCAGCATAGAGGAAATTTAAATTGAAGCCGGATTTTTTTTTTTTTTTTAGTTGCAATTAGAGGACACCCCAATTGGTAAACGTGCTTGTATTTCATGTGCTTGAAAGTTTCCAAAAGCCTAAACTTGGCATGCCGAATAGTTCAACCTATTTGACCAGACTGACCCCCAGCTCTGGTTTGTACCCTCTCTGGGCAAACCTTTGCTTAAGTTTCAGTTCCTTCGGACACACAGTTTTCCAGGAGACTGTCTTTCCCCAAAAAGCTAGAGTCAAATATGGGTGACATGCATATATAACTTTCCTTAAAACTGGTATTTCAGCACATGGCACTGGGCGAGCAGTTTGTGGCATTTGTGTGCAAGACAAGAGATGGTGCTGTGTTCAGGAATAGTTTGACTCTCTGGACTTGTGGTTTGCAAGGAAATATGAAGCTATTTGGTTTGGGGCCTCTTCCCACAATTTTCTTAAATCTGTTATTTTTACATGCTGCATGCTTTTCTTTTTGTGCAGCCACAGTTTTCCAAGGAAGGCAGACCATTTTTCCACAGCCTCACCCCTAACTTTAGCCTGGAGAGAAAGAGGCTCTCAGGGGACCTTCTCACTCTCTACAAACAACCTGAAGGGAGGGGAGGTTGTAACCTGGTGGGGGTTGGTTTGTTCTCTCAAGTAAGAAGTGACAAGATGAAAGGAAATGGCCTTGTGTTGTGCCAGGGGAGGTTTAGGTTGGATACTAGGAACAATTTCTTCACTGAAACGGTGGTCAGGCATTGGAACAGGTTGCCCAGGAGAGTGGTGAAATCACCATCCCTGGAAGTGTTCAAAAGGTGTGTGGATGTGGCATTTTGGGACGTGATTCAGTGGTGCTGGGTTAACAGCTGGACTCGGTGATCTTAAGAGTTCTTTTCCAACCTTAATGGTTCTACGATTTTACACTGCATTTTTGTTGTTTGTAAGAGGAAAATTTCACCTGCAATTCCCAAGATTGGCTGCAAGCACCTCATCCTACAGTCACCCTCACAGAACCCCTGACACAGCCTGAGAGCACCAGCTTGGCATATAAGCTGTTTTGCAATGGCTCAGCGGCCATTTCAAGATTTGAAGGTAGTGGCGACTGGGGAGAGCGGCAGGGAGAGTGCTGAGAGCCCGGCCCAGAGCAAACATCCTCCTGGCCTCAGGTCCAGGCACTCGCGGGGGCCCTGGGCTCCTCCGGCTGGTGCTCCAAAACTTCTTCAGCAGCAAATGTCCGGGTCTCCTCAGGCCTCTGTTTAACCCCGCCCGCTGCAGGCTGCCCTGACAAAACCTCATGTTTCCCTCCCGGGGTGACCGCACTCAGTCCCGCTCCCGAGCCCCGTGTTCCCGTGGCAGGGGAGCCCTGCTCCGGGCGCTCCCGGAGCCCGGGGCCAGCACGGATTTCCCCGTGTGCCGTACCTCGGAGCCCGCAGGTGCCGCCGGCAGGGCGGCCATGGCCGAGGGGCCAGCGCCACCTCCTGGGCACAGCTGAGGGGGCACAGCCGGGCTGGGGAAACGCCCGCACCGCGGCTGGGAGGGCTCGTCCAAGTGCAGTCGGTGGTCGAAGAACAACCCGATGCCCTCAAGCCTGGGTGCCCCGCCGGCCTGCTAGCAGCTTGGAGGAGAGGCGGGCATTCATAAAACCCCTCAGTAGTGTTCCGTGTTCTGGATCTGTGCTCCTCTCCCCTTCCTCACTTGCTAACGGGGGCTTTTATCACTTCCAGCCCGGTGTTTCTCAACCCGCTCAGCTCGGGGCAGAGAGCCCAGCGCGGTCCCAGGTGCTTTGCCAGCTGTGGAAGAACGCGCTGAGGGCTGATTGCCGGCGCTGGCGTGGCAAGGCTTCGCACGGGGCAGCGTGGGCCATGCAGGCCTCGTGGCCTTGGGAGTCCTCGGACTTACTCTGCCCAGCAGAATGCTAACTATGAGAACACAGGAAAGAAGATGCACCGATCTCATTCGTGTCAGGAAGCCATGGGAAAGGTGTTTTTCCTGGGCGAAGGTGGTGGGATGTGTACTGCCCTGTCAGACACACGTTCTGAGGGCTGGGTAAGTACCTCGACCCTGTCCCGAGCGGGAGTCAGAGCAGGCGGTGCTGCACTCACCCTGCTCCCTATTTCCAGGCAGGATTTGGCTTGTGCCAGGCAGGTCAGAGCGTGAGACTGGTGGGACCTGTGCCTGTCTATACAGACATGCCCACAGAGTCTGTGGAGGTGTTCAGTAAAGATCTTATTTGCACTTAAGAACCTCCCGAATTCAGTGTGTCTCAAGGAGGAGGGCGTAACACTCAGTCATTGCTAAGCATTGACTGAAGGTGGGGTTCTGGGGACCAGGATTTAGCAATCATGCTGAGGTTTCACAGAGCTGTAGGAGTTAAGAAGAGGCATGGTACACTGCGTGCTGGTTCCCTCAGTTTACTCAGGGTCAGCCTCAAGAGGTTTTCATGGTTGTTATCTGAGGGATCAAAAAGAAATCTCATCAGTACGTCCTTGCCCTGATAACTGCTACTCTGCATGGATCCTTCCATGGTCTGCAATGAGTGAGACAACCAAGCAACCAGTGAGAAATGGGAGATTTACAAAAATGAATTGCACTTCTTGGCTAATATGCACTGATGAAGAAAGTCTGGCCTAGCTAAGCTTTGGGTATGCTAATGTGGGAATGTATAATGAATGTCATGGAGTCACTGCCTCTGTGCCTTTGGAAGGGACTAGCACTCCCCATCCCATCCTTCTGCCATTTTCCCAGACTGCAAGCCCTCAGTTCCAAGGCCCATCTCTCACTAGGTGTGGGGATGACATCTTGCACAATGCAATTGTTGTATCTGGTGCTTTTAGGCACCAGAGAGCATTTCTGCTAATGACTATTCCTTGCAGGAACCCCTGTGGTGGTGCTTCTGTTGAAAAACAGGAAACTATAGAAATAAATCTCTTCCTCTCTAGGGTGTTTTGTGGTTCAAGCAGGGTTACAATGCAAGGGACCACTTTTGCCTTGCCATTGGCTTGGTGTGACTGTAGGCAAGTAATTTCTTCTTTCTGGAGTAACTTCCTGTCTCTGAAAGTCTGAGAAGCCTGTTTCTGATGTTAAAAATTGTGTGTGGAATCAATTGTGTAGCAGTAAAGGAGTGTTTTGTTCTTGTTCAATTGTCTTTTATTATTTACCACATCAAAGAAGAAGGTGATGGAGGTCATCAGCATACCTTTTGAGGAATACTGGATTCACTGAAAAACAGTTTTGCAGAACAAAATTATCTGTGAGTCTGGGTTGAGTTCAGTGAATTGTTTTGGGCAAAAATGAAGATGGAGAACTTTTTCAAGGAAGGGTTTTTTTGACAGCCTCAGAATAAAGTGTGACACATTTCATGGAAAGTGATGTTTGTTTAAATCACTACAATTTCTAGGGAGGAAAATGGGATGTGTAGTGTGGCCTGGGGGAGGGAAGAGCTCAGAGCTGACTGAAAAAGCCTCAAAAAACCTTGAACTGCCTGAGGTCAGACTAACTTATGGGTTATGATAATTTCTTTTCTCAGCCATCATTCAAAGCTCTGTGTCCTCATCATTATAAGCCTGGACTGATGAGAGGACTCCCTGATGCTTTTCTTATCTCAGAGTTACAGTTTGCTGCTGCTCTCACCTGCAGGAAGAATTTGGCTTGCACCTCAGTGAAGAACACAGTGGAGTGATAACAATTTCCAAATAACTACTTGAAACTGGTGACTGTATCCTACGGATGGGCTTTAGGATATGGAGCGAGCCCCTAGAAGGGCTGCCAGCCTTCTTTTCCTCATTGAGTAGGAAGTGCTCAGCATCATCCTCTACACACCTCTGACACACAGCTTTGTGTATCTCCAGGACACTGGGAGGGAGCCCTGTTTTCTGAGACAAACAGTGCCAGGCTCAAGCTGTTTTCAGTTGTGTTATGTGGTGTCCCTGCTGTGTTCTAATCTGTTTGAACTGCAGATAGATTGTCGTATGGGGAAAAGCTCCTAAGAGACAAACCCTATCTATCTGTTAGTTTGGTAACGAGCCCTGAAGCCTTGGAGGACAAGGGAGAAACTGCTGCAGCTATGCCCCAAGATTTGGTGGTGACTGTGAGGTCTTTATGTTGGGAAACGCTGTTTTTTGGGTTTTTTTTCCTTGAAACTGAGGGGCTGGACTTGGTGTCTGTAGTTGTTTATGTTTGAATGTGCTGATGGGGAAATTGAGGGGTCCTTCTCTAAGAACTTGATTAGTAAGGGTCAGGAGTGATAAAATATTTGGAAGACGTGTAACATCATCTTAAAAGCCTGGTTCATCCATCAAACGTGGACGTCAATGAAGAAGCACTCTGCGCTACGTGCTGGATTGCATCCTGTGTGTCTCTGATGCAGCAGTGACTCGGGATGAGCTCTGCAAGCTGGAGAGCCCGTGTGTAACACCACTGCTGCAGCGGGCAGACGCGAGGCTCACGGAGCACACGCCAGTTCCCGGACTGGCCAGGCAGTGGCACTGAAAGCAAAGCTAAAGCCCAGACGTCAGCCCTGGCAAAGGCGTGTGCTGGTACACGGGAGGTGCTGGGCAGGCTCTCTTGTGCTGGGAGGTTGGAGCAGGGATGTGGAAGGAAGGTCAGCTGCAGTTTGCAGAGCACAGGGAACGTTCTCCGTCCCTCGCCGTTTGGGAGTTTGCTCTGTTAGCCTAAGTGCTCACAATGTGCTTCTGCACTCCCAGCTGGCTTCCTGGGGCTGTCATTCACTGGGGCTGTCACCAGAGGAAAGCGAGGGTCTTTGTTGCTTGCTCAACTTGCCCTGCAGAATTACAGAGACTTCAGCTTTTCCTTCTGCAAGAGAGATGTATTTTCAGCCCTCTTTTTATTCTGCCTCATCTGTCCCATGAAAGACATGCTGACTTGGCTTGCAGAGTGCCTGGATGCAAAGAGAAGCTGAAGGCAGAAGTGTTCTTAAAAGCACGTGAAAAGAAGGGAGTGTCTGCATGGCAAAGGTTCTCACTGTTAGCTAGCGACAAAGGCAAAGATTTCCTACTGATTTTCTAAATTGCAGAGTTTGCACAATGCAACAAATGGTTTTGAGCTGTTGTGCTTAAAATGGCTGAAAATATTTTGATGAAATAGTTTTGTTCAGAAAACACTTCTCAAAAGGGGGGTGGTTTTGATTAAATTCTGCTCGGATGAAAGAGAGAAATGATTGCATGCTCTATTACAGCACAGAGCATGGGAGTTAACAGCACTCATCAGGACAGCAGGAGCTGAGAGAGAATGCTGAATGCGAGTTTGGGTGAATGTATCCCAACTTTGTGTACCAGGCTGGGATTTTTTGGGTAAAGTTTTTATCAATTCATCCTATTGAAACAGTTCCACTTTGTAGAAGAGAAATAACGATTAGCCCTGAGAAAGCTGGGTTCAAGACACTGTTTGGTTGAAGCTGTGATGTTTATGCAGTGTGAAGAAGCTCCAGCAGCAGAGATTGTAGCATGCCCAGTAGCCTGCTTGGAGGAGACCTGCTGAAAACTCAACCTGGACTTGAAGAGTCTCACCCTGTCCTAGTTGATAGCCCCTCACCACTGGGGTACACATGCATTTCTTTCAGAAAGGATTTGAGAGGCCTTGTTTTTATTTTAAAATGGGCTTTTTCAAAGTTGCAAAAAATCTCTTTTAGGTTGGTAACCCATTTTCTACCCAATATTTGTCTCGGTAGAACAGCTATGGGAGTGAAATGCAGGATTTACTGTGCAGTGTGTTCATATCCATGCAGTCTCTAATGGAACAGGACAACAAAACTCCAACTCAATAGGTTTCTCTAGTTTCCAGATAAATTCTAAATTGGAAACATTGCCCAGAATGCTTGCTAGAAATCTTTGAAAATACATGAACATAAGTTTCCTTTCAAACTCTATTAGGTATTATCTGTGAAGTAACCAGGCGAGCACAGGGCACAGAGCACTGAACCCCTGACCTCCTCAAATTAAAAAGTCTGTGTGAATCTGAATTAAAATAACCCCACTGGATGGGCAGGCTCCCTTGCTGCTTTGGCTTTGCAGGTCAAACACGGTGAAAACAAACAAACAAATCTCCAACCTTGTGCCCCATTTCAGAGCATCATCTGCCTTGTTCTTGTACAGTATCTCCTTCACTGGTACTACAGCTATCCCCCTCCCATGTGTAGGGGCAGAAAGGCTGATGGGCCAGTCCAGATGTACTGTGGGTTGCCAGCTGACTCCACTGGAGGATCATCTGGTGCCCCAGACTATCTGAGTTCATGTGCAGTGTTGTTCACGATGTTCCTACTGCAACATGGGATTACCATCTGCAACCTTTGGTTGCCTTTAAGTGCTGTTCTTTCCTCAAGGTGTCTTTAAGGAATGCAGTTATTGCAACTTGACTTCCTTTGGTTTTCCAGCCTCTGAACAAGAAATCGATTCTATGTGGTGTGTTTGGCCTGTAAATGAGCAGAGGAATCACAGGGGTTTCAGTTAGCAGTGGTCTGCACTCTGCATCTACCACGTCTGCAGCAGTGAGGGACTGTGGTGTGCAAACAGACCTGAAAGAAGCCTTTTCTTTGGCCTGTGAGGTCCTGTGGCTTTATGTAAGCAGCATGTAGAGAGTCCCTGAGACAGGAAGGGATGGAACCAAAGGGACTTAGTGTGTCCTAAAATACAAGCCAAACCTGCTTGGGATGCAGAAAGCTATTTTTCTTTCACTGCTAGCTCCACGCCTCTTGCCAGGTGGGAACGTGCAGGCAAAAACCTGAGCTCCTGTCAGTCCCAGCCTGGCTGCCTGTGCCTTACATCAGCATTCCCCTCAGCCAGCAGGTATATTGCTTTCCTCCTCTGCTGTCTGTCTCTGATTGATGCTGTCATTTGTGTATTGAGACAACCAGAGCTTATAAATCCTTCCAAATACCCTATTATTAAAAAGGGATCTCACCTTCAGCTTCAGGGTAGCAAGAAGGGCTCATTATGCTTCTGTTTGTTAGCTGTGCTTGTGCAGGCAGCACCTCTTGAGGCTGGAGATAGCGCTTGGGTGTGTGGTGTAACGCAGGCAGTGAGTAGGTCGCATGTGTCAAAAGGCATCTCGAGGGCAGGCAGAGATTTCAAAGGCAGCAGCCTGCAGAAATTGAGATATTTGCACCTGCACTGTGAGGGCTGGCAATGTGGAGACAGGCATTCGTGACTTCCAAGTGACTGCTCTCTCCAGAGCAGTTCAGAGTGATGGCACCAGCCCAAGGACCCTTTCTTGTTGTTCCTTTCCTGTGGCTGAGGGTGGAGATAGGTGTAAAACCAGAAGCCCAGCTTAGCAGTTGCTAAGTCTGCCTCACAGAGCCTGTTTGCAGGGCCAGAAACAGCCAGGATGAACAAGGCAGGCACTGTTACGAACCAATGAGAAGCTCCTCATCCTGCTCCCTCCTGTGTCCTATGGGCTCTGCTTCCATAGGGGAGGGCAGGTGTTGACCGGCTGTACACCAAACCTCACTTACAGGCTGGAATACAAAAATATTTATGAGAAGAATCATCCACGTACAGATTTGGCAGTATTGACTGTCTACTTCATGTCACCTCCAAAAAACCCATAAAGCTGAGGCAAATGTCTATCTCTGTGCCCAGGTGGATTGAGTTTTCCTGCATTCTGAAGGTTTCTTCCCCATTTTTTATTATTTTGCCTCAGGCAGAAGGGTCTGTTTTAGGGCTAGTGTAATAACTATCATAACTTTGTCAGGCTGACACATCAGTATGGTGCCAATCATGGTTATAGAGACCCTGGGACCACTTCATCACAGCAGCTTCACTCCAAGGCTCCTTTTAATCTTTCCTAATAAAATTTAAATGACAGTAGCTGTTCCAGTCATGAACCAAGAAAAACCTCTCGTATTATTTCCTCCTTTTTTTTTTCTTAGTGTTGGGTTCCCTGTTTTATAGTGACTAATTTATGTGAGAGCTAACATCTTCCAGAGCTGGCTATGTGAGTCTGAAACAAGTGGCACTTCTTTTTAGTGACTCTCTTCTCAGCAGATAGGATTTTTCCAGAAAGATGCGGAAAATTGTATAGTTGGGCTTTTGCCATCCTCTTCATAATCCAGGCTGAGGTTCCTGAGGCTTATGGGTGGTTTTGACCAGGAGCTGTTATTGAGCTTGGGTAGAAATTTGCTGCAGGTTTTTCTAATCAGCCGTAAGAGAACTGACCCACTGGTGATGCTGAGGTACCTGTCAGTCCCACATTAAGTGAGCCAATGCTCCTCACATGCTTCCACTTTTCTCCTCTCCCAAGCAGAAGATGGTAGAAGGAGGAGTTTAACAAAACTGCACAACCTCCTCTGTTTAAGCATGAGTGGCATTAAATGGCCTGCCCTGCTGGGAAGTGGGCCTGGCACTTGGAAGGAGAGGTAGAGTGGTTTTTAATAGATTTTTGGATCCTGCAGGCTTTACAGTCCACAGACTTGGAGCAGCTCCTGAGAAAAAAAATTTTTGGCACTGAAAGTCAAGCCACAGAAGACAGTCTCAGCCTTCCTAAAGTGTGAGGGGTCAGGGAGCTGTTTGGAAATCCTGTGGCTTGAACCTCTGTTTGAGCTGTTTCTAGCACTGAACACAGTGGGACTGGAGCAATAATTTGGATTATGTCTATGTCTTTTGCTTATTTTTCATTTAACCTGCTGATGGCCTATGTCTTGTACTGTTTTTCAGATCCACTGAGAGTAACTGCTCATGACTGCATTAGTGGGAATGGATGTTTATGACTGGTCCCTTGGTGGTTGCAAAACCCATCATGCTTCATCAAAATATAACACTCAGTGTGGTTCAAGCAAGCGTGTTTTTCTGGTCTGTTCCTCAATCTGTTTCAAGCAGAAAGCTGGAGAATGACCAGAATCACTGAGGCTCTGAGTGTTGGTGGGAAAGAGGAAGGATGCTGGCGTGTGTGGGGGTGTCAGTCTGGTGGGGTGGATGCTGCCCCAGGCTAAACACCCCATGAGTGATGAGCTCATGTGCTGGGGTTGTGTGCTATGGAAGTGCAGGATTGCTGGGCCAGATTCCAAGCATTGCTATGTTCCCTCTGTGTCATTCATAGGTCATGAAGCTGGAGGGAAGGCAGGGGACTGCACTGGTAATGTGAAATCCAAGTGCTGTGGCAAAGAGGTGGGAGATGGGGACGGATGTCATTACTCATTTCTCTTAACCTTTCATACAGTGAATTTTCACTGGCCTAGTATGGGGAAGACCTGCTCCAGGTCCTGCACCAGCACAGGCCTCCTCTTTGACATCAAGACTTTTTTCTTCCTTTCTTTTAGGAATTGGCCAAGTCTCACATGTAAAGAAAAAGTCAGTGAATTTAATCAAGGTATCTTCCATCTCCTTTCAGAATGCACACCAGGGAAGGTGATATCTGGGGCCTTATTAATACTGCAGCAGTGAAATGCCTATGGCACAAGCAGGCCTTGATTTACATGAGTATAATAGACATCAGACTGGGATCTTCAGACTTCAGTGTCCAAGGCCTGCAGAGTTGGATTACATTTTCCTCCTTGGTGATGGAAATGAAGTCGTGGGGGAAAATGAGTTGTTTGGTCTCATCTAAATTCTTTCTGAAGTAGTGTTGCCTTCAGAAACTCTAACTGGCAGCCAGTGCCTCTCTTCTTGGCAGTCTCAGCAGGAAAAACAAGGAATTAGTGATCTGGGAACAACACTTTTGGCATGTCTCAGCCATCCATGTTATCTCATTTAGCTACAAGAGGGATTGTTACCAGGAACATCTGTGGTGTCTGGGTGGAGGATGAGAGAGCATCTAGGAGACACACTGTGCATCCCAACCTCTGTCACTTTCTGGAGTCAATCCCAAACAGACCATCTTTGAAGGAGATTTTATCTTTTGTTTACATTTCCTATCTTTACTCAATATCCATGTCCTTCCATTGCCTACACCTTTCTGCATGACTGTTTGGCCCATACCCACTGGCATCATTGTCCTCTGGTGCTGATACCTTTCCAGCACGCCTTGCTGGAGATCTGGTCCTTTAGCAACCCTGCATGTTCTGGGAGACTTGACCTTCAAAGACTTCTGGCTAAACTGTATCTGTCTCAAGAACTTGGATGTTGCAAGGCACTATCAGCTCTTTCTCTTCTAAGTTTTTTGGAATTGGCTCATTCAGAAACGCTGCCTAGACTGACATTTGTTTTGCTGCCTGTTTTCAGTACTTAGTACTTCTCAAGTTTTAGATGTTGTGGGGGAAAGTGAACTAAGCTCATATGTGTAAGGGATGCTAACATGAAGGTAGGTATCCTGATCATTTGGCCTGTGGAAATTGTTTTTGTAGTAAGATGGGAGTTTTGGCTGCTGCTTTTGCAGGAGATGACTGTGAAGACTATGTACGTGGGTTCTCACCTATTTCTTATTACAGCGGTGTTCTTGGGTACCATTTATCGTCACTTCTCTTCTGTAAGAATTTTTTTAAAATTACAGCAGAAACTAAGAAATTGGGGGAAAGTTGGCATAGTTTCTATTTTTCCTCCTTTGGGTATATGTCCTCCTATGGCATATGTCCTTGCCCCATTCTAAACTGAAAATACCCCCTAAGGGTTGTCTCCCCAGGGACCACCTTGTTCCCACTGAGGCAGAACCAAAGTCACTCATGTCATATGGATTTCTGCCAGTAGTCTGAGTAGTTCAGGGGCTGTTTTCAGGGTGGATGAGGACCTTGCTTCTCATTTTCAAGGGACTAAATCCTTTTGAGCTCAGTCTAACCCATATAAAGATTTAAAAAGATGCCTTGAGTTTGCTACAGACTAAAGCCATCCAGAGACACTTTCTTGAGCCTATTGCTTTTGGTGGCTCTCTAAAGAACATCATAAATGGTCAGTTTTGGAGCTTAACAGACCCTTAGGGGGTAACTGAGGCTCAAAGAGATACAATAACTCAGGCAACACCTTTTAAACCCCTTTTCTTTTCTCTTACATTTAAAATCCTGTACCCCTGTGCCTTTTTTTACCATGTGCAGTTTCTAGCAGAGAGCACCCAGAGTTCTGTTTATAGGGGACTTGGGTGTGAATTATTACCTGTGAAGCTTGCAGTCAAGGTAGTGGGTTATAATACTAATTAAGGCAAATGTCACAGCAAGAGCATGCTGACGTTGTCAGAATTAATGGCCCAGAGCATTACTACTTAGCACACCTTTCGAAGTTAATGGAATCGTATTAATTGGGATCTTGGAGGGACTGAGGGACACAGAGTACATCACTCCTGAGCAGCACCTCTGTTATTACATTAGAGCTGGAATAGCATCCAAGTTCCTCCTTTAGGCCCCTTTTGCACAACCATTTCACAAATGGGTGGCCCTGATAAGGCCCAGGGGAAGGTTGTTTGGTTCTAGGGTAAGAGGTGAAAAAGTCTGTTCCTGCTGCGGTTGCAGAGAATCACTCTGCCTCCAGAAACCAGTGCTGGGGACTGCCAAAATGCCTCTGGCACAATACTGAAGGGACAAGGAGATGTGTTCAAAAATACTGTGTACCCTTGTCCCTGAGTCATTCTGCAAATTCATCTCCCCTGCACAGCGCTTGTTGCAATGAGCACAACCCAGGGTATTGGTGCAAGGCACAGTGTCAGAGCACTAAAACAAAGTGTCTGTCAGCAATTCTGAGTTCTTTTGGATATTAGCCAGCTGTGGTAGCACTGAGACCAGCACAATGCATGGTTAGACCTAATGCCAACAAAATTCTAGTTCTGAAATGGAAAACAGCAAATCATGGGCGGCATTTGCTTTCTTTGGGGAAAAAAAAAAAAAAGCCTGAGAAGCTGGTACTTATAGAAAACCAAAACTCAAAACTTTTAATACAGTGCTTTGAGCAGATGAGGAAAAAGAAAAAAATCCAAGTTTTCTACTGAGGATTTTGATTCTAAAGCAGAATGTTCTCATTTTCATCCAAGTTTTCCACATGGGGGAAATAATTTTTAAGCATCTCTCATATAAAGTAATTAACCATAGATGAGAAATGGATGATTTCAGAATAAAAGGAATACATACTATCTTTAGATAATGGTACTAAATCCATTGTGCACTGGAATGGAAGCTTTTATGATACTGTAGATTTTCTGTGCCATTTTATCCTTGCTGAGTTTAGATTTTAAAGAAATTACTTAGCTATGAGAAAACATGTTTTTCTGTATTAACAGGATTACAATTATTAATTGTCCTTTGCAACGTTAATGGGATGTATGTTCATGATTACTATTGACTAAATTTGTAGAGTTTCACATTCTCTCCTGGGTTAGCATAGGGGAAACATTCATATTTGCTAGAAATGGTGATGATTCGATGTCAACTCAGTCACCTACTGCATGGAAGTAGAAACAACAGCATGGTTGAGCCAGTGCTGCCCCGATGGGAAGATTCCTCTCAGCTCCATGCTGGCCTCTCTTCCCACCTCGGACGCTGGACTGCAGTATCTCTCCAGAACTCATCCCATATGGTGCTGGTCAGCTGAGTAGGAGCTGGAGTATGTGAGGCCTACATCTGTTGCAGGCTTCCTGCATGATATTGTACACACCTCAGCCTCATTGCTGGGTCTGCTCTGCAGCCTGAAACTGGCTGCAAGGGAGGACAGGGTTTGCCAGCAAAAGCCCTTCTGCTCAGGGCACTTTCTCTCAGGGCTTCTTGCCCTGACCTGACGCTGCAGAACTGCTTTGCTCCCAAGCAAGTGCAAAGCGCTCCTGGCTGTTTAAATCTGTCGCAGTTCTGTTTGAACTGAAAGATTCCTCTGTTCCTCAGCGGAGTGTGTTGTAAAACAGTGACATTTGTTAAATGGAGAACACATAGGGCAATGGCTCCATCAGCTCTGAGGAGACAGTGAGTAATGATCTCTTAATATCTGAGAACTTTAAAGCTACTATAATATTCCTCAAAGTCAGGGTAGTGTGGTGGGGCCCTGCACAGCTATCCTGTGTTCAGGGGCAGGTCACTGCTGAACATGCAGCCAGACACTGTTCTTCAGCATCATCTCTGCAGAGGGAAGCATTAGTTGCTGTGCAATGTGCATCACACCCTAGACAGATTTATTATTTACTTGTGAGCATTGCTGTAGCACCCATCACTCAGCTGGTTACCTGCGCCTGCCAGACACTGTGCACTTCGCACTTGGAGTGGTGTTTGCTCTGCCCTCTTCCCGACACATATCAATGTGCTAAGCCTCAGTGCATTTGGGAAGGAGGTAAAAGTTCCACAGCTGTCACCACAAAAGGAGGAATGGAGGAGAAGGTCATGTCTGTCAATGAATGGGAACTTGTGGTACAGCTGGATGGGGATCTTGCTGTTTTGGATCCCTCAGACTTGTGATGCTAGTGATCTCTGTCTGGTGCCATGGCTTTGTCTTATCCCTTGGGCAAGGTCCTGGCTCTGCAGAGCTCAGAAGAAAAGGCAGGACAATAACTTAATTACGCTGTCTCTTCCCCTCTTGTGCCAATCTCTTGAGCTGTCCTGGGCACATGAAGAATCTGTGAAGGCTCTCTTTCGGCCACCATGACCTCTGCTGCCATGCACAGCACAAAGCTGAACTGATCCTCGTCTGTCACATGAAGATGTGCATTTATGCTATTTGAACCTTGGCCAAATAACAACTAAGTGGTAATGAACTGTATTTTTGGCTTCAGAGTCTCTGGGACAGAGGGGTGGAAGCAGAGAGATGATTTATAGCCTCAAGCCTGTTATTTAGAAGCAGTCATACTCCTCATCTTTCTGTAGACAAATGGGAAGAGTTGTAAAATTGCCATATACAGTCCCTTGAGCTAATGCTTATGGGAAATGTAATTTTAAAACATTCATTTGTCCTGGAGAACTGATCCTGAGCAGCACTGCCATGGAAATAGGTACAAAACCTAAAAATAGGTGGATACGCTCCATACCATCCTTAGTATAAAGAATTTACTATCAATATAGACACAACAGAAGAAGCAGGAGGGAAATTAGGTCTTCTGAGTGGCAATTCACCTTATTAATCACTGCCACTGATGACTAGTTAAGGACTAATTAAAGGCTAACAGTGGGTCAGGAGAAGTGAACCAGCTACCAAATAGGCATGACAGCATTGGGCATTTATTCCCTAACCGATCACATAAACCTGGAGGTGTACCCCGTCCTTTTAGTAAGCATGGGACTACCCATATTTTAGAATTAATCGGAAAAACAATTATGCCTTGTTTCTAAGGGAAGATCTTGTGTATATGTCTGTGGGAATACATGCATTACATGAGATAAGGTACAAAGTGTGTAGGTCAGGATCAGGCCTTAGAATTTTTGCACTTCTTCCTTTCTGGACACTTTTATGAGGGCAGTGTTGTTCTGTAGAACCCACCCCATGCAGAAGCATTTGTTAGAGTAGGAGTGGTGAGTTTTGTTTGCAAATAGTCTGGTGTTTTAGTATCATCACTCCCCCATGCCTGTGCTTACCACCCACATCAGGAGTTTAAGGAAAAGGTGAAATACAGCTATTTTGTGTACTTTATCTGTTTTCCTTGCAAATCTTCTTTCCATCTGCAATGGGGATTTTTGAGAGGTAATGTAAAAGTCAATAGATCCAGTTAAATGGATTGGATTCCCTTTTAATTCTAGTAATTGTACTGGCTTGACTGGAGTTGTTACTGATTTACAAGGAATTGCCATTTGTGCCATGGACTTCTTCTGTGAAGGAAGAAGCCAAACCTCTGTAATACTTTATGTCTTAGTTTCTCCTCTTCCACCTTCACAGTCTTGTTCCTTGCTGTGAGTGGAAAGAACCAAGTGCAGTGAATCTCCAGTGTCTGCTCTGGCTCGTGGACCGAGCTAATGACAGGTCCTCAGAGTCCCAGCTAAAGACTATGGCATGAGCCTTCTGGCTGTCCTGCTTAAGGCTTCCACTCATATCTGAAGCACACAATTTTTTCCTACTTCACTATTATAATGAAGTATGGGGATAAGACTTTGCCTATTTGTCTGGGGCTGCATCAAAGTAATGCTACAAGCAGATGAGAAATTCCTTTGTGCTCTGGATCTGCCATTCTTCTGGTGTGTACATGGATCAACCATGCCTTGAAGCTTTGCAGAGCCTGATGAAATGGGGCTTCGCAGGGTAGCTGCAGCAGACTCATGTTCCTGGGGATGTCAGGGTTCTGTTTGCCTGCTGGTTCTCCTGGTCCTGCCTGGGTGTCTCAGTGCTGTGCTAGTACACTGTGTTCCTTTGCTAGCACTGTTACCTTCCTTAGATCTGGGGCTCTCTGGCTGTTATCTCTCTTTCCCACACAGCTGTTTGGTGCATTTTCTCTTTTAACTGGGTGTTTCATGTATCTGGCAATGGTGAATGTCCTATATTTTCCAGCACCGCTTTTGTTGCTATCTGCATTTATTTATTTCTCTCCCTCCCAGATATAGTGTTGCTGTCATGGCATTGGGTCCTCCCTCACTGCAAAGAGGCAGAAAGAAAAAAATCACTTCATAAATTCCCCCATTTCATCAGCTGCTGATTCCAGTTCACCCCTAACATTTTTACTGGAGTAATCGTCTTGTTTACTCTCTGTCTGGTACAGACTTGTCCACAGTGCATTATGCTTCCTGGGAACCTCTCTGTAAGCCTGGTACTCAATATCTCTTTCTGGTTCCTTAATAATCCTCCTAACTCACTTCGCCTTGTTTTTATAGGTCTTCTCGTCCCCTTGCAGGTAGTTCATATCTTTAATACAATTCTCTTTATTGCTTGTACTCCTCTTTGCCTTCCGGCCTGAACACATTGGCCTCTAATGCCTCGGGTTTTGCTCCTAGTCTAGACTCCTGTAATTAGCACTGAGCTCACAAAAGGTGGAACAGTAATTTTACAGAGCTGCCCATGAACCTGTGCATGTGAGAGAGCTTCCAGGGGCAGAGCCTGGGTTTCTCTGCCCCCCAAACTCTCTGTCCCCCAAACTGTCTGCCCTTGATGCTCCAAAGACCCTGCTTTTCCTTTCCTTTTCTGTGGTCTATTGTTATTTCAAGTACTAACTTTGACTTGTATTAGACCTGTTTGGCAATTACCACAGTGGAGCTTGGCCTGCAGGTGTCTCCTGCTTGCAGATAAGAAATGTGCCCCTCTGGTAGTACTAGGATGGCTGTTATCTCTCATTTTTAGGCTTCTATCTGCAGAAAGTCCGATGCCAGGTCAGTGGATGCAGAGGGGTGGGTTTGACTGGGTGCTCTAAGGCATGTGGAAATTAACATTGGTCTCTCTACCTGGACCTTTTCAAAACTTAATGTCTAAGTTAGAAAAAAATCTAAGGGTATTCCAGTATTGCACTAAAGCTGGGAAGAACTGGTGAAATTAATGACTGATGGAAATGGATACTAGGGTGTTCCATAGATCAGGGTCTCTCAAAGCAAGTGTGAATCCTCATGTTAGTTTGTTCTGCTTCACAGGTCCCTTTTATATTTGACATCATTGATTATGTGTACAATTCTTCAGATTTGGGACTGCTAACAGAACAGGAACATCTCCACAGGCAATACGTTAACAATGTGAAAATAAAAATCCTTTCTCCTTCACATTGGCAAGATAAAACGAAGTGCTCTCCATGTCCCTGACCTGTCACCCAGGTTCCCATCTTGCTTTTTTGTCTGTGGCAGTAACAACGATAAGTGACCCAGCAGGATGGCTTTCCATTGAAGGAAAGGCCTGATAGCTGAAATGCTGTGAGGTTATTCAGAGGAGCAAAGATCCTGAGGAACAATTACATCTTTTCCTTAATGGCAAAAAAGCTGTCAGTATGACTTCATCTTCCTGGTGTGCAAAAGCTACAGATGTGCTTTTAAGGCCCTACAAGAGTTAGCATCTGCATAGCGTGTCCTGTGTATAGTATTGCTCTGCTTTGTTGCTGGAACTTTGAAACACAAAAGCTTGCATTAAAGCGGAGGAGACCACAACCAAATAATACATAAGGGCACTACACAGGAGTATGTGTGATTCTGGTGTAACAACAAGAGGCAGTGGGGGCTTTGGCTTTGGAGAGGAGAATGGTGCTGAGAAGTCCAGGATTCTTCTGTTTTCAGAACCAAAGTATGCCATAGAAACCTGTTTGCCTTTTTCCCTGGGTATCATTACAAAAATTAATAGATATAGGTAAGAACACAGCGTGTAAAAAGACACTGTTTCCTAAGAAGTTAAAGCAAAATTAATTTCAGTTTTCTGGGAAGTAAGTGATACCCAGGCTTCAGGGACACATTTTGGATGGTTAGACTATGAAATGCATGCTCCTGTCTCAGAGAGGGGGGTACGTGTGTGATTTTCTATTCTTGATTATTAATGTGTATATTTTCTTTGTCTTGTTGGAAGAGACAAAAACAGAAATGAGGAGTGTTCTGAGTAGTTCCCCATGCCTGTACTTGTGCAGGACTTGGCATGCAGCCTTCTGAATCTTCTGAGGCAGAGGTCCTTTCCCCTCCCTGCAAGTCATCCAACAATAGGCTGAGAAGACTTCCTCTCTTCCCAAGGAAAGGGTTGGGGATGAGCAGGTAAATTGCCTGCCAGAAGAGTTGGTCTCCCTTCAGTGACTAGAAGAACTATGTCGATGAGAGTAGGTGTCATTGGGTTAGACTACAGGTGTCATTGGGTTAGACTACAGGTGTCACTTTTGTTTAGCTGCAGGTACATGAGAGGTGTCCCACACCTGTGGTGACACTTGCAGGGATACTTAGTGGGATACATAGTGCCTCTATGCTTAAAGACTCTGGGAATTCTTTTATTCTGTAGAAAACAACGGAGTACTGAAGGAAAAAAAGTACTTTCCAGTTTGAGCAGTTGAGGAATTGAATGGTAAGATAAAATCCCATCATTCTGATTTCCCTGTTACCTTCCATCTTCTGATATCATGCTTATTCTGACATCAGTCATGAGAACTTCTGGCTTGTGGAGTTAATGCTGCACTATGCCTTGGAGCAGGGCACACCATCATTTCTATGCTGTCTTTGTTTTAAGGATTCATAGGAATCCTGGACCTGAGGTGAAGTCTGGGAGTGAAAGCAAGACAGGCATCACAAGGAGATGATCCTTTTTAAGGAATTTTTTTTTTTTCATTCTCATTTTCAAAATAATCTATATTGTCTTCCATTTCCAATTCCTCAGCAGTTTCAGAACATTTAATTAAAAGATCATATCCATCTATGCCAGGTACCCTAGATAGCTTCTTCCTCCACTTTCAAGAGAAGCTGAATTTCCCTAGTGAGGATAAATGGGGAAAGTATTAGGTTAAAGTGGGTAGACACAGTTTCTGTGGAACACATGGAGGAGGAAAGCATATGTAGAAAACACATCTCTTGACAAAACTGCTCAGGCAAGACATTAGTCACAGGCTGGGAGTCAAATGGCTTCCTGAATAACACCAGGGAACAGCAGCTTTCATCAAACAACGCATCACAATATGATAGTTTGGGGCAAATTGCTTAATGCATATGCATTTCAGCTTAACTCACTGTGAAATAAGGACAACACAGTGTTCACTCATCCCAAAAAGTAAATACATAGGGAAGGTAATAAGTTTCCCAGATATTCATGTCATGGAATGATTCATCAGAGTGTACTGTGCACTGAAGCTTATGCACTGCTGCCTGATCTTGACAAACATATCATTTCATATGGAGATATCTGGAAGCATCTACGTAATCATCCTGGATTGAAGAGGTTTCGCCAGCGTCCCAAGTGGGAGATTCCATTCTGTTCATGAGGAGTGCTCCTGCCCTCTTATACATGACAATGAAACTTCTGTACTTGAACACTCCAAATGCCAGATGCACATTTTCGATGCGTGCCCTCGTGCCCGCACATGGGGAAAGCTGAAGAGGCTCCATTCTCATACCCCTTAATCAGAAGGTTATTAAAATGTGAACTCCATAGTTAAAGTCGTAAAGCCAGTTTCATAACTCATGTAGTAATGTTCCCTCTATTTAATAAGGCTATTCGTTGATCTGCAGCAGCAAATTATACTTTTTGAGCATTTAAGTAATACTTCCACTTGGCTTCCAGTTTACGAGGCAATTTACTATTTCCCTGGGCTCACCAGTGCTGACTGTACAAAACTTCTGGTGTTGGGCATTTAGTCAGCATAGAAGCTTGAACAAAGTTATTGCTATTTTGTGCACAATATGGGAACGTTTCCTTTTAGAAATCTCCCCTTTGCCCAGCTACCACCAATACCATTGGAGCATACCCAATTCTAGAAAACAAATCCAAAAGGAATGGATTAATCCAAGTGAGTTACATAGGCAGCCAACATCAGGAACAGTTGGCCCAAAGAGGACACAGTGCCAGATTTCTAAAGCTGGACTCACCCGGTCACTGTCTCTTCAAAAGCACCAAAGGACCTGGTGTCTCCCCTGAATAATGGGAAGAATTCAAACAGAGGAATCAGGTGCCTTTAAGAAAACTGTTTCAGAAGGATCCATTGAACAAGAACTGGTGGTATTTTTGTTTAGCCCTAAATGATTTGAAGACTATTTTTAAATTATCCTAAAGCTGTTTTGGTTTTCTATTTAGGTCAGCTCATGTAATGAGAGATATTGCTCCCCTATACAAACCTTCTCTCATCTGTGGTCTTAAACCATGGCCATCAGGATGGTCACAGCTGGAGTCCTCCACAGGCAGCAGAAGTTCCCTGACCCCATCCACTTGCCATCATGGTTGTTGAAAATTTGCCAGCACGCTGGAGCTGATTCCTGGAGACAAAAATATCCTGCTTGTAATAGTCCTTTTCCCAAATGGATCGATCCTTCTTCAGCTAAAAGCCCCCTCTAGCCTGCATTATTTCAGAGTATTTCAGAACATTTTTGAGGCATTTCCTTTAGGTGGCAGCAGGAGTACAAGAATATTCAGCCTTCCTGGTCCCCTGTGCTGCTGCGATGGCATGGCTTTGTCCTGAAGAATGTAAATCCAGTTTTACAACCTTTTCATAGCCTAACACACATGAGAGTTTATTTTCGTTATTAGAGCAACTTATTGATGAGCTGAAATCATGAGTCAAGACCCCATCACCTGTCTGGGCAGTCCTTTGGGTCTCTGCATGTAAATGCTATGACAGTCTGGACACTTAATAATGGAAATGATGCAGACCCTGCCTAGACATCTATCTGGACTTGGTAGTGCCAACACATAACATTGTGATGGAGTGTGAAAGGAAGGGAGATGGGGAGGAGAACGCTCAAACTTGTGTTGCATGTTCACCTCTTCTAGAAGTTGAGGCAAAACTGTCAATATGCTAAACACAATTGCAGTAGAGCTGCTGAACCTCAGAATTCCCCGTTTCTGGGATAGTCCTACTTTTTGCTTATCTGCTGGCAGGCCAAAAGACATTTCTCTATACCTCCCCTCATTTTCAAACTCTCTTCCTTTGTTTTTGCTTCGGAAGGAAATTCCCAGCTGATGTGTCCATCACATTTCCTGGGAAATGCTTTGAAGTTTATGGTCTGCTTGTGAGACAAGGAAACCTGCAACATCATTTCGCTTTGAACACCAGTATACCATGGAGTCTGTTGGGATGAGGAACAGTGTTCTGGAGCTGTCAACTCTGAACCATAGAATGCCATTCAGGCATTTCCATCGAGCTGGAAACGAGCCAGTAACTGTCAGTACTGAGGGGGACCTGTCTCAGGCCAGTATGGCCTTGGGCTGGTGGGAAGCAAGGCAGAGGCTGAGCTATGGCTGTCGTCTCTCCCACACCTGAAGTGATTGATGTGGGATCTAGCTGGAGATCCATGGCTGGGGGCCTCAAGTGATTGCTTGTATGCTGCTGCATAAGAGCCTGCTCTGGTTCAGACCCTTGTGCTTTCTGGACTCGCTAGCCTCAGACTTCTCATTTCTCAGTGCTGCTCCAGCAGAGAAATACAGTCTCCTGTGTGCTGGGCTCCTGCCTTCTCAAGAGGGCCTGGAAAGGGCCTCACCTTTTTGAAGAGCAAGCAGATACACCTGTTGCAGTGACTTGTGAAAGCTGTTGGTATAGTTCCCAGTATCCTGATGTTCTCTGTCACGCTCAAACCTCCTTCCATTCATCTGTCGATGAACTACTGTTGCCTCACACCCTCCTGGAGCCTGGCCATTTATCCGGCTTTTATAGTGAGTAAATAATATGCTCAGTTATGTGTCTGGAAGTAGTGTTCTGTACAAATTCCTGGGGCAATCAATATACAGAGTCATTTTATGTTAGAAATAGCTTGTTCCAAATGGCCATATATATCTTTATTATACTGTAAATTCTCACACTGTCACTGGAAGCCACATATGCCTTATTGCACAGCTTTGGTTGCAGAGCAAGCTTCTTCCCTCCTTCCATTTCCAAGCTTCTTTCTCTTTCCTCCCATCCACTTGGATCAAGGCTTAGGAATTGAATGCACCCCAAAATCTCCTTCTCTTTCTAATAGAAGTGTCTTATTAGGATATTTTTCTCCCCTTGAAGGCCCCACTGAAACCTTCTTCCAAAAAACCCAAATCAGTCTTTGAATGTCCATGCCCTATAGCCTTCCTATTTTAGCTGTGTTTCCTCTGTCAAAATTATTTGCATGGCAAAAACCTTGAGAGCTCCAAGCCAGCACTGGGCCCTGCTCTCCCAGGTGCTGTAAGCAGAGCACAATATGGCTTTAGTAATCTTGAACCAACAAATCTACCAGAGGGGATCTGCATCTGCTGGTTATGGTCTCTCCATATCTGGGGACTAGTCTGAAAGGCTTGTGAAAGATAAAAATGTGGACCTGGGCAGTCAGATACAGTGAGGACAGTTCCAGCCACATCATGGAATATAAAATGCATTGGCACTATGGGCAGGGATGGGGAGATTGGTGGTTACTGCCCCTCAGCAGCTGGGGGGCTGCTTCACAGAGATGTCCATTAGCTAGAAAATACCTGGCAGTGGTATAAGATGGGGTTTTGGTAACTGGGGGTCTTCTCTGCGGGGAAAATGTAAAAACATCATGTGAAAGGCAGAGTGTGGTGATACAGATAGAGAATAAGAGTCTTCACACACAGGCACAGATGCTGTTCCCCTAGAAGCACTCTCATTCTCCTTCCTGTGATGGGGAAATGAAAGCTATTTGCAGGGTTAAAGTTATGGACATTGGAGACAGCAAAATAAACAATAATGGCTTGGAGAGAAGACAGGAAGATGAAGCATGGCTGTGCCTTGGGGACAGTCACTGCTTGCACAGCATGCCTTGCTGCTATACACCATGTCTTGCTGCTATACACCATCTCAGAGCCCCACCTTCAGAATTTGAATTACTTTAGGGTAGATATTTCTTTTTTACTGTTTTTAGCCCTGTTGTGCCCAGAGAAAGTGATCAGGGCTTGTCCTGCTCTGGCACAGCTGCAGCAAAGCTCTGGCTAAGTGAGAGCCAGAAACTGCCATAAAAGAAAGGGATTATGCTCATGGGGGAGGAATATGGGTTGTAGTTTACTGTGAGTCTCAGCTAAGCTCAGAAAAAGAAGCTTCTTTGCAAGTGCAGCAGATTTGAGCAAGTTCTGAGGAGGCGCTAAAATGTCTTGCTGGGAAAGAGTTTTTGTTTTTCAGAATGAGTGTGGACATCAGGTGCATCCACTTCGCAGGGCTGGGCCTGGATGGAGGGGCTGGAACATGGCCCACACGTCTGGGGCTGAGAAGTTTCTCCCCACCCAGTAAGAAGTCCCCTTGGAATATGGGTATTTCTGTATGCCAGGAGCTGGTGCTCTGCTTAGCACAGAGGCAACACATGTGGAGGTAGTAGTTGTGACTGAGTTGTGACCTTGGACCACTGCTCTCAGGGGACGTGTGCTGCCAGCTCCATGGCCTGACAGAGGGGATTAGTGAAGCTGCTCAGCGTGGCTATGTGACATGTTTGGGAAGGCTGTTTGTAGAGCCCTGGCCCTTGGGACAAGGCCCACATCTCTGTGAGCATCACCTCCCTAACCTGGACAAGGTGTGAAACCCCACCACAGCTCCTGAAGGCCAGCACTGCTTGTGTGGGGAGGCAGAGCTCTGCTGGAACAGCCAGTGTAATCCTGCAACATGAAGTCACAGCTGGAGGCAACAGGCACATCCTTTGCTGGTATAAATCACCGTGACCTGATTGATTTCAGGGCCAACCTTGGTATTGAAGATGTCGCAAAAAGTTCTTTAGAAGGAGTCTTTAAAGAAATGTGTCCCCCTTGGTCTTCTGTTAACTTGCCTGTGATAATACATCTGCAGTTGCTATCACTGTAGAGCTTGCTCAGAAGAAGAAGAAAGAAAAAGAAAGATGAAGAGAGGCTGCTGTTCATCTTATTGACCGCTTATTCACTTCTTTAAAAGTAATTGGGAGTTTAATCAGAGTTTCTATGGATTTTTTGGGGAATCTGTAATTAAAATCTGCACAGTCAACTTGCATTATGTACTTAACTTTCTTCCAGAGCTGCTCCAATATCTTTAATATTCTCATGTCCTCTAATGGAAACTGTCAAGTACCTCAACATAAAAACGAGCAGCAAATCCCCTGCAACAGGCTGCCAAAATGAAGCCCCCAACAGTTTTTTTGTTGTGAGGAAAGGTCTGCTCTGTGATAACAGCCCAGGCTGTAGGTTAACAGGCCTGATCGACTCCAAGCTGATTTTTCTCTAATGAATAGAGATGTTTCTTTTCATCAGCATAGAGTGCAGTGTATGGAGAGGGGGAAGGGAAGCAGAAGAAAAAAAGCTGTCTGACTGTGTAGGGATGGAGCCAGTCTCTTGATAAGCTTTCAATTAAGAGCAGATTAAAATTAGGTTTATCTTCTCCTGAAAATGGCAATGACGTTAATATTATAATACAATGTAATAACTTAATAACCCAGTTGGAAGTGACTCACCCACATTGGAAAGATCACAATTTTGCTAGTTCTGGGAAGGTTAAGTGTGTCCATCCCTCATTCCTGCAGGTATGCCGGCACCGATGGGGAGATGGGAAGCTGGACAGTAATTCACAGCCTGGCTGCTTCTCCTCCCGGGAGGTTTGGTGTGACTGACAAGGGAGATTTATGGTGCAGAAGTGTGTGATGGATCCATGTGTAGAAACAAGTGTTGAGGCTCAGCAGAGTCCTCCACTGCTTGGTCCTCACTGCTTACTCAATCCCATTGCTGCACCAGGGACAGGACAAAGACCCAGAGCTTTGAGGTGTAGCAGCTGGTGTCTGGCATTGCTACTAAAAGATCCAGAGTCAAACACCCCCGGCTGGCTGTTCTCTAGTTCTCAGTCCAGCTCATCACATGTATTAAGGACTATGGAATCTGCTGGCCATAGCGGGGGTTTATTCGCTCTGTTCAGGTAAAGGAAGTAAGTCTCCTCTGCCACAGGGGACTGTGTGTGAAAGTTGCCCTGTGCATTGTTTGCTCCCCTGAGCTCAGATGTTAACCTTGAAATTAACCCAGATTGTCACCTGAGAAGAGCCTGACTTAGCTGGTGTCATGGAAGAGTGCAGCCGCTCGTTCTGCTCAGGCTGGATGATCTCAGATGTGCCATTTGGCTGCAGGGACAAAGCTGGTAAATCCATTCCTGCAATCAGGAGACCTGATTTGCCTGAGGATGATTTGCTCATCTCGTTTCACAGGATGATCAACACTAGCCTGTAACTTGTGTGTTGGACAAAGGACTTGAGTCTGTGGCCTGCAAGGTGTTTTATGCAGGAGGGTATAAAACATTTCTCCTCTCTTGTCATGAAGGTTGTCATCGTCATTGTCTTGGTCCAGAGCCTGAGCTTTAGCCATGAGAAGTGATCAGATTAAATTAGTTGTCTTAGTAGAGCCCTCAAGACCTCTAAATAATAAAGTGTAATGATATAGTTATTTTCAGCTGACAATGTCTAAGCACTTGAATAAGTTAGTGTGATTTTGTGTGCTGGCCACTCTGTTATGTGCTGGAGATTTTCTGCACTCTTGCATGTTCATGGCTTGCTTGTGTTCTTTAGTTTATTTAGCTGAGAACAATGAATTAAAGCAGCTTCCCAGTAAGACAAACACTTATCTGTGTCCAAATACGAAACCTTTCAGGGCAGTATTTACTCATTCCTGACCTTTAATGTGGGCCTAACCATTTACCTTTTGAGTGACTCACTGTGATTGACTGCAGGATGGGTCTGCTCAGTCCATTCCAGGTGCAGGGTGGACAAGTTCAGTGGTAAAGAAAGTAAAAAACAACAAAAAGCAACTGAACTAACAAGGAGCTGCCAGGAGAAAAAAGAAATGCCTGGAGAAAAAGACCAGATTTCTTTCCCTTGGCATTATAGGCTAGGATTTTTTTATCAACAAAATGGACTGTGTAGAAGTCTTTGGTGTTAAAATTCTGGCTTTAATTCAGAAATGTCTTTAATGCACTGAAAAGTCATCCCACAGAGAGTGACAGCCCAACAGTAATGTGGTCATGACTAACCCAGTTCCTTGTGATCTTCCCTTTCTCACTTCTGACCATGCAGCTGGGGATGTTAGAATGGGAAAAGAAAACTTTGCAGCCTCTCCAGTACTGCTTGAATACTCTTCTTCCTTAATTATTTGAGGATAGTGAAGGTAGAAGTTTCTTCTTTGGATTTATGCTATTTAGAATGTTAAGCTGTGGGCTGCTTTTGGGTACTTTTGTGTCACATCAGCCATGTCCCATGTCCAGTAGGAAAACTGCATAACTTTTTTAACACTGTCAAGGGAAAATTAAAAACATGGGGTATTTTGCAATACAAGTCTAATTTTTATTGTGGCAATGATATAGGCTATTTTCTTGGTCTTTGGCCTGTATTATTTTTGCCTCATTTTGAAGTAGTTATTTTTTAATAGTTTTCCATTGACTGACACAGGAGGCTACTTGTAAAATTATAATAGAGAAATTCAAATGCCACACTTTATAGAAAAAAAAGACATTCATGCTGAATATCATAAATAGGGAAATTTAGCCTTTGACAGCAAGAAGAAGCTCAGCTGATTGTGGATGTTTCTGAGGATGCTTTTTAGCTTTGTACCCTCTCAACAGCATAGCCAGGAATGGACCTCCTACTTGTGTGTGTGAAAGCTCCTTGTCTTTATTCCTGAGCAGCCAAGGCTAGACAAAATTGATAACCGTATTCAGTATTCAGTAAATGGTGTTTATTGTTGTGGGAAAAAATTAATTCCCTTTCTGGCAATGAAGAAGGTGTGACTTGTAAATAGAGGTCTGGGAGCAGTACTGTGCCTGCAGATACAGCGAGGGTTTGACAGAAAGGCAGCAGAGCTGGATTAGGTATGTGTTGGTGTGCAGGAGCAGAACAACCCTGTCAAAATGCAGACTCTGCTTGCTGGAGCCACTGCCCTGGATGAGACCCTGCAGAAAGGAGATACTGTGCAGTGTTCCTAGCCATGCTTGCTAAGAGGGGATTCTCCAAATTATATGGGACAGGAAAAGCATGCTGCCTAAAGCTTTGATATAATTTCACATGTGAAGTATCTTTAAGAATAATGTCGTACTGGCCATGTTGTAGAGACTGAGATGCCCAGTAAGGCTTGTCACACAGGTCACAGCTGTTTTCCTTTGAATATTGGTTGTACACAGAGATAAGTGTTCTTCCCAAGCATCACCACTCACCTGGCATGCTTTTGCAGGTTTTCAGCTCTCGGGAGAGTTTGCTCTGCTCTGATCTCCCACCTGGTGTTCTCTTTGTCATTAATTTCTTCTGCAAGAAAAGCACCTGAGCTACAAACTCAGAAGCTGGAAGAGCTGGAGGAGAAGTTGGGATTGTGTCACTTGCCCCTGAACATCTTTGGCTGCAGTTGAAGGCAGGCTGTTGATCAAAGTGGACACACATCTATCCTGGTAATGCTGGGTTTTTTAGTTATTCTTGTTTTGCTTACCCATCACTTCACCACCTGCTCTCTGTGCTGAGAAGTTGATTGCGGACATACCTTGGCCTCTTCCCTAATCTGAGGCTGGCAGCATCTATAGGTGGGATGTGGAGAGGGCAGTGAGCATTTCAGGTACTGGTCCTTGGCTGCCAGTTTATGCAGCAACCCCACTGGAGAAGCCTCCCTTTCTTGAATATAGGATTCTCACAGTAAGTGCAGATATTGTGGATTGTTCCTTGTAGCATTTATCTCCCTGATGTGTGCAGCCAGCTCCCTGCCCGGAGCCTGGCAGGCCCACTACTTAGTTGGGATATAGATGTTTAGTCTGTTTTAATCTGATCCTCACAAACCAGTCCCAGAAGCCATTTCTGCTGCCTTCCTACCAGTGTCATGCAGTTTGTCAATACCCAGCCTGCTGCTGGGGATTTAAAAATGTATATGTGTATTTTTAACCCAGCAGTCTCTGCACTGAGCTCTTGGAAAGCAGAAACTGAAGGCTGTGTACAGGGAGGCGAAACTGGAAAAGGGAGGAAGATCCACCAGGATGCTTGCTGTCTCTGACTGACCCCATTGAGGACCTGTTCAGAGCCCATGTCTTGTTTGGAGCCTGTCACCTCAGTCATTGGGGAGCTGCTGGAACAGGCTGGGAACAGGCTGTGCTAGCGCCAATGGTGCTACACAAAAAGGCATTCACAAATAACGAAGCTCTGAAACACCCTGAAAATAAGTGTCAGCAGCTTGAATTGGGGTCAGTTGTGCTGTGGTGAGAAGCAGGCTGGGCTGGGGAGCAGGGGAAAGACCTCCCGTTCTGCCTGCCTGGGAGAAGGGGCTTCCAAGGCAATGGGGAACACACCTGTTCCTGCTGACTGTCCCTGGGAAAGCCAGGCACTGACAGGGGTCCTTAACCCTGCTGCAGATCAGGGTCTGGTCGCCCTGGTATTCTTCAGACCTCATGCAGATACCCAAAAAAAGCATCTTCCCATCTGCAGAGCTTGGCTTCCTGAGGCTGCTGCAGGCAAACAGATGCTGCCCACAGACCAGCAGTTCATGTAGCCTCCTGACTGTCTGCAATGCCCTGAGCAGCCATGGACAAGTTGCCACCTTGCTCTCTGCCTCAGTTTCCCCTTTTTATATCAGGATAATAATACCATGGGGAGGGAGGAGGTGAGTAAGAGTTTTTGTGTCACTATGGCTGTCACTGCCTGAGGGGCTGCTGCTGCCAGAGCGAGAAAGGAGGTTTGAGACTAAGGCAGAAGGATATTTGCCTTTGCCATTAAAGTAGTGGCTGTCTCTGGCCATGTGACAACACCTCTTAATGCTGTTCCCTTAAAACAGGAAGGAGGATCTCCACAAGGTCCAGACAGCACCAGGGCTTTTTAAGCTTAGCTCTATACCAGCCAGCCCATGGTCCCCCTTTGAAAATGTCATGTCTCTGGCTAAACGACACTCTTCAAGTCGAGTCCTAAGGACCCACCACAACAAGGTATGTAAAGCACTGGCTTTCCATAGGCTATGCTTGCTGCATGAGTCAACTTTGAGGAAAGAAGATCAGATTTTTAATGCTGAACTGAGTGGGAGCAAAGCCTGCTCCTGTCTCCCCAGTATTGAATAGCAACTCAGCTGCTAAAGGATTTTGCCAGCAAAATTGCTCTGAAGTGCTGTGTGTAGGGTTGAGCCACCAGTGCTACCTGCTGTAAGACACGAGGTGCAGACCTGAGAACATATGGGATGCAGTGTTGCTGTTCCCCACTGGAGTGGTTAGTAAGTATGCAGATACCAGCTGGACAAGTGTTCAGGATTCTTACAAGTGCAATCACCAAATGCTGTCTCCTGAAACCCCAGGGCTGCTTGGCAGTAAATTAAAGCAGAGAGCAGATGCCCATATGTTATTTCACTGGTCAAAAGTGGGGAGAACAAATTAAAGTGCCTATTTTAGCACTCTGAGACAGCTGTGCTCTTCTCAAGCCAGTTCCTGAGAAGTCACCTATCCATGCTTGATGGAAGGGAAAGCATCTGGTATAGCAACAGCCAGTTAGCCAGAAGTGGAGGAGCTGGCAAAGGCTTCCTGCTGAGGAAATCTTTGGATGACACCTTGGCAAAGACCAAGGGACAGATGTGAGCCCCAAACACTTCCCACTAAGCAGTGTTGGGTGCCTTTCATGGGACTGTCAAGTGCCCAGGTGAGAGGGGGCTGTGACCTATGCAACGGGGCATTTTAGGGCTCAGCTGCAGGGGGTGTCAGGTGCTGAGTAGCATTTGTTCACTGTTGATGATGACTCTGAGCTACCATCAGCAGAGTGAACTTGGCTGCAGGAACAATCTTCAGCTGCTTCCCTGCAAAGGCAGTCAGTTACTTAAAGAACCTGTAGTGGTTTTTAAACAGTATAGATATGTTAAATATATCATGTTACTGTTAAGCCTTGGTGCACTCTGGAAATGCCTGGCATTCTTATTCTTCTGTCAGCAAAATAAGGTTGAGGAAGTTTAAGTGACCAGAATCCCAATAGATTCCAGCGTGAAGAGAAAGTGACACTTCAGTTTTAATAGATCCCAATAACCAAACCGATGAGAGGATGCAATCCCTCCCCATACATCTACATAGATGCTGAGCATATGTAACTGTTTCAGCATCTAAAATACTGTATAGCGATTCCAAGTGCTTTCTTTTAACCCCCTGCTTAGAGTGGTTTATATTTCACACGACGTGACTTAATTAAATTAAGTCCAATTTACACCAAGTCTAAGCTGAAGTTTCCCTTATTTGATGTTTAGGAGCTTTCACTTTGGAGTAAGTTCAGCCTGTGATGTGCACGTTTGGGTGCTCCTGGGCTATTCCTATGTGGTCCAGAGATGGGAAAAATCACTCTATTAACAGATTTTAGTTTCCCAAGTGGTGTCTACCTGTCTCCTGAAAAAGTTCTCATGGATCCACAGTCAAAAGGTTGCACGTGACCGTTATAAAGCGCTGACTGCTTTAAGACAAAGGAATAATTACTTTTCTTTTCCAGGTGAAAATAGGTCCCATAGATGAAGTGCTTTACTGAAGGTCCCTCAGAAAATGTAAAGCAGACTCAGGAGATGAACCCAAGTCACCTGACATCCCACCTTAGCCAAACTGCCTACCTGCATTATGAGAAGTTTGGCAAGAAAGAAGGGTAATGAAGCTGCCCAGCTGCCTGGCAGAATGCCTCTGCTGCTATACAGCAGGTAATCCTTCAGATTTAAGAAATGGCATAACTTCTAAGGTGGAAATTTACAAAATATGTCATCTGAAGACATTGCCATGTTTAATGCATCTGCTGCCAATGATTTTCTTTCCCTTGCTATACTGTTTACAGAGCAGCTGGTGCAGAGCTGTTGAGCTTGCTACTGAAGATGAAAGGCTGGTTGTTTTTCAAAGTCTTTTGTGCCTGTTTGCTCCTAACTGGAGCTGTCAGTGTAGATGTTTTTTATTTCCTTTATCACTATGGGTCTGAAGTCCCTTCTTTAAAGATTTTCTCAATTCAAAGCAAGATTTCTTTTGCTCTAAGTCCCAAAAGACCTGAAGGGTCTTTGCTCTTTTGTTTGGACTGAAGACTCCACAGGCAATGCCAGTGCCTTCGAAGGGTTGTGGAAAACCTTTAACCTTGACAGCCAATGTCCCAGCTGAAGTCCTTTGATGAAGGCATGAGGAATTCAGTCTGTTCTATTAATTTCTGTGGCCTGGGAATGAGAACACCCCTCTTGAACTATAGAGATTCAATGAAAAACTTCCAGTGATTATTAATTAGTGGTGTTTACAATAGTAAATAAAGGATGGAGCTTTTCCCCTCAAAACAGCCACAAAGAGCATGTGTTAGGTGTTGCAGTGGCTAAGTCCACTTTACACCCCTTAAGTTGCCTTAAAAGTGGTCTCTCCTTACAACACTGTGCTAGAAAGTTCTCCCTTTGTCTAGATTCTGCTGGCCACTGGCCCTCTCCCCCTCCAATCCCTTTTCCCATTGGTCCCTGTTATGCCATTCAACCTTGCCTCTGCCCCCTGGCCCTCAGACGTTGGTTTTGGATGCTCTGCCCACCTTTGGGCGTTTTCAGGATAAAATGGGCACGGGCCTTCAGTTGTTGTTCTTTCTTGCCTGTGTTCCCTTCGGGGTGTTGCTGTTAAACGCCTTGGAATTGCATGCAGAGAGCCCCTCTTGCCTCCTTGTCCCCAGTTCATGCACACACTGTGGGTGTGTGTGAGCGGCTGTTCACAACCACCTGCCAAGGTGAGACTGTGTGCACACGTGGGTGCTGGCAGAGCACCGCCTGAGCAATCCATGAGGGACCCAGCAGGGACAAACGCGGCATCGATCCTCCAAAGCCCTCACTTCTTTAGCTAGGTACAGTACAAACCCCCACAAGGTTGCTCACTCAAATTGCTTAAAAGCCAAGTAATCAAGGCAGCAGAATCTTCCCCATTCCAAAACTGAGGCACTGACGTTATGGGAGGTCAAGTCATTTGCCCATCGTGACAGGAAAATAAGACAAAGCTGAGAACTGAAGCCAAGGTACCTTAATATCCTGATTTTCCTTTTGTGTGCCACCTCTCGTGCACTGAAATGGGCTGAATTACAGGATTTTCTCTCTTTTATACAGTCTGTTACTTTGGTGAGGGAGTTATCTTAGCAATCTCTCTGATCAGTCATTAAATCTGCATGATCTTACTGGAAATGTTTTAGCCAATGAGTTTCTCTCAGGGAAGGTCTGGTCTATAATGGCAGTCTGAAAGGCAGTCCCTGTGATGCCCATTTCAAGCATGCAGCCTTCCCACCCAGGCTGCACCACCAGGGTTATCAGTCACTCAAACCAATGCTCCTACACAGCAACATCACCCAACTGGAAAGCAAGTCTATGCAAATCTCATAATGAAGCTGTACTGAAAAGAGCTGGATCCTGAGTGCTCTCCAAAGTGCTCCTCATCAGTGCATTCAAGTGACTTTCTGACTGATGAAATGTTCTTCAGCTAAATGTGCTTTTCATTTTTATGTGTGTTTTCTGTAAATGATCCACAAAAGTGGTTCCAACTGGTATTTTTCATGTTGCCCTCTTGCCCTGCTGCCAACTCCCTGTCCTTGCTGACTAGGGTATAGCCCTGGAGAGGAGCTGCAGCTGAGCTGTTTGTGAGCTATGTGGGGTTGAAAAGCTCATAGTCCAGCCACTCTGATTTTAGCTGAATGAGGGAAAAACAGTCCCAAAGCCACCGTGTTCACAATGGCCAGAGCAGATCTTGCTGTTCTTGTTGAACAGTTGGAACACTGAGCAAGGGCTGAAGCAATACAGAGTGTGCTGAAACCAAAGGAGGAATATCTCCAGATGCATTTCCAGTTTTAATGTTTTCCACTTAGCAGAAATTGATGGCGCCTGGATGCTGGGAGATCCAAGCAACTCTCTGCTTGCTCATATAAAATGTTTTCTTCCTGGCTTATTTCTTAGGATAGTGTACACAGCAAAGACCTTGCAGAATGTACATGAACTTTCTTCTTTCTCCTCCTTTGCTGTTCATGATTACCCATTAGAGAACTGAGATTAGGGATGCATGAATGTGAGGAGGGTGACATTGCTGCCAAAGAAAACTTGTGTTCTACATCTCGACTATCAGGTCACCTGAGAACTGTGTAAAGAGTAACCAAAATGCATATAGTTATCACTGAAGGTGACTGGCTCTTAGTAGGGCATGTAGTTCATACTCTCACTGTCATATTTAGAAAAATTGCACAATATCAGCACAAAAAAACATTTACCAAACCCAAAAGATAACAGCAGTCACATGATAAGTCTGTTCACAGCTGGAAAGTTAATGTGAATCTTACATTCTAGAGCATTGCCCTCACTTGGCTTTGTCAAACAGCCTGATCTAAGAATGGCATGAATTCTATACCTGATTCTGTCACCAACTTCGCTGATTTTTATTCTAAAAAAGATTTGTTGATTTTTATTTTGTAAATTTTAACCTCCTCAAAAAATATCCCAAATGCACTAAATATATCATCTCTTGCCACAGAACCCTTTTTGGCTTGATAATTAAGAGATTGGTCACCCCCTAGCAACAGACATAAAAGTTTAAACTGTTCTCTGTACTAATGCAATAAAAGTGGGTTTACTTTTACAGTGGTAATTTTAGCAGCAGTCTAAATCAACACCCTGTTGATAATCAGACAAATCTTCCTTTAAAGAGAAATACAGTGCAAGTGAGCTTGTTAGTATTATGGGCACATTATTGTCTCTACTTTCCTCAATCAGCTTTTATTCATGCTTTTACAATAGGTGTAAATTTTTATATTTCCTTAGGCAAGGAGAAGAATGAACTGAACATCTAGAATATTACTTAAAATAGGTTATGGTGATAAGAAATAGACAATCCTGTACAATCTTGAAAAGGTCAATGGATTAGAGTGCTGATTTCTGCAAATGGGCAGCTCTGCTCTGCTGGGGCTGGCAGGCAGCTGAAAAAGAAAAAAATTGGCTGGGGGGGTGTTCAAAATCTGGTGGGGTGTTTTCTGTATGGATGTCTTAGGGAATTTGGAAGGCAGAATGGTGGGGAAACATTTCTGGAGTATGAGGCACAGCCAGTGGGTGAATGGCGTCTGAAAGAGAAATCGTGTTGTGTGAGGTTGAGGACTTGCTCCTGTGTCAGACCCAGGCTCCCTCAGCTGTGCCTTGTCTTCATCCCTCAGTCCTGGTCTGCCTTGTGACCAGGTATAGGAGAAGTGAGGAAGACCAGGGAAGTGGCTTTGTGCCTTTGTGTGTGATACAGTGACAAACACTGCTTTGGGCTGGATGCTCTCAAGCAGTACCAAAAATGTAGGGCAACCAGTTTTATTTTTACATTCTCTTGACAATGTTGCTTTAAAAAGTTGGAAGAAATCAGTGAGATATTTCTGGGCTAAAATTTCATGAGTACTCATGTCAAGGACATGCTTGTTACTCCACATGACTCTTTCCAAACTGCACTGGTTCAGACCAGCGATGGTGGCTGCTCACACTTGCACTGCTTCCAACGCAGAACTTTTGTTTTTCTTGTTTTCTAAGTGCAGCTAAAGGAGTCTGGGTCAGCCAAAAGATGCCCATCATGCCTCTCTGTGGAAACTAGATGGATTTATGCTTGTGGTTGATCTGAGAATCACTCCTTTCCTTTTATCAGGACTGTAATTCCTGTTGGCTCCAAGGAGAATCTGTTCAGTTGAATATCTAGACAGACATGTTAAATATGATCCTTTCTGCTTCTTTAATATCTGGAGAGTCCCTTGCTGTCCTCTTCTGAACCAAGACCACTCCTAACTCAGTTTGAATGCTCCATGCAATGTGTTGCTCATGCCTGACTAGGGACAGCTGTTCTATGTGAATGGCTGCACAGCAGAAAATGCTGTGGTCCTGAGCCTGGCCCATCTCAGATAGGAGTCACTGCCCTGTGTTTTTCTTTCAAGCCACCCTCCCATCTGACTGCTGTTTTGTAAACTCATGAAATTTGGTTGCAAAGTGCTATCATTCCAATTTTCAAGCAAAAGGAGAGAAATGGTGATGCCAGATTCAGTGCAGCATTAATTGAAGGTGGTGACGTGCATTACATTATTGTTGGCCTTTTTATCTCTGGTCCTTTCTTTTTTTTTTATGGCTAGCAAGATGACAATAAGTCAGCTCAGGCTGACTGCTCCTTGCCTGAAGGGCCATGAGAGTGTTTCAAGAGATGGGTTTGTGATGGCCTCTCAGACATTTTAAATGTTAGGCCTTGTATGTTTGCCAGAATGGAAGATTCCTCATAAATCAGTTCTTAACAGAGCAACTTCAGATCCTATGGTAGAAACAGCCTCCTTTTCAACCAATAGGGATGGATTCAGCCATGATCTGGCTTCTCAGGCCTGATCAAATTTGCAGGAATACCCATTTCCCTGAGCAGGGCCTGCACCTTCTTTAGTTGCTTAGTCAAATGGTTCTCCTAATAATGATAGGATGGGTATAGCAGCCTGGTTTGCCTTGTCCTGGAGACCTGTGTCTCCAGACACTCTTACCTCATATTTTCTGCAGTCAATGACAGATGGGCATGACTTTGATATCTGCTTGTTTATTTCTTGGGAAGTCAAAAGGAATCAGTAGCTCATTTTAGGTGGGCTGCTGGATTGCTGCTGAAAGACAGTGCAACTGTACCTTGTTACCAGTGGCGAAATGCAGGGCTGATTACCTTACCCAGCAGGGCTAGAATGAGCATAGAGGCTTCCACAGCTGATGGAAGGGAAAAAGACCAGGGTACGAGAATCTGTGGATCAATGGCCTTTCACATACTGAAGAACAGAGAGGCAAATCCATCTGTCAGCTGATAGCCCATCACCATGGTTCTGGAGTGACTCAGAGGACAGGCACTCTCCAGCTTCATGCTGGGAGCAAAAGATTCATTGAGCTTCTGTTGCATGCCCTGAAGCCAAAGAGTATTTATTTCATGGACAACTCAGTGCTAGGAGTGACTTTTCATATCATATCCTTTGGGGCAGGTGCTTGGCTCTGGTGCTTTGTGTAAGCCCGACCTTTGTCTTGGTTTTGGCTTTCATTTGCCTTCCCATTTCTGGCTCACCTTGGTTCATCACATGTCAAATTACTTTCATCCTTGCTGCCTGCCAGGGTAGAGCAGAAGGTGCTGCACACACAGCTTTTACTGGCAGATACAGCTGTGCAGTCCAAGCCAGTGGTCTCAAAGGTTTTTCCTTACCTGTAAGCAGGCAGGGAGCCTGGTGCCTTCAATGGTTCTTGCCTAAGAAAGCCCTTTGTGACTTGTCGTGCAGCACGGTGTTAAGTCTCTCCAGGCCATCTATCCAGCCTCAGATGGAGAAGAGGAGCTGCTTACTGTGTCATCTAAGCTATGTCTGGCCATCCTGCCATTTGGCTAGACCTGCTGCCCCTTGTTGGCTTGCACATGAAAACCAACTGCCTCAGGCAGCCACCCAATGCATCTGCCATAGCTTTCATTTGCATGACCAGAGTCTTCTGTTCTGTGTGAATGGGGCTGACCAACATCAGGAAAATCTCTCTACCATCAGGATCTGTTGTAAAGGGCAAGTGACCAAGTACTCCAATAGCACGGCTGTAGAGCAGAATTTAGCAAGCCATGGCTCTGCTCTGGCATGGTTGACTTTGAGCTTTAAGCTCAAATGAGTTGGGCTCCTTCCCCATTTAAAACCACCTGAATCCACTGTGTCCAGCAGTCATGATATCTGTCACACAGGCAGTTTTTTTGGGTGGCCTTGACTGCAAATTCAGTGGCTTTGGCAGCCAGCACATAGCTGAGGTATCTTAGAGTCTGCTCCAGCGAGGGAGGGCTGGATAGGGTGCACAGGTGGGGCATATCTGGCCCATGCAGGTGGCAAATAGCCACCCTTTTTGCCCTGCCCTTCCGTAACAGTAAACACAACTCCAGAGCTCGACCTTGGCTAACTGGAAAATGAGCTACATTCACTGAAGAGGCAGCTGAGGCAGGGTAAACAAGTGTTACCACTCACTGGCAATTTCCTGCCTCACTGCATGTGGTTTGTCTGGGCCAGTGCTCAATTAGTGAGGTGCAGAAATGGAAGGAAAGTGCACTGGCAGTGGAGTTTCTCTAGAAGATCTGGAAATTTAAGTCTTAGGGACTTAAAGATGCACATTTCCACCTCACCAGAATGTCTGAGATTTAGAAAATCCTCCTATCCTGAGGCAGAACAAACTGGCTGTATTTCGAAAAGAATGAAAACATGAAAAATATGGCCTGAGTCAGTCAAAATGTTTTTGACATGTTTTATTTCAATTGTAAGCTTTTATGATGTGTTTGCAGATTTTTTATCTACAACAACTAAAATCTTTGACATATTTGAATGATGCTGAAATTTCATTCTCTCTCTGATTTCTTTATATAAAGACAATCTTCTCAATTCCTTTCCCCTGCAAGTCCACATTTTTCACTGGTTTAAGTGAATCCCTACTTCCTGCTTAAAGTAAAAATCAGTTGGTATAATGTAAATCTGCTTGATTCAATTAGAAAGAGCTTTTGAGGAGCAAATTCAGGGAAATTATCTCTTGTATGATAAATGGTGCCAAAGAGGTTACCACTGGATATAAAATTAACCCCAAAACTAGTTCTTCCTATCTTCTCGCTCAGTTTTAAATGCTGTCTTTGTAATTCTGTCTTTGGTTTGAGTCAGGAAATCACTGTAAAAAGCCTCACAAAGCACCTGGAGACCATTTGATTGTGAGGCAGCAAACAGAAATGAACATCCCCAGGTTTTGCAGTCCTAACTGCAAGCAAAGACATTAACTTCTCATCCACTGACAGTTGATTCCAAATCCCTCTAAAGGGCTTCAAGAAAATGTGTGTTATTGAGCTTTATCCTCAGCTAAGTCTCCCCTCATACTAGGTCTTGTAGCTACTTGACTACAACTTCATCATGGTGTGTCACCTGCTGCCTCCTCCAATGCTGTCAGAATGAACTGTCTGGATGTACACATATTCATCTGTATTTTGATGATATGTGACCTGTAATTGTTTGAACAGTTCACCCTGAGGAGGGTTGAATTGAGGTGCAAGGGAAGCAGCCCTGCCTGGCCAAGATACAGCACAGGAAATCTCTGCTCTAACTAGCAGTAACAAACCACAGCAATTACCCAATTGAAGCTAAGCCCGTCTTTAATCAAGACAGTCAAGTTAAGAGGCCCTCGGGATTTTTGTGAGAAGGAGGAAGTCCTAATCATTGCAAAGGGAATTGCTCCTTTTTATACCAGGTTTGAAGTTGCCCCCAAACTTGCAGATGCTAATTTCAAAAAAGAGAATCATTAGTTTTTAATAAAGAATTTGCTCCTTGGGAGGTGTGGGGATGGACTGAAAGCATTTCTCTATACAGTTTAGAGTTCATTAGTGCACCCATCAGGGAAAATGTGTGAGAAAAGTGAAATCAGATGAATATTCCTTATTCAACCTCCAAACCAGTAATTTGGAAAAAAAAAAAATTCTTCTAAATCTGAGTTCCAGGTGACTGCTTTTTATCTGAGCTCCATTAAATTATTCCCCTGCTAAATTCTCATGAAATAGGCTTTTTGCTCCAGCAGACTCTGACTCCCTGAGACCATTTTGAAAGCAAAACATTCTGTTTTTATTAGTAATGATCCATCTTCCACCCTGGTGCTATGAGGGGCTTGAGGAAGGTGTTTGTGCCTAGGTGTCAATTTTCTGCACTGTATCCCTATTTTTTTCACTGACATGGAGACAGGCAGGGTGAGCTGGTTCCTGCTTGTCTCCCTGGCTGTGGGTAGCACTGGGATACAATAGAAAGTCATGAGAGCACCTGGCAGTGATTCTGCCTCCAGACGAGTCAAGAGGCACCGCTTCTGGCCTCACACTCACTGCTCAGGCTTGTAGCTAAATCCCTCTCAGCTTCGTTTCCACTGCAGTGTGAGACTGTGGAGTGGAGAGTCTCTTCAGTCTCAGTTATGGTAATTTCTTCCTTCCTTGGTTGTCCCATGTGATTCATTCCCAGGTTTTATTTCTATGTGGCAACCACCAGACACAATTTTTCTGCAGGCTCCTGTTTATTCTGGACTTGCACATGGCAAGTTTCCTACACGGCTCTTTTTAAAAACACAGATTTATTTGCTTTTACTGACTCTGGTCAAAGCAGCTATTCTGAAATCCCATAGGGATGGAGCATTATGGGCAGACAAATGTGATGAGCTGGAGCTGCTTCACATACCAAGTGCAGCTGGTTGAAAATAGCCTTGACCTTTTTATAAGCAGAAGTGTTGTCCAGCCCTGTTTTCACTGACCTGACATTAATGTGCTGAGGGGACTGGGCAGAACTGTCTCAACATTTCCCAGGTGGTCTTTTCTTGGGGTATGTTTGTCTTGACAGATTTCTTCCTGTGCATGAACTCTGAGGCAGAAGGAATCTTTGTAAAAGATTTTGTATTACTGTCTATGATTTTTATGGCAAATTGAGCTCCCTTCATGTTGTTTTGCTTCCCTTCTTTCCTCTCCTTGGTGACCTCACAGCCATTAGTGCCTGAATTCCAGCCTTTAGGTACCTCATTTTCTCTCTCTGCTCTGAGGAAGGCTCCATATTCATGACCCAGCATATGAGGCTTGGATGCTTGTTACTGCAGTCTGAAGGGCTGTTCACATGGCATGAAGAGACTTGGACCTATCTAGGTGTGTAGAAGATCCCAGAAGTCTGGGATTCCCTGCCAGAAGCAGCAGTGGAAACAAGAAGCTTGGTTTAGGGCTTCCAGGCTCCTCCCTCTATGCTGGGAAGCCTGGAAGCTCCCATATTCCAAGGATTTGCAGGGTCCTCACTGTGGGAATGAGGTGGATTTCCTGGGCAGCTAGAGGCTACTGAGGTCTGTGACTCAGATATCCTCACTCCAGTGCAGTCCTACTGACATCCAAGGAGGAGATTCTTCCTATCTAGCCATTTTACTACAGGTTTGGCTTCACAGGCAATGCAGAGCCTAGGTGAGAGGAGAATCAGGCCTTTCATCTCAAGGGATGCAATGGCATTTTATCATGTCCTCTGAATTATTCTGCCACAAGCATCTTGAATGTCTGGTTTATCTCCTCTAAAATGATCCGTACGCTGCTCATCAATCATCCTTATTTCACAACTAACATGCCACAGGTGGTTCAGCAACCTGAGCATTTGGACTGAAATAATTGTGTTTTCTAGAGCTCAATGCCTGAACCATGGGGAAGCTGCTGGTGCATTAGAGATGTTTGGGTGCTGTGGAGATGGGGCATGGGGTGCTTGGGTGGATGGCCGGTCAGCCATGTGTGTCAGGCTCTGTCCTCCTGCATGCCAGCTCTCAGGAGCAGCAGATTTCAGCTTTGCAGTAGATTATGAAGGCAAGACTGAAGCAAGTGAAAACTTGTTTTCTTTCTCAGTTAAAGAACTCAAGGTTACTTTGCCTTAGAAACACAGGCCTACCTGCCTGGCTTGCTCCTATTTCTCTGCAACCTGGACATGAATGGCAAAGTGATTCTTGCATGTGTGGAAATTGGGGATGCCTGAGAAATATTCAGCACTCACAGGAGGACTGCCTTTTTGGAGAAGCTGCTTGTCATTCACCAAAGCCTAAACCTAATTTTAGGCATTTAGCTGAATATGAACTCTTGAAAACATATGACATCAATTCTCCTTATAGATCAGTTTTGGTAAGTTGGCTTGATGTAGTCAAATCCTTTGAGTTGCTTTCCATTCCCCAATAGGGAATGTGAAAAAAGGAGGAAAACTCTAGGGCTGAGAGAGACCAGGTCTGGCCAAGCTAGGTCCAATGCACCTGTTTTAGCTGTCTATCCTCGCTGTAGGACCAGCTCTTTCTTTAGGACCGCTGCTCTGGAACATGTGCAAGTTGGGAAGAGACCTCACCAATAACTCTGCACTTACAAAGCCGCTGGGTGGTACAGAAAATGCAAATGACTACCCTGAAATACACGAAATGATGAAATAAAGAGTTAATGAATCCTCAAGAAGCTTTTAGTTTGCATAGAGAAATCAGAGAAGGGAGGTTCACCAGTACATTTCTCTGGCCAAACCCACAGATGAAGATTAACTGAAGGTCTCCAGGGACAACAAACAGAACAATGTTACTGTGAGGCCAAGAGTTTGTTTTGCCATTTGTTCTCTGTACATTACCATGGAATACAAGTGCTGCTGTGGATACAAGAAGAAATAACCTTATATTCATACCCTGCATTTATCTTGGACACATCCTGAAGTTTAAACAGGTCATAGTGCTCTTCTTTTCACTGGACCACTTCACTGCTTTCTCCATGGAAATCCCTCCATCTGGGGACACTCCGCCGACACCTTTGTTTGAGACCGCCCACAGAGATTTCCGTAAGTAACCTGCTTGGATTGTGTTCCTGTTCCTTCCGTATTCCCTGGCTGGGAGTGCTCGAGCAGACAGACGTCATGTGCGGAATGTTGGTGGGAGTGGGCTGTTTTGAGGCAATCATCCAGAATATCCATGCAAGAGCTTCAGAATGAGAGTTGTGCAAATCTGCGCTGCAAACCTGTTTCTAAGATGTACGCTCATCCAGGTGGAAATCTGGGAAGCATACAATGTAACCTACGTGTCCTGTTGTGCGTGCTTCTATTGCAGATCACTAATGCTGTTAAGTACCTGAAATGGTTTGCACTATGGGGGGGGGGGGGAAGGGGGGGAGCAAAAGGCAGAAAATGAGCTAGCTGCTATTATTTTTTATGAATTAATCACCCATCTTCAGATGTGACAAAACACTCAGAGAAAGTTGGAGTCTCTTTTTGCTCTATTTTCAGCTGATGCCGGAAGCAAAAGTGTCAGAAATCTCTCTGCAAAGCCTGTTCTGATGAGATTTCCAGCCAGTTTCATGAATGAAGTTGGTTTGGATTAACTGTGAATAAGTTCCTGGGCAGAGAACTACCAAATCATGGGTTCACTGATCACAGACTTCTCTGTGCATAGCATCTGACCCAACACTCAATAAAGGCAATGAGAAACCTACTGGGGCAGCTTATCCAATAGCTCTGGAGCCATTTTGCAGTTCCAAAGCAGCTGGAGTCAGCTATTCCTAGACACTGGAAACTGGATGGGAGGGAAATTTGCTTATGGTCCATTCACCTGATTTATGGGGGTTTGCATCAGGCCCAGGGACAAGTTCTCTACACCATACACTGCTTATTTACAAAACTGGTGTAGCAGATGAGACCTAGTAAGAGTCAAGCTCTCCTCTTTTTCTCCTGCTGCTCTGATACTTTATTTTCCAGCAGTGATGAACAGGGACAGATGCCTACTTCTGGGATTGTTTAACTGTGAGGACAGTTCCAGGGCTGTCCCCTGAGGCTGTCTCCACAAGTAACAGGTATTTAAGTTATGCCTCTCTATTGATCCCCCGTCTGAACAATTAGCAGTGGTGCTTGCTCTGAGTCCAAAGGTGTCTGCAGTCAACCTCACAATGATATTCAAGGAGATCACTGTTTTAAAAGGCTGCCTCTCCTGAAGTGTGCCGTGCGTTTTAAATGTGACAGGCTACATGACAGGACCTGAAACAGAGACATTTGAGGAAGCTTGGGAGCTTCTGATCCTTGAGCCTGAGTCCAGCCATACTTCCTGACTTTTTGGCTTGGGAGTCTGATTCAAACACATCATTTTCACCTGCTATCCATATCTTTATAATTCCTGCAGAATAATCACTATTTTTAAGATGCCTGCCTTGATATAGAAATGCAATTCTCTGCGTGACGAAACCCTAAAAATCTGGTGGCTGGTAAATAAAAATTGTTGAGAATGATTGTTTCATTTGAGGCATCAATAACTTCAGCAGAGCTGTAAGGAGAACAGCTCAGCTTCCCTGAAACTGGCAAAGGAACTTTTTTGTGTTAAGTAGCTCACTTTGGCTGCTCTGCAAACTCCAACTAAGACTCCTGGGGGTCAGATTTTCTGGAGGTGGAAATCCAATACTGAATGTCTTATGGGGCATCAGGGCTACCAATTCTGCTTGTGAGGCTGTGTGAAAAGCTAATATGTGTGTTGAGAAGTAAAAGCACTGACTGAATGATCCTTCAGGAGCTGTGGATTCAGTTCTTGTTTCTATGCAAGAATTCTATGTTCTCTGTGTTTTCTGCACAGCCTTGAGGTGGTTGTTCTTCTCCTTGTCCTCACATGGGCTCAGTTGCTAGACCAGTCTTGTAGTAGGTGGAAGAGAGTAGGAGAGGTCAGGCCTCCCATCTGCTTCTTTAAGCAGCCTGGACAGCCCCACGGCTGGCAGGGCTTCTGCCTGGAGTGACAGGAGTCAGCAAAGAGCCAAGGCAGCAGGGCACTATGATCCTTATCCTGTGCTGTCACTGTGCTCCCATGAAGCTGAAGCTGTAGCACCAAACTGTCTGTGGAGCCAGATGCCCTGCAGGAGATGGAACTTACAGGGAGCATCCTTCAGGCACTGGTTTTCCTTCAGAGCTTTTCTTTTAGAAAGTAGATAGTCCTCTGTCATTTCTCAGCCTAGTGACAAAGTTACTGGGGCCAGCAGCCCTCAGTTTGGGGGCTGATGCAGGAAGACAGGTTGGAGTGAGCCTGCTTGAAGGGTTCTGTGCTGATTAGGGTTAGATATTATTGCCATGGGGGCAGTTAATTGAGGGGGTATCAGTAGATAGCAGGCCACCTCTAATTTTCCTTCCCTGCCTGTTATTTAACAAAACTATTGAGAGAAAGGCTCCATTAACTATACTTTTGTCTTTAATTCTGCAACAGCAGTAAAAGCCAGTATAGGAGAAGCCATTGAATGCAGGATAGAATTGGTTCTGTAATAATAATAATAATAACTTGCTTTCCCTCTTTGAAAATAAATATGGTCCCTAGTAGAGAGATTTATCCATTGCTGGCAGTCAATCAACCAGGACAATTTGGGCTCTGAGTACTTAATTAGAATAACTTTAAGGAAAATTGCCTTCCTGAATCAAGTAAGGATCCATTAACCTGATGAAACAGGGTTTGCTTATCTGAGAGGTTAAGACTCATAACACAGCTTGGGCTGCATTAGATGAAGCCTCTTTTAGAACAGAAAGTAATAAAAACACCATCTGTCATGTCTAGTCAATCAGACCTCGTATAAGAGAGGAATTATTCCTCTGACTTTACCATTTTAAGATCATCTGTTTGTTAACAATGGGAAATGTCAGTAATGCTGAAAACTGGTTTTGTGCCCTCAAATTATTTCTAGCTGCCTTTATCTTGGAGAGAATTAATATTAATCTGAGTTTATACAGGAAAGAAATATTTCTAGATAAATACAATGCCAGACCATTCCATGTTGAGTCTCTTGTGATTTGTTGTTAGAGGTAAAACTGAATGGGAAGGTAGAGGAAAAACTGCCATGTACACCTTTCTTCTGAAAGTGATTATTTCTATAAACAAATCTCTTGCAAGTTGCTGAGCACTCAGAGGTTCTTTGAAGTCAATTGAATGTATTCAATTCACTCGAGTGGCCACCTGCATCTTAAAGGACTGGCATGGCTAGATCTTCTCGTGTAGCATAGGCATAGCTGGAGATCGTGGAAAAGGTGTTTGCATTTTTTGGCACAGATTTATCAAAGTTAATAAATGTTGTCACTAATGGATTTCTCTGACAGTGTGATCTCCTCTGTTTACTGAGGAGTTCTTGGAGACATGTAAAGACTGAATGCCAGACAGCAAAGACAGCTGTGGGCACAGGAGGTGGAAAGAGTGGTCTAAAGTCTGTACCAGTGTATCCCCAACACCACTACGCACCAGCCAGGGTGGAAACACCATCTCCACTTGTCACACACCACAGATGAGACTGCAGTGGATGTGTTAATGTACACCATTGCCTGCTGCTTGGGCATGTGCCATGCTGCTGCCCAGCACGTTCAGCACTGCTCTATGGCTTCTGGGTGGCCACAAGCTGAAGAACACCAGAGGTGGTTTTTTGTGTGTCCATGGAAAAACCATTTCTTTGCTCAGGGTTGCTGTTTGCACAAGAGAAGCACACAGAGTGTTTGCAGGTATGTGTTGCAGAACTCAGCTGTTGTGTGGTGGGCACAACCCCATGCAAGATCCCAGGAGGAAGGAGAGGCTGGGGATAGAGGAGGAGGAGGATTAAAGCAAATGCCTAATTCAGTATTCAGTCAGAAGATGTGCTCCAGTTAAGCTAATGGGACTGGAGATCTGGGAGAAAGATGGTTGAGCAGGAGGAAGACAAACAGGTGCTCTGGGGTGGCATCAAGGGAAGGCTGAGCACTCCTGGTCCCACTGATGTGAGGTCGATCAGATGTCACTCATCTCCAGGAAAAAAGGACCTTTTATTGGGAGTTAGCATAAGGATGAAGAGTCACAGATGAATTCTTCCTTCTATGAGAGTATAACCCTTCTCCCTGCCAAACTCTGAGGGGATTTGTCATGAGTGCCAGTGGAGAGCAGACTGCCCTGGGCACAGGATGGCCAGGACAAAAAGAATTGTGCTACAGAGTGTTGGGGTCCCTGGAGATCCAAACTCTGTATGGTTAGATCAACATTAAAAAAAAAGCAAAAAAAAATCTCTAATTTTGTGCCAGTTCCTCTGGGACCTGATGCAGGGAAAGCCCACATGACTGCACTTCCCCCTGGAGCTGGTGAGAGCTGCTCCCACTCACTGTGTTAGCAAATTGATCCCCATGGTCACTGCGGGGGGAGGCTGAAAAGAATGGATGGCACTGCAAGCTCGTTATGAAAATGCAGGGAACCAGAGTTAATGAATCTTGGACGAGCCCCTAATCTGCCTGGCCCTTGGTGTGATGGTAGAGGAATCTGGGTGGGGAGGATCTGATTAACAGATCAGTGGAAATGACAGTCCCTAGAATGCAGAAGGTCGTATCATATCTGTCAGTGCTTGCATCTGGGAGGGGCCACTGTCAGAGAGCTGAGATCTCTGTGGTTTAGATCTGGAAGGTTTTTTTTATCAGAACAGAGGTATTTTTGGGATTTACATGTTCTCTGTCCCTGGCATCTTGCCTTGATGAAATACCGATTACACAATTGCAATCTGACTTAAACCACAGTCAAAAAATCAGCTGTGTGCTGGGTTGTGGTGAGAATACCCTCTCTGTGATGGCAAAGATTTGAAATTGTGCAGTGCATTATATATCCTGACATAGGAAATCTTGCAGAGAACAATGAACAGGCTGTTTACTGTGGGTGTGTGGAAAAAAAAAAAAATTGGAAAAATTGGAATTAATGCCTTCTCTGAGATTTTCTTAGTCCAGTAGCCAGATTGATGAATGAAACCACTTGCCCCAGATGTGCAGGAGATTATGCTGCTTGATGCTTGTTTTATGGGCAGTGTAGTTAAGGTTAGGAAACTTGAAATAAGTGCTCAAGGGCCTGACAAGCAACGTAGTCAGAACCAAACCCCAGGGTCCTGCTGTCACATCCTGTAGCTCCTCCTTCACTGCCCAACAGATTCACTCTCCCCCCCCTCGCCTCAGTTCCAGGCATCCCTGTGAGCTGGTTGTGCGGAATAGAGTAGTTATAGGATTTCTGGTTTCTCAGTACCAACTGCCTCTCACTGAAGCCAGTGAAAGCAGCATTTTACTCAGGACCAGGGTGGGAGAGGGAGCGGGACACACCACCAGAAGAGAGCTACTGGTCAGCTGAGAGATCGGTGCAGAAAGAGAAAATTCCCAAGGCAGTCAGTATCTGTACCAGAGGCCGGAAGTGAGCACGGAGAGTAGGGCAATGCACCCACGGGGTGGCTGAGACACTGGATGCGACTGTCTTTCACAGCGTTCCTCCAGACCCAGGCTGCTGCAGGCTGTGATGTCTTCAGTGGCTCAGCTGTCCCGTAGAGCCTGTGGCACAATAAATCAGTAGCTGTTTCTCACTTGCTCTGATAATACTGCAGGCGGGGCAGCTGAACAGAGAGACTGCTGGGCTGGCATGCGAGAGGCTTCAGCGGAGTCTACCTTCATCAGGATGTTTCTTCCTTCTTTTGCTCCTTTCTGAAATGGAGGTACTGATAACTGCTGAGTGAGATGCCCTGAGACCTGCTGCTGAAAGGCACTATATGAGATTCTGCTTCTGAAACCACCAGGGGAGAAAATATTCTTGGGACACCAAATGGTCCTCAAGTGTTTTTCCAAAGTTCTGCCTCCCCACATCCATCTTTCTTCCAGCTGCAGTGGAGCACCTCCCACCTTCTCACACCAGGAAGGGGACGACCCAGCCTCAGCTCCAGGCAAGTGGACTGGGTAAACCTTTAGATTTTTCTGTTTCCAGGCTCTCTCTGTTATTCAGAGGTTTTGAACAGAGAGCCTGAGTTGAGCCTGAGCTAGACAGGTGTGGCACTGGGTGCCTGAGGGACCAGCACACCTTGTGACAGTCAGAACTGATCACTTGCACCCGAGAGAGACCAACAGCACTAACTACTGTTAGAAACCGAGCTCACATGCCCTTGCACACCTATCTTGGCTCTTCTTTTCTGCATTTATTTTTTTTCAGAGCACTCTCTCTTTTGCTAACTTTACATACCTATGTGAACACTAAAAATAGCTATTGTTTCAACTAGGAAGTGTCTCTAAGAAGTGGGCAGCATTCCTAAAATGCCTTAAATTTCTATAAAGGGGGAATAAAGGACTGTCAGGAAGGGCAGAACATAGAAACATCCCAGGGACTGCACATGTTTCCATTGCCTGGAGCCCCTGGATGTACATTTTCTCCATGTCGACCTTATTGAAACCAGTGCTACCAGTCAGCATGGTACCTTATACCATAGCAACAAGTACAGCTTAGAAGTGAAGGGGAAAATAGCTGGAAAATAATTCAAGAGGTCACTTAGCCCATCTCCTTACTGACAGCCTGAATAGTTAAATTATTCCTGATTTTCTATGTAATACATAGCTTTCCTTGGTATTCATTTGCTGTTCATCAGTGGTCTGTTCTGAAAGATCTCAAGTCTTATTCTGGAACCAGTCTCCATTTTTTGTTCAGTGGTTTTGTGATACTCTCATCTTGAGAATCTAGAAAGTAATTTAAATTCATGGTTGTATTTTGTTTGTGCTGAGTTTTCTTCATTTCCTGCCTCAGCTCTCTCATGCCCTGTGTTTTGCTTGAACATTCCCTCCAATGAAGAGAAAAATCCTAATTTTCCCTTGCTATGATGGCCTCTTAAAAAGTTGTTCACAAATAAAAGCCCTTCCTCATGTGTTCCCCCTCTGCCCCTTAATCTTCTAAAAGAAGTCACAAGCATTACCAAGTGAAGCTTTTTATTTTTCCCAACAATTATTCTCCCTCCAGCTTTTCTTCTCTATTGCATTGTCTGGCCTGTAGTGCTCATATGTCTTTTCTGCTTGTTTTTCACAGTGCTTGCCCAGAGTCTCACGCTGCTGGCTTTGCCATGCTGTGCTTTGTACTTATCTGTGCTGTATCTTCTTATAATATGAATAGCACTCCCTGGATCCTGGCCATACTTCCTACATTATAGATTTAAATTCTTCTTACCATCTATCTTTTCTTTAATATCTCTTCTGTGCACAGCCTGCTCTTTTGTAGCCATTATTAAAGTTTTGCTTCAGTCCTTCTTTCGCAAGCACCTCATGATTTGCCATCATCTTTTTGTGAGTTGTTCATGCTGTTCTTCTTTCACTTCAGGCTTTGCATCCCTTGTTGCTCTATCAAATGAATCATCATCTGTAGGAATTTATTCCTCATTTCATGTTGGAATTTGATCGTGATCAGCTTAGGCTGCTCACTATTGCACATATAAGTAGCTATTGTTGCCTGCTTCTCTTCACTCTTAAATTCAGGTGTCTCTCGCTGTTTCCCTAGTGCATCATTCTAGTCCTCCTGCCCAGTTCCACTGGATCATCCTATGTCCAGATAATAGCAGAGTTCATCAGGAACTGCCTGCCTGTTTGTAGCCTTGACTGTATCTTGAGGTGATGATGATAGTTATGGGGCCTTGAAGCAGGTGGGACTTGAGTGCAATAAAAAGGTGAAGGGTGCAGATGACTTCAGGGCCATGATGTTGGGTGATGGACACCCCATTTTACTCTATTGCGGAACTCACAGAATTTCACTCTAAACTACTTCTGTGTCTGCAGAAAATATCTGGGGTTTTCCCCTGCAGAGGAGTTTCCATAAAGCCTCTCTGAAAGAAAGTCACAGCGGTTTAGAGAAGGTTATGGGGGAAAAGCAGAAAGGAGTAAACAGTGGAAGCACAGTAGAAAAATTGTTGATTTTCCTTCAGGCAGCTCATGGCTTGAAGGTGAAAAAGGGTCTGAGGGAACAGCTTGTCAATGTTGTTTCTGCTTTGCTGTGTGATATGCAAAGAACTGGGAACTGGAGCCAGTCTGTCAAAGGTTGGTGAAACCCTGTGTGTCCTCACAACCTTAACCACTGGGTGTCCCATCCTTGGAAACATTCACAATCAGGTTTGACAGGGCTCTGAGCACCCTGGTCTAGTTGAAGATGTCTCCCTGCTTATTGGAGAGGAGTTGTACTGGATGGACTTTGATGGTCCCCTCTAGCCCAAACTGTTTTGTGTTTCTATGATAGTGAAAGATATGTATAGTTAAGACCAGCTCTGTAGCTGGGGTATAGTGTTGAAAATTTGGATTTGTGGCCAGCTGTAGATCCTGTCTAGTCACAGAGCCAGTCCCTGTCCTCATCCAAAGTAGTAATTTTATTGAAAGATAGTGTAGCTGCAGTGCGAAGTGATTGATCGTGAACATCCACGAAATGTGCCATGCAGCCTCAGAGGCTGTATTCAAGAAAGGCAGATTCCCTATGACATTTGGGAGCTGAGAAGAGATGACTTCAGATCAGAAATAACTGGATGTTTAACTATTTTATTGGTGGCCAAAGGACTGCTGTTGGGAAGTGAAACATTAACAGCAGGGTGAAAAAGAGCCAGGATTGCTCAACGAGGTTCATCTTCTGGCACAACAGAGCTGGGGTCGTCCAAGGCGCAGGAAGCGGCCAGAATGGCAGAGGGGGATGGCACACCACAGCCTGCAAAGGAAGCCCAAGCTGGTGAGGAATTTTTAGAAGATTTCTTCTTGCTGATTGTAGGATAAACTGAAGGCAAAAAGGCAAGAGGGGGGATGAGAAGTTTCTCTGATTGTTACAGGTTGACTTCTGACCCCATGACAGGCTCTTAAATATAGAGTAGGTACTTGATATTGTTAGTGGTATTAATCTAAATACCTTTACAATTTTGAGTCTGTAATGGCTGGCGAATAGAGGAGAGATGTGGGTTTGAAGGCTTCTGGCATATTTTCCTGGTTATTCAAATGATTTGATACATCATTTTCTTAAATTACTTTGAAGTTTGGGAGAAGTCTGCAGGCAATGGAAACCACTCTTGATCTGTCTAAATCAGTTAAGCCCTGCTCTTTCTTGTGATCAAAGAATTGGAGAAAATAAGCCAGAAGAAACCTCCAGAGGTTATCATGTCCTTCCAGGGTCTGGTCATTAAGCCCAGAGTGTTGCTGGCACACATTCATCTAGTTTCTTAAAACCTTATCTTAGAAACAGAGAAAGAGGAGAGAAATACATATAGGGTAAAAGGGTTATAAAAGTATGGCCATTGTATATGAATTAAAAATTAGACTCATTATTAAAAGACGAGTGTGCCTGAGCTGAAAATTAGGAAGGGATTGTTCAAGATGAATGCAGGTAAAAATGAAGAGATTCGTTGAATATAAACAGATTAAGGCGCACAGTACTGCAGCAGGGAGCGGTGAGAATGTGAGGATTGTAAAAGCAATGTGAAAATGCAGATTCTCTTTCTGAGGTTTTGGGAACCAGAAAAAGTTAATTATGAACTGAAAATCATAGCAAAATGCATTCGTGGGAACTTCTGGCTATGCAAGGCATCTGGTAGCTGAATATTACATTTAAGTATGAATCATCCTACAGACTACCCAGTTGCATAAAGGATAATTCAGAAAAGAGCAAATCTTACAGAAAGCAGTCCTTGCTTTCATGCTTTCCAGGTGAAGTTGTTTGGCACAAGGTTTTCACAGAAATTCAGGAGGACACCTCATCCATATGCCTGCTCTGGGACGGGACCTGATATTTATGTAGTCCCTAACACATTCTTATATAACAGACATCATGAGTTGTCTGAACCCTGCAGGCCGAGCCACGTCATCTCTGTTCCAGTGTTCATCTGTCCTTGCTGAAAGGGAAATTGGAAAAAGAAGCCCCAAATCTTCTTTACTGAAAAAAGTCAATTATTTCTGCCATCTTATCCTCAGTGAAAGTGGGTAATAGTTCATCTCTCTGGCTGTTTTTCCTATCGGTGAATAGGAGTAGCATTTGGTAGTCTCCTAAATTTCATCATTTTCATTACAGAGTTGTAAAATGGTTTCTCCTATTTTGCAACACCATTTTGGATTTGTACCCGGTTTTCCTCCAGGCTTCTCCACCCTGGTTTTGGGCACAAATGAGAGCACCATGCTGGCTGTGCTGAAGTTTTCTCTGCTCAAGGAAAAGCTGAGGACCTGTATGTTTCATGCTTTCCTAATCTGATGGAAAATCATTGATAGATACTCTTAGAGGGATTTCCTAGTCATCCGCTATTATGGGCATTTCATACGGACCCTATTTCCTTGTGAGGGATCAGAGACACTAGAGTTAGGATATATCACATACAGAGCTGCTCTAGCTGTTACTCCACTTACACTGTCACCAGAGAATAAGACAGTCTGGTTTGAGAGCATTTTTTCCAATATGAAATGCTGTTTTGTAATCCTTATTCTCCTTTTGGTGCTTAGAAGGGATTATCTGGTCAAGTATCTCTCTTGCTATGGAGGAACACACCTGGTGGAACAACCTACTTTTTTAGGGGCAGTGGTGATGCTTGTTCTGCTTTTGCCCTTCACAAGGGAAGTGGCTCAATATGGTATTCAGCACTTGAAGGTGAATTTCATCAGGCTCTGATGATCAGAGCACATTTGAGATATCCAAATATTGTTTAAGCAGCTTTTGTCTCATTTCACACATACTCCTGCTGGTTCATTTCAAAGGTGTTGCATACCTTGTTGCAATTTATTTTTTAGTGAAAATAACAAAAAGCACACAAGTTTCCTGGCTTCTCTGGATAAGCTTTTGTTTGCTTGTTTTCTGGTTTAAATAACAGCTTTTCATTTTCCTTCCTCTTTCTCCAATATTGACAGCATTTCTAACACCTTTTCTTATTGCCTTTTGTGTCCTCTTGCTAGCTGTAGTTCATTTTGTGCCTTAGCTTTGCTGGCACATCTCTACCACTCCGTGTTTGATCTGTTTGTCTATACTTGTCTTCAGAAATGCCACCTTATTTCCATTTGTGGTACAATTCCTTCCTGATTTTCAGTCCAGGACACACAGGTCTCCTTCTATCAAGTATTATTCTGTATTTGTATCTGAGGTGCTTGCAAATTTATTCTCCTAAACTTGTTTTTGCTGTTTGCTACAAGTTACCATTTATTGCCAGACATTTGAATTCCTTTTCTCCCTTTCTGTCTGAGAAGACCTTCTGGCAGCTAATGGCCTAAACAGCTCTGCAGTGTATTAGACAAGTGGTATGTTAATCCTACTGACTGATAGTGTTTTTCATGCTAGTATTAAAAAAAATTATCATTTCGCTTATGTGACGCATGGGGCTGTATACACACAGAGGAAATATATCTGCAGGAGGCCAAAAATATTAAGGCATCACACTGCAGCAGCATGGGAGTGCTGTGCAATAGATGGTGAAACCTTTCTTGTCTTCCTTTTGTATTATTCCTTTAATAACTCTGTTGCTGTGTTTGCTCTGCTTGCCTGTGTGTGGCAGAACACAGCAGGTTTCTACTGGGAGCTGTATAGACATACCTGGGGCATGAGATGCCAGCAGACGGCTCAGAAATATTTCTGCTGCCTCTAGCATGGGGTCAGACTTGCAGGACACAAGTACGTGCCAGCCTGGTGTGTGGTGACAGGACCCATGTGAACAAGACCTGTTCTGCCCCCAGCACTGGGTCTGCTTTTGAGTCACTCCTACCCATGAAAAGGGCTTGACAAACCTGAGCTCCCTGGAGGCTGGACCCAGGTGAAAAGCAAGGCTCTGCGTGTGTGCAGATCACTGGGAGGGCTGAAGACAAGAGCTGGTTTGTGGCTGTACAGGGGAGGTACCAAACTGTTGCTTTGCCACTGCTGTAGAAGAAACAAGGATCAAGAAAGGGGCAGAACTTTCTGGTGCCATCTAAAGTTTGGCCTTCAAGTTAGCTGCCCAGTTGACCCCATGTTTAGCTGCCCAGCTAGCAGGAGTGAAAAATAATCCCTGGGGATTTTCAGAGGAAGCAATGCCAGAGCACATGAAGGAATGTGGACAGTAATTATATTTCCTCTGTGCAGTCTGTCACATCTGATTCCCTTGTGTAAGTGTTCTCCATGTCTTGTTAACAATAACTGAAGCCAGATTAAGGATCTGTGGTGTGGCCAAAGGCTTCTTTCCTGGTTTGTCAGCTGCAAACCTGGTTCTTGTGATAACCAGGCACTATCAGCAGCTCGAGCTAAGGATGAGTTTATGCAGACTCCTTGTACCAGCTGTGGTTTCTGGGTGTGGTCTGTGCTTTGCTTATAAGAGAAGGGAGAAATATTTGGGAAAATTCTCTGAACATTTGTCTTTTAAAGAAGCCAAATGTAAGAGGAAAGAGAAACCTCTGCACTGTGCCGAGGATACAGCAGAGCCACAAGCGCTGAGGATAATTTATGGGAAGGTTGTGAATTTTGCTCTGTAATAGAAAATAGAGGCATTGGGGCTGCTTCTGGGTGCTGGCTGTGTCCCCTTGATTAAGCTGTCTCATGGGAAAAGGCAAGGTCATTCTAGGGAATTGGTGTGGGAATGAACCCTGGGTCACTTCACCCCTGCAGTAGCAAAGAAATGATTTAACACAGTGCAGGCATCTGTGACATCCAGTGTCCAAGGGTTTGGTGTGATGAGCATTTTAGTAGTTATGTCTTGGAACATGTGGCTTTCCAGTGAAATGAGATCCCTGCTGAGTAAACCTGTCATTACCACATCGGGAGGGTGATGCACGCTCTGCTCCTAAATCTGCAGGCTGTAGGTGTATCTGGGACCTGGGATTTTTATTCAGCTCACATCTGTGCAGCATCCAGCACCATGCTGGGCTGGTGCACGTACAATAGCTGGGGGAATGCCAAACAACAGGGAGGTCTGTGCCACGAAGTACTGACAGCCCCAACCTGTGACTAATTTAGGCTGTGTTCCCTGACTCTTCTTGAACTCTGGAGTTGTCTTTCCTGGTAGCATCTCCCTCCCTTTTCTGCCCTGGCTGCACAAATGTGCTCAATTAGGGTTAACTCAAACTGAATCAAACTTCGTGCCTGAGGTTGGAAATCTTCCCAGTCAACTCACCACAGCCACATAGCATGGTGGGAGACAAGGCGAGAGGGGAGATGAACGCTTTTCAGAGGAATGAATCCAAGGAAACTTTGTTCACTTTTATTTCTGCAGGAGATGATCCCCCCAAAGGAGATTCCCCTCTTCAGAAAAAATCCCCGGTAAGTGTTACTGCTGGTTTCCTTTGCTTTGCTTTCTGCTCAGCTTGTTCTAAACATTGCAAGATCTCTCTGTTCTCTCCTCTGTTGTGCTCTGGCTAGAGACAAACACCCTTTCTTGCAGAGAGTTGAAATAAGCCTTAACAACTCAAGGCAAAAATCCCTCCACTAACCTGATTAGGTTAAGAAAGTGCAGCTTAAAGGGAAAACACAGACTGTCTGAATGTTTGGGGAAAAGGGTAAGGATTTTTATTGCTTTTTTCCTGAACACTACTTTCCTTGTGGGAAAGAACTTAGATCTCTGAAGTGGATGGGGATGTTGTGCATAGAAGGAGAGAGTTGAACTCTGTTTAGTTTGATGAAACCCATCAGGGAAGGGTACCCAGACACTGAAAAGCAGAAGGAAGGACCAGGATTGAGGACAGGCCGCTGGTGAGTGTTACAGAGCCCAGCTGTAGTGCCAGAGCCTTGGGTTTACATCTTTGAATCTGATTTAAAGCCTAATTCAGGTGAACGTTGCAGCTTTGATGTTTGTGCAGGTTTTCAGGCTAATTCTTGTTGAGTGCTTGGCCCCTAAGAACTGTTCACTGCATTGGCTTCAGGGAGAATTTGGCTTATATTGCAGCTGCTTTGACTTGCAGGATAATATGTAATACTTGGTCTTAAAACTCACAGTCATGTCATTAGCAAACAAACTATTTAACTCAGTTTTAATTACTGTGCAGACATTAACTATTAGATATCCAGTGCTCCTGGGAAATAGTAATCTTTATCCCATTTTGCCATTAGTCAGCAAAAAGAGTTGAGAGCAAATGTCTCCTGTAGTGGGGACTTTAAATGAACTTTCTTTTTTCCAAAAACACAGCCTATCAACTTCCACAGTATCTTTAAGAGATCCATAATCCCGCAGATCCCAGGCTTGCTGTGGTAGCTAAGCACTGCAGACTGTCTGTGTGTTCATGAATCCAGGCTTAACCTCTTTGCTTTTCCTGGGGCTCTCTGCTGAGCACAGTCCTCCTCTGCGAAAACGAGCAAACTGCATCTGGCTCTCCACATGGATGAAAACTTCCCACTTTTGGATGTCCAGGCAGGCCATAGGCAGGTCAGTGATACAGTGGAGAGAATACATGAGAGTTTCTGCATGTGCTGATGCCATCTCATGACATACAAGCCAGATGGAAGTACCCCTGCTTGTAAGTCGTTGCTCTACATTTGTAAGCATTTACTCAGGATCCTGGCTCAGGTACTTGGGAAGGTTTAGCTGGGAAGTCACTGCCTCCTGCTCTTCTTTCCCTCTTTGCCCCTGCTCATCTGTAGGAGGTGCCCATTCCAGAGCAGAAGTGGCTGAAATGAGTCACTGCACCTTAAACCAGTGCAGTAAATCCACTGGGAGTTGTGCACTGGGTGTGGAGGAGTGAGTTCAGGCAGCAGCGCTCCTGCCACCTGTCCTCCTGGGTTTGAACAGTCACTTTCTGCATCTCCAGCAATTGTTATTAAATGCCATGAGTACTTACAGTGAAGTCTGGGAAAGAGAGGAAGAAAAAAATCCCTGTTGTACAATTTTACTTCAAATTTCAGAAAATGCCTCCCAGCACCCATACAAAACATAATCTGCCTCTTACGGATTTTCTTCTTTTATTATGAAAAACTTGTAGGAGAAAAATATTCTGTGTGTGCATATGGTTGTGTGTTTGTGTATTTACAGCTTATATATGCCACCATTTTTAGGCTAATCTAAAAGCAGGAGGCCCCAGTGAAGCCCACACTTTCTTACAAGCCATATTGCTGAGCACAATGGTTTCAGAGTAAATTACAGATGAAATGGATAACTATATATTTACTCTAAAGCAAAAAGATCAAGGATTTCTTAGAGAAAGGCAGTCTATAAATAGTGAGAAAAATGTATACATATATATTATGTATAACAATGAATAAAAATATTTGTCTTTAGAGGGTTAAGTAATGGTAAGTAGGGGGGAGGTGGGAGTTGTGGAGTTTTGATTTTTTACAATCAGTCTGTTTTGTTGCTCTTTGATAATGTTGAAGAAGACAGCGTCATTAAGCTAGACTCTTCTAAACTTGATGCCATTGCTTTGGGAATCCAAATAAGCTTAGGTCTCTTGGTGGTGAAATAAACCTGAATAAACACATCTGGTTTGGTACTGTATTTGCATTTGGGACTCTGGGAAGAAATACAGGAATTCATTATTTCCAACCTGAGGCACAGAAATGCGTGTGAAGAGTTCATCTCACTTCACTGGCCCATACAATCACTGTTTAAAACTATAAATATAGTTGCAACTGTTAATATCACACTCCCCCCAAATCCCTCACCAAATCCATGGCCAGCCCCTCTCTCCCACTAATTGGCAGTGCTGTGAAAACCTGCTTTCCTGTTGCGAGGCAGTGGAGCTACTAAGCAGCTGGAAGCTGAAAGCTGCTTAGCTCAGACCACTGTGGGGTAACAAGGGGGACAGAGGCCCACACAAGGTCATGCCAAGACTCATCTGTTTAATGCCTTGTATTTCACTTGGGAAGTGCTGATGTTGGCTGGAGTAAAGTCAGGCTCAGCGAAAGAGTCGCCACACTCAGACAGATTTGACAGTCCCATCGCTGGGGTTTTTTAAAGTTCTGATTAATAAATTGAATTATCCATAGCTATGCCAGCAGTCTTGGAATATGAAATGGATGCCATGCCTGAGGGAGTGCCAGACAGAGAGCTGATGCTCTGCTTCAGTGAGTGGTGGCAAAGCTCGGCACAAGTGAGGTGCAGAGTTTGAGAGAAGGAGCAGCTTCACACACTGACGTAGACAGCAGATCTCTGAGGTCTCCCAGTTTCTGAGGCAAGGTCTGGTACAGGAAGAGGGAGCAGTTTTGGGGCAGGGCGGTAGCTTTATATGAAGTGCAGAAGAAAAGGCATCCAAAGGTGTTTTTTTGGTCCCAGTGACTTTTCTGCATTGTAGTGAAGAGTTGCTGGCACCCTTCCAGTGGAGTTCCTGGAACTCCATGTTGGGCTGCTGACAGCCCGTGAATCCCCATGGCAGTCCTTACTGGGCTCATGTCAGCCAGGCTGATTCACTGGGGAGCCTTAATCAGAGCAAGAGTATTGTGAGGTCCACTCTCTCCCTTGCATCCAGCTCACAGGCCAGTCAAGCAGCAGTGGGCACTTGGTTTTTGGACTGGACTCCTCTCCACCACCCAGACACTGTGGGAATATGTTGCTGAGGTGAAGGCTTTGACGGTTGGTATGTTCTTGTTTGTCTCCCACAGAAACTCTGTGGCTCCAACTACCCCCTGAGCATTGCCTTCATTGTGGTGAACGAGTTCTGCGAGCGCTTCTCCTACTATGGCATGCGAGGTATGTGGCCTGTCTGGGGACTGACTTTCCCATCCTGAGGTGTTTATACAAACTGGATTGGTGTTTCTGAGCTGTGCTGTGTGTAGTATCAACTGTCTTTCAAAGTTAATTGGTATTTTGGAATGTGTGTATGAACAGTGTACCCTAACACTGTTGCTATATCTGTGATGAGAAGTTGGGACTAGAGGGCTCCAAATGTACCTTCCAGTCTAAATTATTCTATAATTCTCTATATCAAAGCTGGTTTTCTACTATGTGATGTCTTTCACAGTTGATGTGCAATCAGTGTGTTTGGGAATTGAATCTTACAGGCACCTAATCTGCAAATAGAAAATGTGCGTAAACAGAACTACAGGTTAGGTTAAGATAAGCTAGAAAATACATTTCTCAGCTAAACATAAATGTTTATGAGCAAAGAATGTAGGATACTCATATATCTCATTTTAGCTTCTCCTGTGTCAGAGATTATGAGGAACAGGTCTGGAAGCACAAATCTTTCCACAGCAGTGCTCAGTTGCTAGGCAAATCAGTAGTTTTCTTGCCACCATGATCCTGCTTACCTGCAGAGATACACAGTAATTATCTGATATGATTTTTTTTTGTTTTCTTTTAGCTGTCCTGACACTGTATTTCTTAAGCTTCTTCCACTGGGATGAAAATCTCTCCACTGCTGTGTACCATGCCTTTTCCGCGTTGTGTTATTTCACACCTGTCATCGGAGCCATCATGGCAGACTCATGGCTGGGGAAATATAAGTAAGTGAAGACATCTCTCTAATTCAGTCAGCATGCATCAACACCGTGCAGCCGGTGCAAGGGCAGTGCTCTGTGTGCCCCCAGTTTTGAGCTAGCTCAGAGTGCAGCAAAGACACACTTGTGAAGGTCAGCTCCTCTCTGTTAACAGAGCTGATCTGTTTGCTCATGCTGTTCTGTGCTCCTCTAACACCCAAGGGCCAATAGGCAACAAAGTTGGGACAAATTAAATGTCACAAGCACACTTTTCCTCTACTGTCCTTCCCTACCTGTCTTCAGGAAGCTGAAGTGTAGGGCAACTAACCCTCAGTTTGCCAAGGTCTGCTTCTGAGAAGGATTCAGAGATAGTGAGGAAGCAATGTCATCATGTAGATCTCTCAGATTCAGATGAAATGTCACTAACTATAATGTACTTACTTACACTTCTCACAGCATAAGGAATGTGTCAGCACACCCACTTTTATGCCCGAGAAACCTAGGTTCTCTCAAATCATCTCCATCAGCACATAACTAGGTAGACTCTTCCTGAGTAAGAGTCCTTAGGCAGTCTTCCCTTCTGATGATAAGTTATGGAGCCAGCATCTGCCCCAGAGTGGTGATGACCAGCTGGATATAGGACTTTCTTTGCTTGGCACTGTTTTTTCATTGTCTGAGGAGTCTTGGCCATCAGGGTGATAAAGTGCAGCTGAACCCTTCTCTCTGGACTAAGCCTATCTGGCAGAAGAGTCTCAACAGGAAATAAACAACTGCCATATGCCTTTCCAGAAGAAAGTTCTTAAGGAGCTCTCAGTGTCCTTTTTTCTCTCTGCTCAGTTTTAGTAATTTTCTTGTCCCTTTGAATGAAAAAAATAACAGTGGGAGTTTATTAACTTCATTATTTAAGGTCACCTAGCAATGTTCATTAGTATTTGAGGATGTCTATCTTTCAGCATGACGTTGTGAGAAGGTAAATCCTTATACAGACTCTGGTGTGTTAGGCAAGAGACTTGGAGTAATCCCTATAATTTAGTGGGAGGTGGCATTTGATGTAGTAGCTGGGCCTTGACCAATACCAAGGACAGATAACAGATTAGAGGGGCTTTTAGGAATGATCTGATGTGGCTCTAAATTATCTGTTGCAACCAGGGTTTGAATGCATCAGGGACCAGTTTCATGCTCAAAGCTCATAGGACTTCTTCTAGTGTCTCTGTCCTTTGATTCCCTCTGTATGTGTCTTCAGCACATGAATACATAGATTTCTCTTAGTCCTGAAGGTGAAGAGGGAATAGAATTCACTCAAGTCTGATCATCCTACTCAGATTTCTTCTTCTGCCTCAGCAACACATGGGAGGCAGATAGATGAAGTCAGTCTTTCAGAGGTACTTGGGACCCAAAACAGACTTACAATGAGGAAACCACACTCCTAATTTACATTTGTTGGTTAGGTGGGTTGAATGTGGGCAACAGTCTCTAGAGATCCCTTCCAGTCAAGGGATTCACTTATGCACATCCTACAAAATGCCAGTTATTAATAATCTGGAAACTGAGTTGGACCTGAACAGTGCAGTCTTCCATGCGTGACAAGACTGGAACATTTTTTATTTATTCTGCTCAGTAACATCTACAAATAAAGCAGGGGCTATCCCTCCTTAATCTGAAGCCATTTGCATATCTATTCCTTCTAGTGCACTCAGTGTTGACACAAAGGAATTGTAGCTGCCTGCTCTACCAGTGGTTGAACAAACCAGTTCCTTGTGTGTCTGCCAAGTAGAGCTGCCATATCAGGGAGCATGGGCACACTCTGGTTTTGAATTGTTCATCACGCTGCACCTTCAGTCACTGCTGTTTGCTTTTCTCACAGGACGATCATCTACCTCTCCATTGTGTATGTTGTTGGCCATCTGATAAAATCAGTCGGTGCCATTCCATCCCTGGGCAATCAGGCAGTTCATGTGTAAGTAGCCCTTGAAGCCACAGTGCTGTAACAGGTTGTGATGGTAGTTGGCTTACCCAAGTCTGTAATTTGTTTCACCTCCATCAGGCCAGCATTTTTGGTGCTGTGCATGGATTTCTTTCATCAGGGAAGGGTTAGGAATGTCTGAGTAAGAGCAGAAGGATGGGTCTGGTGTGTGACCATGCCAGATGGAGTTGGTAATCACCACAGGGACTCTAACCCCTTTGACACAGGCACTGGGGATCACCCCTCTCTGCTATACCACGCTACTGGTTTGGTCTCCTCCATCCAACTGCCTGTACCAGGCTCCTTCCTCCCTCATTTCATCAGCACAGCTGCCCAGCTCAGCAAGGTTCCCCCATGCGCATGGGAACACAAAACTGAAATACGTTTTCTGATGACAGGGGAAGGGTCTGTCTCTTCCACAGGATACAACCCTCTAGATTCTGAACTGATAGGCTTGTCAGAGTAGTGTCTCTGAAACCGCCAAGCTGGTTTTGTCTGTGTGGTCATGACTCAAAAATATGCACATGCAGGCAGGAGCATATGTTGTTTACAGAACAGTTTTCTTTTGTCCCAGACCTGGCCAATCCTGATACTCTTGTTCCCTAGAGACATAATCTGTCAGGCCAACAATGGTATTTTGAAAACCAATGGGAAGTAGAAAGCACACAAGAATGAGTCTCATTTGAACAGCTTGTCTGCTCTTACCCAGGCTAGAAAGCTGCAAAAAGTACTCCCCTTTTTCTTTTTTTTCTTTTTCTTAATTGATCTCAGAAATCTTTTGTTGTCATATGAATGAAAAATAATTCCACAGCTCTTTGATCTCCTATATGTCTACTGGACCTCAGAACAACAAGAAACTGGCAAAACTAGTTTGGTTAATTGACTGGTATGGAGTGCAGGAATTAGGATAATTAATTTGTTTTTCAAATTATTAGGATATTTAACTTGTTTGTTTAGCTGGCTCACCATCACTACCTGTGTGCAAAAGACAACATTATCAGAGGAATCATGGTTGGGTGACACTAAAATACTCCCATAAGCACTGGAAAGATTTTGCAATGGTGATGTTTTTGTTCTTGCATGAAGGGTCCTGTCTATGGTTGGTCTGTTTTTGATCGCCCTTGGAACGGGAGGTATCAAGCCCTGTGTCTCTGCATTTGGTGGGGACCAGTTTGAAGAGGAACATGTAAGACTTCTTTTCTTTCCTAAAATATGCAGTGTCTGCTTACTTTGTGGGGATGTTTATGTGATCAAAATCCTGTTGTGCTAGAATAAGGGCCAGCTTGCTGCAAAAGAAGTAGTAAGACAGGAGGTAGAATGGTTTACATAAGACTTGAGAGAATTTTGATGCTTCAGGAAGGCAAAATGATAGCAGAACAGGATTGATACTGGAAAGGATAGGTCATAATTGCATCAAATCATCTAAATGTTAATTGGACATCAGAGTAGTTGAAAAATCCTGTCATGCATATCACAGAACTATATATATCATGAACCAGCTTAACAGGGGTGATTGTAATGCACTGCAATGGAATACAGCAAATGAAAGAAAAGATTGTATCACCACCCTATGATTCTGTGGGATTTTTGCCTCAAATCAGTCATAGTCTGTGTCTCAGATGTTGTTCAGAAAGGACTGTGGGAAATTCTGGTCTTTTGAAGGTAGTGCCAAAATGGAAGGTTCTGAAGAATTAAGAAAATGTTTCTGTTTAGCTCTGTGTTGTGTATCCTGTGAATTGTAGTCCAGGTGCTTTGCGTCCTCATTCTGTGTCATGAGTGCTTAGCCCCTCATCTGCACTAATCTCAAACTCCCATTATTCAGCACAGGGGCTCAAGCAGGGATAAGGTAGTGCTTAAAGAAGCAAAGCAGGTCAGGAAGTGCTAATCCTCAGGCAAAATGCTAAATTTTTAAATTGACTTCAAGTTAAATAGATTTACGTTGACCTAACACACAAATAAAAATTTCCATTTTCTTAATGTCAAGTATTCAAATCAGCAAGTTCTGTGCATGGCATAAGTTGTCAAATATGTAGAAGGTCACTGCTACAAAAAGGAAAATAAGTGTTGGGGTCTGTGATGAGTAAGCTTAAGCGGAAGGAGGATTATTTAGGATTGACAGTATGAAAAATTTTTCCAGAAATAGATCTAGAGAAATACTGGAAAATGCTAGGACCTTTGGGAGATGGAAATTCCCATCAATGGAGGCATTAAAGAAGGACATTAGACTAATAGTGTGTCAGGAAAAGCACTGGTAAAGATGGGTAAGAGTTGGCCCCTTGGCCTTGGACAAGGAGCCCGGTAGGGCAGTTTTCTCTTGTCTTTTGCAATGCCCCAGAATGTAGTCACCATGTAATGAAATAATACAGACTAAATTTAAAATTTTGGGAAGAGTTGTGCTTTCCCCACAACTGGGTGATGCTGAAGTGATGAAGCTTATGATTACTAGGAAGTAACAGAATGTGGGATATTCCATGGTCACTTGTCCAAAGCAGATCCTCCTGCAGGCATGTCCACACTGTGCTGTCAGTTGGATCTGGTGCTTTAGGGGATGCTGCAGAAGGGGGGATCAGCAATGCTCTGGTGGTCACCAGCCTCCCCAGTTGGCATAACTCTGACCAAAAGCAGGCTGGCAGCACAGCACACGTGCTCTGGGATAGCTGCACGCGTCCCAGTGCGTGGGCATCCTGGCTTGCTGCACCAATAGTTGTAGCAAAAGAATTCTGAGAGGTCCAACAGCAGCATTTACACAAGTGCTACTTCTATGAATATTAATGATTAATAGTGTTTATCCAGCATCTTTCAATTACCACCTAATTACAGTATGATAATATGTAACACTTATCTTCAGAGCGTTTTATAGACTTCAGCTAATGAATCTCAGCACCCTTCTCAGGCACATACATATTATTATCCCAAATTTACAACCACAGCTGAGTTACAGAGAGAAAACCTGAACTGCCTGTGGTTGTGTATGGGCCTGTACCCATTCTCCAGCATTCAGACTACATCTCTCCAACAAATTTATCAAATACAAAGGCTCAAACATTCACCTGTGTGTTACCTTCAAGAAAAACTAATTTAGAGAAAGAAAACTGTAAAAAGCATTCTGATAAGAACAATGTGTTCTGCTCTATTCATTCTTTTCAAAATAGAGAGTTTTCTCTTTTACCATTTTGAAATGACTTGGCCTTTCAGAAGAAACAAATGTTTTATGCCATGTGATAGGAAGTTTAAGTCATCAGAATTGGAATGAGAAGTTTTGATTTTGTAAGGAATGAAAGGTTTGGGGCCAACCAGAATATTTCTTCCCTCTGGAGTGGTGTTTGAGGGGACTTATGTTTTATTTTCTTCCACTCCAGGTAGGATGAAATAAGTTTTGAAAATTCCCTATGAAATGAAGCATTTGATTCCCCCTTAATTTTCAGGACACCAATAAACTTCAGCCAAGCCCTTAAGTACACAGGCTTAGTTGTTTAATCTGAAAACTAGGGCTGAGGTAGCTCTGTGTATAAATAACTAAATTGCCCCTGCTATTCCTAGATACAAGTTTATGTTTTGAGGTAAATGCACGACATCAATCTGATCCTCTTTTAAGTACTTCAGGAGCATAATAGTCTTGGACCTGCCACTTTGAGAACAGTACTACTACAGACTGTGATGGGGACAGATTTGGCAGGAGGTCAGATAGGGAAAATTGATTTATCTGCAGGAGATTTCCAAATGCATTTTTCTATGGGATTAGGAATCCAAGTTAAAAATGCCTGAACAAAATTATATTTACGATATGTCATATGAATGTGAAGCTGCTGCACATATTAATTAGAGACCAAAGCCGCTTTCAAACAGTGCTGGATGGTGTTTAAGGTGCTAAATAGCTTTCTCTTTGTTTCTTTATTTTCTGGTTGCCAAGGCGATCAGGATTATCATGTACAGTACCTTTTCTCAAATTAGCTAATCCAAATCATGTTGTTAAAGTATGTCTGCTCTAAAGATTAGGACAATAGGGAGGAAATTCTTTATTCCAATCAGTATAATTTGCAAGCTGCTGGGTCATTGTTTTTGTAGTTACTTCAGCTTTTCTCTGACCATTTTTCTTTCCATCACTAAAATCTGAAAATGTGGGAAATAAGATGCTCCAAATTCTTTATGCATAACTATCCTCTTCTCTTACCACCCCATTCTTTTTGGTAATTGTTATTCTAGACTTTATCATGTCAAGAGCTGTATGCTTGAGTTTATCACAGCTCTCAGAAATTCTGAGTTGCTCAGCTACGAAGGGTTAGAGACATGCCATGAGAATTTGGCTAGAAGAGGGCAGGACTGTGAGGGCTCTACTGCACCACCCTCGACAAGCCATGGGAGGGCCATCTAGGAATGGGGAAGATTGCTGAGGCTGCTCATTTCTCTAGTTTATTTTATGATGACAAGTAACTAGTCACAAAGGTAGAATGAAAAAGAAAATAAAATTTTACTAGTTTAGCAGTGGAAAGTTCTGGGTTATCAAAACCACCAGCAAGGAGTGGAATATAACAGATAGTGAGACCCCACTGCTGTTTTCTATTAACCATGAGAACATGCCATGGAGGTGATTTTTATAAGGCTTTCAAATCCTTTAGTCCAGGATAAATAATTTATGAGGAATGTGTGGGTTAGCCTTGAACACTCTAGGAAATAAAATTCTGGAAAAGCCAAAAACTCAAGTTGATGGGTGTGTGCTGGGTCAAGGCAGAAAGCCCTTAATCCAAGTAAGCAGACCCCCAGACTCCTTGATGGGTGGCAGTGGGAGGTGATGGGTCTCTCACCCTCACCTTCTCACCACCCACTTTGCAAGGGGACATAAAGAGAAGCCCTCCCATGCTCTCCCACCTCCCCCTTTCCCTGCAGTAATGCCCTCTGATAAGAGGCTTCTTGCTATATGAAGTAGCAATATTTCCTGTTGGCTGCACCATCAGTTACAGGAGGTTTTGTTACGTTTTTGGATCTCAGGATTCATTACTTTAAAGCTGTCCTCTTTCAGCTGCCTGCAATTCTTCACGTTGTCTCCAGTTTTCTAGCCTTGTGGATATTGTTGTCTCAGGTAGCAGACAGAAGCAGGACACATTAGAAGGAAAGGAGACAGAACAACAGTCCTTGAGGAGTTTCCTAGCACTCAGCTAAGTAAAAGTTTTGCATTCAAATGATGCTCAGGTCATAGAGATGTGGCTCAAGGTGCCCTAAGAAGCTCTCTGCCAGGCACCATGCCATGTCTGAAGCAGTTTTCCCCACTACCTTTATCAACTCAGGTGTCCCAGAGCTGGTGATACATGTGAGCACGGGGTAGGTCAGGTAGCCTGCTTTTGTTTCTCCTCTCTGCTGGCCCAGCCAGGCACAGGGAGGAGGTTAACACTGTATGCAGCACACCCGTGACTGTGCATGTATGTCCCTCCCACAAGCAAGGAGAGACTGCATGCACGCATTACTCCTGCAAAAAGGACCAAACTCTGCATCACATTCTTGATTCCTTCCAAATTATGAATTATGCAGGAAGAAAGAAGATCAACAGGCATCCTTTGACTCTATAAACTATAATATGTCACACCTTAAATTCAGAACTCTTTCTCTTAGAGTTCATCCCTCCGTCAGGCTCTTGAATTTGCTCCCCTAGATTTAATTTACCCTATTAGTTTGAGGTCGACTGGCCTCACCTTGGTGGTCTCTTCTTTGATGGATACTTTTCAATTGCTGGCACTCTTTAATCTGTGGTGTGATTACCAGTTCCTTAAAATATACTGGTTTCTTTTTCTATTTCTACACAGGAGAGGAGGGAAAAAAAAAAGGGCTCAGACACAGGAAGAAATTATGAGCTTGTCAAAGCGTGCCAAATTGGATTGAATTAGGTGACAAAGGATGTGAATCAAGCTACTTGTTCTGAATAAGTAAATGCTCTCCCCTCCTTCCAGTCTCACAACACTTTCAAAGCAGTGGCTTTTCCTCTGAAATGCCAAAAAGCCCCAAAGCACTTCTCGAGTAACGTGAGATGATTTGTGTGAGCATTTACCATCACCTGAACACAAGCTTGTTTGCTTAACATTTTATGCACTTTGTGTCAATATTTACACAGCCTTCCTAACAAGAGAATTGATAGTGTTCAATTTGCAAGCCCAATGCTGTGCCTTAGCCATGACATTGATATTGTCTTCTCTTGTTTCAGGCCTCGGAGAGAAGCAAGTTTTTTTCCATCTTCTATTTATCCATTAATGCTGGAAGTTTGATCTCCACGTTTGTAACTCCTGTATTAAGAGGTCAGTGTGGATTTAGAATAAAACAATAAATTAGCTGCCCTCTAACTACTCTGCTGTGCATAGTTAGACTCTTAGGACAACAGAATGGCAGAAATGATATTATCTGTGGAGTGGTCAGTGTATTGCATTTGCACCTTGTTAATCCTGCTGTAGCAGCATTAACAGATTTATAATATAGGCTGACAAGTCACAGAAATTTATTCCTGGTTGTATTTCAAAGCTAGCCTGAACAGCAGTATTAAAATATGAAAGGTGGAAGGACCTATGGTCATCTAATCTCCATTGCCAGTGAAGGACTTGCCTTCAGGTTAACTATGGATGGGAAGTGATCTCTGCTGTCCTGTGCAGTGTCAGGACTGAAAAACTTACCAGGGCTGGTTTCAAAGTCCTACCTTCTCCCTCCCATGGGGTGCTGCTGACTTTTAGAGGGCTCTGTCCTGGCACTCAGGCTTGTCTGCGTGGGTCTGCTTGCAAGATTGCTGCCCTGAGCAACTAGCCTTGAAGACAAAGCACAGGCCTATGCCCCATTTAAGACCTACTTTATATTCTAGCCTACTTGCAAAACCTTTTTTAGTCCCCGAGCCTTGCTGCACTTACTTCATTGTATTGCAGCGCTTCGAAGCCAAAGGGATTGGCACACTCTAAATACAGGCACAGAGGCAGAGCAGCAGGCCATAGGTGACGGGGACATGGACAAAGTAGTCTTCACATTTAGTTGCCATATTTTTCATTCCATTCCATGGCTTCCAGAAAGCTCTGTTTGTTTGGAGCGTCATTTTAACAGGCTCTTGTCTCATGTTTACACCATGCATAGGGATAAAGACAAATGCTATATCTTTTATTCATTCTCTCTCTGGTGTCTCCAGGTCAGCATTCAGTTGGGAAGGGCTTTTGCTTAATGGGCAGATGAAAATCAAGTCCCTTCAAACATCAAAACATGCACCAATATAAACTAGTTGCAACATGGAATTGGAGAGGATGGGGAAAGAGTAACATTTTTGCTAAGTGTCAAGGCTTTTCTTGGAAGAGCATGAAATGCAGTTTGTAGACATTTGGTACGAATATGAAATATATACTTTTAGGTAGAGAAGTCCAATTCATTTAGCATATTAAAAGTTCAGTGTGCCCATAATGTTGCTCTCAGCTTTGTTGGATTTCAGCTAATTCGCTGTAAATAAGTAAATAAATGCTATGCATGCACACAGCTGTGCAGCTGTCTGTGACTGCCCGGCTACAACAAACAGGAGCATCTGAGGGCTTCATGGGTTGGTCTCCTGTTAACTCTCTGTTGGCTTACTTTAACCATTACTCCATGTGAGAATGCAGTAATATCTACCCACTGCTGGCTTGCTGTTTGCAGCTGGAGCACGGTACAAGAACTGACCTGTTCCAAGAGGCCTAGGGTTTCAGTGAGCCACAGCTCAGATTGATCCAACCCGTCCTGTAACACACCTGGCTTCCTAACGGGTTGCTGCAAGACCTGACATTTGGAGCAGGCTGCCCCTAGTGACATTGGTGTTAGGGAGGAAGGGGACTGGAGTTCTAAGGCTTATCCTGGGCTCCCACTTAACACAGTGCAGGCACTGGATTCCTCTTTGTCCACTGTAGGTCGCTATGAAATCAAATTCAGGTTTTTCACTCAAAACTGATGCAGCTGGCACAAAGAATGTGGAAACACAGTACTGGTTATTTAGATCTAGTCAAATACAGAATGGCTTCAGGTTACTTTAAATGCTGTAGTTTTTTCCCCAATTACAATTCCTAGTACTTCTTTATACCTATTTGTCTGCCCCCTCCCTTCTACCATTTGCATCAATATCCCATTATCAGCTGCTTTTGCTGGCAGACACTAACCCTGCTTCCAAATTGTCTTCATCAAGGGAGGACAACTGTTTCAAGGAGATTCAATTCACAGTGTGAAGCACCAGCAAAGAAGATTTAAAACAGGGGAAGTGACTGATTTAGGGAAGCAAATCAAAAGCCCCAGTAACGTAAGTCTAGCTGTAATGAGGTGCTTTTATTTCTGACTTCTTTTTCAGGGGATGTGAAATGTTTTGGAGAGGATTGCTATGCCCTGGCTTTTGGTGTCCCAGCAGCACTGATGGTGTTGGCTCTTGGTGAGTGGAAACAGTGATGCTCATAATAGGAGTTACCATTTTTGAGTCCATGGCTAGATGAGAAAATGCACAAATTCACTAATTCTGGATGGATACTGTCATGGCAAATGAAAGGGTTCAAGGTCACCCAACAATTCCCCAGTTCAGAACAGCAATAAATATCAGTAGTTTATTAATGGTGGGCAGACCATGGTTTTACTGCTATCTTTTATTGTGATACTGTTAAGGGTGTGGTCTGATGGATGTTTCACAGTATAATTGCTTTACTCTAATGCAAAGGGAGGCATCAAAATGATTCTCCTGATGGCTTGCAGCTTTGCCTATGAGCAGGCATGGCCTTTGAACTGCGAGCTGAGCAGTCCTCAGAGACCCCCAGCTTATAGAAGAGAAGCTTAACATGCCACTTCTAACCTTTCCACGGGCTTTTGGCAGCTCAGGGCCATCTTTAATGGCTCAGACTTCTGCTGCTGAATCTATGTGCTGCAGAAGGAGCTAAATGAGATGTTACTTTGTTCCGAGCTATCTCACTTTGCTTGGCTGAAGTAATTCCCACAATTACAGTGACAACTTATTATTATGTTGCAATAAAAAAATCCTTATTATCCAAGTGTCAGGAGACAGCCACAATCCCCTTGCTTCTTAACGCTTGCATCTTAGCCCCATTAATGTACTTGTCAAGATTTCTTCTTCAACCTTTATAAAACATTCAGCAATCTCCCCATTTTTACTGTTACTCCTTGGTAGCCAGTACAGAGGACACATTAGCTTTAGTTTCACAGCTGCAAGCTGCTGAGAAGAGCAGTCCCCTTATTACACTGCATTTGTGAGGTTTTGACACAGCATGGGGTGACTTCTCATTCAGCTTGTTACCTTCGCTGAGAGACCAGGCAGTTGTGTGATTTCACTGCAGCATCTGGGATTTGAAAATCTGTTCCTCAGAGAATGTGAATGTTGCTGTCTCTACTCGAATTTCCATCAGGGAGAAGAATCAGGAAACTGAAGAAATGTCATCAGGCCACAGCTAACGTTGCAGCAATTATTTTCAAAAAAGTGTGTGGTCACGGGTCTGAGAAGGTTCTGTTTTCCCTTGTGGCCTGTTCCTATCATTTAAGGGCCACAGAGGCTCGCTCCTCTGTGCACCATGCTGTGATGAATGTTTCTAGCAGAGCAGTAGTTGCCCAGGGGAAAACAAACGTGTAAATATTGCAGTTTCAGTGAGGGCATCGGTGGAAATGTGTTTTTAGCTAGTGTCCTGCTGCCAGATTCCACGTCCTGCCTGGCAAAGCAGCTCTCTGTTCTTTTGTAACATGCTAAAATGCTCTGGGAAGTGATATATTTGACTATGTGAGCAGCATGCAGAATTGGAGAAAATACCCTTTCGGCCCTGACTGGCCCTCTCCCTGAGCTGATGGAAAGAAAGGATGGATTTAGAGGCAGATTTAGCGTGAGATTTTCTGGGCTGCTACAGTTTCTGAAGGATGGGGTAGATTGATACCATTTAATTCCAAGTGCCAAACCTAATGCAGGAACCTCAGCTCTCAAAAGAGTCAATGACATTGCCAGGAGATATTTCAGCAAACCTAATGGATCACCTTTTTAGAGGCACTGACATCTTCACAGGAGATGCTAAAAATTAGGTACCCACTCTGGGTGACTTTGCACAAATGCAAAGTGCAACTCATCTAAACTGACTTCAGAGATCTCTCACAGTTCTGTGAGCCAAACCTGGGTGCTAAAGGTCAGCAAAGAGCAAAGGTGAGCTTCCTGCAGTATCCCAGGCCTCCTGTGTTAGGACAGAGGTCCCTGCTATTCTCCACTGTCTGTGGACTGACCCGGACAATTAGGTTAGTTAAAAAAGTTCAGGTTGGTTTGTTATGTGGATTTCATGCTCAGTTTTAGAGGTGTTTCTCCCTACTAATCTCTTTGGAATTCTGATGTGCTCAAAGGCTCTCACAGAGCAGGATAAATGATACACAATCAGATAACTCCATCTCTGACAGGATTTTGAAGTCTCATTCTGATATTCTTTGTGCTTTGAGGGAGAAAACCAAGATAAAACAGTATCTTAAATTGTATATCCCTTTGTGGAAACCATAAATGAAGGTAATTTAACATCTGTGAGGCAGGGATCTTTGTGGCAGGTTCCATTGAAATGTGTGTGAGATGCAAGCGCACAAAGCCCGTGTTGTATCTGGATTAATCCTCACATGTTTCCAATGGGTGAGGGTTGATTTCCAATGTCAGGTGCAGCAGTTCAATGTCGATTTTACTTTAAGTTTAGTCTACAAAAAGCATAGACAGAATGAATTTTCAAAGTTTTGGTTCCCAGCATGAATCAGATATGGAGGTGCCTGTTATGCCAGAGCAGATAATAAGACAATGGTGACTTTCTAAGGATCACACTGCCTCTTGTAGGCTGTTCCATTTTCTTCCATCTGTAGGCATTAAAGACTCCTGTATATTTATTTAGTTTAAAGTGCAATCCTGTGAGCCCCGAGGACAGAGCATTTCTGTTGAATACAGGGGTGGGGATCCTTCCCAGAAGCCAGTGCAGGATTGAGCTTCAGCCATGTGAATTCCCTTTTGGATTATAATATTTTTTCAGTTGTGTTCATTGCTGGAAGTGGACTGTACAGAAAAACACCACCACAAGGAAACGTCTTGCTGGAAGTGTGCAAATGCATCAGTGTAAGTGTGTGCAATTCTCTTTTTCATGCATGACTCTGAGGTTGCAGGACAAAAAGGTGCAAAGGGAAAGGGGAGGTGACTTTTGGAGTTCTTCTCTATGCTGCTTCTGGATGTCTTGCTGATGAGCTGTAAGGAATGAGAAACACATTTAGGTCCTAGTTTATTCTTTCAGCATTTCAATTGTTTTCCCTTAGCTCCATGAACTGTTCAGTTGATGTCAGTAGAACCACTAGTGGCAGATGCTGGCGGAGACTGAACTGAAAGGAAAATTCAGAAACTCACAGAGTATCAGATATATTACTCCATTTTTTTTCAGTTGAATAATTTTTCTGAACTTTATCAGTTCAGCAGACAGTAATAGCACACATTCATATTATGGACATTCAGCATGTTCATGTAAATGCAAGAGACACTTGCTGAAGTTGCATTAGAGCCTTATAAATTGTTTTTCATGACGTGTGAGCTGAATACAGTATGCGAAAAAATACTCTTTTATTATTAGGTGGATAATGATGTTTCTATTTCAGGAAGCTGTTGCTAACAGCAGATGTTTTCTTTTTATCTAGGTCAATCCTAGTGCCAAATTTACCTTGGGGAAACGGGCGAGATTTTAAAGACAGGATTTCTAAGTGAGGTCTGCCACATTTTTTTGCAAGGGAGGCTCAGTGTGTTCAGTGACTGGAGCACACAGCAGAAACAAGCCAGGAACTGGACTTCAGTGACCCTTGTGGGTCCCTTCCAACTCAGGATATTCTAAGATTCAATGATTCTATGATTTATTCCCACATCATACCTTCAATCAACCAGTACCATAGAAACTTTCCTGCAGACAATTCATCATAAAGCATCCAATCTGAGATTTTAGAGGTATCCAGCAACTCACCCCCTCAATTTTCTGGCACTACTTACATTTGGGGATGGGGAAGGTAGCCTTGAGTTGGGAATGTGACAAGGGCAGGTACAGCATGAGTGAGTTAATCCCCTGTTTTGCTCCCTAGTTTGCTATTAAAAACCGGCTGAAAAACCGCTCCCGTGAGATTCCAAAGAGAGATCACTGGCTGGACTGGGCATCAGAAAAATACTCGGTAAGTGATGCTCTACCTGGTAGACTTGGAGTGGGAAGGGGGAGATGGGCAGATAGACAGGAGAGATGCGTTTTCCTGTCCCTTTCCACATCTGTACTCTTCTGACCCTTAATGGACGGTTTAGGTGCTGCACTGAAATGTAGAAATGCAAACATATCCAATGTCTCAAGTAAATGCAATAAGGAGCTGCCATGCAGAAAGAAATAGGAGTTATGCTTTGTGGCTTGAATCACCTGTTGGCTTTACCCCCTACTTTACCTTTTTGCCTGTTTCCTTTTAGAAACAGCTGATTGGGGAGGTTAAAATGGTGACTCGTGTTCTCTTCCTCTTCATACCGCTGCCAATGTTCTGGGCCCTGTTTGATCAGCAGGTACAGTACAGTGTGTACAGCTCTGCCTGCCAGTTTGCACCTCTGTTTGCACCTCTGTCCTTCTGGGGTAACACCAAAGCATCCTGGGGACACAGTGGGCCACACTCCTACCAAGTGTCCAGGGTTTTCCACCATCACTGCTGGCCAGCCCTTCCCAGTCCTGCCAGGTGTCTGGCACGGCAGAATGAGGGGGGAGAATGCGCCCTGACTACTGACAGATGTTACAGGGAAGGGAAGGAATAGATGGGAAATAAGACCTCCAGTACTGTCCTCTATCCCCATGCTTTCTAGCCCCATAGAACATCTTGAAGGCTTCACAGCTGTCTGTTTCCTCCTTAGGGATCCAGGTGGACTTTGCAAGCCACAAAAATGAATGCTGATTTTGTAAGTACTTAATGTCACCAGGGCTGGTAAGACTAGTAGTAACATCCCTGCTCTTGCTTATTAACCGGAGTCTTGCAGTACTAAGAGCGTCTGCTTGGTGAATCTGGGTGAGTTTCACTTTTGGTGATTAGAAGCCAGAGGCTCTGTTCATGCAGCCATGTTCAGTTCATCACAGCTCATCTCAGCTAGAAGTCAGGGCTGGGGAGCCATCAGCAGCCTGCAAGGTCAGGGGTGCTGACCTACTGGCAACCAGTGGCTCTGTGACCTAGAGGAGGTAGGATTTTCAGCCTGCTGCCCCCACAGAAGGCAGACAAGTCACTCAGCTCTTTTAAGGTGTGACTAGAGCTGTTGTAGTTGTACATTTCTGCACTGGATTACTTGGTGATGCATTCATGAAGCCTCTCAAAACCAGCAGGAATCTTGTGTATAGGGTAAAGATGTGATAAGGATTATTTAGCTAGTTTCCACAGAGTTCTTCAAAGGTGTGAATGGCAAATGGTGCAGGCTGCAGTAGCAGATAAATGTAGATCTGCTATCTGCCCAGAGATGTCTCCACACAGGGCTGGTTTTCAGAGGTATATGTTTTAACAAGCCATCTAGATCTTGCCTGCACATGCTCACATCAAAATCTAGGATTGTAAATGTCAATTTTCCAGTTTAAAATTGACTTAAAGCCACAAATTTGAGACCTTCTATGTCACTCCTGTTAAAAATTGGGCTTTCAACATGTGATACTCATTAGGCTTAATTAGCTCAAATGAGGCATGAAAAAGACTACACCTTGGGTAATATTTATCCACCTCAGAAAGACAGAACAAAGTCCATGCAGTCTATGTGATGTATGTCTAAAACATTTGTTTTCTGGTGTTTCGCTCACATGCACTTAGTGATCCATTAGCAGGAGAGCTAAGTATCACCCAGTGTCACTACTGGACTCTCAGGTGGAGAAAGATTGATTCAGGGCTTTTTTTTGGTCACACCAACTTGGACAGTTCCTTGGCTTTTGTTTCAGTCTCTTCTGCTCTCCCCTCATGAGCTGTCCCACCTCAAGAAGGTGAGAATTAACTGCAATGTTGGAATGATCCCACCCTTAGGCTTGTTGGAATTCATGTTTGTAATACTCTATGACTTTCTGTTCTGCAGACAAGGGCTCAGCTAGGAAGTCTGGAGTCAAACAGGGAATGATTTAGTGTCAGATGAAATATTTGCAGGCTCATTTCCTAAAGGCACATTTCTATAATGTGCACAAAATAGCAGGAGGGGGTATTTGCCTGGTATTTTTAATTGACCCCTTTGCTGTGACCAGCAGTTTCCTCTCTCCCAGGAGGCAGCTGTGGGCAGAGACAGGCAGCCAGTCTAGACTCAGCTCAGGACAAGTCTGGCAGACAGGAGACAACCCCCCACAGCACTTTCTTGGAAATACATTATTTCCTTCCTAATTTCTTCCCTCCTGCACCCTTGCAGCCCTGCCCTCCCCCCTACTCGCCCCCCCCCCCCCCCCCCGCCCCCCCATCTTAATTTCAAATGAAAAGCATTTCATGGAGTTCAGACAAACACCAGTCCCTCCCTGGAGACAGGTCCATGGTTCTTGAGGACTCTTGGCTCAAACCAAGAAGTCACAGTTGTCCAAAGCCTGTTAGGTACAGATGGGGGGAGGAGAGAGGTGTTTGTGCAGCCCACTGGCTCCAGGATGGTCTTTTGTTACCCTTTTGGGAACTTGGGAGAAATGCCAGCAGAGCTCACAGGGTCCTGAAGCTTGGGAACACTCACTTACAGAATTGGGGCTTTTCACATTATAGAGGCAGGGAGGGAAGAAGCTCTAAGCCCACCTCCCAACTTGCACCCTAACACCCCCATTCTTCTCCACTCATCTAGTTCATGGCTAAGCCAGCCTGAAAGATGGGCCTCAGTACCTGTCATGGGCTGTGTCACAGCTGCCAAATATCAAGGATTCAGTGCAGCTTCCTTCTGCAAAATGATTGTATTAAACACCGTGTCCTTAGACGACAAGTGTCAAGAGCACAGTATCAGCTGCTAAAGCCAACATAAAGCATTTCAGGAAACCATCTTGGCTGCAAAGGCCTCTATGGGACCGATTACTTATTTGCCATATGCACTGATATGTTATAGTGTTTATGAATCACTTGGAATATCTTTTTGTTTCAGGGAATATATGTCCTTCAGCCTGACCAAATGCAGGTAAAAGATATTATAGGGTAGGAAATAACCTTTAGAACTTATTTTCTTTTTTTCCCTAATTTTTATTTTTCTTATGGGACCAGTGGCCAGTTTCTGCTCCTTTTCAAGGTAATAGCAGTGCTCCTGCTGGTTGCTGTGGTGTGGCCTGTGTTTTATTGTTCACTTGCTGTTTTGCAAGCTTGGGGTTCAGAAGACCCTGAGGATGTCCTAATACAAAAGTTGAATCCTGAAGAATAGTGCGGAGGTGTGGGGAAACACACCACCATAACAGTTCTTGAACTAGTGCTGGCGTGTGGAGAAGACCTGTATCTTCTTTTAACAGGCCCCTGTCCTGGGATGAACATTGTTCTTGAAATATGTTTGGTCCCTCCCTTTCTGCAGGGCAGATGATGGTGCTATGCTGTCACAGTTGATTACAATTCTTATGGTGAACAGCTCTGGAGAAATTCAAAGCTGTTCTATTCCCTGAAATCTTCCTTTGGAACTGAAACAACATTTCTCTCTGCTTGTTCTTCATCACTGTCTATTTTCTTGCTCTGCCACTGCTGGCTGGCAGACAAGCTGTGCCCCTTCCAGGAGAAATTTTGTTCCTGGGGGATTACTCAGTTTTGTTGAAGTGCGAGAAATTGCCAGTCTCACAGAATAGTGCCTGCTCCTCTGGGATTTTGCTGGAGTCCCAAGATGTTTCCATTGTTGCTGATTTGTTTTAAGGTCCCACCACAGCACCAAAGGTCACCTGTCTCTATTGTCAGTGGGGTTTGTACTCTTTAAAAACATCATGTTTCAGTTCTCTCTCCAGGGAAACTGGGCCAGTGATGCTTGCTCACCTCTTGGAGGGGAGGATATGAACAAAATGTATTCATGCCTGTGAAAACTAAATAGCAGAAGCTGTTTAAGTGCAAACTATGATTATATTTTAAAAGGAGGTTTAAAGTGTTTGTCCATGTCCCTTCTGTAATGGAATTATTTCTGGAGGACAGTGCTTTATGGGTTTAATTACTGAAAGTTGCTTTCTAGTCACTGAACTCACATTCTTTTGTATTGCAGTTCTTAAATCCACTTCTTATTCTTGTCTTCATCCCAATTTTTGACCTTGGGCTCTACCCCCTGATAAACATGTGCAAATTGAATTTCACGTAAGTACTTGGGGACAGTGCAGATGCATCTGTGCTTTTTCTTTTGCAGTAAGTGTGCAGAATAGTTTTTAAGGAAGAGAAACACAAACTTTCATTCACCTTTCCGAATACTTGAGTATACTTCAGTCCCAAGTGGCAGCATCACCCTCTTCCACAGACCATGGAAATTCCAGAGGGTAAAACTCAGTGATGTTGGATTCTGCTCTGTACAGATTTTTCCAAAAGCAGATATGAATAGTCTCACTTTGAATTTGATCAACGTGTTTTCCACCTTGTTTCCCATATCATGCCTAAACGCTTGCCTCCCTGAAGAGTTCCTGTGGGACCAAATTCATGGTCCCATGCTGGCTAGGATCTGAACCAGTGAGTGCGTAAGGGGATTTCCATATGAGCCAAGCATTTTATCCTTAGTCTATGTTAGCAAGAAGTGCAGTGTAATAGGAGTTAACCTCAGGTTGTTTATGAGACCCACTTTATGAATTTTGTGTGAATTAACTTCAGAGTGTCTGTATTCTGCCTCTGTGGAGTGATGCCCTGCAGCAGTGGCAGTATATTATGTGTGCTCATGAAGTGCCTTTGCCACTGGAGTTTCAACTGAAAGGAGCCAAGTTTCCATGCTCCAGCACCATGTGAACCATAGCATGGGAAAGGGTGATGAGAGGGGAGATTGCCTTAAAAAGCATGTTCCTAATCCAAACTAAAATGCTGGACAGATGAAACCGCATAAAATGGGGGTGGCAGGTGCCTCAGAAGCCTTCCCCTTCACCCTGCTGGTCCTTTCCCACCATGCTGAATTACTTGCACCTAAAGACATATCAAAAACATTGTCCAGCCCTGCAATGGTGCCCCTTTTGGAGGCTACACATCAGAGGCTGTGCTTCTGCCTGATACCTCATTGTGAGCCCATGGTCTGGACTGTGCCCGACTTGGCAAAGAACTTCCTGCCTGATGACCAGCTCACAGAGTAGCTCTCCCAGCAGCATAAACTCAAGCACCAACCAGGACTGAATGCCAGGACTAAAGACCATTACAAAGAGTGGAGATCACTGAATCTAGAGCCAGATTTGTTTCAGATCTCAACAAATCGATACTCAGTTTGAACCTGCTGTTCTGGATATGTTTTATTCTGCTTCGTATCAGATTTTCTCACGTAACTCTGGTAAAGTTGCACTAGCTTTGCCTTGAGTTTAGAAGCAAGCTCTTTATTTTCTGGAAATGTAAATGTATTGGCATGAGAAATAACCCAGAATGATGCCCCAGATGGTCAGAAACATTGATGACACAAACTGCACATTTTTCTGTTCCTCATTCCATGTTACTTATCTTCTGCCTTTCCCAAAAGGGACTTGAAGATATATCATTTGTAGTGCTCCTTCCAACATCATGGATTAACATAATGTCATGAGCTATTCCCACTAGAAGAGCTGGGAAAAAGATAATATGAAACTTGCAAGGAAAGAACTTCTTTTCACAGCATATCAGTTTTAATTGGCCTCAGTCCTGGCCTCATACAGAATAATAAAATAGTTTTAAGTTAAAAGATCGGCAATTTAAACAGCCTGTCATCCTGAGTGCCACCTGTTGGACAGTTTATTACATGGTTTTGGCACATCTTTGGCTCTGAGGAATGGTATTCTATAGTTTCATTTACTTTTTTTCCTTAATGGCACCTCTTTCATTTGCTCCATAGACCTATTAGGAAAATGGCAACAGGTATGATCCTTGCAGGGCTGGCGTTTGGACTTGCAGCTGTTATAGAAGTCAAAATAAATGTAAGTAAAGCACAAGGCATTCCTCAGAAGTACTTTCTTTCCATGGGGTGTGTTTATTGATGCCTGGTAGATAATCCTTTAAGCCATTGTGCTCCTTGATCAAAATTTGTAATGTTTTCTTTACAATTGAGCATACTGATCCAGTTGCTAATGATAATTCCTTGTCTACTTTTCCCTCTCTTTGTCTCTATGTCTTTCTTTCTAGTCTTTGCAGTTTTGCTGTGCTGGTCATCTGTATTGGTCTATATTCTAGATTTCCATCGTCAAAGTGCTTGACAGACATCTAGTTAATGCTAGTGATTAATTTCCAAAAGGTAGTCTGTTCTCTCTCCTATTTCTTGCTGTAGCTTGCCTGTACTTTTCTGTTTGGGGTCTTTTGTGTGTGTGTGGTGGTTTTGGTTTTTTTATTTAATTGTTTTAGAATTTTTAAATTTAATTACTTTCCTGCTTTAGGGTGGGGATGGCTTTTTTTTTTTTTTTTCTTACAAGCCAGATTGTTTCTCTGGAAAGGCAGGTGAATGCAGTCACAGGCATCAGGGACTGCCAGGCATGCCCAGACAAGATGGCAGAAAATCTCTTATAAATGCCATGTTAGCTCCTGCAGATTTGTACTGTTTGTTTCTGGCTCATGACCAGCATTGTGTAGACTTTGGCTGACCTTTGTCTCACGAAAGTTACTCCAGGATTAATTTTTAAAGCTTCTATGTATACTTAAAATGCTCTGTTAGAGTGGCTGGCTCACAGCCCTGGATTAACATCTGCTGGTTCCTCAGGTGAATCCCCTAATGAGCCTCCCACTGAAATGAGACTTTGTGGGTTCAGGTCTTTTTTCTGATCTCTTTATGTGAGTAAAGAAATGATCTCATTGCCAGCAGCATCTCTGGCCAAGCACCAAAGTTTGCTCTGGCTGTGGGTGGCTCCTCTGGGCAGAAGCAAGGTGAGTGAGAGGTCCCCCCCTGCCTGTACATGAAAATTTTACCCTAAAGGCCATTTTAAGCTCTAGCAAAGAGGAGGATAAGATGGTCCACCTTCACTTGACTGTGGGTCACAGAAGTGAAATGCTACAGTAATGGAATTTGCTGGATAATATTAGTAGGCCTGTTGGTCCAGAGCAGCATATGGATGCAGGGAAATCAGCTCGCTCTGTCTTCCGTGGCAGTGTGTCTCCCCACCAAGTTAGGTTCAAAATGCCTTGCTTGCAGTACCCAAATTATCAGATAAGATAGAAGAAAAATGAATGGCTCTGCAGTATTGCTGGCAGCTACTTGAAAATAAAATGAGAATAAAAGAAAAGTAAAAAAAAAAAAATTAGCTCTGCAGGTAGTACAAGGCTGACACTGATTGATGTACTCTCTCTAGGAAATGATCCCTGACAGAAAGAGATACCTCAGTGCTGGAGGCATCAGCTTCCCTCTCTCAGAAAACAAGGAATAATATCTATATAGTCAGCTGTATAGATATCAAGGTGTCCAGTAATGCAAAATCACTGATTACAGACATGAAGCTGGACTGGGATTTTCAAAACTACTTAACTTCTGGTCTGATTATTTTCCTGTACTGACTGCAGTGGGAAACAATTATTCTGGTCACTGCTTTTGAAAGCTAAGCACAAATTTTTCCATTTTGATATGGCAGTTGGTTAAATCCAGGCACTAGGGAGCTGTATAATGAAAGCTGTGACATTGTTCTACCTCCTCAATAGGTGTGTAGCCTGTACACTTAGTGGTGTGAAGAGCAATTTTTGGGAGGAATGATGGGTTGGCCACTGAGCTACTATGAGGAAACCTCCCTAAAAAAGATTTATGTTCAGTTTTCTCTGAGTGCAACTTCTGTTGAGGAAAGGATGGAAAAGTGTCGTTACAGAGAGGAAATCTATTATGGCTAAAAATGAAGAGATATTAAAGTGCTAATAAAGCATACACATGGCACTTAAAGCCTTTTACTTTAATTAGGAAACCGATATGCCTCGACTTGTCCCAAAAGAAAGTTTAATTCGGGTCCTGAATTTGGCAGAGAACCCTGTCCAAGTGACAATCCAAGACAAGGACCTATTTCAGCAGCCTGTGGAGTCTTTTCAGGTAAGCATATTTTTGGGACTGAAAGGCCTGACTTGCATGTCATTGAAGAAAGGATGGGCTTTTCTTCAGCATTTTCTAATAAAGCCCACAGATGCAAAAGCTTATTCTGCTCCATCACCTTAGAAGTGCATGGGAATAGCTTTACAAATGAAGCATAATATCTCTGTTACATGAGACAGAAATTGAATGTTTGGAGACAAATTTCCCCAGTAAAGGATACACCTTACATTCACCTGTAATTAGGAATAAAGGATAACAGGATTACAGGCTCCCTTAAAGAGGGAATAGTGTTGCACTTGGTAGGAAAAGACAGATCCTTTCTTATCTGAAGAAAGTGTAACCAAGTTTATTTTCTTCCACAGAACCCAGCTGAGTACTCAAAATTAATATTGAATGGAGAGCAACAGAGCCTTCACTTCACCCTGCAACATCAAGGATTGACTCTTGCTTTTAACTACACTGTGAAGGAAAAATCAGTATACAGCTTAATTGTTTTTGAGGCAGAAGGAAGCCTATCAAGCCGCTTAGTGAGTGTGGGAGTGAAGTGTAAATACAGTATTAATTCAATGGCTGTGATGCTACAATGGGGTAATAGGCTCATTAATTCATTTGCTCAGTTGCAATGTCTGTCTGATTGCTCTCAGATGCTCTAAACCTGACTTTTTAGCTAGAGGCACTGGATCTGTACACATTTCTGCTGGTTGATTAATAGAGGCGTTGTGGCATCTGAGAGTTTCTGGGCACACTTTAATCCACTGTGTGCTGCAGTGGGAGAGCAGTGTCATGCCTGCTAGGCAGCAGAGCTGGAGAAGGCTGGGGAAACAGAGCCAGAGATTTCCCCCCGAAGATGATTCTATAAAGCAAAGATGTTAAAGAGGCTCTAGGGCTGGCCATGGAGTAAAAGCATCAGAGGAATGATTCTGGGTTTAGTTATTGCAAGGGTTTAGTGAAAAAGCACAGAAGGCCCATTTGTTTTACTGAACAGAATAAATGATTAAGCTCATTTCAGGCTCTGCAGCAGAGCTGGCTGTATTTGGACTTCTGTGTATTTCTGCAACAATCAGAGAGGAGCATATGGGATGTGTAGGGCAAATTCTGGTATGTTTTATGCGTAGCTGTGTCCTAAGAAGCTCTCTTGAAATGAATGGTGTTATTGCACATTGTGGCAGGTGTGTAAATACCATCACAATCTGTCCTCATGCTAAAATACCCATTCTCGTTGTAGTTCCTCAGCCTTCTACCTTGCAGGGTAGCCACAACAAGCATTCAATATTATGTAGTAGAAATCATATAACTGCTTTCCAAAATTAATTTAAAGAATTTATTTTGTCATAACACTAAGGTTCTTTGCTGATGATCAAACTTTACACTTTGGAGTCTGGGGCTCAGTATCACACAAAATTAAGTTTCCCTGTGACCCTGATGGCTGTGTGCTGTTTCCTTAAGAAATGGATACTTGTACAGTGGTTTTCATACAGTCCTTAGGAAGCAAAAGTCTGCAACAGGCTTGGAGCATAGCAATCTCAGAGCTTTAGTACTGTGCTGCCCCAGCTGTCTAGACTGTGCTTAAATTAATGCCCACCCCAGCACAGGCAGGCTCCCATGTGCTGGGAAACAGCTGTGCTCTTGGGTGATGTTATTGACCTGTCATTCACAGCTGTAGATAAGGGAGATGTGGAAGACAGTGTGGTAAATGATACTGTTCCAGCACTGCAACACAAGGAAAGCAATGCCAGCATACTGCTGTGTTGTAGAGCTCACCCCTGAGTAACCTCCTTCACTGCTGGGTTTGGCCCACTCACTCAGGTGGGAGTGCTTTCCTGGAAGGATCCAATCTGAAATTGGTTTCTTCTCCTTTGTGGGCTGTCGAGTAGGCAGGAAATGAATTTGAGAGCTCTGGGGATCATCAGTGAAAACGAGTAATAATTTGGCTGCTCTGTCTGCAATGAACTAGAGTATTCATCCCCATGTATCTCCCATGGAAAAAAAAAAAGTTGCCATATATTATTTATTGCTCTGACATTTATTATTCACTGTGGCTATTTATTATTTAGGGCATATGTTATTTGTGGGTAGCATATTACTCTGAAGTACAATAGGCATTTTATAGATATACTGAAATTCTGGATCCTTGGTCTCAGAAACTCAGGGTTTCGCATCAGGATAAAAGTGCGGAGAAAGGGCCAGAAAAATTTTAGAGAGCCAGTTTCCAAAAGTCCCTTTTGGCTTACCTGTGTTCCATCTGTGGGCAGTGCAAATTGAAATTGCCCTGCCATCTTCAGTGGACATGGCACCACTCTGGATTTCTACCAGCCAAGAGCTTTGCTTTGTGTTCTTTTTTTGTGCCATACCACGTCCAGGGCAAGTCTGTGTCTTAACTGTGTTTTTTCTGCATTGTACACCAAATAGGTTTCTCCAAATGAATGTTGATTAACTATCTAGCTGCTGCTCTAGCTGTGGTCTCCAGGAGAGAGACTCTCACTCCCCAGTGTGCCCACCCAGATTGCCATTTCAGGGGTCTGCCTGCAGAGACCATGAGCAAGACTGTGAGCACAAACAAGCTCAGTGCATCTTGGTTTCTCCTGCTCTCTGCCTGCATATTACAACAGTTGAATCTCTTGAGTATTGAGGATCAGGGAAAGCATGAGTGATGCATGATGATCAGTATAGTAACCATGTAGTTCCTCTCAGCTTTAGACTTCTGTGAAGTCTATGAATATAACAAGAATCAGGGTCTGAAAGTTAGGCAGTTGCAGATTTTGTAGGAGTAAGGCACTCAAGTTTAGTTGTAACTAGTCACTGAAAGATGCTAATGTGAACAGTGCTCTCTTGGTATCTCAAGATGAAGACAAATACTTTTTTGGAGGGTGTTACATGCCTTAGTAGAAGGGTGACTGGCTGAAACTCAGTACCCTTTGTTACAGAGGGGAGATGAGGAGAAAAGGTATGATCTCATCTTAAGCCCTTGGAGGAGACAAAATTTTGCCATTGGCTTCACTGTAGCAGGGCTCCCCATCTGTGGCCTGATGTAAAGCTTATGTGAGAGTCCCGTTAATTTCCATAGGCTTTGCAGCACATGTGTAACTCTGCAGACACCAGTATTGTCTGCCACACATTGTTGTAAGGCAGCATTAATAAATATGTTTGATGTGTTTTTTCTTCCCCTCTTTAGATTACAGACTTGGAAGCAAAGCCAGAAAATGGTTTGGCAGCTGTTAGGTAGGAATGGCTTTTTTTTGAGGATTTGGCGGTGGTTGGGTGAGGGAAAGTGCTTTTGTCTAATGCATCTGTATGTAACATAGCCCAGATGTTCTCGGGTTGGAATCTAGTCCGCACTTCTCATGCAAGACTCGAGTGTCAGCTGTGGAGGCTTGACAGAGTGTCACCTCCCACATGTGCCATGCAGAGCTGAGAACTATTGCTGCTCACTGCCTGGGATAGTCTGGGCTGAGATGGCAACATAAAAGAGCTCCTTCCTTGGAAAAGTGGCAAATTCATCTCACTGATGAAAGGGAAGAAGCAATTTGGATAGGAGCTGTTGCCATGTCCTTTGCAAATTGGCCAACCCGTAACATTCACCCAAAGTCACGCACAAGTGTCTCCAAAATTGGATACAACAACAATTTTACATCCTCATAAACAATTGGGCATTGGGCTCTGCTTAGTACACTCTTCCTAATTTGAGCTACTCCATTTAGTCCATGAACACTCCTGTGCTGGTTTGTGCTGGCTGCTGCAGTGCAAAAGATGCAAATTAAAAAAAAAAAAGAAGATTCCAGCTGGACATTCTAACAAAACAACAAAACGAACCCACCACAAAAGCAAAACCAAAAAACAACCAAACAAAGCAAACCTTAAAAACAATGACCAACCCCTTTATCTGAAACCTGTGAAGACCCAGTAGGAGAGCAGTATCTCTTCATAGCCCTGTGCTTGTGAAGGTTGCTACTGACTGAACACCTTGAAGACTTGATTCAGTCAGAATTGGTTTATATTTTCTTGTGGAGGTTTTTGACAAAATCCCCAGACTTTCCCATTTACAAATTGTTAAGAAGTTTCACTAGGAAGAAACTATTTTTTTCCTAAAAATTTAATTTGTTAAGCGCTTGACTAACTTCAGGGATTTTACCCCCATTTAAAGAACTGAAAACCAAAATATTTTAAAACATAGATCAAAGGAAAAATATTTGGTTTTACTAACAATTTTCAAATGGCTAAAAGGAAACTGTCTTTTGTCTATGAAAAAACACCAAACAAACCATTCCCATATAAGTTTTAGTTTTGATGAAGAGATCTTATTTTGCTAGAAAACTCTATCCGACTGGTAAAAACTCATGGTGTACCTGCTCATCAGGATACACAGCTTCAAGTTTCCTGTGGTAGGCTGAGGCTCTGTCTTCTCACACAGCCATAGAACAGACACCATAGAGTCATAGAATGGTCTGGGTTTGAAAGGAACTTGAGACCACCTTGTACCAACACCCCTGCAATTGGCAGGGACACCTCCCACTAGACCAGGTTGCTCAAAGCCCCATCCAACCTGGCCTTGGACACTTCCAGGGATGAGGCATCCACAACTTTGCTGTTTCAGTGTCTCACCACCTTCATAATGAAGAGATTCTTCCTAAAATCTAACATAATCGAACCCTACCCTCTCTCAGTTTAAAGCCATTCCCCCTTGTCCTTTAACTCCATACCCTTGTAAGAAGTCCTTCCCCAGCTCTCTCATAGGACCTCTTCAGGTACTGAAAGGTGCTCTAAGGTCTCCCTGGAGCTTTCTCTTCTCCAGGCTGAACAGCCCCAACTCTCTCATCCTGTCTTCATAGGAGAGGTGCTCCAGCCCTCTGATCATCTTCGTGGGCTCCTCTGAATTTGCTGCAATCTTTGATGGTCTCTGAGATTGGATTGCCTGGAGGTTCTAGACCACAAAAAAGTGAGGGTCACTTTTCACAGGAAAGAGAGTAAGAGGGTAAAATTATGCAACAGGGAAACAAATCTTGTATTGAAAAACTAGGCAATGAATCAGACAAATATTTTGGTAACTTGCAGGGAGACTTTCATAACCTTATGGAATTACAGAATGTTTTGGGAGAGTAAGCAAACTTCTAAAGTGTCTACTATTATGCTTCTCCTGCCCTGTCTGACAGGTCAATAAAATATGGTTTCTTTGCAGATTCATTAATGGTTTGAGCCAAGATGTCAACCTCACTATTGATAGCAAAAGGTTCATTGCTGTTCAGAAAAACTACAGTGCTTCTGAGTACTCGCTGCTGGAGAGGGACATGTAAGTCTCCTTCCTGAGCTGAAGGTCCTCACTGAGGCATTTCCTTGGATACAAAGAGGCTTTTCTCGGTCTAATAGCAAAACCTTCATTGCTATTGTCTTGGCATGTGGTTGTGGGGACAGATGTTTGTAAAAAGCAGAATTATCAGCTCAGTGCGGGGCAGGTGCTCTGGGCCACTTGTGTGTGTGCAGAAGTTTTTATTCACATTATGTGGGGGCCTGGAGGGAAGAGACTGGCTATTCCTGTGCATCTGTCAGTGGAGTAAGGTGGGGCATGGTAAAGTCTCCTCTGCCATTTCATGCTTGCTTTATTTTGTTATTCTCTCAGGCCCGAGCTCCTGGTGTTAGGGTGCTTTCAGGGAAAGGCCAATCCATATTCCATGCTACAATGTGTTGGTATGTGGGCTGGTAACATGAAGTAGCATTACGTGGCTTTGCAGGCTGGGCTTGTTAGACACGGGCTCCATATGGCCTTGGTTTGGCAGCACTGGAGTTGGCTCTTGTAGGGTATTTCTAGCATTTCCAATGTTTCAAAACAAGCTTCATGTCTTTTCTCTGCATCAGCTCCATCCAAAATATTTATTGCTGCAATTTAGTAGGATGCAGCAGCCATTGTGGCAATGCTGCTGAGCCTCTGTGCCATCTCACACATCCAAAATCAGAAGAACAAATATGCAGGCTGATTTGCTCTACTAAAAGTAAACAAAGTGGCTTCTGGGTGCACATCTCTGAGTTCCTGTTGACTGCTTGTCTGGCCTACAGTTCCTGAAGAAATGGAACAAATTTTGGGAGGAAAATAAACCTGAGGGGGAAAAAACAAAATAAATCAGCACTAAGAAGAAGAAGAAACCATTTAAAAATGTTAGCGTGGTTGTTAGGTGAATTCCAGTCAGTGTCTAAGTGCTTCTGGAAGGATAAGATGGCAAGAACTCCTAGTGATTGTCTGATGTAAACACTACTGCATCTTTGCATCTTGCATTCTCCCTGCTCCATTTCAGGGGCATGTTGGATAGCTCTGCTCTGTGTTCTTTGTTTGGGGAACTAACTGGGAAATACTGTCCTTCATCCTTTTATCTAGATATAACAATGGAAAATGCATAACTGAAACAGGAGAGTTCCCCCTGGAGCTGGGGCTGCTTGACTTCGGTGCCTCATACACTGTTGTGATAACTAATGTAAGTGTTCCTATGATGGTTACACACTCCTGTTCTACTCTCTGGCAGTGCTGTTGTTCTTGTGTTGGTGGCTCTCGCTTGCTTTGTCCACTCTGTGATCCCTGGGCAGTAGCCATCTGAAGGCAGTCCATTATGAAAGGGATAGTAAAAGGTTTTGGTACCTGCATCAGCAAGGTGGGTGTGTATTTGTTCCACCTTACGCTGTGATCATGTCAGATTACATGGGTTAAAAAGAAGTAAAATCTTTCCCTGGATAGAAATCCTCCATAGAAAATCATGTGATCTGTGGTTTGTGCTCGTCTCATGCCATGCTCAAGCAGTTAACATTGACCCAGAGCACTGCAAAGAGTTATTACCATCTGCCAAGAGCTGACTCTGCTTGTGGTCTTTAAAAAAACTGTACCTGGTAGGGCCTCACACCCAAAAACTGCAGAAGCAGTCTGCTCTATCCTCACATTTAGCTTACTGAGCTAAAGACTGATCTTCCAAGATTTGTAGATTATGCACAGGGGGAAGAGGGACAACGTCTTGAGGGAGGAGGTTGGTGAAGTTGTACATCTGTTTCCTCCTCTCACTGTCTGTACAGCTAATTTGGAGCCTAGCGTAAAGTCAAGGCATGGTTTTCTGAACAGCCTAGCCCTTATGGGCTCTGAGCACTGCTGAGAGGGTGGATTCCTTTCCCTGCCTGCCAGCCTCTCAGACACACTGCTTCAACCCTGGTCCAGCTGGCTGGAGCCACGGAGATGAACGTGATCAGCTTCGTTCCCATTTTAACCTTTCCACCACAAAGGCACACAGACAAACTGAGTCTGACAGGACACACTGCTAAGCTGCCCTCTGAGACTTTGGCTACTGCGTTGTGATGAGCAGAGCAAAGTGTTGTCAGCTACTCCCTGGCAGTAGCATCTCCCTGTTGGGCAATTAATGGGAGCTGTTCACGTCTGCTGGGTCCAAATACGTAGGAGGAAAAATATAGCCGAGAAGCACCTGGCATTTTTTTTTTTTCCAATTCCAGTAGCTGGAGTGGGATGTACAGCCCTGAAGGGAACAAGCAGATGCTGCCATCTGTGAGTGCAGAGATTTATGTACATAAAACACACACATTTGAAGTGATGTTGGCCAGACCCTTCTTCCATGGCTGCAAGCCTCTTTCATCAGCTGAGAAACCAGATAGAGAAGTTGCATGAAAAATATTACACTAAGAAAATTTCCCCAGAGCCTCTGGTAACACAAGAGTCAGGGCCAGCTGAGGTAGATGTGTCCCATGTCACTGTGGCCAAGGATTCCAGTTTGTGGTCCCATCTGCAAAAGTCCCTGCTATAGCCCTGGCTGCTCAGGGTGGCAGTGTGCCTCAGTCCTTCTGCACCCTGTGCTAAGTACTTTAATATTTTTGAGCCTCTGTTTTTCCATATCTCTCTCTGTGGTTTCTGCCTTCTGTAGAGAGTTAGTTTGCTTGAGGCCAAGATCACTTTTAATTATTGGAGTGATTTGTACTGAGCCCTGCTCCTCTGCCAGGAGTGCCATATAGAAGAATCAAGAATACAATATATTAGTCTGCTAATGTAGCTGAACTGTGAAACTTAAATCACGGGGGTGCTGCCTTCTGCCCAGCCTTCCTCACTGTGCAGTTACAGCATGGTGCTTGTGACATTTCTTTATGGGCTAAAGAGCAATGCACAGCTCTCCTCTCACCCCTTTTAGCCTGCTGAAATAGTCTCTTGATTTCCCTCCCTGGCAATGATTGGTGATTAAGAACATCTCATAAACATCCCTTGTATTTTCCCAAGTACTCTCCTTAAACACAGGGCTTTCTGCCTGAAGTAATTTCAATCTAGTGTTTTCCTGGCTTGTAGTCCAATCTCTCTCAGCCTCTGAGCCTCTGCATCACAAGGAGTATTAATTACAACTGGGAAAACAAACAAAAATAATTAGGAATACAGGTACTGTAACTATCTGAATATATCTGATATGGAGCAGTCTTTGCTACTCTTGGCATTCCTGAGCTGAATTTGTTTGGGTGTCAGTGATATCATTGGGAAGTTGTACAGTGCTGATAAAATGGGAGTAGTGACCACATGGATGCAATGAGCACTTACCCTGTCATCCTTTTTTGACCTTGGGGACAGCAGCAGGTCACAGGCTCTGCACTGGAACCTCACAGGCTTTTCCCAGCCCCACTACAGAAGACAACTTGTTGGTTTGCAGTAATTCAGGGAATTCTTGTGGTACCTGAATGAGCTGGAATGCTTTCATCCTGCTCTTTCTGCCCTGTGCAGCAGGAGTCACCCCATTCCCAACAGGCTTGGAAATGGCAGGGTTGAGAGCCATAGTTTGCTTCAAAGGCAGAGCTTTTTTTCCACCTTTGCTTAAAACTTTATTTTGGTATATTTCCTGTTGTTGTCCAGGCTAAGAAAGATCTGATGTTTCAGCAGCTAATCAGTGTGCCTTTATTTTCCTGATAGGTTTCTGGAGGTACTGTTGAGACGTGGAAGTCAGAAGACATCAAAGCCAACAATGTCCATATGGCCTGGCAGTTACCACAATATTTATTGATATCTGCTGGGGAGGTGATGTTCTCCATTACGGGTCTGGCCTTCTCCTATTCTCAGGTACTCCACTTAAAGATAAGGGCCTTACAATTAGACTTCAGGATTCATTCCTGCATCTGTGATTGACTTGTCATACCTCCTTTGACATGACACTTACTAACAATGTTATCTGTCCTTCAGCTGAAAGTGGGATTATAGCACACCTTGCTGGGTGCCCTCAAGCTAAATTAATTCATATTCTGAAGGTACCTGTTCTCAGTGATACTTGGAAATCTCCTTTTCTGGTAAACCTGAGAACACAGAACAGAACTGGATAATTAACATGAAAGCTCTGAATAGTGTAATATCAGGGTTTTCTCCTAGTGAAGGATTTTTCAGTGATATAAAGGCAAAGGTATCTCAAGGGCTATAGGGTGGCATGAGGGCTTGGCACATGCTTTAAATTGAGAGACTGAAGGGGTCTAAACATGCAACGTTGTAACAAGGGAACAAGGGGTCATGAATGTGCAAGGACTGTTTGATCGTTGTTTGGGGAGGTTTCTGAGAAGAGAGGACTGAGACATTACATGGTCGAACAGCTACTGAAGTTACTCAAATTTATCCCTGGAGTAAAGTGCAGATGTTTATTAATGAGGATGATTAATACAGTGGGATGATCTGTAATGGGATGTGAAAAATTTGTCCTCAGCAGGAAATTTCACATCAAGATCCAGTCTCTTTTCCAAAGGTGTACAGCCACACGGCACCAGACTCCAAGCTGCAGGGCTTGTGTGGCTCCTTGGACGTCCTGATCGTACCATTTCAGATGATGCAGGTTGGAGATGACCAGGATTCAGCTCTGCAACAACAGCATCTCCTGCTTCTTCATGTGTCCTCCTGTCCATGTTTTGAAAGCTCCTTGTATGCATGCAGTTGTTGAGATTAACCACAGATTAACCACTCCACACAGAGGAAATTCCACCATCTTCTCCTAGGCTGAGCCCAGTGACACCTACACTGGGCAGGACACCAGAGGGTGAAGCAGGGCCGAAGGGCACAGCACAATTCCCACTGATCAGGCCCTTCTCCTCTTTTCAGTCTCCAGCCAGCATGAAGTCGGTGCTGCAGGCAGGCTGGCTGCTCACGGTGGCTGTGGGGAATACCTTTGTGCTCATTGTTGCCGAGGCTGCACCAATGGCACAGGTATGGTTTGGCTCTTGAAAGAGAGATAATGCTTTACAACAGGCTTCTGGTGCTTCTGGATGTCCGTGTCCTCGAGACACATCTCTGCCCAGCCCCAGACTGCTGCACCTGAGTGACAGCAGCCCACCCTGAGCTGCCCCCCAGCCCCTGCTCAGTGGGGCCCTCAGTGGTGCTCCCCTGGGGAGCACTGGCCCTCCCTGACCCTCCCAGTGTCAGGAAATAGCTGACCTGCACTGGATAATGCTGCTGGAGCTCAGCTCTAGGCAAGCTCGCTGTGTTTGGACCTGGAGCCTGGACACAGTGGCAGCCACAGGTTGAGTTGCTCACTAGGAACAGGAACAGTGGGCATTCAGCTCTTCCTCAAGGTTCTCACTTGGGAATCCTGCCAGGCCAGCTGTCTGTGGCACCCCTGAGATGTCAGGCTTACAGAGGGAGGTCATGGTGCAGAGGTAGTTTAATTCAGGCTGTGAAATTTCTGGGATGATGCCATGAAGGTGTGAACTGGGGCTTGTTTCTGGGCAGCATGAACCCACCTCTCCCAAGAGAATCTTGTAGGCAAAAAGCCCAGGTAGATATGTTCCAGTCAGGACAGATTTGTAAGAAAAGATTTAATGAACACAACTCAATCTAACTGTTTTGTTTCAAGATGTATCACACATTTGTAATTACATAATGTGTACAAGCATTTACCAGAAAACAGAATGAGAAAGTTTCTATCTTGTGAGCCATTTTGGAAACTAAAAAGTAATTTTCACCCAGCTCTTCTAAAAGCACTTGTAAGTGCAGAGATGTCTTCCAGACTGAGTCTGGGGTCTCCTGACCTGCTGTTCTTTTTTCTTTCCTAGTGGGCTGAATTTGTCTTGTTCACTGTTCTCCTCTTTGCTGTGTGCATTATTTTCTCCATCATGGGATATTTCTATGTCAGTGTGGATCCAGAGGACCTAGAAGAAAAAGAAGAGAAGAGAGAGACCTCAAGCAGAGGAAACATGATTGGTCTTGTTACTCAGAAAACAAAGCTCTAACACATCACGGGTTGGGATTTTTTTTTTTTTTTTGTACTCAGTTATGAGATGGTAAAAGAAGGGTGGGGACAGTGTTATTTTATTTTAGACCACTGCAGTCTTTATTTCTCAAAATGTAGCCACCTTACAAATGGGACCAAATAGCCCTCTATAAAACAATGGGGCTCCTGAAATCAGAGCAAAACTCCCTGGGAAAGCTCCTCAGGTATTAAAAGCCCTTGTTAGTAATTACAGTGTAATTTAAAACCTGCCCATCTTTTTAAGCATGGAATGCTTTCCTATGATTTTGCCTTAAACATATATTTAGGGCAGCAGGGAGGAAGGGTGGAAGGAATGCCATATGACACAAAAATCTGGAGATGTTAGAAGAGAAGAAAGAGGAAAAACTAGTATAGGATTTAGTGAAGAATAGACATTAGTGACAGAAGAATTTTTAATGCTATCATCAAGGGCTGTAAGGGTTACACACAGTCCCAAAGGATTTCATCATGTAACTCTCCTTATGAGTACTTCATCCCATTATTCCATGTTATGAATGGTTCTGATTTATGATTTTCACCTTCAGGCTCAGAAGTAATAACAGGGAATTAAATTCTGCAGGCTAAAATATTCCCAAAACACTACTGACGAAGACAGGCATGCTACCACCTCTCCAATACCCATTTTTTTCCCTAGAAGTTTTTAGCAACTGATGGTGTTCTTTGATTAGACATGATTAGAGAATTGGTTTATGCTTTCTTATTTCAGAATTCCAGACAGTTATTTGCCATCTTCCTATACATTAAGCCTTTATTGGGCATTTCCTTTTACAGCACCTGTCACTGCAAGTTAGGATATGGCTGATTTCTTATCTCATGCCTCAGTTATTCCCCACTGGGAGACAAGTTGCAGCAGTTTCTATAAAATTCCAGGCATCCTGCAGTGAGTTATTTACAAGGATGCACTTTATCATTTTTTCAGTCTACAAGAAGAGGCCATGGCATATGAGATTTTTCTTTTTCCTCCTTGTTTTTCTGTCTCTACCAAACTTTGGATATAGCAATTTTACTGGAATTGTGATATAATTGTCTGATTTTCCTCAATTGCATGAAGCTGTGATTTCGTGTTCTGCATAGGAGTAATTCAACCACTGCTGATCTAGTAAAACTCCTGAGAGAGTCCCTGCCTTCCTCTGTCACTTCAAGGCCACAGTTGTAACAGGTATGACCTAATTTAAAACAAGGTTGTCAATAAGATCTTCAGGTTCACAGAGAATAGGTTTTAAATTATGCTTTCCTTTTCCATCTTGGCATTGGCCATAGGTGGTCGCTAATACTTGGGTTCAGGAGATCACAAAATACATGTTTGATTTAATTCCTCTTCAGGACAGTACTAGGAAATACACTTAGTTTGACACTTCAGCTCTTTTGATGTGCTGCCCACTTGAGCAACACTGAGAAAACACAGCTTTTTGGTTTCTAACTCACAGATTGCTCCCTCTGCTTCATGTCCTAAATGGTCATGGACTTCCACCACTAGTTCTGCATAAGCTCCTGCCTGCTGTGAAGTAGCATCTGGGCTTGTGCCAGAGGGGGACCATGGTCTCATCAGATAAATGAGAACAGGCTGCAGATGTGCACGCAGGAGCACTTGAGGTGGTTTAGTACATGCAGAGACATTTATTAAGCTGTGGTGGCTGGATCCGCGCAGCTCAACCCTGCAACTCCATGGGGAATGAAAGGCATTGAAAGCCACCTATTAGGTCATCCAACCTGCTTCTGAGAAGCCAAGTGAGGATTATTCCCCTCTGTTCTTTCTGGTATTGTTCTCCTGCTGTGATTCTTTGTGTGGGTTCTTTCTCCTCCAAGCGTTGTTGTTTTCCTAATCCCATTTTATGACACACTGTGAATCGGCTCAGAGGCTGCTGAATCATTCTGCTGCGATGCTGTTTGACCAGCTTCCAACTTGAAGCACTAATAGAAAGCATTTCTTCCTCCACCCACTGCAAACAAAACAAAAATCCCCAAACTGAAGGAATGGCCAGGCTCCAGTAACCCTGAACAAACACAATTTAGAATTATTGGAGCATTTAATTTTTATAAGCCTTGAATTTGGAAGTATGTTGGGGTTTGAGGGCATATGTGGTGAAGAGACAATTCAAAATTATTGAAGCACTTTCCTTGGGAAGCACTTGGTAAGCAGTTCAAAGTTGCATGAGGGAAAGCAAGATATCCAGATCTCTAAGACTACATATGCTTAAGAACCTCTTGATTTTTTTTTTTTTTTTTTTTTTTGTTTTATTTCCTTATTGGCGACACTACCAGAAGCTGTCACAGATTCTGAGCTTAATTTAAAGAAATCCTTCCAAACTCATAAAAGATACATTTAGGATGTCATCTGTATCTGCTTTTTAGACTCCTGATGCCAAATTGCCCCTTTCCAAACATCTCCATGTTCCAAACCATCACCATAATGCTGGGGGAAGGAAAAATTGCAATTCACAGTTGGGAAGGTTATGAACAGGAAGGCAATGCTATAAATAAAGTGCTAACATGAGGCTGGGGTCTGCTTCTCCCAAGACTTGCTCGAGGGACTGTAAGGCTCTGTTCACATTCCTCTTAGAGATGAACTGGTTACTTCTTCCCACCTACTCACCATTACCTATTGGAAGCTTTTTCCTTCTCTGATCTGCCTGCTTGGTTGCTGGTATGATCCTTTCCCACTGCTTCAGCTGCAGTTGTAGTTTTGCTAAATTGGACCCATTTATTTGGAATGCACCAGCAGTTTGGAGGGATTTCCACTGGCATGCTCACAACCAGCCAGGAGCAGGCTAGGGGCTGTAACAATGAGCTGCCCCTTCTGTAGCTGGAGAAGGTGGAAAAATAGCACATTCTGCATAGCACTCCTCCAGTTTTAGAGCCACAAGTCCATCATTGGAGGCCTTGCATCACTTTCAAATGTACTCAAGACTGGATCAAAGGTTTGGGACTCGATTCCATGGAGTAGTGAGGTCTCAGGGTTTTTCTTCCATATGGTCAGCTCAGAGATGGGGCCATGTTCAGCTCTTAATACCCAATTTTAGAAAAATATTCTTTATTCCTCACAACTCTTTGCTTTAGGATCACAGGGAGGATCCGAAGTAGTGATAGTATATGTAAAGCTGTATGAACCTCTATAGAGAAATAGCAGCCTGCTGCCTGTCCAACTTCACCTGTCACTGAAGATTCTCAGCTGTTGGTGAAGCTTTACCTGGCACAGATGAGGAAAAGCTCACACCAGCTGACCTAGAGAAATCATCCTCTCCAGCTGAGGGACAGGGAAGAAGAGATGGTGGGGAACTGTAGATGTGTTGCTCCAAGAGCAAACCCTCTTAGAGATTGTAGGGGTTTGGCTTTGCTCTGCAAGTATGTGTGTTTATCTGGTTTTATGAAGGGTGTTTTCTGAGAAAGATCTTTTTTTGCAGAAAATTTCCCTTCATTTGCACTGGCTCTTGCCAGTTTTCCCCTTAGCAGGTTGTAACCGTGACGAGTGTTATTTCCAGTTTTGCATGAGATAAGCATAAAAATGAGATTTCAAACTCAGCAAAAATAACATCTTGGCTGTCGGTTCCTTAAATTTACCTCCTCTTTCTGAGGCAGTCAAATGCCTTTAGGTAGCAGGTTTGTTTGTGCAGCTCAAGAGGCTTGCATCTTTCTTTTCTTCACTCTTCCTTTCACCACAATCCCAGAATTCCAGAGGATGAGCCCTGGGAGGGCTGCATGGGACTGGCTTGGATGCCGCTGGTGTGTGCTGTCAGCACTGACTGGGAAGCAGGAGCTTGGCCAGGTCAGGAGCTAGTTTCTCTCTGGATACCCAAACAGGGCCTGGCAAAGTAGACTGAGGCAGGGCTGGCCCTGGTGGAAGTTGTGGTTTCGTGAACAGTGACCTGGATGTGAGTTTTATTGTGAAAGGAAAAGTTTTCACTTTGCTTGGCTGAGGTGTGAGGCAAGGAGACTGCAGACTGATGGGCAGGAAGGAAAGCAAGCTGTTTGGTTAAGGTCTTCCCAATTCCTCAATGAACAGCTGAGGTTACATTGAATAATTGCAGAGAATATGAAATGAGAGAAGAGGAAAACGCAGGTGATTAAACAGTGAATGACTTCAAGTCTTTCAGAAGAACAGTCTCCTAGCTGGTGGTGAAGGGCCATCAGGGGAGATGGTCACCCATGGCTTGAAAATGGGTTTGGCATTCCAGAGTACTGCAAAAACCAGCATGAAGACCAGCATTGGTGGGTCTGCAGTGACCAGAAGAGGAGGTAGGTGGCTGTGCCCCTGGCAATGTCCCCACCACCTATGGGAGCCACCACCTTGGCTTCACCCTTGGGACAGAACAAACAGCTGAATGGGTATTACAGATGTGATTAGCACAGGAGGGAGAGCTACAATTAGGGGTGGTTAACAAGTTTTAGCCAGGGTGATATGCAGAAGAATAATCTCCTTTTTCCCCGCATTGAATTTCTTTGCTGAGCTACAAGAACCACTTTCTAGCACAAGCTGCTTAAACTTGGGAGTTCAGCTCCATGGCAAATACCACAGCTGCTGAATTTTGGATGGTACCAGACTCTGCATTTCATTATCACTACATTTGTTATTGTGATACAATTTTGAAACAGCATTTAAGAGATAAGTCTGGTCCCAGATGCTGACAGATCTGGCCAGGGTTTTGCATGTTGATAGCTGGATTCACTAGCTGTTGGTAGCTAGTGTTTCACGTTAATGTGTGTGATAAACCTCTTATGTAAAAGTAGATGTGGGGCCTTTATAATTCTGCAGCAATTTAGAAAAAAAGCCCCAAAGTTCCACATGAAGCTGGCTAAATTTGAACTGTGGCATTGCTTCCTTGAGGGAGCTTCCCATGTTCTTTGTAAAGCAGGGACTCCCATTCATGTCCTGCAAAGTGCTCCCCAGAGGGACAAAAATGGGGGACACAAACATTTTGCCTTGAGAAGGGCTTGTGTTGCCTAATGGAAATTGCTTGAAAGAAAATATTGCTTAAAATCCCTCCTTCCTCACCATCTCAGGTGGATATCAAGGAAGGAAGCTGTTTCTTATTGAGCTTTGAATCAAGGAGTTGCTGCGTCTTCTCAACGTCTTCTCATGCTGTGTTTTGCCAGCAGATCAGCATTAACCTGGCTCTAGCACCTGTAGATCAGAAGATTGTCAGGAAGAAGAGCAGCCACGCTGCAGGCTCCCACAGTCAGCTGATCAACTCTGATCTCTTCATTTTTAATGAATAGTTGTAGCAGTTATCCTGCAGGGCTCAGTCAGTCAGAATTGCTCTAAATTTAGGCCATAACTAAGGACCTGAGAGAACTGTAATCAACAAGATAAATAGCTAATGCCTCAAAAACCTGCTAAAACACTGACTTAGTGCTTAATTAAAATTTTAATATGCTTACAGAAAGTAAAAACCTAAACCTGAATTTAGCAATTCAGTCAGAGCAATGAGGAGCTGTAGCTGGAATCCACCAATGTGACAACTGGCAGCCAAGATGACGATACACAAATCAAGCAAACATCCCTTTTTAGATTATTTTTTGTCATTGCATACGTTGCTCAGTCCGCTTGGCCTGTCCTGTTCGATCTACTCGTGTGTAAGGAAAAGAAGCTGAATTGACTTGTTGAAGACATGTACCCTCTCCAAGCTGCAGCTTGGTTCTCCTCTTGTTGCAGACTCCCAAGTTAGCTCCAAATGACTCCCTTTGCTAGCAGTCAGCCCCCTCAGTCCCACATGGTAATCTTCCCTCTCCACAAGTCACTGCTCACTGATGACTTTGCTGGCCCTCAGAACCTTGCTTATTCCTCCTCTCATGCAGACTCTTTGCTGACAGCAACACTGTGTTTGCTTGGGAGTTGTCCTGGGTAATGCTGTCCACTTTCCTGCATCCAGAAAAGCTGCTGACCCACAGGAGAACTGTGTCTGGGCAGAGACCACACAGGGTCTGGGTGGTAACAGCATCTGCCCTGGCTGCTTTGGCTCTGGCTTTTTGTCACAACTTCGGATGGCTTGACCCATCTTCTGTAGGCAAATCAGAGCACAGTGCTTATGCAGCATCTCCCTCCTACCTATCCTGTGCCTGGTTGCTGCCCACAGTCTGCCCTTGTGTTGTGCCACGTCAAGCCACAGGGACTTCTGGACCGACACACTGCTGTCACCAGCCCTGGAGCATCCATTGGTGCTGCCTGTGGCCCCAGCCTATTTGCACGTTATTTATGGCCCTGCCCAGCCTGCCAGTTTGCAAGTCTCTCTCCTGCAGAGGAGTGAAAGAAAGCTACACAGGCTGTGTCCATCTCAGCAGTGGTGTCTGGTCAGTGGGCTGCCTTTGCAACCACAGATCTCCAATCAGCATGGACACAGCAGCTAGTGGAAAGGGGCAGCTCCTCTGTCACCAGTGCCTGCTGGTGTCAGTGGGGCTGGCTCTGTGGCCATCCCAGGCTTGGCCTTTTAAAAGTCAGTGTCAGTGTTTTGCTGAGAGCCCTGTGTTATAACTGTGTATTACCATGTGCTGCCAGTCTTCACCTTCTCAATTTTGTGGTCAAGGAGCAGCAAGCTGCATCCTGGCAGGGCACTTTCTGCTCTTTCTTGGTCTACTTGCCCATCCCCAATGACCAGGTCTTGGGTAATAACTGGCATCTCCCAGACCTTGCTGTGTTTATGTACCCACTCACAAATGAAGTTTCTTCAAATGGAAGTGAGTTTTCTTGGAACTCTGACTCTACCCAAGTCTGCTTGGAGCTGCTGATAGCCTTCATGCTGTCCTCACCAAAGAAAGAAACCTCTCAAAGGTGCTGTACCAATATGGACTTTTCCTGCCCGAGTTAGAGGTGAAACAGGCCAGCAGGAATTCATCAGGCACCAGGAGCTGCTGTCTTTCAAAAAAGGCAAACTGCTGTCAGTCACAGTGGCTCCCCACATGCGAGGCCATGCAGTCCAGCTCCTGCTGTGCCCTGAGTTCAGCAGAGGCCAGCAGATGCTCCGATGCCTCTCTGGGTGCTGCAGCTCCCGGGTCCAGCACTGGCCAGCCCATCTGTGTGCCACAGTCATGGGCTGTCAGTGCCAGCTTTGCTTCCTGACACTTTATACAGCCCAAAATCTGCAGAGCAAAGAGAGGACAGCTCCCTCTTTCCACAGAGTGTATTTAATTTGCCTGTTCCTGCTCTTTTCTCATCCACAGCCGGTGTCATCAGCTGCCCTGTTATTTCAGGGCTGACCAAGGACCTGTGCAGTCCCCCCATCTCACCACTGCCTTGGAGCAAGGGGATGTTTGGACTTTCCCACTCTGCCCACCCACAAGCACCTTCCTGGAAGGTCTCCTCAAATTCAGGTCCTCCACCTTTCCAAAGAGCACATCCCTCATGAGACCACGTTTTTAACCAGTCAGTCCCTTTGTGGGGATTAGCCAGCCTGGGTAATATTTGCATTTTACCCTTTGCTGTCTGCTGGTTGTGGATTTACTTTTGAAGCTAATATCAGTGTTTTTCTTTCCATTTGCTCCCCAAAGGTTGTCCTGAGCCACCTGCACTCTCTGTATAAAATAAATAAATGGTCTTGACTGTTTGCAGGCAGATGGTCTATCCATCTTCTGCCAAAACTTTGATAGTGCCATGAAGAATCCCTCTGCACTAATGGTGCCAGCACAGTCCTTTACATCCCTACTGGAGGATTTCTTTGTTCCTCCTTTGCACCTCCCTTTTGTATGTGCTGCTTAAAACCAAAGGGCTTGTGCTCCATTTCTCACAGCCTACAGCACTCCTCAAGCTTCTGTAATGCAGGCTCTGAGTTCCCTCTTCTGTTTGAGCTGAAAACTATTAAAAGCCATTGAGAGCTTCAGAACCAGCTGGGTTTTGTCTAGTAAAGTTCTTTTTTTTTTTTTTTTCCCCACTGTGTTCACATCCATCACTTACAGCTAGGGAGTGAAACACTGCTCCAGTCTTCTCCTGTCAACTCTCTCAGGAGAAGGCTGGGCTTTTAGCTTTTCCATTAAACCCTTATCTTTGATGCCTTTGGTCCTAATGTTCATTGTTCAGCATCCCTTGAAGCCAGGGATTTTGGTTCCTTTCTTTGGGTTTTTGCTTCAGTCTGCTCAGCATTTTGTAGCTGGTGTTACTGTATTACATGTCCTGGGGTACACTGACCTGTTGGGCTGAAAATGAGCAGAGGAGACATACCAGTGTTTTTAAAGATGCAGCTAGACAGAACTTGCTCAACTCTGAAAGTTTTGAGCTTCCTTTCAGCTGGTTAGGGAAGAACAGGCACTTCTCCATGTAAAGGTGTGTTTTCATGTCTACTGCATCCTGCTCTGTCTGGAAGGGGACACTGCCAGGTCAGAGCAGCTCCACCATCCTCCTTTCCTCTGGCTCTGCATTTCCTGGCTTGGATTTCCCTGCTCTTGGCCCTCTCACAGTTGTGATATTCACTCAGAGGTAGATATTGCCTCCAGCAACTTATTTTACCAGTCTCATGTTGTTACTTGTGGCGACACCAATCATGGGATTTATTTTGCCTTTTTAGTCTCCACTGTTTTACCACGTTTCTGCTGTGGTTTCTCTTGATTCAGACTGTCAAGCTCTTGGCAATTTTGTCTTCCTCCTCATGGCTTCCCATTATCAATGCTGTGCTTGGAGTCCAAGTTGCCTTCACGCCCCAGATCTGCAAGATAAGTAAACTTAGAAAATTATTAGGGGAGACTTTGACTGCTCCTGTCTCCATCAAAGACTAGGATTAAATTAAGTCCCTTTGATAAACTGAGCTGATGGGCCAATTTGGATTGCACATGTGGTATGATGAGCCTTGTGGGGTTTATGATTAAAAGACATGAGAGAACACAATTATTTAGAGAGCTACCAAGAGATTGCTGTAGCTCACTAGTCACTTCTTTATCAGAACAAAAGAAGAGCCCAATTCTCCAGGGTGACAGGCAGCTCCTGGGAGGTGTCCGTGAGTCTCTAATTGCTGTGGGAGGCGGCAGTCACGCTTTGATGTGTGCAATAACACTGCGGGGGGGTGCTGGGGAGAAAGCCACTCCGGCCATTTCTGTCCCCAAGGCACTTGGTCCAGCAGCAAAGCCTTCCACACAGGTGGCTTCTTTATCTCTTTTTACAGTTCCTTGGGTTTTTTTGGTTTTTTTTTTTTCCACCATAAACTGCAGCTGCCTTTGCAGCAAGATAGAGCTCAGCTGGGTTTCTTTGCTGGACTGTGATCAAATCCTGACTGCCACAGGGAGCTCAGTGCAACCAGGGCTGCATCAAATCTTCAAGGCTGGGCTGGATCCTGACCCAACAGGAGAAGTCATGTTAGCTCAGGCTCTGCAGCCAGCCCTGAAGATGAGAAATGTCTAACTGGACATAAATGCAATTTTGCCTGTTTTTTTTTTTCTCAGTGTCAGGCTACTGAGTCAGGGCTGGATGGTGTAATTGTAGCAAGGCTATTTTCTCACTTTTTTTTTTTTAAAGGAACATTCGTGCTGCATTTTAATTACAACATTTAGAACATGTCCAAATAGCTTGAGCTCAAATTGATCTTGTGTTTCAGCCAGAAAGCTTGTTTTTCATCTATTATTATAATAAATGTGCTATTGATAATAGTTTAGGTGCAATACAGCAAAGCTTTGTGTTATGCATCAGCTCTGGAGGCTCAAAATTTTCTTATTATCCATTACTGACATGACAGTTTACAAATATTTAACAAACAAATTACCAGGTTTTCCTTGTTCCCTCTTAGTTTGCAGTCTCAGTCCTTTTGACAGCTGCATTCAGGATTAATGATGATCTTGTTTAAGACGATTGTTTGCTAGCAAACAGTTTTATTCTCTAAACCTACAAGTGCAGTAGGAGAACTAACACTGGCACTTCAAATTAAATCTCATCCTCAATGCAAATTTTTTAGCTTTATTCCATCCAGTTGTCCAAAGAAGAAATCGGATTTGCCTGGTAAAGACCTGTTAATAATTTCTTAGGTTATGTAGTCATTTTAAATATAGACACTTAACATGAAGGGCTGGCAAAGGGAGTATTTTTTCTCTGCCAGGCCTGAGCTTGCTGGGTCTATTCAGGCTGTAAGTGTTTTAAAGTCCTTTCTGAGCACAAGCAGGGCAGCAAAGAGACCACCTTGAGCCTCCACGGAAAAGAGAGATCCAGAGGGACAAGCTGGATTTGGTTCTCTGTGAAGTACTGGAAGCAGCACTGGGAAAGATTCAGCCCAGGTCCTGGGAGTGGTAAAACACATCCATGCTTTGCAGCAGCTTCTTCTCCACCTGCTCCAGGTCTGAGCACAAGGTGAAGGGCACAGAAGGGCCTGATGGCTGACATCTGCCTGGGAAGGTTGTTTCTGCACCTGATGGCTGACATCTGCCTGGGAAGGTTGTTTCTGCTGTAGATGGCTGCAGGTGAAGCGAGGAAGGTGCTACACCCCCTGGGAAAGCCTGGGCATCTTCTGGGAGAAAACACAGCACCGGATTAGAGACTGAAAGAGTATGTGAAGCACCCCCTTCAGAGGATGTCCTGGGCACTGGGCCATCCCTCCCCTGTGGTTTCTGATCTTGGGCTTTGCATGCACAATACAGGAATTCACTGGTGTGTGGGCCTGGCTTTGGAGATGAGAAGTGAATTTGTTCTCAAGAAAAATCACTCTTTGTTGGCAGAAAATCTGTGAGTTGGGTTCCCCAAGGGCATAGTGTTTGAAAATCACAGATGATTAAAAGATAACACATTTGAGGGTCAGTTTTGGGGGTTTTGCTTGGGTTTTTGTTGTTGTTGTTTGTTTGGTTTGGTTTGTTCTTGTGGAAGATGTTTGTTTGTTTGTTTGCCTTCTGGGTATGACAAACTAAATGCCACACATAAATTTCTCCACAACTGACCTCGCCACAAATTTTTTGTTTTAATGCAAGAAAATCTGAGACTCTCCTTAAAAGAGGAGGCCTCCCTCCTGAGTTCTAGAAATACCAAATGTCACACTAACAAAAATGACTAAAGTTGGCAAGTCTGAGAGTCGTTTATCATATTGATCTTAAACAAAAATAAGCCAAATCAAACCAGGCTTGATGAAACAGAATAGAAGCATGTTTGGCTTGAAATAATGCGTTAATAGAGAGTATTTCTAAATTTTATTTGATGAGCAATAAAACCAGAGAGTCACAGTGCACACAGTCTGTATGTGCCCTCTGCTAATTGACTATCGTTGTTTGCAATGCAAGCACTCATTACTCACTTTGCCTGGAATCAGTGTGGCCAGCATGGAGCAGCAGGGACAGGGGCACAGCTGAGTATGTCAGCATCTCTGCACATGTGTTTTCAACCCTGGAATAATCCCCATGATATGGACATTTTAGGCTGGTATTCAAGCCTTCATCTCACTTCTTTTTAAGGCTTGCTTAACCCTTTTCCAGTTGACTGATACAGCATCAGTCACAGTAATATGCCAGCTATGATGTTCCATTTAATAGCTACCGAGGAGATGGGTGGCTCAAGGCCCTGAGGTGAGCACAGGCATTTTCCTTGCAAATGCCAGGGAAGACTTACTGACAACAGCAACTTGCAAAATGTGTGGGGCAGCAGCAAGAAACTGCCCATCATTCCACCCCCGGGCACCTCCCAGCTTGAGAATATGCCTGTCACTGGGGTTACATCTGCAGCCTTTTTCTGCCCTGGGGGTCAAAGCTTTGAGGAAAACCATGCTCATGTGCAAGTTTGTGAATTGCAGCTACCAGCTGGACACACCAAGGGTAAACTGGCTCCAGTTACCTGCTTTGCTTACGCCAATTGCCATGTATTACAAATCAAGCCACTCACAAGGAACCAAACTATTAAGCTGCTTTCTCATAATCATTAATTATAAAGATACCATCACTCATGTTTGTAGTCTATGAACTGTCCTGTGATAGCTGATTTACTTTTTTTCAGTTCAGTGATTTGTGATGGTGAGGCTGCAAACAGTGTTGGCAAGTGATTCCCACAGGGATCTGCTCCTGCAGGTCTGAGCTGGTGAATTCCCCTTTTCATGACACAAAGCCAGCACAGTGACCTCGCAGGTACAGATTTACACTCCTCCCATCCTCCTGGCCACCCTGCACAGTCTCTGGGAAAAGCTCAACTCAAATGTGTCCTGCAGGAGAAGGTCAGGTAAATATTTGATACCCTGACAGTTAATTTAGGGAGAAGCTTTCAGGCCAAAAGCATGCTGAGCACCCCAAAACTTTTCTGGGATCCATCACTGTGGGTACTGATTTCTCATTTGCCATCCCTAATGTGTTTAGGTTCAGAGTGGAACCACAGTGAGAGGGGCTCTTAAAGCCCTCCCTGGGCAAAGGCAGCAGCTATGGGGAAAGCTCATGTTTTTTCAGCCCTCTCCCAATTCATCCTGCTGGTGTTCAACCTTCCTTACACACCTCTGCACTTTCCTGATGCTGTGTAGGGCAGCCAAATGGGTCAGAAGAGCAAAAGCCCTTCAAAGCTGCTCATCCCACCAGGGTCACTTGCTGGGTCACATGCATAGTCATGATCTGAAGACTGAGCTTCCAGAAGGGTTTGCCGCCACAGCACCTGGGACAGTCCTGCACTGTTTTCTCCTGTTGCTGCTTTCTGGACAGATGTATCCCAGCTGCTCGGTCTGCTCGGATGTGCACACGAGTCCATGCATGTGATTGGATCACTGATAGATGCTCCACAGCCATCTGGATCTAGGGAAAAAGTGACAAATCTCTCCCCTCCCGCAACCGCCACACCTTCCATGAGATTTTGATGAATGAGATCTTTATTGGCTGCTGGGCTAATTAAATAGAAGTTGCATCAGCTTCTAGCTGACAGGCTTTAATTGCTCCAGAGCAGATTTTCAGAGGACCAGATGAATATGAAAATAAAAGGAAAGACTGTGGATTGGATCCAAGGATATCTCTGACTGCATTGTGCTTCAGCTGGAAGTTTGTTCCACGTTTCCCTGGGAAACTGGGATGGGACAGGGGGCTCCTGTGCTGCAAGAGTGCTGTCAGAAAAGCAAAAATTAACACAGATAACAAAAAGAAAAAAATAGTATCCTGGTTTAGATAAGAATTTCTGGAGTCTTACCTTTGCCCCAGTCTCTAGCTTTGGCTTTGAGCACCCATCCACTCTGTGCTCCTGTTCCAGTTTGTCACACAGGACCAACAACACCTGCCAAGGGCTGAACTGCCTGGCATGCTCTGACATCACATGTATTCCTGAGATTCCTTTTTTTTCCCCCCTCGTGTTTCTTTGAAGTCCAAAGACTGCAAAAAGTGTGTCAGGCATCCAACAGCCCCTGTAGTTAGGCCCAGCCCTGTGTAATTCTGCTGAGAGTTTAGGAGAAAGGTGCTCCCCTCCAGCAACAAGGATGTTGAGACTTTGAGCCTGGCCATTCATTGGTGCTGGTCCTTTGAAGACAAGAGGTGCTGTGTGTGTCCCACAGTGTGTGCTGGCTGCCAGAAAGGGCTGCACAGCCCTCTCAGCCTCTTGCTGCCGTTTCCCCGTGCAGGAGCACGGGAGGGGACTGATTTGCATCTCTCCTCCAGGCTCCTGCCTAAACCTCCAAGTGGGGTATGTGGATGGCTCAATAGGGGAGTCACTGACAGAAAAAGTTTCTGAGTACCCAAGTTTCAGGTTGGTGCAGGACAGAGATGGACCTGGTATACAGTAGATTAAAAAGTTAATTGAAATTAATGACCAAGCCCTCAGTGACTTTAGTGGTGTCATGTTTTCCCCAGTGGACTCTGCAGTCTATATCTAGGCACATCCAGACTAAGAGGCTTGTTCCATGTTTAATTTATGGCATGATGAATGAGTTCTTAGCATACAATGCACTTAATTCCATTTTGGGCTGATTTATGGTGTGATGTGAACTGCACGTGAAGTTTTTAATTCAGTAGGTGGTGACTCTGATCCAGTATATGGAGTGTGACGGAAGAGATGATAAATTTGATTCCAAGGGTGATGCATCAATTTCAGTGTGAAGTGCATCGAATTTATCACATGGCACATTGGTTCCAGTGCATGACACCCCAGCGATGGCAGTGCCAGGCCTGTTAAGTGGGATACTTTCACTGCATCACCAGTGGTCTGCCACATCCACCACCTCCTCAGAAGAAATTGGCCCTTGCTGTTTGTCTTTCATTTGATCTTGCAGGACTTGAAGAAAACCAGAAAAATGGCCCATTAGGTGCTGGTCAAAATACTTGTCTTCAATTTAATACATGCACTGAGTAAGGGCTTTTGATATCCCACCTAATTTCAGGTCTCAGGAAGATGCTGCTCCTCCTGGGAACCTCAGCAACTTGGCTTAATTTTAAGTTCATTTCATGACTCAGTATCTTTGCTTTTAACTCAACGTCTGGCTGATCCACACTGCTGAATGGGGATGTGGAGTTTGAGTCCTCTCCAGGAGATTGGGCTCTTCAACATCTGTAACCTCTGAAAGGTGTTTAAAAAAACCACCCCTGGAGAAAACTCCTCCACCCTCACTACTCACTGGGGATGCTTTTGGGGTAAGACTTCCTGGCTGAAAAAAACCATGTCTTGGTTAGGAGTTCCTAATGGCATTCAAGCAGCAGTTGTTTGGGATTTGACAGACAGGACAGCCCGGCGTGTGCTGGGCACTGAGGGGCTCGAGTACCCACAGTACCCAACCCCTTGCCCATCCCCACACTCCATTACACCAGCACCACTGAATGAAGCCGGGCACTACAGGGCATGGCAAGTCACTGAGGCAGCCAAGAAAGACATGAGAGACTTGATGAGGGGATTTGGTGACAAGCTGAGCAAGAAGTAATTACTTTTCTTCTCTCCTTTTGCTGCCACAGCCTCTGTGGCAGTGAGGATAAATGCAGTGTATTAGCAGCAGTGAGTGGCAGATTCACTGGGCTGCAATTTATATCATTGTCCTCCCCAAAACCTCACTGGAGGGCATTATGAAGTTAGCTTTATAAAGAGGGATAAAATTATGAGAGGGTCACTGGAAAAGTGTTTGGAAACCCTCAGAAGAGAGGCTGTTTTGTTCTCTCCAACTGTCTTGTTGAGCTCTGAGGGAGGGGTAGTGCTCATTCACCAGATATTAAATTCAATCCAGTGAGAAGTAGCAGATGTTGATGTGCCAAGCCTGTCTGCCATGCATAAGGATGTCTGAAAAATCTTCCATCAAAATGTTTTGATTTTTCTTGAAGCAAAAATAAACTCCTACTGGAGAAAAAACAACAAACCTTCAGGGCAGAAAACTTCTGGCTGAGAAAACTTTGTCTTCAGACTGTTGATAAAGGGTTGCTGCTGTCAGAGGGGATAAAGAGGATGTTTTTCATCAGTCATGTTAATCTGATCTATCCCTGCATGCAGGCTTGTGCAGACAGATAAAATAAAACAGATCCTGATACGCTGATGAGCCAAATTCTATCAGTTTCCAAGGGACTTTGAGCTGTCTGGATGGAGAGGCAGGGGATTGATTTGCTTTGAGTTTACCCCCTGGTGAAGGGTGTTAAGCACTGGGAAAGGCACTTGGGCTAACATGCATCTGGTCTGCCTGGAGGGAGCTGTTTGCAGGCTTGGCCTGTGCTCTGTGCTCCCAACACCTCCACAGCAAACAGGTGCTGCTCCTGCTGCTCACAGTCCAGTCCCTGAAGGAAGAGGAAGATTTAAGCCCAGTCTTCCACTCTCCAAAAGGGTTAAAAAGCCCAAACAAGCATATGGTTTACATTGTTTAAAGAGTACAAGGAAGGGAAATGCTAAAAATCACTCCTTTCAATAGCAAAAATGCTCATGAATCTGAACTCGTAGTTCAGCACCACCTTGCAAACAGCTTTGTTCATGACCAGGGTAAGAAACATTGGGTTTGGGAGGTTGCTGTGCCCTGCTCCTCTGTCCCCCAGGCACCCCCTGAGGGGAGGCTTGTGCCCCACAACCCTGGCCAAGGGGACCAGACAGGCTCAGGGATGCTCCCACTGCTGCCCTCCACAGTGAATCTCTGTCTGAGCCTGGCTGGACCCTGCACCAGAAGGGCAGCAAGGAGCATCCCAGCTGAACGGCATGGATCCTGCTCCTGCATCTCAGCCCACTGAGCCCCTGGCACACACACTCCTGCAGGACCATGGAGCAGCCTCCCAGCTGCAGGATGTCTTTAAGTTGTGGAGAGAATTTATTTCTTCATTTATTTGCTTTGCATGGGAGACAAGAATGCTGGTTTATAATGTGGAACAACCATTTTAACTGAGTGAAGTCGGTCCTATAAATCAATTGTCCTCTCCAGAGCACTGACCAGACCCCAGGAACCAGCATTTTTATGATACCTTTCCATGTTACTCTGGGTGGATTCTGGGCCAGAGTCTCAGCTGGTGTAACTTGGCCTCATTCTCCAAATCCAGGTGATTTACATTGTCTAATGCTGCTATGAACTTCTACAAGTCTGACAATCTCAGGTGCCCTAATTTTTACTGAAGAGATCATATGTTGATTCAAGGTGTTTTAAAATACATCTGACTGAGAGAGAGGACACAGGTCAAACTGTATATCCCAAACAAACATGTTTATCACTCTAAAATAAGTCCAGGCCAAAGCACTAGAAGAAAGGAGGTCCCTCTCCAGTAGTATGTACTCCAAAGGCTACTGGTCCCAGTTATCTAGGCCCCCTGGAGGCTCAATTTCCTCCTCTTTGCATTGCTGAGGCTCTCAGCAGACTTGGTGGTTTTTCTCCAAACCCTTTGACTATCATCAACAGCAGGCTGATAGGATGGCTCCTGCCTCCTCCTTGGTTCACTCTAGTCCACTATTTCTTTCCATCCATCCATCCATCCATCCATCCATCCATCCATCCATCCATCCCTCTTTTATTTAGAGTGCAAGATCTTGAGACAGGGACTGTCTTTCCTTTTTCTCTTTATCCCATTTCTTGAGTGGCAGGTTTTTATTGGCTCACAAATACACATAAAGGGAATTTCTGCCCACGATCAAAACGATATAGTTGAGCAAATCTTTTTCCAAGCTGCTTAAGGGTGAGCCCTCACTTCTGATTCAAACTACAGTTTTTAATTTCTGATGGCTAAAATGAGGGGTTTGTGCCTTGTGGGCCACACTGGGCACCCACATGGCATCTCCATCACGGGGTGAGCATCACCACTGGGCAATCTTTTTATCTTCCTATGTGCAGGATCCCTCACATCTCTCATGATCAGATGGTCACTCTGTGCTGTTGGATTTCCTTGAGATGTTTGAGACCTGGGTGATTTGCACCATTTTGTCTCACTCCATTTCCCCACACTGCTCTGCTGTTAATTTTTTTACACAGAGAAGAGGAAAAGAAGATCTGAGGACTCTGAGTGATACTCATCCTCTGCAAACAGAGTGCAATGCACACTCAGGTGGGCATGGATCTGTCCTGGCTTTTGACATGTTTTCTGTGCAGATAGAGCTAGGTTTAGTTTCACCTATAAAATTTCTCATTCACATGAGAGGATGTTTCTGTTAACTGGTAATCCATGATGATGAGTTTTCTGTGAACCATAGGTGCTGGGAGGTTTGAGGAGAGTGTGTGTCTCTCCTTGTGGCATGGGACATTTGGGAATGGCTGAGTTCTAGCTGTTTTCTGTACCTCAGCTTTAAAAGGGTGGAAGTTATAAAATTGGGACAGTTCCTTATTTGTGTTGAATCAGCTTTCCCCAATTTCCACCACCAGCATCTGGCTTTGACACGTTTTTAATGTACGGCTTCAGCTTGCACACAGAATTGAAATTTTCAGCCACACGGTGCAAGCTTTGTAAGTGGTAATTGCATCAACTTAGGATCAATGGAGCAGAATAATATCTGCCCACTATTAACGGCTTAATAAAATTAATAGTGCTGGCTCTGCCATGAATTACTTTAAAATAGAGATTGTAGGATAGTAATGTAAACAATCATTGATTTTTCTTGGGAGAGTACTGTGAATTAGATATGACTCTCTTCAGTGTGTAGTTGATACCAGACAGTGCAGAAAGTGTATCTGAGTACCTTTAAGGTGGGTGGAGAGGGAAAAAGTGAAAGGGCCCCTGTGGCACTGGGGAGGTGATTAGATAAATGGAACTAGCCCAGACCAGAAGATGAAAGCTTGGAGCCTCCCGGCACTCGATATTGCTGCCATCCAACCTGACCGAATTAATAACCCATTAGTGCAGGACAGGTCTGTTCAATGGTTCAGGTCTGTTAATTGAAATAGTGTGATTAATGGCATTAGAGGGGATGAGGAATACTTAGAAAAATGACAGGAGTCTGCAACCCCGCAACGGAGCTGATGCATTACTCCAGGGTGAGGGAGATGGGAGGTGGCTTTTATTCCCATTGAGATCCTGCCAGCATCCCAGCACTGAGCTCAGCATCAGTGCCAGAGTCAGAGAGCTGGCAGCTGGAAGGGCCAAATCCAGCCTCAGCCTTGCCCATGGGCACAGGGGAACTGCGTGGGCTCAGTGGCACTGGAGCCCATGAGGTTTCCATGCCAGTGTCAGGCTGCATCTGGATCTGGGGCAAAGGCATCTGGAGTGCAGGCTGGGCTGGGCATGGAGCCGCCTGTCTCATGGGTGCCAGCACCCACTGCTACCCTGCAGGAGGGCACTGGGGCCCTGGCAGCAGCATGGCTCTGTTCCCACTACTCACACACAGCCAGCATCCGCATTTCTCCTTCCAGAGGCCAATTTTCCTGTCGATTCCAATTAACCCCAGCGTTGACATCTCAAGGACAGCTCTGGAGGCGGCTTTGCAGAGGAGCAGCAATTTGGAAATGTGTTGTGGGGCGGAGATGGCACTTTAGAGCCCAGCCTTAATTACATCAAATGGCCAGAAAGAGCTGTACAGTGGTTTGAGCTATTGCCATTTGCAGAATGATTCTTCTACAAGATTCCCTTCAGTCCTGCTCTTGTCCTGATGTCTTTTCTTTAAATCAGTGCCTGTGCTTGAAGTTGGGGCTCAGCATAGGGGCAGGTGCATATGATGCACACCCTGGGTGTTTTCCTGGCAAAAACCAGTCTTCCATTTCGTCTCCCAGTTAAATATGCACCCTGCAGCTGGTGCATGAGTGTGCCAGGGAGGGGGCCAGTGGGCTTTGCTTACAGGGAGCCAGGGCAAGCAAGCAGCTCATCCCAAACCATTGCTCCCCAGCTGTAGGGAATGAAGCACCATTGCTTCAAGATCTGCTCTGCTGTGGTCCTTTCTGCCATTTCCATCAACTCCATGAAAGCTGGGGGGGGAGGTCTCCCCCTGTGTTTGAGCCAGCCATGCACCCACACCTCCCTCCTGGTGCCTGTGTGGCCCTGAGAATTCACACCTGGTTTGAAATACCAAATTCCACAAGTTATTAGAGGACAGTGTGGCTAATGGGGACAGTTTGGGCACCTTCATTCCTGGCAGAGGCTGCAAGAGCAGCAGACATGCTGTGTTTGTTTTCCAGTCCTCAGAGGGAAAGGGGCAGAACTTCAAGAGCATCAGCAACACCAGGGAGAAGTGGGTTCAGAAGGACAATCCAAAGCACAGCTTTTAACTCGGGGAATAATAAATGCATGGAAAGACCCACAGCGCCACAATAAAACATCCCTTAAATCTTTTGTTTTCATTTTGGATGATAAAGGAAAATCATTAGGGCTCAATTAGTCATGAGAGACAGGGGTCCTTCTGCATTGCACTGGCTTGAGGAAGTGCCTTCTGTTCAAGAGCACACCCTCCCCATGCAGCGAGGGTTCATTAAATATCAAACACTTTATTTGTGCCATTTGCATTGCTTATTGTGCCTTTGTGCGGGATGGGAACTCGGCGGCGATAATTGATGTACGTGGATTTAAAGGCGCCTGGATCTCTTAAAACAGGCAGGGAAATGAAGGAGAAGCTCTGAGCAGCAGCGGCTGCCGGTGCTGCTTCAGCAGCACAGCGGGATGAGAGGAAATAAAAAGGAGAAGGAGTGATAGATGAGTTTAGGTGACCCTGACACGAGGACATTAGGGTTTTGGGTGCCTTACCTTTCACTTGGGGATGGAGAGGAGGGGACGGGGCAGGTGACAGCCACTGCCGGACCCGTGATGAGACACAGCTGTGCCACTGGTCCCAGCATGTCACTGGGATGAACTGGTGCTTCCTCCCTGCTGTGCTGGGGGGAACTTTGCTGCAGCACTCCGTGCACATGGGTACAAGGTCTTTAAATATTTATAAAGCAACAGATGATGTCGAGATGCTGGGCAAGACTCTGAGAAGGTTCCCTAAGCCCTCTGCACACTAGCCCTGCTGCAAACCCTTGCTAAGTGGCTGCTGGAACTCTTGGTAATGTCAGCACAGGGCTATGGCTTTCACTGAGCAGACAGAGGACACCCCAAGAGGAAATAAAGTAAATAGCTCTTTAAAAAATCCTCCACATCAGAACAAGCTCCCCAAACCCCTTTCTCTTCCCAGAAGTGACCGTGCTGCACATAGGCTGTGATTTGTTGTTGTCACCACGGGAAATGTAAAGCACAGCAGCAGAGCATCACTTACTGCTTTATTACCCTTCCTGCTCCCTTCATTCCTTTGCCGAGACTGTAAATGAAAGAGCAGACAAGTGGTGGCTGTACCACTGCCCCTGTGCTCAAAGGCAGGGTGGGCAGAGATGGCCAGAGAGGCAGAGCCCCGGCATGTCCCCACAGAGAGAAGCTGCTGCCAGCACAGGGCACAGAGTGGGGACGAGCACACAGGGCTGTGCCTTGTTTGGCACACGAGAGCCTGTGATGGGGCAGAAAGAGCAGCTCCAAGCAGTCACCTCAGGAACAAGTCACACACTGGGGACAGGCTCTGGCACAGGGTTTAGCAGGAGCAGGTCGGCCATGGGATGGGGTCAGGTACCGGGAAGGAGATGCTTGTGCTGCCACGGACATGTGGACAGCTCTGGAAGGAAAAGCCTGACTGAACCTGCCCAGCCTAAAGCAGAAGGGACCTGCTGTGGCTCTGGGACTCAGGGATTTAATTTTTTCCTCTCTGTGCAATTTTTTCCTCCCTGCAAGCAGAGACTGCAACAGGCTAAACAAATAAGGGGCTGTAATGTAATCTTAGACATATGCTCTTGAATTCACATTTAGAGTGCAAACCATAATATTTTGGTTTATTATTTAATTACAGAGCTTGTAAATGTAAATTGATTTAGACCCTTAATTTTAGGAAGCTTGAATTACCTTCAATTCCTTGTTTAATATTCAGGTGGAGAACTTCCATGTCTGGCTGCAGCACGTTTGGGATGTGCAACAGAGCTGGGTGAGTTAGGCATTTTCACCACTCCATCTTTTCATTTGTAGAAGTTGGGCCAAATTATGTTTTGCTGTAAAGTGTCTAAAATCAATTAAGTGGCAGAGCATAAGGAGTTGGTTTCACTCTTTCTTCCACCAGCAGCAGTTTGCAAACTGTGATAACCTCCCTGGTGAAAACCAGGAGAAAATTGAGCCCCCACTTACCGGTTTTTCTTTTGCAGCTGAAAAGAAAAATCCTGTATTTCTGAAAATGTTCCCCTATTAGAAATATTTTGTCTAATATTAATTGTGTCAGACAAACCCCTGATGGTACAAGGCCTCCCTGGCTTGAAATGTGAGCTCTGTTCCTGCACAGTGCTGGGAGCACGTGTCTAATTTTGAAATTTGTCAAAAGGCTTGAGCACGTGTGTGGGACTGATGCTGGAGTATGCCAAAGAACTGCTCTCGTGCAGGGTGACTGAGGCTCCAGAACACTAAAAACTGAGCAGAAACTGCTTTTGAGGCATCGAGTCTGAGTCCCCTGCTCTTGGGGCAGCTCCTGCAGGGGGTGGTGGGGTTACCCCCACAACAGGAGGGCAGTGCCCACATGGCCCCAGCAAGCCCAGGGTCCTGAGCCATGTGTCCCCTGGACATGGCTCCTGGCCATGCCACCAACCAATGGGACTGTTAATTTTGGGAATTGATTTGTTGCCCAAGCAAGGTGCCAGCAGGAACACTGCCACTTGGGAAGGAAGTGGTTATTTAGAAAACCCCATCGCTGCGTGTTTGCATCCCCCTCCCAGCTGAGCTGTTCAAGTCAGGTATCACCAAGCCCCTGATGTGCAGGCTCTTGCCCTGGGAAGCACAGCATTGCTGTGGGGGTTTGGGATGTGGCCCTGGAGGTCCTTCCCTGCTGCCTCCATGGTGACCTCCTCATTGTCCCCACAATGGGACTGAGGCAGGTTTAGGGATGCTTTGCTTGTACCCTATGAGAAGGGGCCTGAAAGCAAGGTGCATCCTTTCCCACTATGACCAGAGGGAAAAAGTCATTCATTTTATCTATTTGGAACTGTAACTGAGGCTGCTCATCCTGTGCAATTCCCATCTCTTCAGGCTGCCTCCCAGCATCAGTGATGTCTGCAGGCAGCTGGTCAGAGCTGTGAGTGACTCCACAGAGACACTGCACAGGGACACATTTAAACCTCTTATTTACTGTGCAGGCAGACCCCAGCCAAAATCGGGGAGGGGGGCTGCAATCACATCCATACCTTATCAGGCATGTGCACAGTCCCACCTGGCTTTTGAGCAGCAAGTTATGGATAGTGTAACCTCCAGGTCAGCTCTTGTAAACAAAACTCCTGCTTGTTCCATGCTGAGTACATCATTTCTCCTTGAGAAGAGTCTGTGGAGGGCCCTGCCAAGATTGGTAACATATTCTCTGGATGTACACTAAGGAATAAGTGTATAACTTTTCCCCCTCATGAACATCATGTTTTAGCAAAGCCTGGTGATGGCTTTTTTTTCCTTTGTAATGTCATATGATTTTAAACTCCTGCATTCAGGCAGATGTACATTTGGCATCTGGATAGATGGTACAACATAAAGTAACAACCATCTAACTCCTATCCATCTGGATTCACCAAATAAGTAATCAGAGAAAAGCACCTGGGGAAGGGAGGTGAGGGGGCTGAGCCCATCAGCAACAACGTGCAATAAACAGCATAAGAAGGTGTCAGAGTCTACACAATGGGTCAGTCTTGATCCCCCACTACAATTCAGTAACATAAAAATACCCCCTGTTCGAGACTGGGCTGTTTACACAGCTGGAGCATAAATATTTAAATTTGCAAGAGAAATGCTTGCTCAGCCGAAATCGCTGTGAGATCTCTGGAGTCAGCAGCGGGGGGTGTAGAGAGGCCCAGCATTTCCTTGGAAAAAGGAAAATCAATGATAATTAAAGCAGGGAGCTCTGTTTCCAGAGAAGCTGTCACTTATGTAAAACTAACTCGGCTCATGTTCTTTGGGGGTGTGAAAACCTCCCCGTGAGGGCTGGCCAACACTGTGACAAAGCTGCACGAGGGCCACACGTGGGCACCTCATGGACACAGGGGCTGATGTGTGGGCAGGGTGATGGGGAGGGCGCAGATGTCGCTCTGAGGACTGGAGGTCCCGCGGGAGCCACAGGCACCTCCATGAAGCCAGTCCAGCCCATGGGACAGCAAGGAGTTCGTCCAGAGCATTTTCTGTCTGTCAGGTGCTCTGTGAGTGATGTCTGACATTGCCCTGGCTAGGAACCACTGTATATCCATAAATTGCTTTTTTCCCCTTGCATTTTACTACCGTAAAGTTGGCTGTGGACCCAAGTTCATCTTTTAGCCACCTCTTGCCAGGGGAAAAGGAAAGCTTTCACTGCTCTTCAGTATTACACAGGCAGGTAAAGCATCCCCCACCCTAGGAAGGGGATGGAGAACCAAGCTGGCTCTTCCCACTGAATGACAGCAGCCTCCTTTCTAGAAAAAAATGTTTAAGTGGAATTTTCATCAGGTAAACCCTCACTTTAGGAAAACCATAAGGTATAGCAGTTATTAAAAAGAGGATTTCAACTAATGCATCTGCTGTGTCTTCATTGTATAAGAGCATCTCCATGAAGAGATTTGCAGAGGAATCCAGGCATTCATTTCCACACATAATTCCTCAATAGCCCATTTGCTTCAAAGACTTTTATAGACTTTTACTACTACATGAATCCTCAGATACTTATTTTTTAGGCTCCAGGGGATCCATTGAAACAGAAATTCATTTTCTGAAGTTTTATGCCAGGGTTTTGCTCTGGATAAAAGCTTTCTGTTATTTCCAAACTTCTGTTCTCCACAAAGATGACTTTGGCAGGTCTGCTCCTATGGCTGCCACAGGGTGTGAGGCATGGGTAGAGTTTTAGGTCCCAGAAATAAATAATGTATTTCTATTGGAAAAAGCTCCTTCCTTACCCTCACCACTTTTACTAGTGTGGACATTTTTCTACAGATATCCAAATGCACATGAACACCTGGGAGTGGGAACCCTGCTTGTTTCCCTGTTCCCATCACCATCTGCCTCATCACTGACCCATCTGGGCACAGGCCAGCCCCACCATGGATGGCCAAAAATGCTCTTATAGATCCCCCTTGTGCCCCCAGTACTGCCTGAGCAGTGGTGCTGGGGAAACAGCAGTGGGCAGTGGCTGGTGGAAAAACCTGAGGGTAGCTGGGATGTTGGCCCTTAGCCAGCAAGATCCCACCTGGACAGAGAGGCCATGGAGATGGCAGAACTTAATAAGAAACAAGCAAAACCAATAATAATGAAAACCTCTCTCCCCATTTCCATGATCCTTGTGCAACATTTAAGCCACATAAGGGCAAGGCAAACTCACAACACTCAGGGAACATTTCATACATCAAGTGCTTTGTTTGGGAAGGAACCAAGTCTCTTCTCATTTTGCTTTCCTAAGGGTTGGGAGTTTCCAAAAGCAAATCAGATGCCTTGAAAAATAGGCTAATGTGAGTGTGGGGATGTCACACACATCCCCTAGCAAAACAGGCATTCAAGAGAGTCCAGCAATCCAGGTGTTCCTGGCTTGTGTAGCTCCAGGATAATGGTGACCTGTGTAAGCTGGAGCAATCAATGTGCCTTGTTTAATAGAAATATAAACTGTTTGGTGCAATCCTGCTCCTGCTGAAGTCTGTCAAGATGACATCTCAGTGGCTCAGTCTTCAATGAGGCGCTGAGTGAAGTGGGGTGATGGAGATGAGGCCAACAGAGAGGGTGAGAGGGAAGGATTAGAGAGCAAACATGGCCACACCAGCCAGGCTCCAGAGAGAAAGGCAGATGGTTACACTGCAGCAGCATTGACACAGCTAAAGGAAATACTTATCTGGACTCATTTTCCATGAGGTGTCACTGGAATTAAGAACCAACACGTCCATCAAGGATGAGGTGCAGCTAGCACTTGGGTTTATGAGGGATATAAACCACCACACTTCAGAGAGCGAGCCAGCCATGTCGCAGGGAGGGGAGGAGGAAAGATGCTGTGGGCAAACAGGCACTTTCTGGCTTTCCCCATGGAAAAATGTGCTGGCAGAAGCCATGGCTGGGTTTGGTGTTAGTCTGCTCATGTGGAGCCATGGCACACCCCGGATCACCACTGGCAACTGTCTCCTTATGGACCCTCTACATCAAACCAGGCTTCTTCCTCCATCCTGCTGGCTTGGTCTGTCAGGGCCATGTCCCTGTCCCTTTGCTTTCCCTGCCCCAAGCATCCTGGCAGGGCTCCATGAGCAGCAGTGGGACCACAGTGAGTCCCATGGAAAACTGGGCAGACATCTCACCATCCCTGTGCCCATCCAAAGGATATCTCCAGACCTTCACAGCCCAATAGTTCTGCCTCAGAAACCGCAACTGGCAGTAAAACAGGGCAAATAGCCCTAATCAGCCTGAATTATCACAAGTTCTCCTCCATCCTAACTTTTTTGCCTCTCCTCCCTTCAGAACTTTGCTCTCTCATTAATCAAAACAGAACCTTTCTGTCACCACTGATTGCATCATCCAACATCAGCTGCCTGGAAGGATAAAAATAAAAGATGGAAAGTGTGTGCTTTTGGTACAAATAAATAGGTGCCAGAGAAGGTAATTTAATTATGCAGGGATTGAATCAGGTGGAAGAAACTGCATTATGCCCACAAAATATCTGCCCTGGTGATCGATTTGAGGCATGGTCTCTGTGTGGCCAATAGATGGGGTTTGGTTGGGAGGGTTTGGAGGAGCTCCTGTCCGATGCCATTGGGATCATTGTGGATACCTCATCCCCCTTTTTGGCAAATTTTGCTGCTGGCAGAGTGAGGCTGGCATTAAAATGCTCTTGTTGGTCACTACAGATTTTCTGTGCAAGAAAAAATTACTTTAGAGTGGATGAGCCTGATGACTGGGCTGTGTCCCTCCATTGCTGCACCTTCCATGGAATTAAATGGAACAAAATGGAGCAATTAATGGACTAAAAGGAAAAGCTCATCATGGATGTGTGATACTGAAAAGTAAAAGCTATGAGGAGGTTATATGGGAGGGAAAAAATATGGATTTATAGCCAATAAAGGGTCTCAGGGAGGTTTCAGAGCCAAGTGCCCTCATGATGTGCCACAGCCCCAGGACACCTCTAATTAGGATGAATTTCCCTTCTGCTGGAGTTAATGCATTATGTATTGAAACCATTTGTGTTCATCTGTAGCAAATAATTACTTTAAAATGTTATCATTCATTTGGATTATTTGACTTCTCTATTAATTCTATAAATAATCGTTTAAAAGATTGTGTTGAGGTTGGTGGAAAGCACCACTACTGTGTTGTTGATGTGGTGGAGCAGCTCCCTGTGGTAGGACCAGCTGGTGGATGACGTGTTGGCACCACCAGAGACCCAGTCTGAGCCCTCCATCCCCAACAGCTTCCCACTGCCCCTTGGTGACACAGGACACATTGATGCTGGAAATCAACACATGCCTCAAACTTGATGCCTCTCCCTTAATTGTTAGGAAATGCTCTGATTTCCATGTAAAGCTGCACCCCTGTCCTTGTTTCCCCTTGCTGTAAATTTTCTGTCCCGTGACACCTAAAAGCAAAAGCAATCTTCTTAATCACAGCACTTGAGAGCACAAACAGAAGTACAAGGTAAGAGGCGCAGGGCAATGAGCTCCTCTGTTGTGTGCCCTTCAATCTGGCTTGATAAATGGAGATTTTGCCAGGAGATTTTTCATGCATGAGCATTAAAAGGGGTGCAAGGCTATTTCCTTTCCTTGCAAGGCGAGACAAAGGAGCTGTGCTTTCCAACTCAGCAACATTAGTCTTTATTTCAATGGGGAAAATTAAATAAATGCCTCCGAAAGCGGGGAGGAGGGAAAAGCCTTCAGAACAGGATTTAAAAGAATTATTTCTGGGGTTCTTCGTGTCCTCCTGCTGTCTCAGCCAAGTCCATAAAGCATTAGAGAAACACATGGACCCTGTAAGCACCTCACCAGCAGCCCCTGGCTGGGCACCCGATGTTCCAACCCAGCAAGCTGCCAAAATTTTTAAAAAGTAACCTGTCAATTAGCAGATTCTCTCAGAATAATTTAGTCTGGGTAAGTCCAAAGGGGGAACTTAAAATCTCACTATGTTTAATTTGATCAAGACTTTAATAACATCTGGCTGGATTAGTACGTGGGTACTGCTGTGCTCCCAGGAGTGGGGCTGGACCTGGCCTCCCAGCACTCCCTGTTTGCTGTGATTGAGTCATTGCTCCACCAGCTCATGTTTGCAAGTTAAAAGGATGTTGTGTGGTTTCAGTGGCTCCTCTGGGAGCTGGGGGTCCTGCCAGCACCGATCCCCCCCACTGGTGCTAAGAGGTGTGAGGAAGGTGGAGCAGCCAATCCTGACAGAACCACTGTCCTGGACTGGGGCAGGAGGGGCTCTGTGGGGTGGCTGAGGGGCCCAGTGGGGTCAGGGGATGTAGGGGCAGGGGATGGGGGCTCAGCCCCTCTTGCATCTTGTGTCATCACATTGTCTTTCTGTGGTGGTGCTTCTCCTGGGAAGGTTTGGCACACCTTGTAAGAGAGAGGGATTTTGCCCGCCCTTAAATCACGGGAAGATGATTTAAGGAACTGAAAGCTTCAAGCCAGGGCTTCTAACTGAAAAGACACATTGATTTTCTGTAGCTGATGGAATAAAATAATTACTGTGGCACAGAAAAAAAGGAAGCAAACTTTGTTCAAAAAGCCACCTTGGCACGTGCTGTGCATCGGTGGGGCTGGTGCTCCCGGGAGATGAACCTCCTGCAGCCCCAACCTGCACAAACATGCTGGGATATTTTTGGGTGCCCTGTGGTGGGAGCAGGCAGGGCCCAATGCCCAGAGGAAAGCAGGGCAGCGATGGGGAACCAGGTCCCTCCTTTTGGGAGTGCAGAGTCTCGACCCCACTCTGGGGTTGGGGACCAAACCGTATCCCTTAAAAAAGGGGCACAAACGCCAGTGGCCTGAGGATGGGGAAGCAGCGAGCAGGGGCTCCTCTTGCTCTCCGGGCTCTCCAGGGGCTGGCAGCAGGATGCTGGAAGGCTTTGCTTTTCCTATGGAAGCCGCTCCCTGGGTATGAATAATCGGTCTCCCCCCCGCCCGTGCCCCAATCGCCGCGCATGGAGTCAGTCGCTCCCGTTCTCGCTCGCTTTTCCCGGTGAATATTTCATCCCTCCCACGGCGCGGCTGAGGCTTCCCAGGCTTTTGGGAAGCTCCAGTCTGCCTGCCCGGGGAAGAGGGTGGGAAAGGGCAGCACACCGCACAAAAAATGCCCTAAAATGTGTCCCCAGGGTGCCCCCGGCGCTGGCAGCGATCCCGACTTAGCGGCTGCATCTCCCAGAGAAGGATGGAAAGGCAGGAGGGCTGCGGAAAGAGCAAAGAGGGGTCGCTCTGGGGTCCGCAGGCACCGGACCCTTCTCAAGGCTGGATTGGGGTGATCCCCCTGCGGGAGCAGCTGCCCGGGCTGGTGGCAGCCCCTCACCCCGGCATCCCCCTACCTGACCCTCGGCTTTCCCACCGGCGCCCAGGAGAGCCCCAACAGCATCCGCCAGAGCCGTGAGGAGCTGGCAGCGCTCCCTCAGCCCTCCACGAGAGCACTTGTTAATTCTCTATTCTCCCTTAATTACACGAAAGCAATGACCGTTCTACCATCACTTTACAACGCCTCAGTTTAAATCCACTATTAAGGCAGGAGTGTTGTGGCTCAGACACTTTAATTAACATGAATGATCTCACCTTTGTCCACAGCATCTTTTTACATGTTATTATATCAGGTAATTGTTAAACTATTCACTGGTTTGGAGACGTCTATGCTTTCATTAAAATGTCTTGCTTTTTCTGACCCAGCAGATTACCCACATTTTTACACTTAGAATTTTTAGGTGATTTGAGTTAAATCAATCTGCAAGAAACCAGATGAATTATTTAAAGCGCTAGTGGTCTCAAACTAGGAAATGGGATTTGGTCAATGCTTCTCCAAATTTTAGAGTTTCAAGGTGCTCCCAGAGCTGGCTGGGAAATCAACTCCCTATTGAGCAAAGCTATCAAAAGAACGAACTGAATAGTTTAAATTAATTTGAAAACTCCCCACAATTGTGGGGAAAAAAAAGGCATTCATTAATTTTTAACATACCCTTTCTTGTTTCCTCTCTCACCAGAAAAAAAGGCTGGCAGAGAAACCAGGGGCTCTTCCCTCAGGAAACAAAAGCCCTTCCAACCTTTTTGAGCTTTTCAGAAATGCTGCTCATGGGGGTTTTTTAAAGTGAAATTACACTGAAAATGCGGAACAATTAAATAAAACCCAGCCCAAACCCCCAGCTGATAAGTCCTTTCAGGGCACACTCTGATGTGGATGAAACTTGCTTTTGGCCAATTTTGACCATTTGAAAATGTCTGTTCTGTAAAATCAGGGAAAATTGAAATAATTTTTGTGCACACAATTAGGACTGGCTAAAGCATCTTGCTTGCACCCTGTGTCAGCCCTGAAGGTGGGCAGTGATTCTGCTTCTCTGCTAAAACACGGTTCAGAGGGTTGCAGGAGGCTTGGTCCTTCCCAAGAGCACCTCCAGTTTCTGCCTCCAGCATTTGGAGAACGATCAGGTGAAAGCAAGATGGGGATGCAAGCACAGGATGAGACTTTTGCCTCAGCTCTTCAAGGACCAAAGCACTGCGTAAACCCTGAAGTTTGGTCTGAACACCTGAACTTTCATTTCTTACTCTTCCTCACCCAGAGCTGCTTCTTAGAAGCAGCAGGAAAGCTGACTTAGGACAGACAGGGAGAAAATTCCACTGCCACTGGCCTTCCCCATCAGCAGCAGGAACATCTCCTGTTCCCATCCCATGGCAAGCAGGGATATCACTGGAGCAGGAACACCTGGGGGCCCTCATGGCCCTGCCCAGACTCATCTGGGACACACACCTGCCTATGGGCACTGGAGCCCACTGCAGCTCAGCCTGGCCACCAGTCTCAGCTTCAGCCTCTCTTCCTAAGGGCTCTTGCATTATTTCATCCCATTTCTCCAGCCTGGAATCCATTTGCTCCCATCTGCCGGACTGTGGTGGGCCCTGGATCTTGTTCATGTCTCTCTGTGTGTGGAGGTGTCGATGGAGCTTGGTCCCAGCCCTGCAGGGCTGCCCCCCGTGGGTGAGGATTACCCCGACTCCCAGCTGGATCTGCTGCTCCCCAACAGTGAGTTCTTGTGCTGTGGATGGTGGTGAAGGCAGAGCTGTGTGCGAGCCATGTCATTGCACTGGTATCAACCTGGGGAGAAGGGCTGGAGGGCACCCTGCATTCAGGAACTGGCTTAATTTTGCCACAGGTGTGACCACCATGGGCGTGTGCCTTTCCCAGGGCTGGGGCGGGTCTGCTGCAGTGTCACCCATCACACTGGAGAGGAGCATCTGAGCCACGGAAACCGTGCTGGGTGTCAGGGTTCTTGTGCTGTCCTGCCTCTGGGAAGAGCCTCTGGCACTGATGGGCTGGGGGCCACGTCTGTGGCTCCCAAACCCACCCCCCTGAGGAGAGAGAATGGGGAGCACCTCTGACCCTCAGCCCTGTGGATGTGTCACCTGGGGACAGGGCAGGGAGGCTCCTCTGAGGGCAAGGACAGCTTGGTGTGGCAGTGAGGAGAGTCGTGGTTAACTGGGTTAATTATATTCATGTTGCTAGGAGCACGGTGAATTATGTTAATAGCAGCATCTGGGGAAATTACATCTTCATTAATTGGTCCTGATTGCTGTTTGGCAGATGCGAGATGTTTCTGACTTTAGCATGCAGGACAAAATTTATTGTAATCAGTACATGCAGTAAATGCACAAATACTGCTACCATGCCTTGCTAATCGACTTTCTGAAGAGGAAGGGATGATAAAGACCTGCATAGCCATCTCATCCTTGCTCTCCTGCCCCAGCCAGGACAGCCTTGTCTTCTACTGATTCCTGCTCTAGTGCTTCTTCTGACAGAGTTTGGAACATTGTTTTGAGTTAATAATGGCAATAATGTGGTTGACAGACACAGGAGAGCAGTCATGGGGCTGAGGATGCTTCTGTTGCTGTGTTGCACCCTGGAGTTGGCCTTGTTGTTCTCTGGCCTTGATCTGCCCACAAGGCTCCTCCTCATGGAAGTAACTTGGGGGCAATTGGGTCTATTCACATGCTTGGAGTCAAACGTGTTGGTGATTTGGAGACCTTTGATCCCATCAGGTCCCCAGCAGGAAGAGAGGAGGCTTCCCCAGGCAAGGCTGGCCTCAGGGCACCACCCCTGGGTGGGAGATGGGGCTGCTGGTGTGTGAAGAGACGCCAGTCATGGCCAAAGCAGGGCTGTGCTACGTGCAGTCTGTGGTATGGATCTTTGCAACGCTGCAGCTTTCAGTCAAGGGAGCAGCAGCAGACAAGGAATAAACCACATTACAATGAGCTATCACACCATGGCAGAAAGCTCCTTTCTTAACCACGGCAGAGATCCTAATCCCTTTGGATAAACCCCCAAAGCTCCCAGCAAATGCAGAGGTAATACATTACCTCCCTGGGGAAGCACGGGCTGAAACTCAGGCGAGGCACCGAGTCCCTCATGAGGCTCATCTGGGGCCAGCAATAAGTTGTGTTATGGCTTCACTTGCTCTGCTTTTTTGCACACCACCATCTTTCATTTTAATAGTGGTTTTCCAGCCAGCTTTGTTAGGGTTGCTGCTAATTGGGCTGGATTCATGTGTCCCACCAGGGCACAGGACAAGCCTTGCACTGCTCAGAAAGGAACGGTTTTACTGCCTGGTGCTTTCAATGGGCATAGCCCAGGTTTTGGGGAGCATAAGGAGGGGACGTGACAGGGGTGAGAGAGGAATTCAGGAACAATTTTAACTCTCTGCCTGCCCTTGAAGCTCCTAAGTACCCTCCCTGTGGCAATGATGGGACAGAGTGGCTCCACATGAGTCAAATATCTCCCAGGAAGATGAAAACCTGTTTTACAATCAACCTTTCTGATCTGGAAAGATGTGGGGCCATGTCTTTTGAAATTGGATTTAAAAGTTCTTCAGTGCTGAAAGTATCAGATAAAGACCTTCGCAAAGTGGTTTTCATAGGTCACCATAAGGAATGAGAACTCATTGCTGGGACAATTCCACCAGAGCTTTGGAAGCAGCAAAGTTTGCGCCCTCAAAATCCAGAGCTAGGTTTTACTGAGAATCTGTAACAGGTGCTGAGGGGGGAGCTGGCCATGTCTTTTCCATCACACTGCCCCTGTAAATGAATGCAAGGACCAGGACAGCTGTGATACATGTGAGATCTGGCTGCAAAGCAACGCTTCTGGCTTGTGGGACACACTTTTACCCACTCCAGGGCTCCCCAGGTCCCTCAGCATGAGGGCACTGGGAGGTCAGAGAGCTCCAGGGTTTCTGCTTGTGTTCTCTGAGCCTCCGAGAGACTCACAACAATCCTCTCCCCACTGCTGCTGCACAGCACTTGCCAGCCCTGTCCCCACTTCCCCTCAGTTCTCCCTGGAGCCCTGTGTGCTGTGGTCCTGCCAAACTGGCTGTTCCAAGGTGACCAGAACTTCCAGCTCCCTGTCACCCCACTAAGATGGACAAACCCCACTAATTAGATGGAGAAATTGATGTTTAGTGGGAGCATCCACTTGGGATGTCTGCAAAAACACAGCTCTGAAATGTGTGGCTCTTTAGTCAGAGATGCCATTATCCCACTGCCCCTTCAGCCAGTGTGGCAAAGTGTCTCCTCATCTTGCTGTGGGTCAGAACTCTTTGTCTGGAAGAACATGGTACAGGAGATCTAGGATCTTTTTCCTCCCCCATCTGGATGAACCAGATGGTAAAACCAGACCACTTGTTTGCAAAGGTCTTTCCCCATCAGCCGCCATTGTAATAACACTGGAAATGTCAGGAAACTCCCATGAGAGGGAGCCTGCTCATGCCAAACACCAAAACAGTTCATATTTGTAGCTGAGAAACACAGCAAGGAGCTTACTAGTTGGCAAACAGACTGAATTGTAGCACTGCTTTTATTTTAAAGGGCAATTAGCAAGTGGAAGGATTCTCTCTGCCTCTTCAATATGCCGTGTTTGTTAGTTAAAAGCTCAATTTATGGTTAATGTTATATGATAACATATGTCACAGCTCTGCAGTTGAGCTGCTCTGTGGCATCAAGAAAACTGTGCCAGAGCAGAAGTCCTGAGGGAGGCAAATGTGGGCAATTGAGCTGTGAAATCCAATGGTACCCACCAAATGTAGTGGGGAGGTTTTCAGGAGAAAACCTAAACTCTGGAAGACGTAATTATTTGGGGTTTTCCCTTCCTGCTCACTTGAGAGCTGAGACTGTTAGACCTGGGTGAGGTTTCTGCAGATTCCTTTTAGTGAGGGTGGTGCTCAGGACCGGTGAGTAGCAATGTCAGACAGTCCAGGAGAGATAACCCAGGCTGGCCCATGAGCCACTCTGTAAACCTGGTGCTGGTGCAGGGAACACCCAGAGTCTCCACCAGGGCAAGTGGAACAGCCTGGATGTGTGTGGGGAGATGAATGTGCTGCTCCATCCCGCTGCTTGGACTGGCCCCGGGCTGGAGCAAGGCTTTAACTCCAACACCAGGCACTGCAGTGTCCATGTCTTGCTGTTAACTCAGCTAAAGCAGAGATGACAAGCACGTCACCACTGTGACCACCCTAGTGATGGCTCCAGGCTATGATCTCAACTGCTGCCATGCCCACTGCTGACAGTGAGTGGGAAATACTCTTTCTAGGGAGAGAAAGTTTTCTATTAGCAGTTGCAGAGGGCTAGCACTGGGTTCCTGCTCTTCTTGGAGACAGACTGTCACCAGAGAGATCAGAAATCATTTATTTTTAACGCTATGAATATGTAGAAACTTGTCTGAGCTTTGCACGCAGTGGCCATGAATTTAGAAATGGCGTCAGGAATCGTGGCATTCAGCACCCTGCAAATCGGGTCAGAGCCATAAATTTCTCTTACTGGTGCACAAGCCATTTGCCATACGTGACTTTCTGAATTTGTGGTCATTTCTTTCTCTGCCCCTGTGTGCAGAGTGTATGACTGAGATTTTATATTGCACCTCTGAGACACAAAGTCCTTCTGGTGCTTTTGCCTTGCATCCTAAACAGCCTCACTTGCTCTTCTCCTCGTCCCCTTGGCTTAATGGCTTCTGGCCACAGCCTGGCCCTTAAATCATGGGCTGCACCTGGACAGGCATAAACTGCAACTGTCCCCAGACAGAGAGGGTTTGATTGGAGTGGTGAGGGATGTGACTCTGAACACAGCTCAGCCTTGGGAGAATGCTGCTCCTACACTGAGCCCGAGATGAGACTTCTGGCACAGGCACCAAAGGCAATGAGGGCAAGTCTTACAGAGACCCCTGACATGTTCAGTGAGCCTTTCCAAGGACAGTTCCTCGGAATACAGAGGGAGGGAATGTTCAGCGTGGATATTGTGGGGATATGTTAAGATGATCTGTGTGTTGGGAGGCAAGCTTAAGTTAAGCAAGTTCACACTGTGGGGACTGGAAGATGATGCTGCCATCCTCCTCCTCCACTTTACTGCCTGTGCTTCTCCTCCCCCACCTCTATCTGTTCTAGACATAAAATCTTTTTTATCGCAAGACTAGTTTTGCTCAGTGAATTAAAATGAAGCATTTGCAACCCCTCCTCCCCAGTGCAACTGCTCCCAGCAGCAGTGCTCTCCAGCTGGTCCCAGCCCCTCTGGTCAGCCTGGGAAAGGCAAGCCCAGCAGCAGGACATGAGCAGGGTCTTGCTAAACCCAGCTCTGCTGAGATATGCCTGTGCCTCAAAATGGGTCTGCTCTATTCCACAGACTGCTCCCTGTGAGCCTGGTGAATCACTAAAGGCAGCAGAGGCGACCAAGATGTTTCCTAACTGATTCTGAATCCCTCTGTCACAGCAGTGCCATCAAACAAACAGGAACTGTATCAACAGGATTGTTTATTAAATTCTGGTCTGGTTGCAAGGGGGCAACCCCACTGAGACCCTTTGGTGTAGAAACATGAAACAAACCCCGTGGATTTTCTCACGTTGCTGAGAATTGTATCTCGCCTGCAGGTTGCCCTTGAGGATCATACACAGGTGTTATCAGGGTCTGAGCCCAATTACAAGGGCAGAGCAGGACACTGGAAACTGCACATTTGTGGGTTGCAGATGGAGCTCGTGTGGCCTCTGCTACTAACTGAGAGCCACTCTTCAAAGCCAGGGTCTCCAGCAAACTACATATACAGCTCTGTTTCCATCACAGTAAGGTTTCTGTGCTTGTTAAATGTGAACCTTTGAGCCTTTTCAACTTAATCCTCTCCCAAGTGTATTAGGTTTTTGCAGAGATTTTTGAAATGGCAAGGTTTCCTGAATTTCTGATCTGTTGGTGCGTAACCCTTACCATAATTCGGGGCCCTGCCAACCTGCAATCTGAATAAAAGCGAGAAAGCACCTTTGCTATCAGGATTTTTCAACTGTAAATTGGTGGGAGTTGATCTTTGTGAAAACAGCACTAGCTTCATGTATTTAGCAGGGAACACACATCAAGCAAAGGAAATACCAGCTGCAGGGCTGGTGGTGCAGGGTTATGGATATGGGAACAGGCTGATGATAGAAACTGGTTTGTTGGTCTCTAGCAGACACAAGCAAAGAGACATTTTGAAAGCAAAGGTTTCACAGGAGCTGTCCCTGAAGCTGTCTCTTGAATCTGTGGTTAGGGAAAATGCCTCTCTGTTGCCACCACAGAAACCAGAGGAGGTGAGAGCATCCTGGAAGATGCCAGCAGCTTTCTTCCCGGGTTTTGTTCAAGCCTCCATGCATAGTTCAGAGTTAACAAACCTTCTTGCCTGTATTTCATGTTCCCTAACTTTTCAATCAAAGAACAACCCAGCCTTTGAAAACAAATCCAAGGACTATTATCCTTTGAAGAAAGGATGATCTTGTTCAGCAACCATTTACAACCAAAAAAAAAAAATTACATTTTGATTGTTATGGTAAAGAGAAGGACAGAGGTAAAAAGTCATAGCTGTTTTGCTTTGTTCCTTAGAGATAAGGGACTGTACACATCTGGCTTTAAATAAATAATAACAGCAACTTCCCAATGGCCTTTAATCTCCCAGCTTCAAGAGTTTCTGAACTAGCTAAAGGTTACTTTCTTGCTAAGGGCTTTTGTCTCACTCCAACCTAGATCTTTGTGACAAAACTGAAGTTATTTAGTGGAAGGGAGGAAGGATGCATTAGTGAGTGCATTGTTTCTTGGCTGAGGTTTAGGTTTATTTGAATTTATTACTTCTAATGTAATCAACTGATTGCTTACTGACCATTTTATTTTAAACATGGTCAAGGACTGCAGTCTACAGTCAGTCAATCTGTCTGCTCCCACCCCTCTATGTGACCATGTCCCAACATTCCCACTGTTGTCTATCATCAAGCCATATTTGTTTCCCAGCTCAGAGCTGTAGAACACTGTGAAGATCCCACCTGCACAGCACGGTGGGAGTGAGACTGTATGTGCTCTCTCTTGTTCGTAACACTGAGCAGCTCCCTGACTACACACACCTTTCTCTTCTCAGCCATCACTAACCAGCTATTCTTCTTTCAGCTCAACTTCAACCTGCACTTAACCATTAACTCTGTCTATCTGTACCTAAAAATTATTTGAAATGGAACATTCAATTATTACAGATCTTAAACATGCTGAACAAGGCTGCTGTTCGATTTCTGTTTCAGAAATGATAAAGCACTCCAGCATCACACTCTTGTTCTCTCCAGCAGCAGCTGAGCCACTAAACTGATGACACGAGGATTAACCAGACAGTCTAGCAAGTCATTGGTAGAAAGGGCTGTTTGTGGGGTGCATGAACTGCAGTCTGAACCCATTTGATGTGCAGCTGTCTCACAGTCATTGCTCATTAGCAATCTCTTCCTCTTGCAGTGTAAGTTTCCAAAATGCTCTCCTTCATTTTCATGGAGATCTCTGCTGTCACTTTCAACTGCAACTGCACCCATCACGTTTGTTTTGTGAGACTGTGGTAAAACCTGAATAAGATGAGGCCCAAAAGGTATTTTCTGCAGCTCTTCTGCCTTGGTTGTTGCACAGTCCTGGGTTAGTAATGTGCAGCCCCCTGGTTCACAGCCAACTTCCCTTCTCTTCCTCTTGCATGAGGTGTTTGTCTTCTGCTCTGCACCAGTGCTGCTGGAATGTGCCTGCCCTGACACACTTGTCTCCTGACACTTGAGATAGGCAGACACTGCTTCATTCAGGTACTGAAGATTGATTTCATGGGATGTTGCCTCAACCTAAGAAAACACCCAGAATACATTCAGTTAAAAGAAGACACGTTTCAATTCAGCCTTGCGTGATTATCTTCCATGAATTACTTTTGCTATGTGAAGGGACGGAACTTTAAAATTCTTTTTCTCAAAGCAGCATAAAGACTCAGGGGGAGCTAAGCAAAATGCCATTAATTCTTTGTTATTGCTGCTATAATGGGAGCAGTAGAGGGCTTACCTCCGTGGGATTTAGCCAGAGATCTCCATCACTGGGCTTTTCTGCTGATTTTATGGCGCATACCAGCATTCGAGTTATTGCCTCTTCTACACGGGCTTCATGATCTTCATCCTGCCTCAAGAGAACAGAAGGTTTTAGGAGATAGATTCGCTCACGATTCTCTGCAGAAAGCTGAAAGATCTTAGGAAGAACATGGATGGCCTTAGTTTGAAAGCCACATTCATGTATGTGAAGTCAGTGAAAAGTTTCAGACTCTGTTCCTGTGTACAGCCCCCACACGGGTGACAGCACAGGCTTTGGTGTGGCTGCTCATCTGAAAAAGGATTTGCAAAAAATAGTATGTGCATATAATCTTTTCCCTTATTAGTGTTTTGTTAATTTAATCTGGTGCTTGAAATTACAGTGCAATATTAGCATTTAATTAATGTATGCATTTAAACAGCTCTTTAGGACTAGAAGAGCCATATAAGTACATAGCACATTTTTATATCTACATATTATGTCTAATTTAAGTAATTAAAACACACAGGATGTTACAGCAAGGCAGCAGCTATCTAGGGGCCATGCAAGCACAAAAGTGAGTATTAAGGAAATTTAGGAAATATTTTATCATGTAACAGCAGCTGACAAACTGCTGCACTTTTGAACATCACCAGAAGGAAAACCATGTTTCCTCTGAAAGCTCTCCTGCAAAACTAAAACCTAACTTGATAACAGGCTCTTTGTTTCAGGCCTTCACTTCCTGCCTCATTCCCCTTGGACAGCTGGATACTAACTAGGTTAGGATAGCAAAACAACTATAGGATCTTTTTTAGCTTTCTGTCCCGTTTGAGCTTCTTGTACATGGAAGGGAAGGGTATGTGGAAGGAATGGTAGATTCTCCTAACTGGACGGGTGGTTTGGTTATCTCAATGACAAGTACCTACAAGTGGATACATAAATTTGCTTTAATTGAGATGCTTAGATGTATTAGTTTTGGAGGAAAGATGCAACCTGGTCAACCCACAGCCCTAATCAGTCTAACAGTGGATCCAGGGGACCTGTCAAGCAAACCACACATCTGGCTAGTATGAGTGCTGAAGGCAGCAGTTTGTCCTGGAACCCTAAGCAGAATTTGGGATAGAAGCAGGGGGAAGTGCTCTTGGCATTTTGTGGCTTTGGATGCTTGTCTTTTTAATGGCCTTGTGTAAAAAGCCACCAAAATACAGAGTTTGGTATCTACATGTGGAAATTATTTAAAATGTTGCATTCTTGATATTCATCCTGGCCTGCTGGATAACAGGGCTGTACTGATTGCATGACAGTATGTTAGAAAGCAAGGAATACTTTTGGGTAGCTCACATCCAGCTGAAAACAAATTAAATTTCTACTCTAACTCTTGCCAATATAATTAATGGTTTCACTGGGACTGTAATTGTTGGTGTGATTCACATCTGTCAATATGAAAGCAGCTGGTAACAGCTGCGAGCAAGAACTGCTTGGTTTGGTAATGGAAATGTTCTCAGAATTGTCCTTTAGAATCCATATCAGAATTTATTTTTATAGATGGATCGCCCAACACCTAACAAACAATGCCACATCATCAGCTGCAGGGATGATTTCTGTAAGGAACTTTCACCTGGGCTGCAATAGCCACACTTGCTTAGGGCAGATACCAACATTTGGGGTGTGTCACTCATTAGCAAGATCCAGCAAACACTGCTCTGGTTATGATGCCACACAAGCACTGACTCTCACTGTCACCAAACAGGATCTTGGTGACTTCTGCAAGACCTCTGTGAGAGGAAAGGCCATAGAGTTTTGCTCCATTGGTTTGTTTTCCTTGCAACATGTACCGGCTAGAAATGCTCAGGCCCCACCCCAGCACCTGGGAGCTACCAGCCAAGCTGATCCCATCACGGCCTGCTCCTCCAGAGGGGCACAAGTGTGTGTGGTGACATCAGAGCCTTTCCAAGCCCAGGGCACACAGCCAGTTCCTCTGAATTACCTCAAAGGCTTAAATTCAAGGCAGGCTTAAGTGGCTGCTCTACAATATAGTTGGTGCTTTCTCTGGCAGTGGAAACAGCCTGACTGCACTTAGGGCTATGTAAGAGCCTGGTCTGGGCTGTCAGCCTGCTGTCCTTGCTAAATACGTAAGTTTCATCTGGAAAATTTCTCCATGAGGGAAACACTCGAGTTCCTTTGCTCTGCAAGTGCTTGGTTTGATGTTGGTATGAGAACTGCATCGTGTGGTCTTGGAACAGCAGCTGAATTCATGTGTTCTTTCCCCTGCAGATTTCCAGTCTAATATAGCTTTTAGAAGTAGAAAAAAAAAAAGCCAATGGGTATTTTAGTGAGGCAGCTTTCACAGGCCATTTCAAAAATTTAATATTAACCTAGGATTAATAATAAAGTAATTTGAATCAGAAAACCTTCTGGAGTATTGAGATGATCTAGTGGAATATGTCCCTGCTCACTGCAGGGTGGTTGCACTAGACAACCTTTAAAGGTCCCTTCCAACCCAAACTATTCCATGATTCTATGATATCCCTGGAACCATCCCATATATACTGGTTAACATGAGCAAGAAGAATCAAAGCCTGCGGAGAAGAAAATTAAATACTTGAGGAAATCCAACTTCAGGCAAATCAAAACTATCACAGAGGAATGAAAATTCAAAAATCCTCTTCCCCTCCCTTCCCATCACATTAATCTGATTTAAATTCTAATTTAGCTTTGCACATAAGCTTGTCCTTGAGGTGAAGTTGATGGTTTTTTGTTCTCTATTCAGCACAAAGCTGGCTAGACCTTACGAAACTGGACATGAAAAGCTTAGCTTGTGTTAATTGTTTACCTGATTGAAGTAAACTTGAAAGGGGATTTCTGCTGAACTGGGGCTTCAGGTCTGGAACCTTGAAAGGTTCTTCCGGGAAAAAATGTATCCATAAGGGCTCTTCCCTCCCCAGCCTCTCAACACAACACACCCAATAGGACTGAACCTGGCAGCCAAGGGACAGAAATCCCTTGGAAGTGCTACATCCCCATGACATTAAAAGGAAAATACCAGTTCAATCCAAGAGTTTATGCTGACAGTGACAGGATCAATGGACTCCACATAGTGCCACCAGTGCCTTGGAACGAGCAGGACCTGGAATTGGAGACATTACATTAGGGTACAAGCAGAAGCCTGAAGAAAGATAAGGTGTTTTAATTTAGGTGATGTGGGGTGCAGAGATAGAACTGAGGCAAGGACACAGGGGTGAAGGGTGATATTCATTTATCTCTTTTAAAGAGCCTTTTCTCAAGACTTAAATGCCCACTCTATCAGTACTATCACATAAGAAATGGACATGATCCAGGACTACCTTTCATCCAAACTCCTTCCCATATGGTCCCAAGGAGGACTATAATCTTTAACTGCTGTAGGAAAGCAAAGTCCAGCAGTACAGAGGGGTGCAGCTGGTGTTGCAGTACATCAGCACTTTAGAGAGAGTCTCATCCAAGCAGGAATTCTTTTGTAGACCCTCCAACTGAGCAGACTTCCCAGTTCCTTTAGGACTGCCAGCTGGTATCCCTATGCTCATCTAGGTGACTAGGTGACAAAACATAGCTTAAATTCTGGTAAATAATCACCAGTATTAAATTTGTCACTTTTAGTAGACAGGCTTTTAAAAGAAAATATCATGGTTTCTGGGACAATCTAGTTTAGATCAGAGCTTTATAACAATATCAGGATGATAGCTGTGACATAAAATTGATTTCAACCCATGGTTTTTATGGTACAAGATATTGATGTTGTTTTGATGATATAGGACAAGCTTTGCAGATTACTGAACATTAGATTAACATGGAGCTATCAAGAAAAGCATGGAAGATATTTTTTGACAAGTTACAAAAATGGTCAGAGACATAAAAATATACACTTCACAATGGAGAAAATGAAGCAATGATCTGTATCTGAATTGCAGACAATTCTTTCTCTTGGTAGACACAAATTACTTAGAAGAATGTTCTGCTACCCAGATAGCCCTGTGCTTCATTATATCAAAACACAGCTAATGAGAAAATGTCTGTGGAGGAAACAATGGCACCAGTCCTGCAAACACTTACAGGACACTTGGAACACTCTCATTTTTTGGGCCAGATGACAAAATGTTCTCCACAGGCTTCAATTTAAGTCAAAGAAAAAAAAGCACTGGCTCTCCAAAGGTCAAAAACATTTGGAAATTATTCTTTTATCCGGTACAGCATACAGGACAGAAAAGGAAGTCAGTCAGTGGAGAGTCATTATTTTAAAAATATCACTAGTTAGTCCTGACATATACGTGTATGAAACCCTACAGACTGCAGCCAAAACATGTTTTCTACACTGAACAAGTTTCAAAATTTTGTTTTTATCACTGAAACATCCACTTTAAATGAACAGTGCAGTTGCATTAACAGCAACGGGTTTATCTGTAAGGAAGTGTTCGCCTAAGTTTCACTGTCTGCAAAATCATCCAACCCACCCCCCAAATGCTCATCTGCTCTATAGGGGATCTTACACTGAATGCTGCTGAAGAATCTGGGTGCCCTCCAAGTGACTGGGTGTAATGAGGAACCCTGGAAAACTCTGTTTTACAGCAGAAGAAAGCAGAGCTCCCATAAGCAACAACGGGATCCTTCCTGTGAGACTTGTGTGGGAACAGTGAGCTTCCAACATGCTGAAGAAGGGGATGAAGACACTGGGGAATTGGTGCAGAGGGACTGCAAGGGAACAAGAGCAAGAGACAAATTCAGGGAAGTGTATAAATGTTTCAGTAAGAGATGCTGCCTGGAAAACCAAGATGGAAATTAGGCATGGAACGTGCTGGCTCCACACGACTCACATGCAAAGCAGAGACAGAATTGCTTTGGAGAGAGGAGGTACAGCCAGGAGGAAAATACAATCCCCCCAACTTGTCCTGTGTTTTCAAACCAAAGAGGAGGAACTTGGTCCTTTAGAGACTAATCAGATTTCCCTTGCCAGCAGGTTAAGGGTAATAACTGCAAAACCGTGTCTTTCTGCAGCTGGCACTGTTTGCTGATGCAATTTATAGAAGACCTACAGAGCTGTGACTCGAATAGGCAAAAGAGGTTCCATAACGACACTTGCTCTCCCTCTTTTATTGCTGAACAAGCTTATGCTTGTTAAAATAAGGATTTATAGCAACAAGAAGTTTGAAAATTATCAAAAAGCAAAAGGACTAAAACTTTAAGGAAGATGAAGAAATGAAAAAAGGTAATAAAAACAAAAAAATACAGCTGGCAAGGGAGCAGAACTAACAAAAGACCGAAAAAAAAAATGCCACCAGAAAGAGGTAGGATTCTTCTACATTTACAAACTAGTATTCTTGTAGATTTTCAAATTAGAAGCAAATACACCCACAACAAAATGAAAACAAACAAAAAACCCACCACCGCTGCCTCTAACGATCAATTCCATCAATTCCACAATAAAATAAAGCAGACTTCCATATGTTTATGAATATGGGACACAGATTTAGCTACATTCCTATAGGAAATGTGAAAGTAAGCCACAGTGAAACAACATACACACATGCAGCAAACATTTTACAGGGAAAATGTAAATTTCAGTAGCAAAACAGAACTACTCCAAGCTAAGAGATAATCTTGTGCTTGCCTGCTTTCTACAGAACATATCTAACTTTATTTGTGCTGGGAAGATACTGATCTAAACAGTAACCAATCAGATAATTTTAATATTTAGGCTAGTGACAGCCAAATATAGCAAATGAAGTTAAAGTAGGACAGAAATCCCAGAAAAGATAAAATGAAATGCTGTAATGGGAGGAAAGAAACCAAAGGAACAGTTGGGAGAGCAAGTGGAGCAATGCTGAAGACTTGTAGGGCACAGAGAACAGAGCAGGTTTGAATTCTCAGTGGACATGATTAACTTGATACAGTGCAAAGGTAGGGCAAAGGTGGAATTGCTTCAAAAAGAGAGCATACCCTGAAGTGAAATATTACACCAAGAAATTTCTGCTCATTAGAAAAAGATGTTTAGGTAAATGCACACAAAAAGGAAGCCAGTGTGATGGGAAGATAAAGACATGGGGCTACAGGGGGACCCAAGGAAATCCCAGAAGTGTTTGCAACCATGGAAATGGAAAATAAAATGAAATAGATGCAGGCATAGTCAATTCTGTGGGAACACCACCTGAGGACTCTGTGTGAGCACTGCTGCCCCAGCCTCTGCCTCATCCTAGCTGGTGCCTGGCTGCCCTGGTGCTTGGAAAGTGCTTCTCATCCTGCCTTCCTCCTCCCTCCTGGTGTCTTCCCAGCTACTGAAACGGAGCTCCAAGGGCCACTGGAATCAGAAATATGGGCACAGCCCTGGGGAAAAGCACAGTGAAAAGGGAGGGAGTGGGGCTGTATCAGGCCATGTCCATAGTGACCCAGGTGAGAGAATGAGGGAAGCTCAGGGAAGAGCTGGAGAAATAGTCAGGAACTTGCAGCTTTGACCTTTGGTCTGACTGGCTTTTGGGGCATTCATGGGGTTCTCCATATGTGTTGCAGGTTGAACAGTGCTTTTATTACCAATCCTAGCATAAATTCAGCTCCTGGACTCTTCTGCTTCTTCTGTGATGCAGATGATAGTTCTGGTGTCTTGAGGTTGGGTTGGGCTGTCTGCCTTCTCTACGGGGTGACTTGGGGCCAGCTCTACAGTCTCCCACATGAAAACTCTTTATTCCTTCCCCAGAACAGAATTATCAGCTATCTACTATGCATAATGCTGTGGCCAACTCTGAATTCTCTTTTACTAAAATCACTTAAACTCTTCTCCAAAAAAGTAGGATTTTTTACTGTAACCTCTTTTAAAAAGTCTTTTGTATACTTTGAGCTGGAATATTACACTGCCTTTGAATTATTGCATTTCTTGACTTACTAAAACACTTTTCTTTGGTATCAATTATATTCTTCTTGGCTATTCAGACTGTCTGTTCTGCAATTCCCCACTTTAAGCCCAATCTGATGTTCTCATACCCTTTCTTTAAAGGCAGCACACAGGGAAATCCCTCTCTGACTTCATGAAGATTTCTTCTTCTCAGGGTTGGGTTAGAGGTCAGAGGTTTGCCCACACTGTTGGGAGCTCTGGTGCTGAGCAGGATCCCATGGTGTGTTAGATTCTGCAGTAGGAGGACAGAAAGAGAAAATCCTGCAGCTAAACACAGGATTGAGTGACAACTGTATTTGTGGACACACAAATGTGTTTCTTTAGACTTTGAGAAGCAGATAAGCAGAAGTAGGGGAGGGGAGCTTCTGAGCAGCAGACCATGGTGAGAACCAGCAAGCAGTAATGTTGATCTTTTTCTACAATCGTTTTTTCCCATCCAGTGACAATATTTTTCAAAGCCAGAGGGGGAGCATCCTTCTCAGACTCCATGTGCCTCTTAGACTAGCTCAGTTAGGCCTTTCCTTGGCTTCTGCACTGCAGCTCCTCTGGCTCCAGGCTGCACTGGCGCACAGGGCCAGGACACAGGGCAGGCGAGCGCTGCCTCTAACAGCACCTGGGGTAGCATGAGCGGGAATGGGATTGGTCATGGGAGCCCAGGGTGCCAGCTGCTTGCTCTCCATTAGGAGGGCAGGTGTGTGGAGCCTGTATGTGTCTACCGTCAGATAAACTCAGATGTACTTTCTAGTCTTTCTACCATTGTCTAGTTATGTGGCTATGGATTAACAGGGAGATGGATTAAGAGCAATTACATTAGTGAGCAGGAAGGAAGCCAGAAACCAGTGAGAAGTGGGGCAGAGGAAAGAATGATCAATGATTTTATACTTGTACAGCATCTCAGTTTTTTGTAGCCTTTTCAGGTGGTGTTCATCTCTCCTATTTTTAATCATCAAAAAAGTTAAGCATCTATGTGCGTAGGCTCCTTCTATAGCCTGTGCTGAAGGACAAGGTGGAATGAATATTCCTGCAGGACTGTAATTGTGTAAGACAGGAAGGATGCACTGCCTTGTTCAGGTGCCAGGTGCCACTGATGGCAGATAGGACACCTGTCCTGAACAGGGTTTAAGCTGAGGATGACAGATCCCTAACTCTCATATCACTTGTCCCAGAGTGTTGGTAGAAGATACTAAGACAGTTAAGTTTTGTCCCATTTGTGGTCTTTTAGGGAGTATTTGTATATTTGAGAAAAGAGTCAAGGTGTTACTAGAAATGCTGCTCCATACTTAGTCCTCAGTCTTGCAACCATCACATAGGTGACCAGGTCCAAACATTTAGAAAGAACTCTACATTTGTATGAGACAACTTGAGTTTGTAACCTTGTGGATATAGTGATGCACTGCTGCAAGCCCTTCAACTACTCAGCTGCCTATCTGAATAAGCTTGACATCTAAATGTTTTCATAATTTGTTTCAAAACAGATACTAATGTATAACCAGAAGTTCTGTTAAGACCTCTGTCGAAATGCCGCTGACTGCCATTGGTCAGGTACAGGATGAAACCTTAAAAAACCTAAAGTCTCACTCAGTTACCAAAATTCACCTCTGAACAATACAGTGGAAGGGCACAAAGGATCTAACTGAAGTACACTCCGTGCACTGGCACAGTGTTACATGAAGGAATTCTGCTTTCAGGCAGACGGTGTAGAAAAATGGCTGGTAGCAAACATCAACCAGAAGGTGGCATTAGACACATTAAGTTTTTGATATTCAAAGCTGCACTCACCCTACATGCAGCTGCTCTCCTGAATACCTAAGAACACCTCTGTCTTTGTTTTTTCAGCCCTTTATTGTTACAATAATCCAAAATGCTCTGCATACCCTCTGGGAATGAGTGGAGATGCTACATATTATCACAAAATAAAGATGCCTACAAATTCTTCAGTAATTGGGCTAATTCTATGTGAAAACCACTGTTAAGCACATATCAAGACTTTATTTAGGAATCCTCTCCCTTGTTAATAAAGGAGTTTTTCTAGGTCATTCCTTTCCTCTGCATCAAATGGCAGCAGTTCCCAGCCACTTGCCCCATAAGCTTCAGGATGAGATGCCGGCAAGCACCACACAGAAGGCACTGATAAAATGGATGAAGGCAACACCTCACTGCTCCATCACTGCTTCTACATTACTTTCCCCCCCCAAGAAATCCAAACAGTATCTCCTTCATGGCAATGCAGACAAATTGCATTACTGAGCTGGCTCAAGATCTTTATTCCTAGCAAGATTAATTTGTAATTGCTTTAAGCCTAATTAAAATTAAGATCATATTAAAGGTTCACTACTACACTTGATCATCGCAAAGGAGATTATAAATTCAAATAGTATTGGGGATCAGGGATAATGCAGCGCTGAATGGATGTGGCATTTTTATCAATAGTAAAAATTTGTTCTTTGTGCTTTAAATTACTGACTGCTGCAACCTTACAAAGTGCTGCATGTGAAACTGATGTTTTGCTTTAGGAGTATGAGCTAATGTAGTGCAAACAGTGAAGGCTGATCACAGATTCCCCATTTGCATCTATACCAACTGCAGAGCATACACTTCCAGTTGATGGGTATCATCCTCTTGTTGGAAGCTACTATCCTGCCCCACTCTGCCTCCTCAAAATTAACTTGATTAGCAAAAATCCATTCTTTAAATTGTTGAAGGCAGCTGGGTTTGCCAGTTAGGGACAGGGGAACGCTTGTACACGTTGTTGAGCTGGTAGGTCAGAAGAGGTGACAATATCTAGTAGGAGAATGGCAAAAGGGCTCCAGAAGCAGCAACTCCACTGTCAGAACAATGACCATGGCAAGGTTCCTTCGGAAGGGCCTGACAGTTTGAGATGCGCAGCAGTGCGCTACAAGGACATGCACGGCTGAACAAATGAAAAAGGGTAATTCAGACTCCAAATACAGACCTTGTTGATTAAATAAAGAAGGACACTATTTACAGCAGGAGACTGGGAATCATGAGTCCTGAGCCCTGCTCTCACTCTGCTGCTGACTGCCTGTGTGACCGTAAGCCAGACACTTAGAGTTGAACCTTCTCAGTAAAGCAGGATTAATATCCTCACAGCCCTGTAAAGCACCATGAAACCTCTGGATGGTGTGCACTCTAAATGCAGGTATCATCATTAAAGTATTTATTAAAGCAACACATGAAGGCTATTCACTATATGAGTTCCTTTGTTAGCTCTATATACTCATTAACCAAATACATTTTGTGGAACATACTGCTGCCAGAGTAGACAGGTCAGAGTTCAAGAAAGTTCTGAAGTAGATAGATTTGAGGTGGTTGCAAGAAAGGTGGTTCAGGAATGGAATCAGGCAGCTGATTGAACTAGCTCTCTAAATGTCTGCAGTTTTTGTACAAAAAATTCTGGGCAAATAACTGTCAGCAGAGAAAGTTCCTGTGCTGAGAGAAATCGATGAAGTCTGAATGTGGAGTAAAGGAAGAGGAAAGTTCCACAGACAATTTGTTAAGATTTCCTAGCCCTTAATTTGCCAGTTAAATAGAATATTAAGTAATGTAAAGCTCGTATATAAATGGTACCTGTCCTGGACTGAGTGTAACAACATGGGCTGTTGAGTTCCTAAACTCGGGAAAGCGTTTCAGATCAGGGTTGGCAATGTTGACTTTGCTGAATATGCTGGATTCCTCATAAGGGATCCTGGTAGGATAAAGGAAACTGGTATCACCAGGTGGGAAGAGGTGCCATCTCTTCCTGAAAATAGAGAGAAGATAAAAATGTATTCAGTGCATGTCACTTGCAGCAAAGAACTAAAGGCAGTAGCAAGGTTTTCAATAAAACATAAATGTGCCTCGCTGTGTGACTCTCCTACGCAGTGAGAACACAGCCAGTGCTTACAGGCTGTCTCCTGAAAGTGTTTTTAAAATATTCCACTTTTTAATTTTTTAACTGAAAAGATTTACAGCTTCTCACCAATCATTTTTAAAAGGCAGATAAAATAAAATTTAAAAAAAATCTCCCATCTGGTTTCTCCTTCCTCCTTTTAACATACAGCATTTACAGATGCTCAGAGCATTAAAAATTGCTCTATAAACTAGAGGAAATAGTTTTGTTACAGATAATGTATTTTTGTTCACTGAATAAAAAGCTTTCAAAATCTGTATTTGTTTTGAAAGGAGGGCATTGTGTGCTTAGGATGGCAACAGTAAAAGGGTATAGGCATTATCTTCTGTTTCCTGCAGTACTTACATGGCTGTTAGTCATGAACCCCCATTCTTAGTAAAAATCATGCCAAAGATGGCATAAATAAAAACCAGACACATCCCTAGACAAAAGCATCCTTAAACATCTGTATTTTTTTGTCAGTTCCACATGATGAAAATGTGGCTTCTTGTGCATTTAAGGACTTACTGGTGTGACTAAATGCCAGATGGAGCAGGACAGGGTTGTTCTGCTCATGAGGGCACTCATATGCCAGGTTGCTCTCTGCATGCCTGAAGAAGCACATGAATGCACCACAGTGCAAGGCCAAGCAGAGCTGAGACCAGACTTTGTCCTCAGGAGCTAATGTCTCTATTTCACTTACGCAGACCAGATCAAAGAGAAAAAAAAGAATATGGAAGAACTGGTGGTGCCAGTTTTATGGGTATTATAAATTAAATATCTTAGCAGGTACATATGGTATTCAGAAATATAAGTTTTATGTGGCAGTACTTTAAGTGATAGAAATAACCAGGAGGAATACACAAAGAGAGAATTTATTACATTTAAGAGGTGCCAGACAAATAGTACAACATGACCACGGTAAAAAAAAAGTAAAGGCAGCACTTTAGAGCACAGCTGTGTAGCTCTTCTCTTTGGTTTGGACTCTAGCAAGGGCTTTTCTTTGTGTCCTTTCCCTTGGCACCCACTTCTTGCATTTTGTCTACTGCTTCTGGTTGTCAGTTCTAAGTCACGGATCTGAAAATGGGAGCAAAGCAACCAAATGGCACAAAACCAGAAGAGACAGGAACAGAAGAGATAGGAATAGCAGGATAGTCAGAACTACAGAGACCAGCACAGATGCAAGTGCCATAGGCTGCTGATATTTCTTGGTAAATACCAAAGCAACTGCTGGATGCAAGCACAAAACCACTTCTCCCAAAATGCAAGCCTTATTGCACTTTATTTTGCCCTCCAAGCTAGATCCTCTGAGGGGGCAGAGAACGACTAGATTAGGAGGCTCAGGGTTAATCCTGCAGGCTCACAATGAAGCAATATCATAAAGCAAAAAATTAAGAACCCTGAGGGATGCAAGGAGGAAATTCAAGATAGCAACAAAGGGCTAAGGAGTTGTCCCTGGCTTTCCTGCAAAGGCAAATCTATTTAAGTTTAGCATAAGCTCATATTCTGTTACAAAGCCTGTCTTGTTGGTGAGTCTCGAAAGGGAATCTTTCTGCTCTGAAGAAGCACAGGATTCACAAGCTTGTGGAAGTGTGCAATCTATTTAAAGGCTTTGCTCTGAAGAGGAAAACAACTTTTGTCTTTTCAGGCTGTGCAAAGGCTTTGGATTTCTTTCCCTGAGAGGAGCAAGGATTTTGCTCTACTTGAGGGGGAGGAAGTGCCTTGGGAAGGTGGACAAAACTGCTACGTGATGCTGGAACTCTGGCTCGCGTTCAGCGTCTGAAGGTAGAGATCAAAGAGGCTTGGCAGGTATTGCGTCTGCTACATCACTGTACTTATTTAGTACACCCAGTATTTAAGTAGATCCTTAGAAGATATTTAGGCATTTAAGTCTCATGGTTTTCAATGAGATTTCTGGCTCCTGAACACACTGAAGTGTCTGGACTTCAATGCACAATGCTTACTGATGTGATCTGAAGTCTACAGGACTGGCTGCAGCACAGCAGTGCTGAGGGAGGCTTCCAGAGTGTCTCTGCTGCAGATCCACCCAAGGACCTCAAAGCTGTTTACAAACATGAATGAAAACCCTAAAGAGAGTTACCCTTCTTAGGGGTAAGATGATGAGCAATTCATTTACCTCAGGCCTTAAAGCCAGTCGGCATGTGGCACTGCCCAGTTAGAAGGCAACACATCTGACTTCCAATCCTGCACTTTAATCACACCACCACCACCACCACCACCACCATGATTTTACTGGTCTATAAAATGTCAGAGTAATTAATTCCATTGAAAATCCACTAGCAAATTACTCTTTCCACTCTATACTATCAAACCTAAAAAGTGTGTGCAACTTGTTCTGTTACTCTAGCACTACTCTAGCAATAATAGATAACAACCCAAAAACAAAAAAACAAACACCAGCCCTGAGGCCAATAGGCAAGGAAAGGAGAAAAAAAAAATAGAAAAAAAAAAGAAGGCATGCAAACAGGAAGAAAAATACAGCAACAGCCACATGCTCCCAAATGAGTTTGGAGCCTCAAATGTCCCTTTCAACTTTGCTCACAGCTAGTTGCTTCCATCCTGATGGTCCCCTTTTAAATTAATTCTAGCAGGCTATTAGAGGCTCTTGCACAGAGAATATTGTAAAAGTCTAAAGTAGTTTATTTCTATTTTGTTTTGGGGCTTTTTATTTTTAACTCTTTTATCTCCTAATTCCAAATTCCTGAATTCATAACTACTTGGAAGATTAAAGTGTTTATAATTGGACCACATAACACACAGACCAGAAAATAAAATTGTGTTAACTCCATGACCCAGTCAAACCAATGCCCTGAAGTTCTGCCATTTCCTGTAGAGCAGTTATGATGGTCTTCAATCATCAAGAACTCAGAAAACTAAAATAATAAGGACCTAGAATTAATACTACAAAAATCCAAAACTAACTTCATGCACAGTATCAAGTTAGTATATCTCCCCTGTATTTGCTGTATATATGTGCACTTGTTACCTTCCTTGTACTTGCAATACTAAATTGCAGCCGTAGGAGTCCAAATGGCAGGGGGTGTTTGCTCCTTCAGAACCAATCCACAGTGTGCTCTCTTTTCCACTTCTTCCAGGAAAACCAAAGTCAGACCACCTTACATCCTACAGCAACAAAAAAGTTATTTATGTAAGCTGTTGAACTGATTCCCATCCTATCCTTAGTTCTGAAAGTCTCCTGTCTTCTTCCACTGCTCAGTCACTTTATCCACTGCAGCTGTTTTTCCTTGGTTGGGTTCTAGAGCATGCATAGTCTGTTCCCCTTCCTCCAAAATTCTCATCCCCGCCTTTCATATCACTGAACTTACTCCTTTGCTCTACAGAAGTACTGCCAAATTCTCATGGCCACATGGGGCTTCTTTTTCTTTTCAAACACTCTTTTTTATCTTTCTCCACTCTTAACCATCCACCCAAGCTCAGGATTGCTTTTAGAAAAATTCTTATATATGGCATTTAAAAAGAGAATGAAAGGAAAGAAGAATAATCCCTATTTCCTTTTCAAACAATTGATAATGCATGTGGAATTTTTGCTCTCTCTTTGCTTCTATCTCAGCTTTCTCCACATAGCCTGGGAACACAGAATTTACCCCATCTGTGACCCAGTGTTATGCTGGGATTTTGAAGTTTCTATTATTTAATGGGCACATTTGCAACTGCAAAGGCAGTGAACTTAAAACAACTCGATGACAGGGTGAGAAAGGGCAGAACAGGTGTGCATGTATTATGAACACAGTCCTGGATCTTCCCAGTCCATTGATCCTCCCACAAGCAATCCCTTGGGGATGACAGCTGGAAAGAGGCACAGTGAGATATTTTTCAGACAGTCCAAGGGTTTTGCAGAATGGTTCTGTATAGCTTGGATAAAGCTTTCCCCCATGTATCTACAGCTCATCCTGCCACCTGCAGGGCCTGATCATTTGTTTATTGGAAAGCACTTGAGGAATACTGGCCAGAGATACTGGTGCCTTTTGGCTGGAGCCCCAGACTGAGCCCTAGGAAACAGAGATTAAATTTCTGGCTTCCTGATGGTCTTGGGCAAATTGCTTCATCTCTGAGTTTTTATTTTCCCCATCTTGAAAAGGAAGATAACGGTATTTGTTCCATTTCAGTTAAGCACTCTGGGGTCATTCACATCCCCGAACTTTAGGAAGCTAATTTAAGCTTGGCTCTTGCTCTAGTCAAAGCACTCTCAATCATGCCTTGGAAAAGCCTCTCTCTTTCTGCTGTCTATAAAGAGAAAATAGGAGTCTAGGAGTCCTAATTAAAGTATGTAAGTTTGCTACTTGCAGACAGGTGGATGACTATCCTTTTTTAAGATCTATGGATGAGGAAAACTACAGCTAAACATTATAAGGATGACTTCACCATGACTCTGTATCAGGAAACCCTCAAAATGAGTGATAGCCTTCCCAAAAATTAGGTGTTGCTAAAGATTCTGAATTTCAGAGTTATTGATTTTAAAGATACCATTTGAAAAAAAATGCAGAAGAGTAATACAAACATTTGTCAAAGACAGCAAAAGATCCAAAAGAAAAAGTTGCTCCTATAGATTTCAGCAGGCATAAAATTTGAAATTCAATACAACTATTTCAGTGAAAAAGTTAAGCGTAACACCATTTCTATACTTCAATCTCACACCTAAATAGTTTTTATATTTTGTTACAATTTAAGTGAAAAGAAAGCACACATAATCAATATTAGATTTAAAAGAACTTTTTGAAAATGCTGCTGCTGTAGTAAATAGTTGAAGCGATTATGGGTAAAATAGTTTTTAACCAATGAACTGAAAAGGAACCAGTAGTGTTACTGAAATCTTGTCACACTGGGTTCCTTTTCTACAATAAAAAGCCACAGTAAGAAGAAATGCACTAAAAGGTGTTCCAACCATAACAGATGGCACATTACTTGTGATATATATTTATTTCATTTGCTGCTTATAATGAAGTTAATCTGTACCCGTATGTCACTTTAAAAGGTCTCATTTCTATTTAAACCTCATGCATGTATCTTGCTCCTGATTTATATTTCAAATTCTGTAATGAAATATCAACTGAACAAAAAATGTAAGATGCTAGATATTGCTCATAGATTAGAATAATGGAATCATTACCTTAGCCCACACAACTGTAAATGATAAACAGCGCAATCTAAATTTCAAACAACTTCTAAATGGCCCTATTAATCACTATAAATAACAGTGCAGTTGGCCTTCTTTTCCCCTTCAAATAACCTTACGTAAATCTAAATAAAATCTAGAAAGAAAAAAAGGGGTTATCATCAAATTCACACAAGAATGGAAGAGAATTTCTACAAAGAATTCTCTTGGCTGGTATAAATTGTGTAGCTGTGTTTCAAAAGCCATATGACTCTGGAACTGACGGATGCCTTTCTCTCCCATGCCTGTGAAAATGGCAGATGACACACACCATATTTGCTTGCATAACACCACCAATTTCTTCCTTCCCAGATTCTGCTTTTCAAAAAAATCCATGGCATAACCATTACATGTGTCTATTCTAAAACTGCAGTACAATCTGTTGTGTGTTAGGTCAGGTGATCAGGTTGTGGCATGACACCTGCACAGAAATGCAACTCCCAGAGCCTCAACTTTGTTCTTGAATGGGGGCAAGGGAAAGAAGGTGGTAGGAAAATGGTTGTTTCCTTCAAGTGTGTTTTTATTGACCGAAGGAACCAGCAGGCTATTCAGGTCTTCTGAGCTGCTACTGGCTTGTGCCAGAAGACACATAGAAATGCTGTCTGTGGAGGCAGAAAAAGTGAAGACCAAGACAGGACCACAGATAGAGAAAGTTATGCAAAGATCTGGTGAAGCCTGAAACATCCCTGGAACTCCCAGCTTAGTTCAAACAACACAAACCAGCCCCAGGTTATGTGATCCTGGTTATGTTTCAGTGTGCTCCGGAAGGGAAGGGGGAAAGAAAGGTAAGATGATCTCTGTGTCCAGTCCTTACCTTCCGACCCAAAGAACAACAGGAAAGTCTGGAAAGTCTGAAAGTCTGCAAAAAGACCGATCACTGAAAACCACCAATTTTACTGGCACAAAAGAATAAAATACATATAAGGAGCATGGGAAATGCTTTCTGAGGAAATAATTAATTTGAGGGGACTTATCAGTTCATACTCGTTGTCATCCCAGTGATACAGTGATTTCGCAGGGAGTTATGATTCCATTTTCACCTTTCAAAGTATAGAAATGAATAAGGCTTTAGTTACTCTTTCTTTATATCTTTTGAAGAAGTACACCTTTTGTATAGCTATCCTTAAGTTTGCCCACTTACAATTAGCAAGGAGAAACAGCAGGAATGTAGATGAAGCAAGACATTGAAATAGGAGATAGGTACAGAGAAAATAAAAGGAAATACCTTGGGTAGTTGTCCTACTATGTATGGTAATTACCACAGACGATGTACCTCTGTGGGCAGGTTACTTCCTGTATTTTACTGCCTCCACAGAAGCTCTCCTCCTCACAAACAGTTAATCTAATGATATTAAGGGAAGGAGACGTGCTACTTAAGAAAATGAGCCACAAGGCAAAAACATGGAGCAAAGCCATGTTACAGCCTTGTTACTACAAGGGAATACATGCCATCAATCCTCCCTCCTGAGTGGAGCTGTTAATTTGAGAACCATTTGGGTGCAAGGTGGATCTGGCCTATATGGGAAGGAGAGTGCTGCCAACCTGGTAGTTCTTTTTGTCACTTGGGGTGCTGTTTCTAAACTCGTAAGAAGGCCCAGAATTTTAGATGGCTGCTACTTGGCAGATTTCAGTTAGCCTGAGAGCCAGTAGCTTTTATTTCAATATTTTAAAGTAAGTGGCCAAAGGAGCAGAGAGGGATAGCAGCAGAGGTTTCAGAAGCTACATCAGATAATTTGCAATGGTTCAACTAAGAAAAGATAATATTAATGTTTTACCTGGAAGATTTCTGGCTTGTCTTCAAATATTCTGGCAATGTATTTGTAGTCAGCATAAGCCCAGTATTTGGAGTAATCATAACAACTGAATGGTCCAGAGAGACAAGAAGGCTGCCCACAACTCCAAGCCAAAAACTCCTCAAGTTTAGCTTCCACATAGCTACAACTGGTTTCAAACTGGGGAACTAGAGCAACAAAAGAAAAATCAAATATTACATGAGCACTGAGCATAGAACCAGTAAAAATGTTAATACACAGTTTCTCTCTTGGCTCTGGTTAAATGCAACATGAGATATGAAGTCAGACTAGGTAGCTTGACTCTGGTCAATAAAATGGTTCTCATGACCTAACTCATAAGTAAAGTCTGAGACTATTGCTTTTTCATTAAGGTTTAACTGAATGGCTGTTACCTTGAACTTGCTGTGAGACAAAAGCAGACCAATACTTAGTGTTATTTTTCAGCACAGTAACTCAATAACACACCCAAGGTCGCTAAACAACTTTGCTTCATCTCCCTTCCTAAGTGTGAATTGCAAATGTGCATGTCAAGTATTTATGTATCCTTTATTTTGTCTCCATAGATTTATGCAGATGGACATGTTCATCTTACCCTTTCCCTAAAGCAATAACCAAACCAGTGTGGTCATGCATAGAAAGCGAGTTATGGAACCACACACACGCTGCCAATGATCCACCTAAAATGCTGTGTGCCCTTATTTTTCATTTGAGACTGACAAAAGCATATTGCAGTGTTCCTTGGCACACACAAGAAGTGTTTACCAGCAGGGTTTTGCTCCCAGCATGCTTTAGTCAGGCTGACTGATACAGCTTTTCAGCTCAAGGTCAGGTCACTTGGAAGGTCTGCAAGATAATCCACATCACAGTATACTTTAATTGCAATTAATCAGATATCTTCATTTCCCGCTGCCACTAATCATGCCATCTTCAAAGAGATTTCTCCAGTATTTAAAAAAATATGACTTTACTATAACTACTACTGGGGAAAAATTACTGCAGCCTGCATGAATGACAATGACAGAGCTGCAATTTAACCTTGTGTAACTTGCATAGAGCTGCACAGAAACGGGATCCTTTCACCGTTGCGCAGCAGCAGCTCTTCGTTCTTTACCACTTTCATTTTGTTACTGCAGCAGTTCTCACAGAGTCTCATATAGCTTTTACAAACCTTTATCACTATTATTTTGCTATTTTCCATTGTGATAGCATAGGTAGTGGTTTCCTTCCCATGGCTACCAAATCATTAACTAAGAGTGTCAGATAAGCCTTGTTGTTTAGCAGTCTGTAACCTGGGTCTGTGCAGTGGAAGAGCTTCCTACCTAAGGACTACACACAAGACATATAAATCCCTTGCAATTCACAAAATCACAAACAAAACCCTCTGTACTGGATCCCATATCTGTGTTGCAGTCCCTCTCCTGATACCCAGTCGTTAATGCAATGTATATAATTTTACTAAAAGGTGGTCTGACAGGAAAATTAGACAAAAGATACAAGCACTACAAAGGGTGTTTCAATATCTGTATTACTTTCATGAGAAAAAAGAGTACATAGGACACAGCCTGTTTTCCAAGACAACTCAGAAGCAAATGTTTTAAAGGCAATAAATATGCTCCTTCTACCTCACAGCATATTTCACTCAGAGTTTCATTTAAAAAAAATCCAACTATCTTGTAGAATACAATCTCCTCAGGGCAGGGTTCTTGGTTTGATTTATACCTTGTTCAGTACCAAGGTGTGGGTATTTATCGAAAAATAAATAGTAAAAAAACCCATATTTGGGCAATCTAGACAGTTTGCTTAGATGGGTTTGTAGGCTGCAACAAGGGTGAAAATGTTGGAAACGAGCAACTGAAAGCAAGAACATTATTAACCAGTTTGCTAATACTTAATGACTAAAAGCTGAGGGTGTTTTGTAATTGACAAATTGAAGATTAAGCCATGCAAGCCTAAAGTAGGCTGCCAGTTCTGTCTGATGACATGGTACCTGAAGGCATAACAGTCCTCCTCTCTCCCCTAATACCACAGATTGAAACTGGAAGGAAGGAGAGGGGGAAAAAGCGGGCTTTGGAGAAGCAACTCTCCTCCTTAGTTAAGGTCTGGTTCTGACAGTTGCCAAAATCTGTTTGTCTCAGAGTATTTGCAATGTGTACTAAGGAAAATGTAGGAAAAAAAGGTGTAATAGCCTTGGAAAACACCTAAACCTCCATTAGGAATGCAAGTGAAATGTCTCCTCCATTTCCTTAAGGAAAACCAAACCCCTATTCATAGCTGCTGGGGAATTAAACAAATAATCCAAGCAAGGAACAGCCATTTCATACTATAACAAAGCACAGGCATACTCACAAACAAAAAAACCTGGCCATGCACATCGAACCCCAATAACCACTTCAGATCTCAGCTTTATGCAACATTTAATCAGTGTACAGTATTTGTACTGTATTTTCAGCCTCCTATTCAGGTACTGATTCTATAGCCACCTTTGCAGTCTCTCTATATCAAACCTCAGAGACCTCAATTCTGTTGCTATCCTTAGTGGTAAAACCTCTTGGCAAGATGGTCAAGTTACAGCCCTTTCCTATCCAACTGCGTTATCTGACAGCATCAGCTCTATCCAGCATCAGTAAGAGAAACATCCTCCAGAGATCTTGTGACTCAGAAACTGATCAGCATGACAACTCCTTGTTCCCTCCAGCTTCTTCACAGTAACCTCATTGTTGATTCATTTCACTATGCAACTACTGAAAATGGTCAAAACAAGAAATGGCTGCATATAGAAGTCAGTTTTGTGGAAGCTTTTTTTGTGCTGGTGTGCTCCAGGTAGCTATCAGATAGAAGGGCTGTAATGCTGCATTTTCTCTGCCAGGAACAAAACTTCTGCAGCTTTGGCCTATCCTTTATCCCACATCAGAAAAATAAATCTTTTAGTGTGGCTGGAACCAGATGGGTAGGGATTTCCTGATTAATAGCACCTTCATTGCTCTTGTAATGAACTCTGGTACTCTCTTTGAAGGTATCTTTGTCAATGCTTAGCCCTCTGATCGTATTTTTTTCCCCTTCTTATGGACATAAACTGTTTAACTTGTGTAATCAGACATAATACTATCAAACACACAGTTAGATACAAATAATATACTGAGTAATACTGCTAGCTCTCACATTTTTCCATGTTTCAAATGCGCCATCCACATGCCTCAGGAAGTTACAAACTAGTAAGAAAAGCAAATACAAAATCCATGCAACTCCCACCATATTGCCCCATTTGCAATTCTCACTTTTGTTCATTAAGGAATTTTAGCTTGGGAAACCCATCCAGGCTGCAGATGTGGCACTAGAGAAAGATGAAGAGTTGCTGTAGTAAGAGGTCTCAATTAATTTTGAGTCTTCCAGATGAACCTCATAGCTCAAAAAACCTCAGAAACTCTGAAGCTGCCATTTTAGAGTGTCACCAAAATATGCCTTTAAGCAGGAGAGTGGATTTTTTCTTCTACATTTCCAACTCTGTAGCAGGAGTGCTCCCACTTAGTCTTAAGGCAATAAACCTATTGTGAACATGGAAGGAATATTCAGAGAGAGACCAATGCAATTTTAGTTGTATTCTAAAATACAAGTTCTGTTCTCTCTCTAACCACATGACTGGCTCTGTTTCACCTATGAAAGTTAGCAGGAACAATAAGAAAGAGAGGCCCTCATTAAGAGTAGTTTTAAGCATGCAAGAGTAGTAATAGTTTTAAGCATGCAACCACCTTCCAAATGACAGTGGCCCATGGAATGTATTACATTATTTCAGACTCTGAGATGGCTTGGATAATGGCTTCACTAATATATTCTTACACTGCAAATTTTTTATAGCATCACAGGTCTCATTCAGTTACAATATAACCCGAAGGCTGTACCCAGCTCCTTGAAGACATTTCTAGCCCACATTACATATAATGGAGGTTCCTGGAGACAAACTGATTGCTGCATAGGGATAAATGCCTTTAGGAAAAAGCAAAATGCAGATGGATGCTTCAAGATACAAATTCCAATTTAAATCCACTCTGTATCTCTAGTGATGACAAGTTATTGTTAAGTGATGACTCGTATCTACTTGGTAGCATCAATCTGTGACTCAGCTACAAAATACTCCATCAGTCCCATCAAAAACTCTGCCAGTTGGCACATCCATCTGGCTCTCAAAAAGTGCCTACTAACTAATGGAGAGCAGGACCACTACTATTCTTTTACCTGGTAGGCCTTGCATGTTACAACTGAGATATATGAACAAGGTATCAAGGAAAGCGTCATTCATATATATATATATATATATATATACACATACATACATATACATATATATATGCTACACCTTCTCTATTAGCACTGGGATGCATTTCACACATAGTGCAAGAACTGGGTGGTACCTCTCTGAACTACAGAGATATTGCTACAAAGATATGTACCAAGGTTTTAATTCTACACCTCAGTTTTCCCATCTGTAGAAAGTGAGTAAATAATATCTATTCCCTAATCCATGCTGGTAAAATGCTTTGAAATCCTAACATGCCAAGCATTTTCCCTCTAACACTTCTGTTTCATCACTTCTCTTGCAAAAATTGAACATGAAATAACATGGTTGTGATGCTGTGAAGAAAGCAAATTTCACAGTGTTAAGATAGCATGATGTAATCCTACCACTTTCACTGGAACTGGCAGATCCTCATCTGGAGTCTTTGTGCAGACTCTACATTCCAAGAAAGAGAAAGTCCAACTGAAAAAGGTTAGAAGACTACAGAAAGAATAGCTGGGTGGGGTCTAAAAGACCATGACGTATCAAATATTTTTTAAGTGGATTTTTCTGGCCTAAGGGTTAAAAAAAATCCTGAATGTAGTCAAGATACTTTTCAGGCAAAAGGGAGAAAGTGCATAGCAAAATGTATTTTGGTATGTCTTTAGGACAGCAAAGGATGTAAAGGGCAGGAATAAAGCAGTGCATAACCTTTCAAGTGAATAGCAGATTGCCACCTTGGAACGTGTTTCTTGTACCTTCCCTCCATGGTATGAAACTCAGTCTGTCCATGGACACACTAGTGTGTGGCTACAGACAGAGATGAAGTTGTAGTATTTAAAATCAAGTTAGAAAATTGTCTTTCTCCCATGGCACGTGAGGTTTAGCAGTGAAATTATTGCACTGGTGTCAAATGATTTTCTTCATGCTTTATACTTCCATCATGACTTTCATCACAGGACCTTTAAGTACTGAAAACCACCTAAGTCTTAAAAACCTCTGGAGGAAGGTGAGAATTACCACCATTACAGAAAAAAACCCAAACAAATCAGGCTAATTATTTAGCTAATTCCTTAACAGTCAGGCTAATGGATATGGAAGCTCAACTCACATGAACAATCTAATCATGTGTAAGACCAGGACCACACACACACAACAAAGCAAGGAAGGAAAACTGAGAGGCTTGATTCTTAGATGCTGGTGTTACCCACCAGACTTCCTCCTAAGAATAAACACATGAGAAAGACAAGGGAGACTTCTACTGCTGGCCAAATCCCATGTCCTAAAAAAAGCCTGCAACGAAAAGCAATACATTAGAGAAAGAACAGTTATAATGAACAGGCAGATAATTGCAGGACCTAAAAAAAGAGACTTGTGACATTAATGCCTGTCCACCTCATTCTCACCTAAATTCACCGTCTTCAGGCCCAGCCTAAACTGGACTGTCCTTCCCTCCAACACAGCAGAAAGGTGTTTCACATTCCAGTGCAGGGCTGGCCAGTCACCAACCATGTTACAGAAGACTGCAGGTTGCTGTAGAGACATCACAATTTCCTTGGTTTTCTCAGGAGTAAATGGTTTGACATCTTCATCTATGTAAAGAAAAAAAACAGATGGAGAGAGATGATTTATCATACATGAAGTGTTACCTACCATCTTTCATGGGACAGAAAACATTAAGAACTAAGACCTCCTTTGTTTATGACTGATTGTTTTATTACATTTGTAGATTTTTTTCAAATCAAAGTTGTTCTGCAAGCACTGGAAGAACTAAATTAAAGTGTAAAGTGGTGTATGAGCACATACAATGTAAAACAAAAAATAAAAATAGAATTTTCACTTGTATCTTTGGCAATAAAGCACTGTAGCCAAACTGCTTAGAAATAGGCTAACAATAAAATAAACTTGCAAATAACGTCCAGAGTTTAGAGAACATAAATTTCATGAGTAACAGTCTTTCTGCATGGGATTCTTTCCAAAATTGTAGTGCATTGTCACAGACAGCAAACCAGCTCCCCATGTGTTTGCTTTAAACCAAGGAACGGCAGCATAACCAACCAGCAGGTATTTTTGAAGTGTTTTAAAGTTTCATCAACAGAATTTTAGAAAAAGGAAATTGTACCGGTCCAAGAACTAAACTAACCCAAGATTTCCATTTATTCCTTTGCTGTTTAGAGATTTATATGCCCCACTGAAACTGTGAAGCTGAAATGTTGGCAATCTTGAATTAACTCAGCATTTTCAGAACAACTTTTCTTTAGGGACATATTCAGAAGGAAAATCTGGGTTTTTTAAAAAGGAATAACATGTCCAGAGAGCTGAAGAGGTGGACTACAGCTTCAGAACATAAAAAAATCCATTCATTATTTTAACCTCTATTGAAGTTAGCTCATCCAGAATTTGTATCTGTATAATGGCTAAGATTTAACATACTGAATTGATACACATGGCTCCCCGTGACTTCCAGCGGTTTATTCAAAACAAACAAACCAATTCAATCACTGTATTTAGGGGTCAAATGATGGTCTGGCAGGCACAATGAGTTAATTAAATACAGGCCAAGAAAATTTCCTTCTCTGCTGGTGCTAATTTTGCCTGTCACTCCTCCCCATGTGTGGGAGATAGCAGAAAACCAGCCAGTCGCACATGGGGCAACCCTGTGGTGCCAGCTAGGGGAAACACAGAAGATGACCCACTGGGAACAATGTCACTGAGAAAATTTCTTCAGGATTAATTCAAATGCAACAAAAAACCAAAATAAATCTATGGATGCTGAAGTGGGAATGGCAGGAATAAGAGGAGTCCTGTGCACATTGTGTGCTGTATCTTGTTGGTAACTTATGTGAGTCCCCCTTCTTTTGACAGGGTTTATACTCCCACATAAGGTTTAAAAGCTGTGCTTTTTAGTTTTCTAAATTAAGCTGCTATCTGCACACAAACTCAGTGGGAGGTATTGGGGCTGGGGTTTCCTAGAGTCAACGGGTCTCTTCTTCCATAGACTTCCAGGGAAACCGAATCCCTTACTTTTCACTCACCAAAACTCCATTGTGAAGCTTTAAAACTAAAGACCTCTGGTATTTTATCTTCATGGAATACAAAATTTTTAAATGGCTTCTCTTTCCTAAGGCAGATGACAGGAGGGAGCTTGGATTTTGGTTTGTTTTCCACATTTCCTCTCATATGCAGAGCAACACTTGACAGGATGGTGTTGCTGTGACACAGAGATCTCTCTGACACTTGGCCTTCAGTCTCACACTCCAGCAACTTACACAACCAGGACATAAGGAGGCCTCACGGGGACCGTATGTCTTACCATATGGTCTTCCCTACCCCCGGGATGAGGCTCTGGGGCTTTCCAAGAAATAGGTTAGTATACCTAGAGGCAGCGAGCCCAGAGAAGGAAGAAAGACCATCTGCAGACACAAGGGCATGTGCTGGTGCAGCCACCAGGAGCTGGCTGGAGGCATGGTAAGAGGTTAAAGCTCAGCACGTTTTTTCACAGAGATTCTGTTCAAGAGCTAAGGCAAAACTTGGTCCAGAGCTGAACACTCCCAGGGGGTTTATAAAACTTCTGTCTTTCACCAGTGCAATTATAATACCATACAGAGGTGGCTTTCACCATGTGGGAGCTGGCAGGCCTTATCTACCTTTCAAATTTTCCAGCTCATAAAAATGAAATTACTTCTGCTTAGGCCATGTTTATCACTGCATGGCTGTCTTTTCAACTACTCAGGGTTCTTTTACTTTAAGAGCAGTACATTTAAGTATTTTAAAGAATGTAAACCCTAATAAATGCAAGAAACTGGTGACACTTTTTTGGAGGATTTTGTAAAGCTGACTTTTATTGCAAAAGCTTCAGGTTTATCCTGTAACTTCAGTCAACAGTTGGGATGTGCTATGAAAGCAGAAAGTTCACTGGAAGAGACAGGAAGGCTCTTTGAAGCCAACTGTTGATTCTGTGGGGCTTTCTAATGTGATTTCCACATGCACATCATGCTTTTGCAAGGTGTGGTTTTAACCACAATGCATACACACACAGTGGGAAGCTCAGAGCTCAAGCTACTGGGAGAGTAGGCCAACAAAAAACCACAATGAGGCTAAATAGCCTCTCATCTACTGAATGATTGTCATGTCACCATGTTCAGTTGTAAACATATTTCCCTATAATTGAAATGTTTAGAAAATTTAAAGACTTAAATAAATATACATTAGGGGTTTTTGCAAAGACAAATGCAGATTCTTGCTAAATCTGAGTGAAGAATCTGTGTCTTGATTCACCTCTATGCATTCCTTGGTGAGAATGGAGTCAGCTAAACATAATTCTCTCAAATAATACTTGTCATGCATATCTAAGTGCCTGCTAGAGAAAAGACACATGATAAAAGGTAAATATAATATACTACAGCAAATAGATATTATGGTAATTTGGAGAACTCTACTCAAGACCAACAGAGATTTTTGATGGAACTATATGCTGTAGGAGTGGGAAAAAGTAATTTAAAGAGATATCTGAAGATAGAAGACCTGAAGAGAGATTAGCAGGATTATAATTTAAAACAATCTTTTCCTCAGTTATTGTTATCATAGCTTCACAAAGACTTTATAAGCTGGGTTCTTGCTTCTTAGTATTTTATAGCTTGAGATTGATGGTAATTGATTTGAAGGCAAAACCTGAGGTTGTGTAGCATATATAAGAACATACAGTTTGGATGTGCACAAGTAAAAGGCGAATAAATAAAATGTGTAGCAAAGGAGTAAAATATCCACTGCACATCTTGGCATTAAATATCAAATTCCTAGGGGAGATTGGGTAGCAGGAGAGAATAGAAAAGCATATTCCCTTTGAAAAGAAAAGCTCTGTGGGAGTCTTCATTTTCTCAGTTGTACTCTGATCCACAAGAGAAAAGGAATACTTTAGCTTAGTTCTTTCTATCAGGCTCAACAAATGGTGTGACTTCACAGTACAAAAGGAAGCAGGAATAATTTGTCTCATGTTTTGACTTTACCCAAGGCATGTACAGAATCCAGCCACGAACTGAAAAAATGAACCAAGTTTTAGCTCAAGTTTTGTAACTGTGGCAGCTTATATAATTGGCAAAAAACATAGGTGTTCTTTAGAAAGGCAACACCTTGCAAAATAGAGATCTCCCAATTAACAAAAGAAAGCTCTTCAGTTGTCTTTACACAAGGTACTGTCAAACATGAAGACTCATCCAGACTTAGCACTGAGGCCAGGTAAAAGAGAAATGATGAATCAGCCAAGTACTCTCCAGCAGACTTTGTGCTTCTGAAAGAGAAACTAATTTAATGTTTCTGATTATCAATTTTTCTGAATAACTGAGTGGGGCTTAGGAATTAAGAGTTTAACACAGCAGGCAGTCTAACTAAAAGTGGACTTGATCAAAGTTGTTCAGAAGTTAAATGTACTGTCATTAAAAAGCTAAATGTACTGTCATTCATTTAAAATAATTTAGCAAATTATAAGAGTTCATTAGTGCATAGCAGTTGGCTTCTGCCAAAACACCCTGCTGCTTAAATATGAGATTTAATTGAGAGGTATTAAAATTATTTTCTAAAAGAGGGAGTACAAGGAAATCCTGGTAATGCATTTGGTACATGCATCATCAAATTGTTTTTCTTGCAAATCTGTAATGCTCCCTTTTCCTTACTTCTTTTATTTTAAAAATATATAAAAAATAAAAGAAAAAAACCCCATTTTGAATACATTAATACAGACCAGCCAGGTGAGTAAAAAAAGTCACCTAACCTCCAGAATCATAACTATTCCAACAGCCAGGAGTGGGAAAAGAGAAGGTATGGGGGAGGATGGGCAAACTCCCCGAACCAAATATAAGTGACTTGGTTTGGAGGTCAAACTTAATGGTTTCACAGTACATTAACTCTGTAAATTAAAAAACAACTTTAAATAATCTGCATGTGATTGCAACGCTATGCACTATAATCAACCTACTCTGGGCAAACAGAATGCCTCTAAATATACATGTGTAGTTTTCAGAATAGGCTGCACCAACTCTTTACTTCCTCACCAGCTATTGCTGCTGCTATTAGTTCTGACTCTGGGAATGTTAATAACTGTAAATGCACGTAGCCAGCAGGCAGCTACCCTAGATTAGCAGATGTTTTGGTTACTGAAGGAGAGGTGGTAGTTGCATGGAGACTCTCAGGACAGACCAGTCTGCACTGGTAAGACTGGCACCTGAAGCTCACTCTGGTAGCCTGCAGCCAACACACCCTTCCTGACTCTCCATGTCTGCTACTGTGGAAGGACGGCAGCTAAAGTAAGAAAAGAAACAGGCCAAAAGAGGTATTTGGATTCACTTTCCAGTGCTCCTGTGGCAGAGCTGAGCATCTTACAGTTTTTCCTACAGGAAGTCGAAGTGACTTCAGACATGAAGTAAGATAGGAGTGTGGGCTATGCTGAAATCTCATCTTGTCCTTCCCATAGAGCAAAGGGAATTGCTGGCAGACTCCTTTGGAGGGAGTAAGGGTTGAGCCCAGAACACAGCACTGGGAGGGACTTCCCGCCCCTGCTCCAAATGACAGCGCATCATCTCAAGCATGTTTAGGAAATTCTTCCCCTAAATCCCCTAAGGCTCTTCCTCGAAAGCTCTTTCTGAACCCCGGGCCAGTTTCTGCCTGATGTCTCTCCTCCATCCTGCACCGCAGGTTTAGAATGCAGTTGTGCCAGTTTTTAGCTAATGAACTGAATGTCGAATGACCTCAGCTCCTCTGGTCTCCTCCAGTAGAAGAACTGCTTGAAGGAAAATACTATGGTCTTTGATCAAAACCTTCCACCAGGGTATAAAAAGATAAGATTATTCTTCCTTAAGCTAGGCTCCCAAAATTCCACCTTTCTGTCAGTCTGTGGAGTGTAAATTACACACCCCTGCTACTGAGGGGATTAAGTAGCCAAACCATGTCTTCCCAGAACCCCACTGGAACTGATACACATTTCTGACATTTCCTAATAAACAGAAAATTTAATACAAAACTTAAAACTAATATAACATTATAATTGAAGGTAGGGAACTGGCAAGTCAGGGAGTTGATGTGTTTATTTCTAAAAAAAAAAAAAAAAGAACTAGTTCATATTATAAGCTTATTTGTATTTCTTTTTCTATTCCTTGTCAGTAGTATGAAAGCACTACTGTTAAATAGATGAATACACTGTATAAAATTCATTGTCAGAAACTGTAATCAATTGTGACTTTATTGTTGTTCAGTCCTGTAAACTTGACTGACAAGAACTTAAAAATGGCAACACCAAAAGAATCTAAGTCTTCTAATTTACATGGTTTTCCCATAAGCTATTGTAGTAAATAGTCAAAAGTATTCTCAAAATATGTGGGTTTTTTTCTACAAGCCATTGTAATAAATAGTAATTAATACAATGGAGCCTTTTGCATTTCATCCATGAAAGGGTTATGATGGTCGTATACATTACTTTGTTCACGATTATACTGCACAGGATACAAATTATGATTAATGACTGAGTCAATTAGAGGTATAATTAATTGTCAGAACGAAATTATACTTTAAAAGAGTAAAAGAAGTTTTTGAATTACATAAATTATTGAATTGAGACCCACCACGTGAACCTCAAGAACAGTTTCTGAAATGCACAATAAGGGTATTAGATTCAGGGATTGCCACTTTTATAGGAGTACCAAAGATAAAGTACGGCTATTATTCCATTGTTTACATCATTCCATTTCTTTCAGCGTGGGTAAAACAAGCAGAAGTGCGTTTAATCTTTGCTTCAAATTGCTATTTCTGTTTATAAAGGTTCTCATGCTGCAACATGAATTTTGTCTGTGAAAACTGTTAACAGGTTATGTTTTGAATCCTGGGGTTCATATAAAGACTGTAAAAATATTGCTTTGACGTAATGTCCAGAATATACGACCAAAACAGCTCACAAAAATGCGAACAACCAAGGTTTTCTAATCTAATTTTCAACTTTAACGTTTTGTTCACGTTAGTTCTGTTTTTTAATATAACTATTAAACATAAAAGAACTCTTCCTCTTTAGCTGAAAAAGCTCAGCCTTTTACATAGAAGATCATATTTCAAAACTTTGTAATACAACAAGCTGCTGCTAGTGGTGTCAACATATCTTTACCATTTTCCCTCCAGAGATTTCCTTTCTATTTTCTTTTTCAAATAACAACTGCCTGCAAAGTTTCTTTATCTGTAAACACCATGACTAAAAATCAGAAAAGATCAAGCACTGCAGGCCCAAGTCTCTACTCAGATCTCCATGAACTTCTGTTCTAATCAGCTGCACCTGCATTTCTGGAGACTGAAGGTGACCTTTAATTATACAACAAACTATGACAGTGCTACTGCTTTGAATTTTAGAAGTTTCTTGCAATATGCAAAATCTACCAAAACTCAGTATTTTTCAACCTATCAGTATATACGGAAAACTCCTTTCAATAGAGGAGTTTCAATATTTTCATATTCTTTTTAAACATTAGCATCACTCTACTCACTACTGTCTGATTTAATACCAGTATTAGAAGGAATGATGTCTTCCATGTCAGGTCTTCAAAAGCACATGGTACATAGAAATTTAAGATAACCCCTGAACATAAGCAAAATAATAAAACTGCAAAAGGTTAAAGTTGCACTTTTATACCAAGACATCCAAACTACCTTACCATTGCTCTTTTTAAGAATACTCTTAGAGAATCCAAAATTTCATGCTACTATATCTACTCCCAAGAATTTCATTGTATCTGTGACCACAAAGTGTAGAATAGTTTAAACTTTATTTGTGTATGTCCCTGTTCAGAAAAGCACAGACATAGAAATAATTGATTCAGCCTTTTCTTTCTATATGGAATTACACGATACGGTCACATTTCAAAGAGACAAACAACATTTTGTGAGCTTTATGTCCTCAACATGGATTTGATCCCAAACACCCACCCAGACAGTCAGATCTTCAGAGGACCCATTTGCAGAGCTCACAGCATACCTATTGTATGACAGCTAAACGTGACTAGACCAACAGAAACAAACTCCCTAATGTCTACATTGCTAATTATAGCAGAGCGGTAATTAAGTTACCCCTTGCTGCTTCGATGTAAGACAACAGGAGAACAATGCACAGGCTGATAAGAAATGAGAAACACATGCACCAGAGACACAACAGACAGACCCGTACCAGAGCACCATGACTATCTCTTTTTGCTGGCATCAGAGACAATGAGAGCTGCACTGAGGCAGTCCTAGCCCAAGGAGATGGTGGAGATTTTCACCCTGTGTTTCCCAATTCAAGCCTAATGTCCTCCACCATCCCCGTGACTCAGTTCATCAGCATAATTCTCAAGTTTTCAGGAAGAGAGGAAACCATCAGTCTTTGAAACTGAATTTCCTTAACATAACTTTGGTGTGTAAGATACTCCATTGATGTAGTTTGTGGTTACTTGCACACGGTGGCCCTGAATAAAATGAGAGAACATAGGGACAGTAGTCTGCTGGAGTTCCAACATAACCTCCCTAAAACGCCTAAGACACGGAGCCTGAAGGCTAAGTGAGGTAGGGAAGTAGCCAACAAAATTACTTTGATGAAAGACATTATGTAGCCTCCACCTCCCCCTCAAAGAAGATACAATCATCACTTACATGTTCATCATTAAGCAGGTGATGAATGGCAGAACAAGCAGAAATGGAGCACAAAATGGTTTAAATGTGCTCAAAGCCCAAGTCGGATGTGACTTTTGCATATTCCTTTTTCGAGCTGGAGTAAGGAATCTACAGTGTGTACAGGGAATCTAATGACATGTCTTTCATTAGCCAGCCACAAATGCAGACTCCACAAGAAAAAGGAGCTACCCCACCTCTCCCTAGAGAACCTTGCAATGGGCTCTGGCTCACCACAAACCTGGAATCATTTACACTACAATGGTCACTTTGCAGTGGGAATATACACAGCCTGCAATCAAAAGGTATAAACGAATTCCCCACTGGAAAACGCTGACGTTTGAATTTAAGAATAAAACTGTTCAGCTTTCATAAGCTGAAGATCTGTCTGGTCTGTATTTTTGCTTCTTGTTGATACTAGAAAAAAGGAAAAGGAAGCAGTGCAAAACTTGAAGGACAAGGAAATCATTGTATGACATTAGAGCTGGAGTTTACCTACTTCTTAATAAAAAAGGCAAAAAAAGATGCTGAAAGTTACTGAATACACAGATTGGAAGGTGCCCAAGCCAAGCCCAAGCCAGAGCAGATTTCAAACAACCTGTTCCTGAGCAATTAGAAGAAAAGGGATGTCAAAACTTGAAGAAGGAAGAATGGGATTCGCTCACACCTCACAGGCTCACCTTCAGAGGTGTTTTTCAAGATGGGGTGTAAAGAACACACCCATTACAGCTCCCTGCTACACCAGTGTTGTTTATGGCAGCTCTGAAACTGCACTGTCACAGCTCTGGCTGAAGTCTAGAAATTGAGGGAAATCCCTGGTAAAGAGACCTTTTTTTAGATGCTGAAAGGAATATTCAGAATTGGCTAAATACCGCTTTTCAATCTTCAAATTAATTTCGGGTTCTGCCCATTTTGTGCCAAAATCCTTCTAACCTTTATAGGGTATACAATCACTTGCTGCTTGTCACATGGCAAGGTACGAGTTGACACAAGAAAGGACAAGATTGTATACATGACATTAGGAACTGTTGGGAGAAAGGTGCAAGAACAAAGGGGACCCTGAAGTTCATTGAATCTCTCTGAAGAACGTCACATGGAGAGCAAATCTGTCAAAACTGTGGAGACAGGAGAGAGCAAATGGCACTTTCTAATGTGCTAGGAACTGGGGGTTGCCCCATGGGGGGATGCTCTCCTGGACTGCTGAGCTCAGCTATTACATGATAGATGTGTTTTAGCTGAACTAGACTCTCCAGATGCCTCAAGGTTGTAACAAAACCATCGGAGCCTCAGTTTATATTAATAAGCCAATTTCAAATCAGCACACTGCAGGTGCCAACTTGCAAGCAGATCTGCCAGGCCCACCCTGGGGACGGCAAGAGCATTTGGAAGCAAAAACAGCCTCAGCCACGTAATTTTTGTCCGTCACCACTAGTCCATCAGAGCTCCAGGCAACCAACTCCTCCTAAGATGAATTCCAGAATGTTTTAGGTCAGACACAGGCAGACAGGCATGAATATGGTCACACAACTACCCTCAGAGCTTGTAGGTTGGAAATGAAGGCACCTACAAAGGACACACTACTGTGCATAGGCAATTAGTACCTGGATGGACATCTGTATCACAGTTTTGGATCTAGCTGTCATTCAGTCCATGCAAGACCTGCTATAGACATGAAAGTTATGGGCCAGGAGAGAAAATAACCTTTCTGCTTGCCCGAATATATGTGCATTTCATCTGATAATATTCAAATCTCTTTAGCTACATTATAATGAGGTTAAACCAAGAAAAATTTCCCCACCTCAAATATTACAAATGTCAGTAATGAGAACAGTAAAAATGTCACCACACGGAGAAAAGAGTGAAATTAGCATATTTAGAGGAGTATTATACCCATGAGTGAAATAATGCAATCAGCTAGCTGCAAGATAAAGCTAATTTGGTTTCCAACAGTTTATCAACAATACACTGCTCCTTTACATTAACAAATTTAACCGATACCATACCCTGCAAACAAGAATAATTCACACAGAATATTACATTGTGTTAATTAAATAGCTGGAATAGAAAAGGTCAGGCCATGACTGAAAGATGCGCATATGGGTTGTGAAGCTATGAAAAGATGGAGTGATTTCAAATCAAGCAATTAAAATAAATTATTTAAATAATCATTAAGTCAATAATAAATACACTTAGATATTTTTGAGCCCATTTTGACAACCCCTTTAGTTTGTTGCTGTTTCTCAGAAATTTCTCTTTCTTGTTGACCCAGGAAAGAATCAAAATATCTTGAAACCCATCATTAGATGAGGTGGCTTAGATAAGTTATCAGAATTAACCTACTTATATTCAAGTTCTCATTTAACTGTGCAGATAACGAGGCATGAGGCAAGTTCTGAAGTTAAAAGGACATCACAAAGCCCCACTTGCCTTATTTCTGGATGGGTTTCCTGCCACTAGAACCCTGAAACCACCACAATTACTACCGTTAATTGAAAAATGTTCAAAGAGAGAAGTACTTTTTCACTTTGTTTACTTCTGAAAATAACAGCACTTTGTCTTTGGATGAATGCCACCAAATCACTTAAATTATAGTAGTAACATACCCTTTTAAAATTGAAAGAACATTTTGGCATGGGCTAAACTATGCTGAGGTAGTAATGTATGAAAAAGACTTAGTAAAACGAGGAATTAATCTTATTTGGAGCTCCAAAGCACTACGGGAATATCCATCAGTCATGAGCAAGTCTGAATCTCACCCGATATTTTTACTGTACTTTTGTCACTACAGCTGTACACAGCAAGCTCAAATTTGAGTTTGCTATCCTATGTCCCCCAATTATTTAATTATGCGTGAATTTTATTTTTCCTAGGGTATTTCCTGAACTTTTGTAAACAAAATATAATTTTCTTTTGATCATAGTTCTGCTGATTTCAGCTAGCATATACTTCCTTTTTGCCCTTTCAGTCTAGGAAATGGAGCTGTGTGGACTAAACAAAGCCCGATGTCTATTATGTTCTGAGAAGAATTTCATGGGAGTCTGTGGTTTTGGCTGCAAAACAGTGGGATGAGGGCCACGTGTGAAACTCAGCTGTGCACTGCCCAGCACATCAACAGTTATGACATTGACACTGGACCTAAAACCAGTCTGTGGGGATCCCACTGTTCAGCTCTCCCCATTTAATTACACGGACACTTATCAAGCCAACTTGCAGACTTTGTAACAGAATGCCTAATCAAGCCACGCTGAAATACCCAATTTTTTAGGGAAGATGAAGTACTGTGCAGCATACGAGCCATTAATTTTATGACAAGTGCAGATGGTTGATATACAAATAAATTCTCACATAACCTAACCGAATGAATATATACTTCAATCTATTTAAACAATAATACTAATGAGCATAGTGTTCCCCACATGATGGTATATTCACCCGAGTTATCTTAAAGTGGATTTCAATGCTTGTTGTATCTGAACCCTACTATTTTCTTCCTCCCAATTCGGACCACGGTTGATTTGTATCTACCAAAGCAACATGATTTCCTTCTCTCTTTAAAAGGATCGACACCCGGGCGATGCCCTGCTGCAGCACCTCCCTGCGCGAAGGTACCCACACTGCGGTGAGGGGCCCGCGGCCGAGAGGGACGTGTCGGAGGAGGAGCCGATGGAGAGGCTCGGCGGGCCCGCTCACGGCCCCGCTTCAGCCGCCGCTTCGCCCTCCCCGTGTCCGCCCTCGGCCCGGGCCTGGAGCCGCGCCGCGCTGGGGCCCGAGGCGGGCGGGGGCGAGGGGCACCTACCCGGCGCGGGGGGACGGCGGCTCTCCGCCCCGGCCATGCTCCGGCGGCTCTGCCTGCGGGGCGCCTCGGGCGGGCCCCGTTCGGCACCGCCTTCGGCAGCGGAAGGGGCAGCGCGGCCCCGGAGCGGCGGCGGGGCGGAGCCGGGTGGCAGCGTGACGGCCGGAGCTCCCCGGCCCTGCCGGTGACACCCGGGCGGCTGCTCCTGCGGGCCGCCTCGCTCCCGCCCCGGCTTCTTCTCCGCGCGGGGTGACGGCCCGGCGGCTTCCCCGCCCTGCACGCTTCCGCTGCCCGCTGGCGCGGCTCCCTCCCCACGGGCGGCGGGCCCGGCTCTCCTCCGCGGCGCCGCTTCCCTCCTCCCCTCGCCGGCCCTTCCCGACCGCGCATGCGGCAGTGCCGGGCCGGGGCAGCGCTGCCGCGCTCGGGGGCTGAAGTGTGGGTGTCCCTTCCCCCGGCCCCGTTCTCTCCTCCCCTGCGGGCCCCCGGCAGCGCCCCCGCAGATGGGCTTAGGCTGGAGCAGCGCGGAGGAGCGGCGGCCCCTCCTGCCGCCGCCGCCGCAGCAGCCGCGGCCGCAGCCGCGGGGGCCGGCGGGGGGCCCGGCGGGGCGGCTGCCGCCGCTGTCGGGCCGCGTGTACGGGAGGCGGTGGCTGGTGCTGCTGCTGTTCTCGCTGCTGGGCTTCGCGCAGGGCCTGGTGTGGAACACCTGGGGCCCCATCCAGAACTCGGCCCGCCTGGCCTTCGGCTTCAGCGGCTGGGACATCGCCCTGCTCGTCTTCTGGGGGCCCATCGGCTTCGCGCCCTGCTTCTTCTTCATGTGGCTCATGGACAAGAAGGGTGAGCGGGGTCGGGGGCGGCGGGGCCGGGGGTTCGGGACTCCCCGACCCGCTCCTGTGGTTTCCCCCGGGCCAGGCGGGGCCGCCGTGGCCGTGTCCCCCGACGCCGCGGTCCTGGGGCCAGTGGCCTCCGCCTTGAAAAGGGTTGACTAATACTTAAAGGCATCATGACTGCAGTTTTCAGTACACTGCCCAAACGAAGCCACATCAAAGTACATTCACAAGGAAGATACTTAAGCTAAACGGAATTAGGGCATCTGACGTCGCAGCTGAGGTGTGGGTGTGGAGGAGCGTGCTCCAGTCCGGCATTGCCGTCCGGCTGTTTGACCTGGAGATGGTCGTGATTTCTGGTTATCAGCTGTGAAACAAACACGTGTTGATGTTTGGATCAAGTAATGGCATTGCTCAGGGTGGCCACTGCATCTTGAAAGAAGTGCTTCATTTTTAAAAGCAGGCTGGACATGAAGTCTGTGGTTTTCATTGTGCGAGGTAGATGAAAAGGTAACAGAGAGAGAAGTTGCACTTCAGTGTTTCGAAGAGGAGCACAAGGGAGAGTTTCCTAATTTGTATTCAGACCGTTGCACCTCGGTAGTAAACTTCCGAAAATGGTGTTTGTCTCTAGATGACTTCTCCAAGGTCTGCCTGGTTCCTCTGTGGTCACCCAGGGGACCATTCCATTGAGGTCAAGTACCTGTGTTTGCAGGTTTCAGCTTTTGGGTCTAAATCCACTGAAGAGATTTCTTTTAATTCCTGTTTAAACAGACCTCTAAGCAGGAGACAGGCGCCAATGGACCCTTGTGGCTCCTGATCTTAAGTGCTACTTACTCCATTTATTTAGGAATTAATAGCTCATTTGTGGGAAGGGAAAGGGAAGAGGAAGGGAAAGTGAAAGCAGGAAGGGAGAAAAGTTGTATGTGAGAAGGCCTGTCTCGAAATTGGAATTACTTTTCCTAAAACTGAAGAGGCACTGGGGGAATAAAATTTACTGGGCTGAAAATACATTCTTCAAATGAGTCCATGGTGGCTGTACATCCAGTCTTCTCTCAAGCAATTTAGACTTAAGTTGGCAATTTCTGTCTAGACTGATATATAATAGTGTTGTTAATTATCTTAAAGTAAGTTATTTTGGTTTGTACAGTGAAGACTGACTCTGCTCATGGTATGAAGGAAATAAAGGTAAATGTGAACCTGTGCTTAGAGGGCTGAGTCTATATTTTTATTTTTGCCTTTTTCTATGAAGTTGATCCTAAGCAATGCAAAATATTACTGGAAAAGTTTTGAAATAACTCATGGGGAAAGAAATGTTAGTATTTTGTTCTTTTTTAATGTGATTAGTAGTGTAGTTGTGGGATTTCTTAGTTTCACATATAGGTTGTTTTGATGAGAGTAGGTATAGAGGTATTTTTCTCATTTCCTTAACTGATTGCTTTGGAGGGATTTTTTGGCTGTTTTGTTTGTTTGTTTGTTTTTTATTTCCATGTTCATTGGAGGTGCAGATACAAACAACCCCTTTGCTCTTGGTTTGTTGCTTTCCTTGTTGAGAGAACGTTGGTAGGTAACCTGAACAGAGCATCTCAACTCATCGGCTGTGTGCATAAGGAGTACATACGGGCACTGGATCAAGTTCTTTCCAGATCAGCAGGTTTTGTGAGGGCCCTGATTGTTTTCTGATATTTGTTTCATGCTGTTCTCTGAGCCTGGGTGATTCCCACAGAGATTGTGGTGCTGTTCACTTTGGAAGCAATGGTGAAGTCTTGCAACTTGGGTGCTCAAGGAGCAGAGAGGAGAGCTGCTGAGCCTGAGTCAGCCATGGGGCACATTTCCACTGGAGGCATGTTGTGGAGATTTACCTGCCCTTTGGAGTACACGTGTTCCAGGAGGGTCTTGACTCTACTGCTTTGAAGCTGTAAAGTTGGTTGAATCTGATGTTGCAAGGGCCGTATTTTGCTTGCTTGCTGTTACACCAGATTTACTCCGGAAAAGCTACACCATTTACTCTTTGACTTCAATCATCTGTCATTTGAGTTGGCTAGTAAAGGAGCTGTCAGGAAAAAATGTATTTGTGAAGCGTCAACATATAAAACCTGGCATGTATCAGAAGTATGACACTGTAGATGAGGCGTGTCAGAATCTGAGAGGAGATTTTGCTGTTAGGTAGTCCTATACTTCACAGTCAGAGGTAAATCTAACTGATAAGTAGCTGCCTGCTGTCACTTAAGTCTGATTTTGTGTTACGATGCTTCAGAAGAAGTTCAAGAAGTATCGGTCTTTTTGGCTTTAATTGTTCATTGCAGCACATAGTTCACAGCATAAATCTATATCCATACCAAGCTTCTGCTGTACATTTTGTGCACCTGCTCATTGTTTCAATACTGCTTGTAAGAATTTGGTCACTTTTTTCTTCTTTTTTTAGCTTCTTAACTAATTGGAAGTTGAAAGATTAAATATTCATGAATATGCATATTAATAGTTACAAGAAGCATTTCTTGGACTCTGTGATCAAGTTCCATTATAGCTTCTCAGAGAAGTGTGGGGTCCTCTGAGAAGAGAGGACAGCAGTGTTTATTTTTAGTGAAAAGTGTGCTAAATAAGCTCTGTTCTTCAGTTTTGTACAGAAGGGTTCTAGAAGGGAGGAATTAATTTTTTTGGTCTTCTAACCTCAGAAGGTTTCTTGTGACCTTTTTCCTTCTGACCTGCTGAAGGGATCTCCTGGATTCTTTCTGAAGGTCTGGTTGCAGCTGACCCAGGCAAGGCAGTTGGGGAATGGGAAGAATATGTGGACTGGGGAAGATGTGTAGATGGTGTCACTTCTGGCTCCCTGAGGAATACTTCTGGCAGCTGCCTCCCCAGAGGATGATCCAGAAGGGAACTTGGTGCCAGAAGCAGCATGACAAAAAGTCTTGGTTGACTTAAGCCCATGTTCCTATGGATCTATAGGGATATCATGTTTTTTATGAAATTGAGGATGATTTTTCATCAGGCAAGTTGTGATGGTCTTCACAAGGCTTCACAAAAAAAAAATCTGACTTGAAGATCTGAACAGACTTGGAAATGACATTTTTTGGAGAGTGTTCAATGCTAAAGGGTCTTTGAGGCACTGGAGGAAGGCTGGATTTAGTCCCTATCTCTCTAAGCTGTTTAAATCAAAAACTACTTTGCATTTTTGCTGAGCTCTTGTCCTTCCCAAAAATCATTTTCAGATGGATAGTGAGGCTCGCATATCACAGCTGAAAGTTCTCTGGGGAATGAGCTCTTCCTGTTTGACGCGGTGAGATGCGGTCGGTGGAATGGATGCCACGTCCTTCCCAAAAGCGTCCCAGTGCAGGATCTGCTGAGGGTGCCACACACACACACAAGAACGCACCCAGACTCACAGCGCAGGTGACAGCGCACAGCCACACACACTCACACAAAGGCAGGATAGCTCTTCTAGCACAGCTGGAGACAGAGGTGGGAGGGATCCTTTGTGTGGAGTTCCAAGGGGTTTACTCCAAAGAGGGATCCAGGGACAAAGGACCCAGAGCACCAAGGGGTCCAGGGGTTTATAGGGGGGCAGAACAGGGGCGGGCAGAGCATTGAGACCAATCAACTGAGGGCCAAGGGGTGGAGAGAACATGGGGTGATGTAACAGTAACCAATGGGGAAGGCGAGGGGAGGGACCAGGGGACCAAGAACCAATGGGGTGCTGAACAAGGGATAGGGAGTAAAAGGGGTGGTAGGCCAACAGGCCAACCAAAAGTGGATAATCTACATAATAGAGCCAGGGGCTGTGGGAACTGGCTGTGACCACGGAGGTGTCTTTAGACATCAGTGCTGGCCCATCATCGAACATCGACTGTCTTGGGGCTTTGTGGCTCCTTGGTCACTCCTGCGGTGTCCTCAACCACCGCAACACTTGTTCCTGCCTCCCAACTTTGTGGCTGAATGGAGACTTGTGCCAGCCCTTGAGCACCCTCGGGGGTTTCCATCCTTGGCTGGGTGCCGTATAAGGACAGCGGTGGCATCTCTCATGTTTCTTAGTCCTGTTCTGGGATGGGTGCATGTTGAAAGTCAGGAATTATATTTGCTTATGTCATATTTGAGTATGTGCCATCTTGGGTGGGTTTGAAAACTTTTTTTCTATGTGTAGGATTATAGGTGTTGTCTTGGTTGGTTTCTTAGTGAAGAAAGGTGAAAAGATGGAGGGTGCCATGGAGCTACATGTGTCTTATTTGGTGCATTTTCTTTAGCAATAGGATTAGAAAGTCCTTGTTTAAATTCTAATTATCTTTAGAGATTTAATAAGACTGAAATTAAATGGGAAATTACTTCAGTGTGCTATTGAATGGACCCTTGTTGTTTACATGATTAAAATTAGCTACAATTTGTCACATGATGCTTGAATGTTTGTGTACATTTTGTGCCTTGAGTGTTTCATTTCCTGAGAACTGTAAATACAAGCACACAGGACTGTTAGGATGTTTATATATCTAACTTGAAATCAAAAGCTTACATACTTCCCTGGATCTGGTTCACCAAGGGGGTTTTATTAAGTTCCTAGTTATAAGGTGAGACCTAGAAGCAATATATGTCAATCTTCATTATGTTCCCATATAAGCAAGAAGAGGCAATGAAGAATGAAATATTTTATGATAGTTTACATTAAACAAATTGAATAGAATAGTGATATTTTTCATTAATTTTTGGAATACAGTGAACACAGTTTATATTGAGTTTGAAGATGAGACATTACTTGTAAAAGTGGAATGTAATCTATTTCTTGGTCCTTTTTTATAAAATTCTTTATGCTTACGTGGGTTGCATGGACAATTTTAGTAACTTTATTTTGCTGAAATTAAATTTACACAGCAATGTTATTCTAGTGATTACATTATGAAGGAGAGAGAAAACTTCAATAATCAGATTCTGGATTTAATCAAGATTGGCTTGTCTGTTGACATCATGAAAGTTTTTATTTTTATGAGTAGTTATTCGTTTCCTGAATATCAACCTTTTTATTTTATTGCTGTCTCCTAAATCATGCATCTTGGTTTCCTTCTCTGAGACGTTTGATAGTTCTTTCTGTTCCACCTGGGAATTTTGAGATTAAATCCTTTAATGCAGTCTGACAAAACTGTCATGAATATTGAGTACAAGCACTAAATCGGACCTTACTAATATAAAAATGTCTTAATAACTGTTCTCCATATAAAATAAACTACACATGATGGATAAACAGAATTGTGCATGGCAGCTTTCATGTTTGGAGTTCCTGGATTGTCACTTGGTGCTGAAAGTATGTAAGCGCTGGTTTTGCTTTCAGGGGATCTTTGGATACCTCTGCCTCACATCTAGGGTCACTGGGACAGAAGGGAGGTGACTCCAAGTGAACTTGTTTTCCCCTGAGATTTTAGTCTAGGAAGTGTTTGTTAAATGCCTTTGGGTTTATTTTGAGAGATGTGAAAGTGGGTACAGAGAGGAAGCAGGTTGTTGTTCCAGAAGTCGGTGAAAACATGAATGGCCAAGTGAATCCAGCAGGTGGGAAAGATTTTCTTAAGTGTTTCCGTTGTGCTTGGCATTTCAGAGTCCTTCTCTGTCATTCAGGCTTTTGGACAATGTAAATATAAATTGGAGCGCGTTACTAATAACATAGAAGAATTGCCGCAAGTGTAGTTGCTGATGGGTTCCACTGTTGATATAGATGGATTATGTGAAGTACTTCCATGGCGGCACTCACAAGAAAATGGGAGTTTTTGATGGAATTTTTCATAGTTCTGTCATGTCACAGGTGCTTAACAGAAGGATGAAATAGGTGACTTGTGAAGCTTGAAAGTCTGAGAATTTTCACCTTTGGCAAAGAAATGCATTTTCATATCTTTTTGGTCACGATCTCAAAAACAGACTTTTCTCAGATTCATGACTGCAAGATGAGTGCCCAGTATTTTGAAATGACCAATTTGATAATTCACGTGCTAAGTTCAAGCATGAGTCTAAGCTAAAAACATCAGTAAGACTTGGCGTAAGCCTGTAAGACTTTAATATAACTTAGTGACATAAAGCCAAAAGGATTTACACACTTCAACAACAGAAAAAGTTTTTAGGCATTGTGACTTTGATAGGTTAGTACAGCCTACAAGAAATACCCATGGGAAAACTTGGCGATACAAAAATGTGAGTAGGATGGCAAGGGAGCAAGTAAGAAAGGGAAGTGTGATGCAGAGATGAGAGAGTAGTCTCATCATAAACAGCTGATTCTGCTTAGTATTTATGGTGTTAGGATCCAGTTGTTACGATTATTAGAGAGATGCCTCTGCCCAAATTAAGGTGCAAAGGAGACCATATGTCCAAGTCCATAGTACAGATTTTATTTAACAGTAAATGTGAGGTAGAGAGAGATAGGGAGTGACAGAGAGATAGAGTAGAAAGGTATCACCAACCATGGATCCAGACAACATCTGGTTGATCCTCTTCTGGTTTTCTCACTGGGGGGTTTCACCATTTATACATTTTAGCAAACAAAGGAATAATTTGGCTACGCAGGGTTTTTTTTTATTTTATTGGTTAAATGATTCCCTCTCTTCCAATGCTAATTAGTCCCATGCTCGGTCTTTCTCTTCTTTTGAGTTGGTGGGCTTCCCATCTTAAATGGGTGGGCTATGGCCTCCACCTACTGGACGCAGTCAGAGCTGATTTTCAGCCCAGTTGCTGAGTAGGCTTTTCCTGTGGATTCTTTGTGTTCATTACCAGTGCTCCCCCAGCTTGTTTATCTCTTCCTAGTCTGAGATAATTGGAAAATGGTACCACCTTTATCTTATCTCAAATTCCCATCAGGTGGCATAACTTACTGTCCAAATTTCCAGGAATTCGTGGAGGCATATTCAAGGGGGAGGGGCACAATGGGGTGGTCACAGATGAGCAGTTGCTTCTTTATACAGTTTGCCATAGTGGGCAAAGTCCTTTGGTGATCTTAAAAGTTTTTCAGGCCATTATGACCTTTAAGCCTCTTAAAAATGGCAAAGGTTTTAACTCCAACAAGAGCAGCAAGAAGCTCTTTTGGATTGAATGAAAGTTAAATCTGAACTTAGTGCTTCAGCTAAGAAAGGAGTGGGAGGAGAATGCCTTGACTCATAAGAAGTGAAAGGTGCATGTATTTGGTGAAAATGCAAGTGGTTGATGTACTTGAGCCAAATACAAAAGAAGTTTGAAAGAAAATTACCTGCTTTACTCCAGTCTGTCTCTCTCATCCTGTAGACATCTACTGCATGCTATTAATGATGCATATTTCATTATCTTGTAAGTGATACTGATCCACACCTATCAAATTCTGTGAAAGTGATTAATTTTCCTAAGCTAACAAATCTTGGAAGAAATGAGATGAAGTGTTGCTTTTCATGTGGAGAGATGAAAGAAGCAATTAGAGCGCTGAATATAGGTAAATCCCACTAGAGCAGATATTTGATCAGCTTGGTTTTACAAAATTTGTTTTGATGAGTGCTGGTATGCCTATTTGTATAGACATACTTTTCCTCTATATCATCAGAAGAAAAGAAAAAAGAAGACTGAACCAAACTGGGCTTTTGTTGCTATATTTTATGTACTGTGGCTACATGAATATCCACGAAGTGAGGCTCATTAGAGAATTGATTGGCCCACCCTCCTTGGGGTCGGGCATGGTGCAAAAGACCACTTGATACGCAGTCATTAGCAACACAGAGTGCTTTAATTACGAGCTGATGGGTTGTATTAACTTGATGCTGCTATGATTCATAGCAATGCTATCTTGATTCTGAGTAGCAATCCTCATACCTCCTGCTGGGCCAGGTTGAGTCGAAAAGCATCAATCATGGCTGTAGATAGATGTCCTGTACTGGAGCTAGGTCTTTCTGTTGGGTGGGATTCCACCCCAGCTCTGATTGCTGCTGTGTTTCCATACATTCTCTTTATGCTGCTCTCCTTTATGCAACTGCTGTGCCCTTTTCACTCTTCACACAGGTCTTTGCAGGGGTGCTGGGGCGGCTGTTTAAACACTACGTGCTGAAGCGTATCAGGAAGCTGCATGCTTGATTTGAAAGAACTTTTCCATGATGGGAAGTAAAATAATTACATTTGCATATAGCTTATGTGGCAATAGTAATGGCCATGTTATCTGGGGATAATGCTCTTCTGAGGCTTTGGTGCACTGCACGTACAAGCACAGTGAGCATGGGGTGATGGCCATAAACTAAAACACAGGAAGTTCCACCTCAACATGAGGAAGAACTTTATGTTGTGGGTGGCAGAGCACTGGAACAGGCTGCCCGGGAGTGTCATGGAGTCATGTCTCCTCGCTGGAGACACTCAGTATCCATCTGGATGCAATCCTGTGTAGCCTGCTTCAGGTGACCCTCTGCCTTGGCAGAGGGGTTGGACTAGAGGATCTCCAGAGGCCCCTTCCAACCCTAACAACTTTGTGATTCTGTATGTAAATTGATACACCATGATGTTGTGAAATTGATGAATAGGGAAATCATTTACCTGTGTAAAATATGATCCCTTGCTTTTTTTTATGCAGCTGCTAACACAAGCAGAATTAAAGCGCTGAAGCATCCCTGAACTGGATCAAGACAGACAGGAAGATATTTTGTTAGTATCTAACTGTTAATAACAGTAGCTTTTAGAAGTTGACTACAAAGGGTATAATGCCAGGGTAGCTGTGCACTGATACCTATCTCCTGTGTTGTATGCTCATGTATTTTTACTGCTCCTCATAACCTTCTCTTGACCCAAGTTCTTTCTAATGACTGCTTCTTCTCTAGTTCCTACCTCACCTGTGTTGTGGTATGCCCATCTTGTCCTCCTATTTTCCTCTGTTCTCCACTCCTCTTGGTTGTTGAGGAGTAGGAGAGGTTGAATGCAAGAAGCTCAAAGGGCTCAAAGCAATGAGAAAAGCCCATGGATAGATGAGAAGGGGAGAGTATGGAGCAAGGTAGTGGGTGAAGTATGGGAGGCACAGATGCAGAAATAAGATCTGGAGCCAGAGAACAAGAAGTGCATGGAATGGGCAAGGTGAAGGAACGAGTTGAGCAGGAGGCACAGGGAGATGGATATTGCAAGAGGCAGTAGGAAATGAGACTGAGGTAGCCAGCAGCAAATGGGGAGGGGGCAGATGCCTGCACTGCGCTGTAGGTCAGCAGCGTGGCTTTTGTGAACTGCCTTGAGAGGCGCTTTTAAAACCAGGAGTTGGGAATCTTTTGGGACACAATTGACCTTTTTGCCTCTCTTATCTCCAACAAGGTCCCAGTGTTTGGCCTCTTCACACTCTGAATTCTGCCTGGCAGTGTCTCTTGTTAGCCAGAGGATGAATTGACCCTTCCTTCATCCCTGCCTCTCTGGAGGTGTCCCGGGCCACAGCCGCCTGCTCCCTGAAGGGCTCTCTGGGTGCTGCTGACGCAGAGGAGGGTGGCTGTTCCTTCTTGTGTGGCTTTGGTGGTGACGGATGTCTGTCCTCGTGATGGAGGCACCAGTGGGATGCAGAAGAGGTTGGGGCCCCTCTGGCTGGTATCTCTGCCCTTCTGGAAAGCCTTGTGGAATGGGACAAAAAGTGCTAAAATACTGTTCTGTTTTCCATTGCTTTGCTGCATTTTAAAAACATTGACATTTTGCCAGTCTCCTTTCTTCTGGGAGTTTTTAATAGTGTGGCAGCCATGCTACATAAAGGTAGCTGGTACTAACTTTCATAATGTGAATGACAACAATAATTTCGCTCTTATCAAAGTCCCCTGGGCTTTCTCATAGATTTTTATTATGGAAGTAGTAAAGTACATAGGAAAGTTGTATTGCATTCATTTTGCTAGCTGTATGTTTATACTGTATTTATAATTCCAAGCTATTAGTTTAGAATTCTATTAAAGAGAAAGAAGAGTAGATCAGCTGTTGTTCTGCAAAAGCTGAATCTATTTCCTTTAAAGAAAACGGAGTTTTTTCTTCAAAGAATTAACATGATACTTATTTTTTTCTCTCAGAAAAAGCTAAGTATGAACAAAAAAAGACCATTTTCATTTGGTAATGCTGAACTAACCCTGCTTTACTGATTTCTGAGTTCCAGTAAAAGCATTATATAACTGCATAAACTAAACAATTTTTATTCATTATTTTCAGCAGATGTTGTTTTTAGGAATTAGTTTCATATTATGTTTTAGGTGCGAAAGACAAGTCTGAAGCAAACACAAAATGAGGTTCATTACTTGTTAATGAAGTTTGGATATTTTCTGCATTACTGATTTTTCACCTGTGCATTTTTTGTTCTGGTAAGAAATGCTTTGCTTGTGGGAAGGGAGCTATGTAAAACAGGTATATTTGCCTGCCTTTCCAGACTGATGAAACAGTGCATAACACAGGTCCTGAAATAATCTTCCCTGTTGTGAAAATTTGTAGTCTGATATTGTCAAATAAAAATATTTGGATTATATAAAATACTTGTTTAAAGACACCCAAACCCCCAAAACCATGGTCAGTGCTGAGAAGAGCAGAAGTAAATTGAAGAAATATGATGTTTTGGCAGTTGTTTCATTATTTTACAAATTTTCTTGGAGAGTATTTGATTTCTCCCAGTGGCAGCAAGGTATAGCCTTAACTGAGCAGACCAAGGACCTGATACAAATTTAAGAAGTTTTTTAGTTATACCTATATTATTATATATTCCCAGGGCCAGGGAAATTGTGGCTTGCCCTGCCTTTCTCCTAATGGTGTCATTCAGAGCTATTCCATCACTTCCTGCCGTAATTTCGTTTTTTTGGTGCTTCTCGCATGCATGTGCTATTGTGGCTCTGTAGCTGTGCTGTTGCTGTTAATTGTGCTGCAGGAGCTTGTGATCAATGCTCCAACTTCCTCAAAAGCTGTAAATTAAGCTTTCTCATGCAGATTTTTAGTAGAGCGGACTTTTTAGATTTTTCCTGTTTTGAGAGCTGGAGAACTGTGACTCAGCCAGAGTGTTCTGAAAGTGAGAGGTCTTCTGCTTTTTGCAAAGAATGCTGGTCTTTTTCTGGAATACAGGATGTCAAGTGTAACCGCAGTTAGAAACATTTATGGTTTTCTTCTTCATTTTTTGATGAGAGCCATTCCTTTTGAATACTTGAGAAAGGTGGTGGTGTTATAGTTTTAATTAATCACATGAACCTAAAGAATTTATCAAGAACCTTAAAAAATATGATGGGTTTAGGACTCATTATAGTGCTGCAAAAGATGTCTGTTGGAATGAACTATGTACCCTAAATAGTGCTTGATGCATTTTAATGCTAAAGTAACACTGAAACTGTTCACACAGAGAAAATTTGAAAGCTCACTCCAGTGACCTTTCATATAAGTCACAAGACCTGCATGGATATTACATCAGTGAAGCTCTTCCAGCTCTTTATTTCCCCCACTTGCAGCAGGAATAATAAAAAGGAGAAATCTTGCACTTAGTGTCCTGCTTAGCGGATGCACTAGGCAGTATTTAATGGAGCTGCCAATCCTTGCTGCATGGTTGCTTCTTGATACTCTGCTGAGGCAAAGCAAAATGTCGCTGTACTTCTTAAAAAGTAAGGCTCCATTGAGTGGTGCGAGCAAGTATCACCAAGAAAACAACAGAACATCTTCCCTGGTAGATGTGTGTCATAGAGATTGTTTTTGCTCTCTGTTGCCACAGGTAAGGCTCTGTAGTTAGTGGTGTGGTAATTGAGCCTGCTGTGCAATTGGGAGTCCTTGAAAGGAGTGGAAAGAGAAAAGAAAGTGCTTCCCTCCCCTTGTGTGGTGCTGTAAGGGCTTAAGTTGTTGGTGTTCATTCAGGAATACAACAGGGAGAGCTAGAGTGAAAGCATCTTGTCTTGTGCTTTCTGTCAACTCGTTAATGACATCCCTACTTTAGCTTCAGAATTAATGAGGAGCTTTAGCCCCCGACTGCATTATTGGATATTTTGGTGATTGCTCTACATCTCTCTGTATGTACACATTAGGACGTCCCACTATGTAGATTTAATTTTATCAAATGGCAAAGATGGATTTAATGATTCACCTGAATCTTCATGTTTTATTAGATATTGATATTGAGAGTAGAAAGCAGCTACCTGTGGTAAGAGAAGAAAGAACAACTCATACAAGTGTTGTTAATGTCACAGATTTAATAAGCACTCAAATAGCTCTTTTTTGTTGTGTCCCAGCACTGCACTCACCTCAGGTGAAGAGAACACCTGATTTAACAGACTTTCTAATATTAACGGTGAGATTGGCTCCTGTTTCCCTGTGTTCATAGCCTGAATAAACAAGGCAGAGGGCAGGGGGAAGAGAGAAAGGGGAAGCAGAAGAGAAATGGCCTGCCCGATTTCATAAGGCAGGTCCTGCTGCCCCAGGCTAGTGCTCTCTTCTCTCAGAGATGCTCTGCAACCATTTAGAGAGGTTCATTGCACTTGGATTAGTTGCAGATAAAATGGATGCTTTCTCCAGTAAAATGTATAATAACAATAATTGGCTAAAATAATTGGTCTCCTTTGAAGTCAAGAAACGTGTTATTAAACAATAGGAGATATTCTAGTAAAGGGTCTATAACTGATTCTAAAATCATCATTTTGATCTTCAGGCAAATACCATTCAGCTGAGTGCTTTGTTTATCTGTTCAGGCAAAATGTCAGTCTCTGGATTGCTGAATAGAATTTGCAACACTTGTATAAACTTGCAGTGCAGATTTCTAATTTACATGTTTTTCCATTTTTTCCCATTGTTGATGTTAAACTGTGAGGATGCTTCAAAATCCTTCAGTGCCACATGGAAGAAAGCTTCATTAGTTGTGAACTACCTTTTTATATATCCGAAAGCTTAGATAAGGCCTGTTCAGTTCTTAAAAACAGGACTATTTTATTTACAGTACCAGACTTTTAGATTGCTGCACAAACTCTCAAATACTTGCTTTGTATTTACAGGTGTAGGGTGTCACCAACCATGGTTAAATCTGTGGTTGTGCAGCCAACTCTGTAAAGAACTTGAGTCATTAAGTCTGTGATAACTAAATGTAGAGGAGTAGAGAGCAGGAGAATTAAGCGATACTTTCCTTGATTTATTTTTAGAGATTGATTATGTGCTTGCCTACTACGCTGGGATAATGTTAAAACAGAGTAAGTCCATTGTTCACATGGGCTTGGCCTCATCCATGCAAATGAGATGAAAGCACCCTGCAGCCTCTTGATGTGGTTGTTTGAGCTTGTTGTTCTTTCTAACAGGTGCAGTCAAGTTCTTGTATCTAGAGTAAACAGAAGAATAAGGACTTTAATGTGCTTTAATGAATGTTGGGGAGGGGTGTGTGTGGAAAAGAATAAAAATAACTTAAAAACAGGAACAGTATTTACAATACAAATCAGAAGTGAGCAGTGCAATTGGAGTGTGTACTTAAGTGTCTTGGTTTCCTTACAGTCGGGGTGCACATAAAGAAAGATGCAGCAGTTCAGGAATTGTGGAGTGTTTGTGTGATTGTCATAATAACTCTCAATTGCATTCTATTTAGTTTTGTTTATCAGAATTATATTCTGTCAGCTTCCGTATCTGTTTTATATGTATTCAGTCATTTCCCTCAAGATGAGTGTCTTCTCTGTGAAACACTTGACTGGATAAATTTTGTACTTTGAGTCTCTGAGCTATATTGAGGTTTTCTACAAGATTCTTAACTAGCCTCAGAATTTGGGAGGAATACTCTCCTTACAAGGATGCACATGACTATGTTTGTGCAGAGAATGCATGTTCTTCATCTGAGAGGAACACTGGAAAAAAGAAAGGGTGTGTATTGGCCCTCATGCTTTCAGTTTGCACACTGCCTCGCTGTGTCTGTCCCACAAGCAGCAGATATGACTTTATCTTTGAGTCAGATCTGTTTGTTGGCACCTGTCTGTCTTCCTGATTTGGCAGGGACTTCCCTGTGGGTTCCCCCCATCAGTGGTGATGGGGGGAATATTCTGGGATATTGGCTCTACTGAATTTCTGATGAGAAAGCTTATCCCTGATGAGAAAGCTTATCCAAATCATAGGAACTGTTTTACTTCAGCTTGTTGTGTTTGTGTACAGAGTTAGTTTCCTCAAATTTAAATTTTGCAAGTAAATCAATTTCTATAGAAATGTCCAACTCCTGCTGATAGCCTTGCTGTTAACTGGGCAGCAATTGCTGACAGATTCTGTTGCAACAGCTGCAAGATACTATAAAGAGAAATTGCCCCTCTGAAGATCATTACCTCCTACATCTACATTTCAGGAAGTTTCTAGTATGTTTCATCTGGTCATCTCAATCTGCCAACTGTTTATGTCAGACAGAAATTGGAGCAATGTCTGGTGGAATCAGCCCTGCAACTCTCCACTGAAAGGTGGAACTGGGATGTGTTATGGATTAGAACAGGAAAATATCTCCTTGTGCCCTAGACAAGACTGAGGGTTAAAATGTAGCTCTGGGTTTACTTTATTTCAGACAGGTTCTTTCATTTTGATGCCAGAAGGATGCTGTCACCTGTCTTGCAGAATGTTTGAGTTGGCTTCATTTTCAATCAGGAAAAAAAAAAAAAACAGGTCCTAAATCTTTCCAGTTGAACTTTGGATGCTGTCTTGGCAGTGCCACATAAAGCCAGGGGAATGAATGGACGCACTTGGCTTCAGCTTGTTTTAAAAACAGAGGTTTGGAATGGGGCAATAACAGAAGCATCGGCATCAAGTAGCCAGAGAGAAAGGGAGGTCCAGGTTGTGCTTAATAGCACCCAACGATAGAAGCAGCAATTAATAGCACCAATGATATATTGGCCACCAAACCAGGATTAGAGCATGGTGCTGATGGTGCTGATAACACCATGGCTGTGAGTTCAGTCCCTGTATGGGCCATGGTGGTGGGTTCAATCACTGTATGGGCCATTCACTTAAGAGTTGGACTCAGTCCTTGTGGGTCCCTTCCACCTCAGAATTATCTGTGAATCTGTAATTTTGGATTAGCTACGTATGACCTGGTAGTTGTTCTCTCTTGCATGCAGTGTTGGTATTTGGTTCCCAGTTTTTATTGATGCTCTTCTTGAGAATGTATTTATTTTCCATTGAGTTTCCAAACACAATTTGTGCCACTCTGCAATCAAGTGCCTTTGTGGAATTTGAGGCAGGCCCAATATACTGACTTTTCAAGTTTGTTCCATATGTTAGCAGAAAGATTGAGACCACATCTCAGCTACAAAGTATTTTTACATCAGTGAAAAAGGTTCTTTTCTTTTGAAAATTGTATTGCTTGATGCAAGGACGCCTCTTCTGAAAGAGGATTGCCACTTATCCTCCTTAATGACTATAGTCAATTTGGCAAAGAGCAGGCACAATGCAAGTTTTATTTGCCGTGTTTAGTAGAAAGCCAATTTTTTTTGGTATTTCAATAATGGCAAAGATAATTGATGTTATGAGAGTAAATGTTGCAGCTATTAGTATAATTTTGCTAGAATTACATTCAAAATCCAAAGATTTCTGGAGGATGGTGAGTGTATGCAATGCTTTCAGGATTCCCTGATAAAGGGAGCTGTTTAATTAAGCCTTTTTAAAATTATGCTAAATGTATAGGCATGTATTAAGAGGGACAAAAGCAGACCCATCATATGAATCAGAGAATTAGCATCCAGTAAAGAAACCCATTTAAAAAAGAATGTTTGAGCAATAAGAAGGGCATTTAAACAAGACATAAAAAAAGTCCAAAGAAAAATTGTGGAAGACTTGGAGCTCAATACTTTGCTTACTGAACCCAAATGTAAAAATTCTTTTTTTAGGTTAAATTTCGTGGAAGGAAGCATGCAGGAACAGGGGTTTGTTTTGTCAAGAAAGGCAAAACAAGAATGTCTTTGAATTTGCTTTAAATTGGGAGGAAAAGCACAATTTAACAGTGAATTGTTGGAACAGCTGTTGCAATTGATGAGTTTTTAATATCCTGGTGTGTGTGGACCAAGACAGAATTTTACATTTTATTTTCTCTTAGCTAGATATGTTTTAGTCAAAATGATAGGGAAGTTAAGCAAATGCTTTCAGTTCAATGTCAGAAGGGACCATTCGCCTTTTCATCCTGGTCTTTAAAAACTGTGAAAAAATGCAGCAGGCTAATGTCACTTGTTTCTACTCAGAGCCTTGTTGTACTTGGTATTTGTGAGAACCACTTTTAGTATCTACAGGGGAAGTTGGAAAACCCCTCAAATATTACTGCATCTAAGAGCAGGGTGTGTGATCTGTGTGAGGGAAATCACTGCTGCCGTGCCCGGAGAAGGGCTGGATCCAGCAGCCTTTCCTCTGGCCAAACTTCCATTAAATAAAAGGAGAAAGGTGAAAACTTGTCTGTTCTGCCCATCTGACTGGGATTTCCCCTCGGATGAATGCTTCGCTGTAGGGAGGAAACCACACTCAAACAATGTCTGCCATGTATGATGCTCTGAGCTAGGAGGGGCTGCTTGCGGTGCTCTCTAGCAGTAGTGGGGAACCAAGGGAGCTGCTGTGCTGGGCTCAGGTGGGCGATGCACAGGAACGAGTCAATCACGTTCTCCTTGTGAATGACAAGCTGTAATGTATAAATTGTTGGAATGAGGACTTCATTGTAGCCATACAACATCTTTTGTTAAATTTCTTATTAAACTGAGCATAGTAATTCACTCATTGGGTTAAAGTCAGTAATGTGGGGGGTGGGGGAATGCGTTTTCTTTTCATATACTTTGAAAAGCATCTTGAAAGTAAGGCATGCTGGAGGAGTTGTGGGGGATCAGCACCAATGTAGTGGGTGCTCTCGCTTGATGTTGCTGTGAGGGAGCTGAAGAGCAGCTGGGTGCCACTGGCAGCCGCTCCCCCACATGCCAGCATGGTGGGGTTCTGCTTGCACTCTGTGTTGGGCTGTGGGTGGTGGGGGATTGTGGCTTGAGAGTTTGTTAAATCTCTGATAGTAGTTGGAGTTTGAAGACAGTTGTTTTAAAAAGAATTGCAAATGCAGCATTGACTGCTGAAGTCATAAAGCAGATGGTGTTACGAGCCACAGGAGGGTTAAACAGTTGAACAATATTGACTGTTACACTCATAAATGATAATTAATATGTCTTTTTTATTACTGACTCAATTTCTGCTGCTTGCTTGGACTTTTCTGTTGCTGTCAGTGAGGTTTGGCTGTTCTGAATGAGGCCGCAGTTTGCTCAAGAGTCACTGCCACCTATGGGGCCCAGAAACCTCCTGCAAGAACAGGATGGGAATGAGCAGCAAAGAAGACAAGGCGTAAAGAGCACACAACTTCACCCATTGGCAGAAAATCTCGTTTAAAGGACTTTCCTCCCCTTCTAGCCCTTCAGAAACCACGGATAGAAAGGGATAGAAACTGAATGATGGATTTTAAGAAGCTGTACCCTCCTTCCTCCCTCCCTCCAATTACTGCTTGCATTTACAGGGTAGAATTAATGAAGTTAATTACATCTACACAAAATCTCTTGGTTGAGTGAATTACTTAGATCTTTTAAAATAGAGACATAATTTTCTGCAGGGTTCACAGACTGTTTTTCAAGCTTGGTTGGTTACTTTGGTTTATAGTCCCCATGATGCATGGATGCTATCTTAAGCACTCTGGGGTGAACCTTTTAGAGTAATACAAGATGTCAAATTCAGTGTCAGGACAACTGCAGTGTTCAAAACAAAAATACTGAGATAAATAAAAAGACCGGTTTCTAACAAAGATGAAAAAGAGGTAAAATGTAAAGCAAAACAACAAGGCAGAGGCTCTTAGAGGGTAAAATTATATTGTGTAATTAGCAAAGAAAATGTCTAATATGCTGCTTGTCTGGCAGTTGTTTGTTCATCCTGGTGTCATCATTTTCAACATGCAGCATTAACTGAAGGAATTTTCAGGGGTATGCTTACATGTTAAGGTAGAAACAGAAAAAAAGGACAGACAATAATCTGTGCAATCAAAACATTTAAAAGGGACACCTTACAGTAAGTAATATTCAAGATTAGGACTTCAAAGAATGGAGAGATCAGGCATACATGATTTTGAGGCTTTAACAGATAATTTTACTTTAAAACTACCTGACATGTGAGGTTGACATTAAAGTTAAGCTTAGATTTAGGGCTGGAGGCAAACTTCAGCATCTAATTAATTTTTCACCAAATTACATGTTGGGGGTTTTTTTAAGGAAATTTTTGTGCAGATTTAATTTAGAACTTTCTTGCTTTTTTTGCTTTAGGGATTTAAAAAAAATTAGAAATCAAATAGAAGGTTTTTATATGGAAACAATAATTTTGTTTCTTGTGGTGATTGAAACTTAAATTTCTGTTTCTCATTTACTGCTGTGTCCTGGGCTTGCCCCTGGCTTGTACCTTAAGCAGCGCCCCATGAGCAGCACTTTCCATGCTGTCCTTGTCTCCAGAAAGGCAGAACACACCGTGTTTCGTGAAATGTTGTTCAAAAAGATCCTAGTTTGCATGGAAAGTAAGGTAATGTGTACATTACTAGAGTTTTCCTGAAACGTTTCGATAGCATTTCCTAATGGAAAACTTCAGGTTTTTCAGATCAAAGATTTGTATTTCAATCCTCCATCAATAAAATTCCAATCCTTACTGCATACAGATTTTCATTATACACAAAAGGAGTGCTAACAAAGATTCATTTCCAAGAAGAAAAGGCAAAAGCATCATGTATGCAATCCAGATAGAAGAAATTGCCCCCGCAGCATAGACAATATGGTAATGTGGACTTAAGTGTGGCATGAAGACTCAGGTGGCCCAGTAAACATAAGAACCTGAAGGTTTTGAACAGCCCTATTAAGTGGGCATTTATTTAGGGCTTTCTGAACACACTAGAAAAACCAGTTTAACAGCAGCATTTGCTGGTTGACCACAGAGTGAAGCAACTAAGTCAGGGAGGCATTGGGAAATCTTCCCAGGAAAGAAATATTTTTGGCTGATGATATTTCTCCTGGGCATTAGGGTTGTGAGGTGTCCTTCGGAGTCACATCACTGCAGCTGGCATTCCTTCTGTTAATGACTGAGCCTTACCAAAGGAAGTCAGACTTCCAGTTCAGAAAACCTGTAACTTAACTTAGTAACTTAATTTTGTTTGGGTTGTCTTGGGCTATGCTGATTGAGAGAGAAACTTGTCTTAGGTTTGGTTTGTGCAGTGTCCAGCTCCAGGAGTTGCATACCCATGAGTGAGGTTCACTATGAGCTGTCACAATATGAGCAAAATTATGTCTCATCAGTAAAATTACATTTTAGTAAAATACATGGAGACAAAATATTTAATGCAACTATTAGTTGAATTGTACTGTTTACAGGAGTCACAGAGGGAGCACTCCTCTGAAAATGGGCAGTTTTAGAAAGAATCAAGGTATTTTGTTTGATAGGTGACTTATCATAGGACAGGTTCTTTCACCATCTGTATTTTCGATAATTACTAGTTTTATCTAAATGTTAGAGATACTCCGTGTTTGTCATCATTAATGATTTTTATTATATTCTACTAAGGACATGGAAGCCCTTTATTTTCTATTTATTGCTGTGAAATTATTTCAAAATTTACAGCTTCACAGATGCAGATTCTCTCTGTGGTTTTTAATTGTGCATATTTATGATTTTGGTGTTTTGCAAGATTCTGGAGCTTAAGCCCCTCAGCTGTCACTGTTTGCTGCTGATGGAAACACCTTAGCAGCAGCAAACAACTGCTGGCAAAAGGAATTGCAGCACTAAGATAAGGTTGTTTCTAATCTAAGTGCTTCTCAGTTGAAAATCGCATGAGGAAAAAACATATTCAAGGAATCAGTCAATTGTGGCTTTTTTCTAATGTATGATATTTACAACCTCTGACAATTTGAGCTGAGAGCAGCAAAAATCTACCCTAATTGCAAGGACTGCAAAAAAATACTCCCACTTTTTCCCCCCTGAATAAATGGTTGTTTCTTTGGGATGAAATGTGTGTCTGCATTATGAAAGAAAACAATAACAGTGCTGTGTCTGTGCTCATTAAGTGGTTGGAGAAGAATGAACAAGTCCAGATTTTTCTTTGTGTCTGCCTAGATTTCAGATGACGCAGTAGAGCATGTTCCCCGATGCCTCTAATTCTAAAGGGAATAGTGTACTTTACGATGATACTTTTGTTACCACTTTTCACTTTCAAGAATGTCTGTAAAGATTTTGGATACACTCCTGTGCATTACTATGCCAGGAGTAAGCCTTTGTGATTCTGGAGTGTAAGTGTAGAAAATAACTCAGGATTTCATAATGTGTCTAGAATTCATATCAGCACCAAAGTGCTTATGGTTTGAGAGAAATATGTGTTATTTCTGTGAGACTGCATGTAAGTATGTATATATATATATATATATATTTAAGCAATGTTTCTTTTGCAACATTACTGACTTAACTTGTAAAATACTGTTGTGTTTTCATCTTAGGTCTGAGGGTAACAGTGTTACTAACATCATCCCTCATGGTCTTGGGAGCTGGCCTGAGATGTGTTCCAGTTTCAGACCTAGAAATTAGGAAGAAGTAAGTGAATTAATTATTTTTAATATACATATTTTATTCTTTCTGCTAATGTAATTTTTGTTGCTACTACAAAGAAATGTTAGTGCAGATTTTCTGTATGAAGTTGATATGCCAAATGTTTGTTGTGTGGCCATGGTTTTACATGCTTCTTCACGTCTTAAATGGGTTTTTCTAGTCCTTCTTCTCCATAGTATCTGAAGATCAGAAAGCCCTTTACAAGCTTGAGTTAATTAAGCCTCACCCCATCCTGCATAACTAATATTAATCTGCTTTGCAAATAAGAAACCAGAGATTTAGAGAAATTCAGAAACTGGCCCAAGATCACACAGAGAGTCATGCCTCAAACCCCAAAAATAAGTAATTTGTATGCAAATGTTAAATAATTAGTTCATTTTCTCATATCAAATGTATGGCATCATGCCGTGAGACAGATGAATTTGTGCAAAATGGCTTTTTTCATGTAGTCTCTTCCAGTCCATGTTCCAAAGTAGCTTTGTACTTCTTCTGCAGTGAAATGATTGTCTACTGTACACATGCACCTTAAGAATTTGTGATAGAAACAGACTCCTTCCTAAAAATCCCACAAACCAAACAATTCAATTGTTCCATCAGCATATCCTGAATCTGGGGATCCTCAGTAAGTACAGGAGTAGGGCTTATTTTGTACAGCCAGGGAATATGGATCACTCGTTGTTCACGTAACTTTCTTTCGCCTCTTAGTGCGAAGGAGGTGGGAGTATGGAGGCATTACTACTCTTTCCTGCTACTTTAAAAAAGCAGTAGCACTGGTTCTTTGCTAATTATGCTTGCATAATATGTAAACACTAAGAAAAGCTCTTAAAAATAAAATGTTTTATGTGGGTTGGGTTTTTTCCCGCTCGAATTCTAGTCAGCCCGAATTCTACCAGGCAGTCCTGGTATTACTTAAGCAAGTTATTTGGGTTTGGGTTTTTTGTTTTCTTTTATTTTTTTCTGTTAGTATTGCTTAAGCTGAAAATCAGCTTGGAAGCCTTTTAAGCTGAGAAAGAAAATGTTTGGTGTGAAGTTGAAAGCTGATGACTGGGTACCATGGGTAAAACAAAGAAAGAGGTTCAGAGAGAGAACTGAGTATGTAAAAAACGCATTAATTGTAAAACTAGCCCCCGTAAGTAAACTAAGAGCAGTGTGTCAGGTAGGGGGAATGCAATTTCTTAGGTGTCTAATGAGCATATAACAAAGCACTCAAGGTGCTCCTGATGTTGGTTGCCCAGTGTTGCCCATTTTCACAGGGTGTTCAAGGACTCTGTTAGCAGGGCAGGCTGAGCTAACCATATTGTGCTACCCTTCACAGTGACCCTTTTGAGGAAAAGTACTGTTTGGGTGGCCAGGGAGAGTTGTCCTCATTTTACCCTTGGTCTACATTTTCTTGAAATGTCAAGGGGTGCTCGACTTTCAGTTTGTTCATTCTCATCAGTCTTGGGTTAAATATCAATAGCTTTTAAATGGGACAGATGACTTCAATGCAATGAAATGCGGTATTTTATGTAGCTTTTCATTTATGGTGTGTGCCAGAAGACATGTGCTGCCCTAGGCTTTACCAAAACAAGGATGAAGACTGTAAATAACTGAGAAGATGAAAATTCCCAAGTGAGATGTGAGGTATCATTTGGGGAATGCAAAGGAGAGTTTCCACAAATTCTTAGCACCTTTAAACAAGGTTTTCCAGCATAGCTGCAGCAAGGAGGTCTAGGAAAACAATGAAATACATAACTAAGGAAAAACATTCAAGGAACAACTTCTTCAACTAGAAAAAGAAAGGCTTTGGACTCTATAGAGTCTGATGAGTGAGATGCATAAAACATGATGTTAAAATTTATTGAAAACTATATAGGGAAAAAAAGAGTATGAACAGAATCCTGATGGAAAAGGTTAATAATTTCATATATTCATGCTGTGTAAATATGTATCATCTCCAGCTGAAACTGATAAATTTGCCTACTTATCCTACTCCCAAAAAAGAAATTTTCAAGAACTGTAGCTCTACATGAGGAAGTAGCTTGATCTTTTACTCAGTTTGATTAAAAATCTACCAAGAATTAATTATGGCCAACTGCGTGAAGCAAAAGAATGGTTTTCAGTGAAGTTTCTTGAGACTTTGTAAATAATTGTACAGACTGTGTGACCTTATACCATGTAATTTGCATTGTTTGGAGGGTTAAGGCTTAAGGCCAGTTCTCATCCGTTATTTGAAGCGTGATACCAGATAAAATAATATTTTTGAGATGAGCATTACTGCTTAATGCATTAGCCACAACTGGCTGAGTACCAAATAATGCACTTATTCTGAGTGTGTATATGCATTAATAGAACAATTTGAATGTTACAGAGCCTGTCAGAGGGACAAGATCACACACAAGCTAATTGGAAGCATTTCAGAAGCCAGTGTAACTGGAATTTCTTTAAATGCTTTTGCGTGTTTTGTAGTGTGTTCCTTCAGTCTGTGAGTAATCTGTGGGAATATGCCGAAGATTTCCATGGGACAATTCTGTCAGAGCTAATATACATAAAATTAAAAAGCATGTTCATGAGGTTTGTAAGGTTCAGGTTGGGGGTTTTGTACTTTGTAGCAGTCTCTGCTCCCTAAGCTCTTGTGATTTAACATAAAGGAGAGCTGCTAAAGCCCACCACCTATCAGAGCAGTCATAGACGTAAGGAAATCACTGTTAAGACTGACATTTAATCCTGGCTGCTTTATGCTCCTTATCTCAAGCAGACCTGTAATATCCAAGTGTATTCTTAAGCCCCTTTCCAGTCTATAATTATTCTTTTGGTTATAGTGTGTAGTATCAGACTAAGGTCATCTCCAGTCCTCTGAGTCGTGTTTTAAACATAGACCTTAACCTCTCTTTTCAGTACATTTGATGCCTCTGCATATGAGGGAAAATTCAAGTTGCACATTTCAGTGTGTCTCTTGAAGCAGCTGTGAATTTTCTATGGTAAATTTTTTTTCTCTACCAGTGTGTGACCTAAAACTATACTGGAAATCCATGCCAGAGCTGCATAAATTCAGTGCAGGCTGAAGTGGGAGTAGATGGGGAAAATGTTGAAGTGTGAACTTGCATGTCAGATGGAGGATCCATCCTTTACATGGACTAATAGAGTCTGTCTCATGTACATATGCTCTTACCTGTTTTCCTCCCCAGCCCAGTAACCTGTGGGGTTAATGAGTCTATCATACAGACAAGGACGTTAAAAAGAATTTTTCTTATGTACCATGAGCTTCTGAGTTTGTCAAATGTGCCAGATATGTGACAGTAAATTTGACTTCTAAAAATAAACCCCCAAACTATTATTCCTTTCTAAATATTGTGAAAACTTCATTTGCCACACCTGTTTTTTTAGTTCACAGTTAATATACATTATATAGAACATAAAAGAAAAAAAGATGTTATCAAATTGTACCTTTCCTGGATCTTCTTCCCTTCTCTGGAGGTTACAAGAACATCACTAATGCTTTTTTGCCTGTGTTTTGTCCAGTCCTTTCCTTTCTGACTCCTGCTTGTCACTGAGTAAATATTTTCATTGAACTCTTTTAGGATTTGGTTATTTTATCCTGAACATTAACATTACTGGGATGCATTTTTTAATTGATTAAATCAGAGTTGGTTTTTTCCCTCCACATAGCACTTCATATTTACCTTGTATTCTGTGTTTAGGAATAGGTTTACATACATCTTAGTTCTTAAATCTAGGCAAAAACCTGTATGAGCTGAAATGTGTAAAAAAGAAGGAAATAAAACGATGAAATCAGCCCACAGCTGTAAATCTTTGGCTTTTAAGACTGATTGTGTGATGTAAGACTTCTTAAAATGTTTTGAAAGACAGGATAATTAAAGACATGGAAGTAAAGGATGTAACATAATTTGTCATTTGTATTGAACACATTAATTAAGCAATTTGTTAGAACCTGTTATGCTGTGGACTGGTAGGGTTTGTCCTTCACATTAGATTTCACAACAGAGAAGTAGTTATTGAGGACCTTGAATCATGGCAGTGAGAGGATACTCCTTGGCAGTAAATGCCATTAAAATGTTTGTTGGGAGCCCAACAAAATAGCGCAGAGGATTACAGTGGAAACAGAGTGGTTGTTTACACAGTCATTTATTGGAGACACACCAATAGCTGGTAGATTCTGTAATTGCGTCTTTTTGTTAGTATTACCAGTTCTTGGGATTTTGAATCTTTTTCTTACTCTTGAGATACATTGCTGTGAACTCATTTTTTTCTGCCTTGTATTTGTATTACCACATCTTTGGTACATTTTGGTTCTATTACAGAGTTGCAACGTAGTTTGTATTTTACTCTTGTTAGACTTACTCTTTAACAATTCCACATTTTTACTTTTTTCTTCCCTGAAAGCCTGAAGAATTACACAGGATCATCTCATTATTTGTCTTTTCCGATCCTAAGGCTGCCATAAGCTACCATTCTTATGCATGAAAAATGCAAAGGGGCATCTCGGAAGAGGTAATTTCAGTAAAGGAAAGACATACTAGGATTCCTATATTCCCTGGCAATACTGAACACACTTCTGTGCTCAAAAACTCCCAACCAACCCAAAGTGGAGCATCTGTGGAGAAGAGGAATTAAAGTGTTCTAGGGAATGAGAAGAGCCTGTTAGGAGAGGATGGCAGACAAATCAGCCTGTAAGAAATAAAGACAGAGTGTGCTGAGTGTTTTGTGCTCCCTACCTCACTGGGGAAGAGCAATGAAAAAGGGATTTAATCTAAAGCAGGGGTCTGGGAGTAGAAAGGTGAATAAACATATTTGTTTGTGTGTTGTAGCTCAGCAAGCCGAGGGGGAAAACATTAAGATTGAGCACTTCCCTGGTGCTGATGGTGCTGGTTTGTGCTGCAGTGCTGGGGAACGGCTGAGCTGGGTTAATTCTTGGGATCAGAAAAAGAGGAAAGTGGGGAAAAAAGGAAGCAGGTCATTCCTGAGTAAGTTCACATGGGGAATACGTATTTTTTATGCTCCTGTAACTTAACAGTTTATCTTGTTTTTATTACCTCCACCAGCTTCATCTTGTACACAGGGTATTTATTTTTTAACCTCTGCTCCAAAGCATTTCTTTTACATGAAAGGTCCTGTGAGTTGTTCTTACGTGGTGATGATTTTTCCAGCTTTGCTTATTTGTTCATGGTAGTGGGGGATGATTTAGTGTCCCTCTGGCTGCCCAGTGGTCCCACCTGCCAGTGCTCAAGCTGCATGTCCTGTGTTGCAGCAGCAGCCCCTGATCAGTGCCACCACTCCGGAGGCAGCCAAGTTGGCTTCTTCAGCTGGAGCAGCTTTAGTGGAAAAAGGAGATGACTTGACAGTTCTGGTCATAAACACACTGTTCCTTTTGCTCCTGTGCTGGACTTTGGTCATGGCACTGTGGGTGTCATCCACCAGCAACCAGCGTGGCTGCTGAATTAGCAATTTACAGACCCTGTGTAAATTCTTGGAGTACTGAATCCAGTACATTAAAGAAACTCAGAAAGGGCTTGGTATTGCGGCAGTATTTAGTGGGCAGCACTTCTACAAGGCCTCAGCCAGTGTAAGCCTATGCTGGAAGGGAAGAGAATTTATATTCTCTGTGGGATATTTAGCTTCATCTCATATAATGGCAGGTGGTATCCTTAACTGTAGAATGCTTTTAATTTTTTAATTATACTGAGCTCTTTGCTTTAGTTTGTGACTCATATTATGTTGGCTAATTTCTGTCCTTAAAGAATTCATATTAATTGAATTTGTATTGAAGTTGCTGCATTATAATCAAAACACTCTCTTGCTCTTTCACTCGCTTAAGAAAAATTATTCAGGAATATTTAAATACGTCTTGTTTATCCCATTCCTTAATTTGCTGCATCTCCTGTGCACTCCTACTCTTTTACTAAAAAACTCCTACTTAGGACCTCTTTTGTACTAAGTAATCTTAATCAGCTTTTTCCCACAGTAGCCCCAATAGCAGCCAGTCCTGGTGCACGTCCCTGATAATTTTTTTTCTGTATGTTTTGCTTCATTAGCCCATAGTGTAATTGCCTACTTTGTGTTTACAGTGTTGCTTACTTTGCGTCTTTTCATATTTGATGAGCATGTCCACTGTTAATGTTGCTTTAAATATTTCTTCTTTTAGTAATTGGTTTGTGGAGTGGGTTAGTTTTAAAACAAAAACAAGAAAACAGAACTTATAATAAAAAGACCATCAGCTTTGACTTTATCTGTCCTTATCCATGAAACCTGGATAAAGGGAAGAATGCCCCCACACACAGTTGTGTGACAGGTGTGATGGCTGCACAGTAACCCGGTGTGAGGATGCAAGGAAATTTGTCACCACAGTGCCAGGGGGTCTCACTGTACACCCACCTCATCCCTTTCCTCTGTCAGGATGTCTGATGGAGACCTCAAGGGTCTTGGCCTGAGATTGCTGCTTCCTCACCTTGCAAATCCTTGTCTCTCTCGGCAGGCTCTCAGGAATAAATTTTGGAGTAACTGGTTTTCCAGTCCTTTAAATTTAATCCCAAAACTCACTGTCTTTCAGACCATTGTAAATGCATTTGCTGTTTTAAGTGTGGGAGAAGAGACATGAGGCTGGGATGCCTGGGAGATGCTGTGGTCCCTTCCAAGTCTGCTCCCATAATAGTCTGACTGACTGTGCTGAGGCCATGGTTCATACAGAGGTGAAACATGAGCCTAATTCCTGATGAAAATGGCTAAATGTGCATTTTTAAAGTTTTTCTCTTTTCTTTTTCACTCTGTTGCTGGAGATAATGTACCACACAGTGACTCAAGCTTTCTGCTTGTAATAATGTTTCTTACTGGTGAGGGAAAAACCAGCTTTAAATTATTCCACATATCAATGGCTGCATGCATCAAAAACAAGCTAAAAAATGCTAATGACCTCAACGCATGAATATCTGGAAGGCAGAAAGCTTTTGTAGTATAAATGTATCGTTTAATGAAAATATTGAAAGTATATTTCCATGAAATTCATCTATCAGAATGTTATTTTTAATAGACGAATTCATTGCTTTACCCAGAGGTGTTTTTCTTGTCAGTCTTTTTCCAGTCATAGAGTGTTACTGTGCTCTCTTTGGGGTATAAACAAAACAGCATTTGCATTGGTTCTCCCCATACTCTATAGCAATGAATTGCAGTAAAACATGAATTTGACCTCCCTAATTCTCTTTGCCTTAAAAGTGCCTGAAAAAGTTCCACTTACTAGGAGGTTCTTTTGTTGTATTTATTTTTGTGAGTTTAAAGAAAAAGCTCTATCCACTTCTAGTAGGTTGATTGTGAAAAATCAGAAGTGATTCTTGATGAAACTGGTGTTGGTTCCCTCTGAGGTATAATCAATCTCCTAATATATAATGTGGGTAACTCCAGGCCTTTTCATATGCCTTTTCCTGGGCAAGCAATGTGCATCATACATCAGTGCAGGCATTCTAGAGTAGGAGGTATTTGCTTGCTTTGTTGCCATGTAGTGACACTAAATTCAACAGCACTTCAAAAGTTCTCTGAATTCCTCCTGTGGAAGGGTCTCTTTCATTTGCTTCCAGGAGTTTCCACAATGAGCTAATCACTACATAAACCTATTTGTCTTACAAATTAGCAGGAGTTGAACAATCCACTTGTTTCAGTGAATTAAATTGACAGGCATGTGAAAGAAGTATTAGCCATCCATTTCTATAAAACATTAACTTCTTTATCTAGAATTGCTTTTTGCGTTGTTAGGATCAGCAGTTCATGTACTAAACTTTTCCATAGTAAGTGGCACACTACAGCGCTGTCTTCCTGCAGAATAAGCACTCTCAGTGACTTCCTTGCTCCTCACACTTTTCCCAACAGTGGCAAAACAGATTTACAGTTTATTTTTGTTGTATTTGCACAGAATTTGAATAGTGACTAAGTGGTCAATTCTCATGGCAGTGAGTGGGAAAAGCATGGTAAAGGTTTCATGAAAAAAACCTGCGCCAGAATCACATCTTCTCAGGGCTCTTGAAATGAGCTCTGCTCCCTCCTAAGATGCAAAGGAATTGAATTTCCCACTTGGCTGGGGTCACTGTGTTCAGAGAGTCAAAGCAACAGCCTGGGGATGACAGCCCTGCTCTTTACTGTGTTGTCTGCCAAAGAAAAGGTGAAAATGCTTTTTCCATACCGTGAATCAGTTAAAATACTGATCCAACTTCTCCAGTCTTAGCCTTCCCAGAAAAAGTTCAGTTTACATGTCTTAGATCTGAGCTTTGGATACTTATTTTAGTGTTGTGGGTTTTAAATCCGTTGTATTAAAAGTAATTCTTTTGGGTAAGTACTTTTTCCTCCACTGTTGCCTTTTTTTCCCCATCTGAGTACAGAAACTAATAAGATTTTCTTTCATTTAAAATTCTCCTAAGTCCAGGCATTAGACACACAGTGGTAAAAACACTAAATGTCTGGATTTTTCACCTAGAAAAAGCATTTATGTAACACACAGCTTTTAGATCGCTTAACAAATCCAGTACCTGATGTGGCTGTGACCATGCATGCAAAGTTTCAACTTTTACAAGGAGAAAAAGGAAAATAAAGCCAACTGTAAATGGAAGTGCTTTCCCATCTTAACTGTATGGTATTATCATCAATCACTAGAACCTTTTTCCTGTATAATCTCACTTTTATCATACCCAGTTGGCTCAGTGATACTGTAATTTCAGCATTTACAGTGTTACATGGTTTTCTTTGTTGCTGCCTGCTAGGATATTGCAACAGTGACTGCAAGAAGTGAATAAGGCAGGTATAACCAGGTCAGTTCCTGATAGTAATATGAAGTCTTCTCAGGGAAGTGGTGAAAACCATATAATTAAAGTTATTTATAGTGTGACTTGGTAAAAAAATTGGGAAAGAGATGACAGTATAGTACAATAAGTGTTTTTCTACTCTAATTTCTATTGCTGTATTTGAACCATCCCTTGTACTATATTTTTGCAGTTCAGAGGCCAATTTAGGAACAAAAGCGATCTTTATTTTGTGCAAAAGTATGTGTGTGTATCTGTGGTTTTTTTAGATAGATAGATGCATAATGTAAATGTGTAAGTTACTCATTACTGTGATGCTCTGGCATGTGATATTTCACACTACCATTTACTAACAGTCCCCAAATAATTTTGTTTTGTTTTGTTTTTCTTTAAAAGGGCTCATAAAGGGCTCCTGTTCAATTGCAAGTTACAAGTTTGGCAGAGCACATAAATTCATTAGCAGAGAGGTCAGGTGTGCAAAAACCTTGACATATCAAAATGAGTCCTGACCTGGCTTCTGAGGCAGTTAGAAACAAGATATTTTGGTAGATGTTTACTTCCCCACTTTTGCTTTAAGCTACAGTCATCAGTTATTTTGTAAGTTGAGGATGAATTTCTGGTGAAACTTTTTTGCAATTTTCTCTTTCATGATTGTGATTAAAATGCCTTCTACTCATGTTACTTTCTGTCATTTGACCTCAATAGCTTTCTACTTTTTGATACCTGAAAATAATTAAATGATGGCTGGATAAATAACACATCTGAAAACAGAGCTGGATAAATAACAGATGAACATTACACTCGATAGTGTAATGAGACTGAAAAATGTTTTTCCATCTGGGTAGGATCCTGAGCTAAAGTTGTCTTTTCATCCCTTTCCTCAGGAAACAGAAAACTTGTTGTGCAGAATGAAATTGGAATAGTGACAGGGAAAATGCAGTTCCTCTTTGCACCTTTTCAGTAGCAGAAACAAGAAGAAAATCAGGGGATAACAGAAACAAACCTCTCTTGGTCTTGGAGCAATTTTTAGCACTGATGGTGTATGAGAGGAAACTCATGAGCTGCGAGACCAAAATCTAGTGCAGTGCTGATAAGATGTTGTAACAAACAGCAAAAAGCCACCAATACTATTGTGTTCATATTTCTCTGTCAGGTGGAGCAGCTGCTACATACATCTCCCAGAGCAGCAGCTTAGTAAATGCTCTGAATTGCATTTTGAATCTCTCGTCCCTGCCTCTCTGGGGAAATGAGTTAAGGATGTGCAGAAGAACCATGCAAATAATCTTTTTCTCAGGAAAAAGTAGCTTAATTCAAACCAGTATCGAAAAAGAGATAAAATAAGGTTTAGGCTGTTACCATATGCAGAGATATTTGGGGTAGTAGCCTGTATATTGATGGCAATTTAGTCTGAAAATAGTGTTTATTAACTCAAATATGTTAGACTTGAGAAATTAAACAATATGAAGATAGAGATGCACTACCCTGGATGATAATGTCAGGCTTTGTAAATGCCAAAAATGCAGGTGGAAAGGCAAATCTGTGGGAACAGAGAGCATACTAGCCAGGACAAGGCTGGAGAGAGAGCAGCCAGGAAAACACCAATAGAAGACACCTTGAGAGAGGCAAAATTGGCTCATCCTTTGGAAAAAAGAAGCCAACAAACCCAAAACAACAAAGACAGAAAGGTAATATAGAATTAAAATTCTGGATTAAGGTGCTACTTTCTCCCTTGGGATCTGCAAAGTAAAATTAACATTTGGTGCTCCCACGAGTACAGAGATTGGTTATAGAGCTTTATTCAGATGATGGAGTTTGATAGACATAATCTAAATCTGAAGTACGTGGTAAGAGTATGTGTGTGTAATTTTCACAATATATAAATTGGGTGGTTTGTTCAGGGTATTTTTACAAAACTTTTCTTCTATCAGATGAAGTGCCTACATGACTACAGGTGCTGCAGAACTGTTGTACTTTTTTCTGATTTTAGTGGGTTTTATTTGCTGTTAGGATGACTACAGAGGAGGCATATTTGAATTAAAACAATAATATCATAGTGGTGTCAGTGAACAGAAGTGGCAGTGTGGTGCCTAAAGCTATAGAGGTTATTTTGTGGTGACACAGTTTTCCAAACATACAATAACAAGAACACAATTTAAACATTAAATTCACTCTGGAGCAAGAGGAGATACTAAAATAAAATCTTTATCTGTTACAGTAGTTACCTCACTTGCTACTGAAATGCAGTTGTTTCTTGGGCTGTGCCATAGCTCTGCAAATACTCTGGAACATTTTAGGAGATGCTTGAGAATAACTTCCTGTAGTGAGATAAGTAGAATGAAAATACCAAAGTGCACAAGGATACCTTGGTTTGTCCCGAGTACACCATAGAGTAACCATAGGGGATTGATGTAATGTGTCCTCCAGAAAACTATACCAGAGCATTGTTTATATAGTGGTTTTTATTTATTTAAAGCTATTTCATTTTGGTTTAGTATGTGTGGCAGTTTAACAAGCATTAAAAAGGCCTGACCATGCCTTGGTGTGATGTCCATCTGAAGCACATCATCGACACCAGTAATGAAATCTGTCCTTTCTATGTGAGCATAAAAAAAACCCCTCAAAAAAACCCCAAAACATTGAATTGCTTTCCCAGCTCAGAAGGTGTTTCCTGTATGTGATATATAATAGTGCTTTTTTTTCCTGTGTATTTTTTGTAAATTTTGTTTAAAAATTTAATTTCTAATCCACTGAGGACTGGTAGCATCTATTCCTTTCTATTGCAGTCTACTTAATTCGATAAAGAGTCTGTAGGCATTTCTTTTGCATATTTCATTCCTTTTTGTGCTTTAAAAAACTGCCTGATATACTGTATGTTATTCAGCCATTTGTGGCTTGAAACAGTGCCTAAATGCTGGCTTATGTTTCCCCATTTTCAGGCCATAGCTTCTTATGTCTCACAACTCAAGTCTTGCAGCAATAACACTGAATTCCTGCTATGGTTAGAAAAACATCACCCATTTGAAAATATCATCTGCCATCACTTTATTGCACAACGAATAGATTTACTTTGGAGGGTTGCAATATCTCATTTGACTCTCTAGCTGTTTTTTAGACATGAAGTTTTTGTATAAATTCCAAAAATAGTTTTGCCTTCCATGGCTGATTGCTTTTTGGAAAAGTCAAAGTGGAAAGTTTCTGACTGAATTCCACGTGTAGGAGAGCCTTCAAAAAGTCCTTTCTGTATTTGTTCATTGTACTAATATTAAGCCAAACTTTGCAGAGACTTCACTGCTTGGAAGTACTATCTCTGTTCTGTCACCAGCCTTATCTGTTAAATCCCAATGAGTGTGAAAAACGAGAAAAATCTGGGTTTACTTGGCTGTTTTAGCAGAATGTTGAGAATGGCCAGATTGCTGGAGAAGACGACTCTCTTGGAAACCCTAACAGCCCGGCCTTCTCATCTGTAGGCACATAGAGCTCATCTGAGTGTGTAAATAAAAATAAATAATGCAGTGAAAAAATATGCAGAGTATTTTGCTGAAGTGTTTCAATTTTGGATCTGCCAAAACGAATTTAAATCTTCTGTTGGGATTTACGCAAGCGAGGGGTCAGGTTTACAGTTTTGTAATTTAAAGCTTTTCTGCTACTACACCTTTGCTACTTTTATATCCTGTCATGATACCTTTTTGCTGCAAAGAAAGTCCATTTTATTCCCTTTTCTGCTTTGAAGAGAACATTTGTTTCTCTATTTATATGAGGTAATGAGATCAGAGTCGCTCCAGATTCTTTGAATCAATCTAATTGGGCTTCTTTCAGTGTATAGAATATCCCTTCTTTTGCACGGGACTTTCATTTCTTTGTGCAGTAGCTCCATCTCCAGCACTCGATATCTCACATGCCTTTTTAATTAACAAAACCCAGCAAGGAATTCTCATCCAAATGGCCGTGGTCTGTTCTCTCTTTCAGGCTGATTCACGGAGGGCAGCTGTTAAATGGCTTGGCGGGGCCCACGGTGATGAACGCGGCTCCGTTCCTGTCCACGACGTGGTTTTCCCCGGACGAGCGCGCCACGGCCACGGCCATCGCCTCGCTGCTCAACTACCTGGGCTCTGCTGGCGCCTTCCTGGTGGGGCCTCTGGTGGTGCCACCTCCCAATGGCACCGCTCACCTGGTGTCGCAGAGCAACACCCAGCACATCAAGGACCGCATCGAGGCTGTGCTCTATGCAGGTGTGGGTCAACCACAACGCTTGAAAACGTAGAAAATGTGCACACTTTCGTGTGTGGTTGGTGCTTGAGAACCACTACCCTCTAGTGGCTGGTTTGCACAGGAACTAGTCTCTGGCTGAGGGAAAATAATTAAGTCAGGAGGCTTAATTTTTTTCCTTTTGTGTAGGAAAGGTTTTTAAATGGCCTTTTGTACAGACTGACTCCAAAGGAAGTAATTAAATTGTTTGTATTGGCTGATCTTGGGAGAAATGTCTTTTTACAGTTTCTCTGAGCTTCCAGACTGGTTTTTTGCTTATTGAATTTTCATTAAAAATATGTTTTCATGACAAGTTGGGTTTCTTCTACTGTTTCTGTAAGGATGGAAATCCAATAGTCTTTTAGCATTAAATTATTTTCTGCATTAACTGAGCCTTAATTTATGACATGCACGTGCCTTTCAAATGTGATTAGATTATTAGTATTTAAGAATCTAACATTGAAATTAAAACACAATAGGTTTTGTTTTTAACTAAAACGACATCATTTTTACTGGTGAGCAATTTCAATGAAGTGACAATGGTTTAGTGGAAAAAATCACTGATACAAAATTCACCTGATAAAACTTGGATTTTATGTCCTTGCTCTTTTTATTGCAATGGCTTCTATGCCTCTTCCTGTCACTTAGAAGAATTAGCAGCAACCTTTAAGGAAACAGATTTGGTTAAGTGGTTCAAGTGTCTACATTCTGATTTTTAGTGGATATAAAGTGGTACAGTATTAAGAGTTGCACATCTGATAGGGGTTTTCCTCTCTTATAATTGCATCGTCTGAAATTCAGCCAGGAGTTAGTCCTAAGTGTTCCAGAAGTCCTAAGGTATATACATTGTGTAGTTTATATGGAGGTTTAAGGGACTGAGTTAGCTGTTTGTGATCATTCATTCCTGGACATTATTCTTACGGAAATTTGTCAAGTTAATATTCCTGTTGGGTGAGGGCCACTTTAATGTTTGTTTTAAAGAAAGTGTAATAAGAATTTGAATCATGACTTCAGCAAGTATTTCTGAGTAACCTACTTTTTACTGGACTCAGATGGAACAACAAGAAAATTCAAGTTTAGCCTTTTTCACAAGTAAATGTGGTGTTAGGCTCTGAAAATCTCGTGGCAGATGAAAATGGCTAGTGTGAAAGAAGGAAAAATGAAAGCAAGCTCCTTTTGTGCTCAGGAGCAGTAGATAAGGGGAGGAGAACCCTAGCAATCAGAGAAGTGCTTTAGCTCTCCCTCTGCAGGTTTTCCATGGAGAGGGAAGAATTCATCTGCCTAAGGAAGTACCGTGTTGTGCTTGAAACCACTGGTTTGAGTCTGGTAGCGCTAGAAATGTTGCTTTGAGCAGCGCATTAGATTCACATTCTCTTTTGGGAGGTTTTCCTAGGCATTTTCCACAGAAACAGGGATGGATTTTGCCATCAAGGTTCAGGTCTTGCCTGCCCCATGTCTCAGCGTGGCTCTTTCTACCTTTCTGAGCTGGCAAGGGTGTGGGAACACCCTTGTAGACCTGTTTGGGATCACTGGTCCCAACAAGAGATGATCCTACAACAGCTCTTCAGCTTCCTAGGAATTGTGTTTTGTGGGGCATCTGTATTTCTCACTTAATATTTGAAAGTGCTTTGAATAGAGGTGGTTTCTTTGTGCTTGTGTCCTATGGGATGTGTCTTTTCAGGAGCTGCAGCCCCTGTAGCTGTTCAGACAATGACAGAGTGCTGCTTTGTGAACATTGCTGGCCTGCAGTGAATCACAGAGATGATGGAAAACCTCCAACTGGTTTAAAATTGCAAAGAACTGTCAGAGAGGAGTTTGCTTTGAATCCTTCATGGGATTTGTTCTGTCTCACCTCAGCCCTGTTTCGCTGGAGAACTGAAGGCACAAGGTCCCTGCTGGCAGCTTCCCTGTCCTCTCTTGTGTTGCATGGGCTCCAGAGGTGGAAGGATGGCTGCCTCGTGGTGGGTGATAGTGAACAAACAGCTCTGTTCACCTGTGGGACAAAAAATACCTGGTAGGTGGGGTAGGGTAGTATTTGTCCCCTAAACAGCTGGGCAGAAAACTAGGCTCAAATTGACTTCACAGATTAGTAGCAAAGGTTTTGCAGAATTTAGAAGAACAAGGAGCTGGACCAAAATGTCCCACTTCCCCACTTCTTCAGCGAGTGTGGTCAGGTTTGGTATGAGTTCTCTTTTCAGAATCTACAGGAAAGTCAGTTTCACAGGGTAAGTACTCTGCATTTCTAATGAGCTTGTTGCTTTTGTGTGAGGTAGTGTTAAATAAGCAGCCACCAAAAGTTAGATGATGTCTTTTAAAAGACAGTAATAATGTGAATTGTTAACTTGGGATCAGTAGTGCGCCACGAGTGTGCAAATTTTCCAAGGACTTAAGCTCAGACATGATTATGAAGCAATTGCTTATAAACCCATTCTGAAATTGCTCTGTTAACTCCAGTCTCTTCTGTGTTTTAATAAATTGCTGTTCCTTTATCTCAGACTAAGAGCTCAGCTGAATTGCCACAGCCTCTTTCTGTGTCATCTGTGTCACTGCACATTCTGGTTCACAGCTTAAATAGTACAGATACAGCAAATCAGGAGTGAATTGTATTACCTGAATTGTGTAAGGAAGCATGAATTATTCTGGACTGCAGCCAGAGCTTTTAGCCTTGTGCTTTCTTACATATCAATGTAAAACCATTATTTGTTAAAAAAAAAAAAGTTTGTGTGTGTGTAAGGGGCCCTCATATCCCCTGGAATGTTCCCACAGAACGAGGTGGGGAGAAGGGTTTCTGAGAGTGGGTAGGTTTTTGTGCTATGAGTAGCCTGTGTGAAGGAAAAATACTTTGCATCAAGGAGGCTTGTGGCTCTGTAAACCTCTTTTTTTTTTTTTTTTCTGGTCTGTTTGGGGTTTGCACAAGCATCAGATGCCTGCTTCCTAGGCTAAGATGCAGGCATCTCTCACGTCACAAGTCACTGTGGTGTGGTACCCAGCTTTCCTGTGAAGCATTCTAGCTTCACTCCTCCACAAGAGATACATGTACATGTCTGTGTCTCTGCGCAGTAATTTATGACTTTCCCCATTCCAAGTGCTTTGCTCTGTTTGAGCATATCTGGTGCCCTGTTGAGAAGCCGGTAGCTCCTGAAGAAGAGCTTCTTTCTTATGACTACAGCTCCCTTGCTCTCAGCATGGACTTATTTCTTGCCTTCTCGATTTTGCTTGCTTTTACTCACTACTTACATGCCCAGGAAAAGTTTTAGATTGTATTCCTCTTCCTCTAGTCTGGTAAAGTAAATGATGGAGATAAGGGTGTGGGTTTCCTATTGAGGAAGGATTTCAGTGTGTAAGAAACCAGATGTGTTTGGCAGTACCTGGACTTTTGATAGAGGTGTAAGTATTGTGTACAAAGCTAAGATGGCACTAAAAATTCATATTCACCAGAGGGAAATGCTTTTGTTTCCAGAGTGAATTCTGCACTTTTCTTTTGTGCATGAGAGCAGAGTAGGCAAAATTTGTTAGCCTGCAAAGTATAACACTGGGAAACATTATAAAGAGTTGCAAGAAGGTACTACAAGGACAGCATGCTGAACTTAATAATTAAAAAACAAAAAAAGAGGGTTACTATACTGCTCCTACTACAGCAATTTGAATGGCAGAAATTTTGAGGCAGTTCATAGATGAGGCTCCAGATGGGCATCTCTTATGAGATATTTCTGTGACTTAAAATTATCGATGTGGTTTACATTCTTCAGAAAAAAACCCTGGCCTTTCCCCTTACAGCATTGCAGTATAACAGTGTTAAATAATTAATACCTTGGACAAAAATTTATGGGTTTGTGTGACCACATTCTTGATTGGCTTTACCTGTCTGCAATCTTAAATCTTCCTTCAATATATGATTAAATGTGTGTATTCATGTACGTATGTATACCTATAAACCTATATGTAGACTAGAGGCAGGAGGGGGGATAAACAGCTTTTACTAAAGAGCTGCATCATCCTGTAGTGACAGAGCATCTCATCTCTTTCTTAGGCCTGGGATGATCAGTTACAGCCAGTTCTTTATTCACTGCTCATGGTCTCCAAAACCATGTGCACAAAGATAGAAATTAATCTATTTTCTGGAGAGCAGAGGAGTGAGAAGGTCTAGTTAAAGTGCCCTTGGCCCTCAAAACATTCAGTTACACCACAGCAGGAGAAGAGACACCACATAATTCAAAATGAATCCTTTGGTATTTGATCATGAAAAATGGCATTGTCCTGATATGCCTTTTTTCCCATATGCCGAATAGAAGCATTCATTTCCCTTCCCCATCTCCAGCTGATCCATTTGGACTCTGAGTGTTATTTACTTTTCAGTTTCCTGAATTTATTTTCTTCTAGTTTAGCAGAAGACCTGGCAAAGTGCCATGTTCATATTGATTTATTAAAAAAGAGAAGAAAAAAAGAAAATTAAGGCAATTGAGTATCTAGCTCTGTTGGAATTTATTTGTGGTGTCAGTGAACACTTCTTTGTTATAAGATCACAAGTTCTTTTAAGATAACACACTTCAGCTATACATTTTTCTCCTTAGCAGAAAAGAATCTTGTTTTCAAAGGGGATAGGAGAAATACTGGGATTGAGGACTGTGGAGAACATGATATACATTGTAAAAGGCCTGTAAAACAAATTAATTAGACTGGCTGTGGGTAGAATTGTTTCTCTTCAGAATGTCTGCTCATGGGACTTACTGTTTTCTGTGAAGTGCTCATCACTTTTCAAGCTCAAGTCCAAACTTCTGCTATGAAATTTTTCAAAGGTTTGAAATACCTGCTGCTAAACAAGCAGAGCATCCGCAAACAGCTGTATTCTTTCTTTTTTCCCCCTTTTACCTGTAGTTTTTCTATTCATCAGCCATTGCTGCTTCTGCACTTTGCTCTTTATATTCTGTTGCCATGTAGTACTGTTTGTGTTGGAACTGCTGCCTTGCTTGACCTTTTGTTTGCCTTCATCATCTTGCACAATGAATAATTGTTATTCCATGCCCTGGGGCTTCCCCAGTCCCATCTGTTTAAAGTCTCTAGCATGCTGTTACCTGCACTGAGTTACTTCCATCACAAGGAAACGTGGCCAAATCCTCATATTGCAGTTCTCTCTGAAGAGAAAAAGCAAAAGCTTTCCTTTTTCTTCACTGAGTTCCCTGTGTGTGAGCCTGGCTCTCTGCAGCACTGATCACTGGAATGGACTTCCAGTCTCATTGATTCCCCATCTCAATTTGAAATCTTGTTTGCAGAAGGAGAAAGAAATTTCTCCTTCAAGTTACGGAATTCTGCTGTCAGGAGCAGTCAAGCACTTGTGGTGGGATTTATGTCTTGGAGGCTGGCTGATAACAGCACTGCAGTGAAATAAGTCTTTCAATGCTAACATCTGTTCTTGGTTTTGTTTTTCTTTGCCCTCTTGTTTAGAATTTGGAATGGTTTCCCTGATATTTTCCGCAGCGTTGGCCTACTTCCCCTCACGCCCTCCATTCCCCCCCAGCGTGGCTGCAGCAAGCCAGCGGCTCAGCTACAGGAGAAGTTTTTGCAGACTCTTAAGGTAGGACCTCATTGGGTTTCCACTTCAAAGCAGATCAGTGCCTAAGTAAATAAAAACAAGTGTGCTTTAATCTTCTCATTGAGCAAACAAGTTGGTTTGTAGTGCTTTTAAACAAAATAAAATTAAATATTAATGTCAAGACATAAAAGGATGCTAACTGCTAGAGAGCAGACATTAAATTTTAAACCACTGTGTGTATCTCCAGACTTCATGCCAGTCCTTCAGCACCAGCAGTGCTTTAGTCCTCCTGTTAGCATGGCTTTTCTTATGCAATGCTTCTGTTACATCAGGTTATACAAGATTGTTGAAAGTGAGCTGTGAGAAAACAGTGAAAACACTGGGCAAAAGTAACTTATAACTTGCTTTTTTTCTGTGCTTATTATATTGGAATGAATTTGAGGTTTACTTGCCTTCGAAGGATTATTCAACTGCTTTCATTCAGCCATGGAAGAAATGAATGAACTATTTAAAACTATTATATGATCTATTAAATCTCATTAATTGTATGTTAAAATATGAAGTGGAAATAGGAGAAATGTCTCCAGATGTGTTTCTGGATAGGCTCAAAGTTGAGCTAGCTTACTTTGAATTTTTAGGTAAAAAAAAATAAAGGTTATAAAGAAAGTGACAGTATTGCAGCTTCTCCCACTTGGGTTCTTTTGGTAAGACACAGCCCCACATTCCCCCAGTGTTTGTACAGCATCTTTTGTAATGGAAATATGATCTCAGAGGAGCAGCTAAAGCAACTGAAATACTAATGGTGAATAATTGTGAAGGCCCATGCCATGTACATGATACTGCAGAGAGGAACTTTCTGGGGCAGAGAAGAGCTGCTCCCTGGTACGGAATATGACTGACTTCACTGGGAAGCTTCTACTCTTGATGTAATTGTTTGTTGAGTGATGTAGTGATAGGAGCTGAATCTGCATATAAAGGGCTGCTTGAAGCTTGATAATTGTGGAGCTTTAGACGTTTAGTTACTACAGACCTATTGTGGGCTGTACTTTCAATAAGTGTGTTTAGAGGCAGTGGAAACAACTCATCCCTTGTTGTCACTGGGTTTTCTTTTCTTTTGTTTTCAGAGGCTTTCTTTTTTAGTTTGGGGGAGTAATTAGTTGGCAGGATGCTTAATCCTGTGTGTTCATCCTGGAGCAGCCTGGCACTCAGGAGGTGTGAGTACAGCTGGGTGTAGTGGTGCTGGTACAGCTGGTGTTAGTCAGCAAAGTGACCTCTTCAGGGTACTAAAAAACAGCAGTTCCCTTAAGGACACTTAGCACACACAATAATGCTGTTCTGCACCCAAGCTGATGTGCAGTTAGACCCTGCCTGAGGGCTGTGTTGTAAAAATGTTGCTGTTGAACAGAAATCCAAACAGCAAGTGTCTCCGCAGGTGAAATATAAAATTTCATTTGACAGTGCTCCATTTGGGAGTTTTATAACCATTAGATTCCATGTTCAAAGTCTTGTAAACAGTGGACCTGAGATACCGGTAAGGTCAGGATGTAAACAGCAAAGCTGGCTTACTGTTAACAATAATCAATTAAACTTCAGAAAACAAACTTGACTCTTAAATAATAATTTACAGTGTCTCTGAGAATCATGAGGGTTTTTTTAAAATGTGGATAGGTAGGTAATTATATCTCTCTTCCCTCTGGTCTTTATGCATTCTTCCATGCTACCCTTTATCAAAGGCACTTCTTCATTCCTCTGTACATGAAACAATCAACAGTTCATCATTAAACCCACTTATCTTGTGGAGCCATTCAGTAACAATCTGTCATGCAAGGGAGTTTTATAAAAGAAAATGGTGTCTGCCATGCTTCAAGAGAAATCCATCATCTGGTTCATTAGGTTTCTAAGCTCTCTTGCCTGCCTAATCTAGGCTTCATCTTGGCTCAGAGAGCCTTTCTTTTGACTTAGTGGTATAGACTGAAGGTAACCAGGAGATGACTACCAGGAAATCATGATTTCCCTTTATTGTAGACTTACCTTCTGATGTAAGAGCTGTGTTAAGGCATTTAGGATGTGTGTGAGCTGGTGGCTGACCCAGCTGTGCACCAGATACACTCATGAGAATTGAGATGTTCATCATTTCCCTGTCTTCTCCCCCAGGCTGCAGTTTTATTACTTCAAAATAAAGCAACATAGCATAACTTGACCATTGAAGTCACTGACCTTTTTTCCTTGGACACCAAAGGGATCTATCACATCCTTGCAACTCCCACACTCCTTCATGCCTTCAGGTCCTTGGGCAGTCATCTACATGAGCTGCTTCTTGCAGAGTTATTATACCATCAACAGAGGTCAGCCATCCCCTGTAGGCCCTTTTTGGGGGATTTTCTTAGGAACTTGATTCTTCCTTCTGATTTGGAGGGTTCCTCCTTCTGACAGATTGTAACAATTAGTTGATGTCTGATTATCTCCTGATACCAACTCTCTCAGCCTACAGTGGGAGATGACAGATTGGTCATGGTTTGGGAGCTAAGCCCAAATCTTTTAACAGTCTATCACACACTGTGACAAGTGTAGTTTGAATTTTCATAATAAAAAGTGTAGTGCCCTATCTCAGTTTCTTGGGTGAAGCAAATATGAGTTCTTTTTGTTTCCCCAGTTCAGAATATTCCACAAACTTCAATGGAAAAAAAACCTTAATGCAAGTAAACAGTGGGTAAGTCTTAAAACCTGCATTAAAAAAACTTGTTGTGATTTTTGTTTTGAAGTAATAAGATACTTTTATCCAGTTACATGGCTTTTATATTTTCTAGGGACTGTGTATGCAATTTTGAAATTTTGTATCTGGGGTTTTATGCATCATTATTGCTTTAATGACACTTTCATCAACATCACCATCAGTAATGGAAGCTGCTCAGAATGTGCCTGATGTTAACAGGCACTGTCAAAGTTACTCTGAAAATGATGACTGATTTTGATGGGGCTCCCCTCTGAACCAGCCTGTCTTACAGATTCTAGTGGCGTTAGGTTTCTGAAAAAAATTGAAGAAAAAATCAATTCATATTCCAGCAGAATGGTTTAACAGAGAGGCTAATGCTGATATCCTGTCATTGCTGGTAGGATGGAAAACAGTGTGGGTTCAACAGCTGATGGTGTGACAGACAGCACATTTTTCTACTTTCAGTGGAGCAATTGCAAAATTGCAAAAACTGTGTACAAGTGACTGGAGCCATGAAATGTGGAGCTGCTGCTGAAGATGTGTGTTTCAAATAGCTTTAGCCAGCACAAGATATTGCTGGGCAAGGGGGCAGAATGATGCCTGGTGATCAGTGTTTCTGTCACTGCCAGGCTCCCTTTCTCCTGGTTACCTTCTTTGTTCTGGGCTAGGCAGGGGAGCAGCCTCTGTGTTGGTTTGAAAGACAGGTATCTGCTAAGGAAGGCAGGAGCCTCCCTTGGAATGGAAAATATAATCCCCTTCCCTCTGAATTACTGTAATTTTGAAATTAAGGGGCTTTCAGGCAATTTTATGAGAAACAGGAATAACAGTTCTTTACTAGTGTATATATATAACAAGGCAATAATACAGAAATATTGGCTTAACTTGACAGAGTCAGGATACAGGCTGACACTCTGTCGGGCAGGGTGGTGGCAGCAGTCTGATTAAATGGTGGCTGCCGTCCTCTTTGAAGTGGTTCTGTCGAAGTGGTGATCCTGTAGAAAGGTCTGGTCCTCCTCTGAAGGTCCAGTGGTGGTTATGTAGCTCGTCCTCTGGGAATCCAGTAGGTAAGGGCTGACTGTGGTGTTCCAAACCTCAGATTATATCCAGGTAGGAATGCTCCCCCTGGGCAGAACATCTCACATTGGGATGATGTAATTTTATGAGTCATGCAGTGAGGCTGGATGGCCCATTAAAAGAAGATATCCCCCAGAGGGAGTTATCAGGGATGTGTCACAGAGGAGATAAAGAATCCTGCCCCACCTGGTTTCAACAGATGGTGATAGAATATATACTTTCGGTTACATCTTATATTGTAATCTAAGGCACTCTGTCCCTGGAGACGGCCATCATGCAGATCTGTTAATCTGGTATTGGTACTAGGAGTTGGATGTGGCACAGAGCAGCTATCCCACATCACAGTCTGTCTTGCTGCTTGAGTTACAGAAAACATACACCACAGGAAATTCTGGTCAAGTAAATGACAAAGTTCTCCCTCAGAAGTAGCTCTTTAATGAAGCTGAGGTCCAGGTTGCCAAAGATTTTGAATATTCAGCAAGTGTTATTTCAGAACACAGCATTCAGACTTGTTCCCTCTTAGCAATCTACAATATGGCCCTATTGTGTCCATGCAAAATTCCTTTTTATTTTGTTCTACAGATGTTGAATCGGCTTTCATATTGATGGTATTAAATAGCATGCCAAGGTGATACAAGATAGACTCGGATAAGACTATGGCATTCTTAAAGGAAAAACAGTTGTCAGGAAGACAGTAGCATTCAGAGAAATATAACCAAGGTATAGAAGAGCTGAAAGTTTGAGAGTTGTTTTTCTTTGCATTAAAAAATAAATCTGACACAAATGGTATTGGAAGCGAAGGATATGTTCATGTGATGGAAATGTGTTATTCAAGAAGAGGATGTGTGAAAAAGAACACTGCAAAAAGCACTGGCTGGTGTGTTGTGTGTGGAGCATCTAAGGGAGTAAAGCAGCGTAAGCTGCAAATTTAGGAGTGTTTCGGAGAGTAATTGAATCTCTCTCTCCCTCTTGGCTTTTGTACCTGTGTGCTATCAAATTGCCACTGCATGCCAAGGAACTGGTACTGATCAAGATCAGTTTTTTGTAAATCGTTTGGGACTGGAGGGAGCCACGTTTGGGGTTACACAGATATCCCATGGGATACTTGACCTTGGAATCACCTTAAAATCTCTTCACTTTAAAATATCACTGTTTCAGATTCCAAAGTATATTTTCTTTCCAATTTGAAACGTTTTTAAGGAAAACTTGGATGTCTCTTAGCAAGGATTTCACATTTGTTTTCAGTTATGGTGAGTGGGGGAAGTTGTTGGTTAAATTCCTGTTTAGCTCTATACATTGAAGAAGATGATAAAGCTTTGACTGTTTCACATTCATTGACTACTTAAGGTTGAATAACTTTTATTGAGGGGGAAAAGCAAACATGTTGACTATTTAGAATAGAGTATTATATCTGCATATGATTTTTGCCAGTTCAAGTTGTCAAAATTTTCCACTCTTGCAACTGTACCTGTCTCATTTCCAGAGCTTTCCTTGTTTTTCATCAAAATAAAGAGAAGTAAAACAGGTTTGGGTTTTTTTTTATTTTTTAAGTACACTTCAAGAGGGATGAATCTCTGATTTTTTTTTTGAAATAAGCTTTTCATCTTTTAAATTAGTGCTTATTATTGCTAACACACACTTAGGCTAAGTAGGTTGCCCATGCCAATGCATGGAAGAATTGCTTGCAGAAACGAGAAACATGAGCCCAGCATGTTACAGAAATCTTTGAACTTTGTGGAGAGATTGGCTTTTTCTATTAGCACAGTGCTTAGGCAGTAACATACCAGCTACTAGAAATTCAGTGACATGGCTGGATACCTTTCTTGTTTTCCCTGGCTCACTCCTCCTTCAGACCTTTGCTGTTTTTCTTGATGGGCAGAATATAGATTCTAGGGTGTGATTTACTCTCCTGGCTATTCTCGGTGCAATTTTTAATATAAGCTGAGCCTAATGGCAATGTTTTATCTTCACAGCAATTTCCGATTCTTGATGATTGCTTTAGCTTACGCGATACCGCTGGGTGTTTTCTCAGGCTGGTCTGGTGTTCTGGATTTGATATTAACACCCATTCATGTAAGCCAAGTAAGTATCTCCCGACTGATAATCAGCAGCTATTTTGTAAGTGGCATGTTTTTATTTTGCACTAGCATGCAGTTTTATCAGATTTTTATGTTTAACATGCTATTAATACATATAGACCACTTTACTCCCTGAAATTTGAAACAAAATGAACTGCAGCTTTGGCATCCAAACTCTCACAATTCTTCCTGCTGACTCTCCATTAATGGTGAGTCTTTTCAGAACTGTACACACCTTTTGACAAGAAGGAAGAAGTAGGTAAACAAATGGGAGTATTGTTGGCCGCTGCATCTCTAGTGAAAGAAAATAATGTATGCCTGGTGGAAAAGATGAAGTGGGGAGAAGATAATTTCTAAGCTTTTGATAGAGTATTATAAAAAAACAGAGGACATTACTCAGATTCCATAAAGAGAGGTCACATTTAGGGCACAGACTACTTAGTCATACTTTCTTGTAGTGAATTTATTTCCTTTCCTAGAAAAAGCCTTGCAGTTCAGATTATTGTAGAGAGCTGTTGTTAGCAGTTTGGAGCTCCTGCACAACATTTGTTTTGAAAGTAGTATCATCTTATTTTCTCAGCTTTAACACATTTCTCTATGTTTTGTTTTGTTTTTTGTTTTTTTTTCCTATCAGGTGGATGCAGGCTGGATTGGATTTTGGTCTATAGTTGGAGGTTGTGTTGTTGGCATAGCAATGGCAAGGTAGGAATAATTACAGGTCCTTCTCCATTTCTTCAACTGTGATTGTCATTTAGTTTATCCTTTTAAGAACAGAACTTGTTTTCTCTCATCTTCCAGAAACCTGAAATGGAAAATTCATTTTGGGATTATAATCTGTTTCTAGTAAAGCAATAATTTGTACCATGTCAGTGGTTGCTGGGGATTGAGAACTCCACATGCATATACCTGAATTTGGAAGTCAGACTGTTATTCCTGACAGTGGCATCCTGTATGCTGCTTTTAAAGATGGCTCTGGTGAATTCAGCTGCCTGATATGAGGGAGAACCTCATTGCAGCACATTCAGAAAGCATTGAAGAAATTATTGTCTGTCTCCTTTGATCAACACTTTTGTGCATATTGATTCCCAAAGGGATATAGGGAATGTAGCACAGGCAGCCTACCCACAATAACATTGTTCTTCCACAGAGAAATCAGTCTGGGCCCATTTTGGGCAGGTTGCTGGATTCCTGCATAACCTAATTCTGCTGTCTCCTATGGGCTACAGTATGGGTGTACCTATGCTTTTATAAATCCAGACACAGCCCTCTCTGGCCATCGTGAATGCCAATGACACGGAGAGTGGAACAGCAAGGAATTGATTGCCCTTCCAAAAGGCTGCTGCTTATTCTTCATTGAGGTCCTCTTTAGGAAAAGGGATGGTGGGAGGGTGGAAAAGTCTTTTAGGAGATACCTGAGCAGTGAGTTTATCATGTGATTAAAACCAATCACATATTCCCCTTGCTTTGGAATATCTGGGCATTGTCCTGGCTTCTCTGTGTCCAATCTTTGAACTCCAGTTTCTGCAATGAGTTCAGCGCATGCGCAGATATCTGTAGTTGTTGCATCGTTGTGGCGTTGTGGATGGAGAGAGTGATCTTTTTAGGACAGAAACCAAACCCTCTTTTTTTCACTTGCTGTGCTTCCATCAGAGTACACAATGCATAAAGAAATGTGATGTTTCACATGCTGACATTTTGCAGGCTGCCTAGCAACTGCAACAGGGAGAGGAAAAAACTCCTGACCTAGGGAAAAGAAACAAGCGCTTCTCTCCCATCCACTCCAGATGCAGGCCAAAGGACTTCATCTAGCCAAACAAAGTTCATGCCCTGATTTCCTTTAAAAAGAGTTGCTTTTGATTAGCCAAGCTCAGATACAATGTTTTCTCTGTAAGAGAATAGATGTTTAAAGCAACTGCTGTAAATGACACAGATGCCATAGGTTGCATGTTGAAGCAGGTAGAGTGCCAGTTTAATCTTTCCCATCATTAATTAATCTGTAGTATATTTGCAGCATTTCAATAGTAGAGCTTAGAAGCTCACCTAACTTTGTTAGGAGAGAATCTGCAGACTCTATGTCAACATGCAATTCTCAGTCTTTATGGTAGATTAATTTATTTAATATATTGCCTGGGTTAAGTTTCAGGAAATGCTGGCAGTCCCTTTAACTTAACTACTTCAAAATTGATTTCAAACCTTGTAGAATACCTGTATTTTGTAGCATTTAATAAATTTTAAAAATACCAACAGTCTGTCTTCAAATACGTCTTTCTAACTTGGGTGATGCACAGTTCAGATGGGAGGGTTTGCATACAGAAAGGGAGGGAGGAGGTGATTTGTCACTTCTGATGGATGACTCTCCCTCCTAGGCCTATTCAGCATTTATCTGTGTAGGGTTGAATCAATGACGAGTCTGACTGTAATCTGCTGAATGTTGTAATTAGGAAAATTAAGTAATGATTCTTGTCAAAGCTGACAAGTTGATATATTTCAGTGTCAGAACTGTGATTTGCCAGGCAGGCAGCTCTCTCCCTTAACCACCTCTCAAGAAGCTGTTAGTTTTGGGGTGGGTTTTTTTTTCTTTTTTTTTTTTTGCTAATTTGTCAAAGCAAAATTGGTGCAGTTTAGGAATTTGCTCCTTCCATTTTTGTCAATGCAGATTCTATAATTAAGAATTTTTAACAACCTGAGCCTTGCCTTGGAGCATTAGGTCCTGTACATCACAGTAGGTGTTAAATCATCTGTATTTAAAATAACGCCCAGTTTGGAAATTTGTATATCTATCTCATTTTCAAAATGGTGCAAGTTTTCCTCAGCATTATACATAAATCCTTCTACTCTCCACCCACTGCTGTCCTGATAGCCATGAACTTACATGTTTAGCTAATGTGTTTGATGCATTTTTATAATTGAAAAGCCAGGCCTATTTTGGGCAGCTGGTAGGTGCTGTACCCATTGCTGGCAGCTTTCAAATGCTACTAGTTTGAAGAAAAGCAGTGTCAAAGAGCAGCATTCATATTGCTAATGGAATATGGTGCATGGAAACATAATTTTATTCCCTTTTCTCAGATTTTTTTTTTTATTTTTTTCCCCACATTTGCCAAGGATCATAGATATTTCTGAGGTTTTGTCCTCTGCAGCTCAGTTTCAGTTCCTGTTTCTAACCTGCAGTGTAGTCAAAATGCTGAAACTTCATGGCATGGTGATAATTTCCTTAGCAACAGGCAGTGTTGTCAGCAGTGCAGGTTTGTGATTTTAACTGTAGGATACAGCCTGGGGCTGGATCTGCTGGGAGGCTGGAGACTGTTACCAGCAGTAGGCTCAGAGGTCTGTGTCTGGCAAAATATGCACCTTCTCTCCTGTTGTGCCTACAGTTTTAGCAGCTGCAGACAATCCCTTACATGCTAGATGATGAAGAAGGATTTAAACAGAGCAAAGGTTTGAAGTCAAATGCTGGGCCTGAGGATAAAAGTAATTTCTCATATTTTTTGATTGAAACAAGTATTCTGAAGAGTAGACTAGATTTACACTCTTCTTTATTCCTGTAACCAGACAAGAAAGAGAGGTCCTTCAATTACCAAGTTCAGGCTAGGTTGCTATGTCATTTTTTTGCCATTATTTCTATTGCTGGCTGAATCCAGTAGCTGCATAAACCTTTACCTTTGGGGTACATTTGACCCTTTTGGAATTCTATGATATCTGAGAGCACTTTGGAACATACTGCTGCCCAAACTGGGATCTTTGTGTCAAAAAGAGTTGCAGCTGCTTGGTAGGTATTTTCTCCACTTAGCTGTTATGAATGGCTTAGATGCGTATCATGCTCTAATCCTCACATATTCCTTGTGGTGGTATAGAGACAGAATCCCCTAGAGATCACCCCCAGACCTATTGTCTGTGAATGTCCCTTCAAGAAGGCTGGTACTTCTCACACTGTTTCATTAGACAGGATCCACGTTACTGCCCTTGCCTGTAAGAACAGAGAACAGTGATGTTGTCTGCCAGCAGGCAAAGTGGGAGTCTCTGTGGAATAAGCTGAAAGTTTACACTTTGAGATGCTTCTGCAAAGCTTTTAAAATTGCTGATTTTGACCCTAGTGATCCCAAAGAATAATTAAAGAAACTGGCAAACCAGTGAGGCAATCCTGACTCCTAGATTGGATTGTCAGAAAAAAATCCACCAGTAGCAGCTGACCTCTGGGTATTGGAGATGAATGCATAAGCCACTTGAACACTGCAGTCATAAACTTCTCAGATTATATGCAGCATTGATCTCCCACTACTGCTTATTGAATTACTCACTGCTAAATTCAATGTGGAATTAAAGCATGGGGAGAATCAAAATAAGAGGAAAGAAGCTGGTTTGGGGGAGTGGAGAGCATTTGACTGCATTACTCCTACATCTCGTACGGTATATGTGGAAGTTCTCAAAATGTTGGTAGCATTTTCTGTTTTATCAAGTAAGCTATAAGGTATCTGCCTGTAGAGTGCTCTTTGTCAGGGCAGAGAAGGCAGTTAGTTGATGGACAGACAAATTTCATCATGGACCAAACTAGGTGGATTATGCTACCATTAGCCTAATCAAGGTAGGAGGCTGTGGGGGCAGAAGATATGCTTTAGAAATGCATACCTAACCTGTCCCTCCCAAAATCACATCTCCTAAGCAGGAGATTATACAAATTACTCAAGAATAAATGACATTGCCTTTTCTAATATATCTTTTTCAGTAGTTAGGTTAACATCCCCTTTGAAAAGAGTGGTTGCACTGATAATTCTGCCACACAAGCACCGCTCAAAGCATTCTGGCTCCTTGAAAGAAAAAGGAAAAAAAGATGAAAAAAGCAATTGTACCATCAAGTGGTATAAAGATCATAATTCCCTCTATATAACAGCCAGACTGCCCAAGGACTTGTGGGGCTGTCCCTCCCCATGTCTGTCAGCAGTGTCTGTGTAGAAGAGCAGCAGCACCAAGCTTGTGGTTTCTGGAACTTTTCAACCCAAAACAGCCACTGGCAGTGTGACCCCCTGTGTAAAGAGTTCCTTCCTTGCCTAAGCCACCACGAGCTTCATCACCGATGCCTCCAAGGGTTCAGAAGCTGTTCCTTCTCACCTTCAACTAGGCTTTCTTTGGAATTTTTTGGAGTTTTTCCATTTCCCACAGGAATGAATCTTGACACTTAACTATGTCTTGAATAAAACGTGGCAACCTCCTCATATGCTAATGGAGCTCTGTGTCTGCCAAGGGAGACTGGCAAACGCTGACTAAACAGCGATGAAAGTAGTGGTGTGATATTGTGTCCAACAAATGCAGAAGAAAAAAAAACTTTCCTCCAAGTGTATTCATTTGATGCCTTGAGAATTACTTGAGAATTGTTCTGGTTTGGTTGTTATTTCATGGCAGCTAAAAAAATCCATGGCTCTTCAGCTTGACAGCTAGAAATATCGCCATTCTATAAAAATACCTTTTTTCTATTTCTGAAAATGAGAAAGTACTTTTAAATTGTTTTTATAGTCTCCAGAATGTTTAATGAGAATAAACTGAATTAATTGTCAAGCGTCACATTTAAATAATATGAAAATCAGCATTTGTACTGCTCTGATGTGTGCTTTTATTTTAGATTTGCAGATTTTATCAGGGGCATGCTGAAGTTCATACTGCTGCTGCTTTTATCTGGAGCAACATTAGCATCAACCTGGTTCACTCTCACCTGTCTAACTACTGTCACTCATCTGCCTTTAACCACAGGTATCGACAATGATTTTAATTCCTATTCTTTATAACTGATATTACAGGCAAGTATTTGAAGTCTTCACTCCACTATCTTATAACCTGGTTTGGTATCTTTAGTAATACAGTAGTTTTACTAAAATGAAAAAAAAAAGTTTAGAAAGTCTATTGAATCTGAAATATCTTCACTGGCTTTGAATAACTTCATAAAAAGATTAAAAACTTAACCCTATAATAAGAACCCCGAATACACATCTAAATTTGATTTGTAACTGTTTTTCTGTTTTGGGTCCTTTGGAATAACCGAAGTGAGAAATAAATCAAGAAAAATCAGATGAATGAGAGTAGCATTGCATATAAGAAACAGTGACATGTCTGGGAATTTCGGGGTTTGAAACTTACATTAGTTATTGGAACGCGTGGTGCATTTCAAACCAAGGTGACCTGTAGTGTTTTCAGCCATCTAAATCTGTCCCTGCACAATGCTGTCCTCTTTTTCTGCACCTGCATGCAGGTTTAGGGAACTCTTCCAGCCCAAAATTAACTCAGCCTGCGCCTCAAAAAGACAAGGAAAAAAGCTCTTGGCAGGAGTGGGGGAAAAGCTCAGAGGTCTAGTCAGGCTGCCAGCTAGCTGTACCCTTAGTTGAAAGCTAGCACTGCTTAGCTCTTAAAAATTCATCCTTCACTTTATTATCTGCACCAAAGGACTGATCCACCTGTGATTCCAAGACCGTCAACAGAGTAGCAAATTACAGTAAAACCTAAGCCATCAAGATTCAAAAATATATTTATTTAGTAAAGAATTCTATAGATACATTTTAAATATAGTTCTATCTTTGTTACAAGCAACTTATGCATTCTAGGAGAAATGATGACTTTTTTTGTCCATTTTTAATAAAAGAGTTCGGTGTGGAGAGTAGTATATAGAGTAGTGTTTTACTCAAATTAACTTTGAGTTTCAGTAGGTGTCCTTGGTGCACTGCAAATGTCACAACTATAAACTAAAGTGGGTACAGCAAATTGAAATACATGATCAATTCAGGAGCAACACCATCTGGATGGATAGGTCAAATTTGTGCTTTATCTTGAAATTTCAATGCTTTCAGAAATTCTGCTTAAATAAAACATAATTCAATCAATAAACAAATCAAATTTCATGATGGCTGTTGTCATACTAAATGACTACACTTTTCCATCAAATCTAAAATAAAAGCAATAAAAGCTTTTTTCTCGTGCTTGCCTGCTTCATCACTACAAGCCTGCAGTAATGTAAATTTTTACAGTAGCTCTATCCTCTGAATTGATGCAACAAGCCAAACACATAAATGACCCTTCAAGTCTATGCATAAGAATGAAGCAGAGACGTTTCAAGAGGGGAAAGTCATTACGTACATTTGCCAGTGTTTGAAAACAAAACTGATGGAGCTCTCTCTGATTTTATTTTATTGTTTTTTTAGTAAAGAATTTGGCATGCAACATAGGTTCTATAAGAATTCTTATTTGTTTATAGCATTTAGGTGCATTGTGCTGCTTTTTTTTGGAAAGGTGATCCATTGTCAGGACGTAAAAGTACGTAGGGTATTTGAGGTTTGATATATAGTATCCTAAACTAGCATCCCTTGATTCAAATACAGGGATTGGGTTGTACTTTTCATGCAATTACCATTTCTCTTAAAACGGATGATTCCTTAGATTAAGTTGTAATTATATATCAGAGTTTTCCGACAGTGCTGTTCTTATATATGTCACTGTAAATATTGAACCCTTTTCTTTAAAATATAAGCTTGTTTTGAATAGAAGTGCCAGGAATGTGGTGCATTCCTCAAAAAAAAAGGCAATCTAAAGCATCAGAGTCTAATGTGCAGCCAGAAAATAAGATCTCTTTTTTCTTCCGTTTGAATTTCATAGATATGCTGTGGGGGAAGGTTCGTATCAGGCTGTTCTCATTAAAGTTCATATAAAATAGATGTAATGTGCCTGTTCAATTTAATTCCTTGTACACAGAAAAGCAGTGGTATATCTTTATAAAATACACTGCTATGGATGAAAACACACAAGCTATTTAAGCTAATTTATAGGACTTCATGCTAGATTATTCCTCAATGTAATGATGCGACATGATGATGACCTCTGCATTCACAGTAATTGGGAGAAACGGTACATTTGAATTGATTTGGATGAACTTCCTTTTTTTCTTCTCTTTTTAATTAAAAGTTTGAGATGTAGAGTGTATCTGAGTACAAATCTAGGAGGTCAAATGCAGGCTGTGGGCTGGCAGCTTTTGGAAGTGATTAGTGGTAGCTGGTAAAGGTGGAAGTCCCTCTGCATATCAGTGGGCTGGTGTTGATGGTGGACTGCTGAGTAGTTATTCTCTGTGTGTTTTTAGTAGAGCTGGAAGATGTGCAAAACAAAAGCAGACATCATTGTGGGGCTTTCCCTTCACTGATCTTTCTTTAAAATTTTTGTTTTATTTCTGTTTCTTTTTTCTTTTCTTTTTTTTTTTTTTCCAGAAAAGGTCCATAAACTACTTTGTATTCCAGAGCCACTTTGCAGGCAGCACTGGACACCTGCTGCAAAGCAGGGATTGTTATGTTATTGAAGGCAACAGGTTTTGATGTTGCCAGAAGGTTCATAGGCTCCTCCACTTCCTCCTGTCCTGTGGCAGAGAGCACAAGTGTTGGGCTTGGAAGTGCTACAGAGCCAGTGATGGATCTCAGTCCACACTTTTCAGCCTTACTCAAATCTGAGGCAGAGCAAGCAGGGTTCAACACCGACATGGAAACTTGTGGGTGTGTACATTTGATCTTCCGAAGAGATTTTGTTTTCCCTTCCAACCACGTAGCTCCCATTTTGGGAGGGACTTCCCCCTACTCTCTTGGCCTGCCTCCAGTGTTGTTCTCTTGAACAAGTCAGGCTTTGCCCTACAAAGCCACAAGCACTGCCATCTTCAGCAATACCTGGAAACTGCTGAAATATCCACACAGTCTGAAGGATTGCTGGTACAGTTAGAAGGGAGCTCTTGCACAGGACAGGACAGTCATTTTGGGGAGGAGACAAGACACTTTATGGGAGCCTTTGTACCGGCCCAGGCATTAAGCAGGCTTCACCACAGAGATGAAGGCTGGTTAGATGACATCAGCTGTATCTCACCTGACAGCTGCTTGATCCATGAATAGTTTGCATCCATAGGCAGGCCCTGATAGTGGTTTCCCCAGGTCAAAAACCAGTCATTTCCTTGAGCATGGGGGTATCGGGTGACATACATGCTCCTCTGCCTGTCTCCCACCTGGGCTCAGAGCAAGCAGTAGATGGATGTGTTTTTATGGAAGCATGAAAAAAGATCAGAGAGTATGGCCAATTATTCACTCTAAAAGAAAGGAAAAAAAAGTCTCCAAATATTTGTTTTTAAAATACAAGCAAACCAAATCCCTCTTTTAATTGGTGTTCTTTGTAGCAGTTTTAGTAATGTCTGGTTTAAATATTGGGGGAGGAAAGGTATTTGAAAAAATGGTCACAGCAAAATGTATTTTCCTCACCTTGTTTGTATAATATTCTCCTAATTCCTTTTAAATAGGCCCAACATAATTTAAAGGTATTTCCTACAAAATATAATTACTTAGAATGGAGACCTTTAATCCAGATATTAAAAATCAATGCCTGCATTTGTGGTTTCTTTTAAATTATACTGTTTAGCATTGTTTGCATTGAGTAATGCCTGCATTGCTTTGTATTTGCATAATATGCTCCATTTTTCCTCCTCCCATGGAGGAAGACCAGTTTTCTGTCATTTGCCGACTTCTTAATGTAACTCCAAAAGATTTTATAAAAAGTGTATTCAGAGTCGAATATAAGAACTTTAACAGCCAGTGTGGGGAGAAAAGAAAGCAGGGCAATAATGATACAGTGCCAGCTACTATATCATCTGTCTAAAACACCTCTCATCAGCTAATCACAGCTCTCCAAAAACCTTGATTCTGGAATTGGTTTATATTTTAAGTGAGCCTGAATTTTATTTTAAGAAATTTTAATTTTAATGTATATTATTTCCATTTCAGTTTCAAAGACAATTTTATGTACACATCACGCATTAAAATAGTTTTCTCCATTGAATTCCCAGTGCAGCTGCTGATCTGTTTCTCTGTGCCAAGTTCATTGTTAGTTTGCTTTGTACTGAACTTCATTATGTGAATTTATGTACAATGGGATACTTCGACCCAAAATAATTGTGTAAGGCATTGTATTGCCAGTTTCAGTATCTTGCCACTTTGTATTGCTGGTAGTATCTCTGGATACAAATACTAGCATTTTCCAAAAATTGATATGCAACACTAGTTGCTCGCAGCTCAGATTGAGTGTTTTCAGCATAGCATATCAAGAATATTCTAATATTTATGAGCACATTTAGCAGAAGTTTGCTTTACAAAATCTTTTCTAGTGCTGCATGGCAGACACTGAATACAGTGGCAACTCCATAAGCTGATGACTATATTTAGGTTAAGCAGCCTACACTTTTATTTTCAGGTCCAACAGATTGGACATTATAAACACATCTGTCTCTCTGTCCTCATCTACAAAGTGCAGTATTGAAAAAGAGAGGTGTTAATTTTGTAATACTGATTAGTTTATTATTTCAGTTTAATTTCTGTACTATAAACAAGATGTGCTTGGTAAGTGTAAGGCAGAGGGACCGAGAGGAGAAAACAGCGGCCTGAAAACATTAACCTGCTTGGGGCTATGGGCAAATCATTACCTCTACTCCTGCTTTTCCCATTCATAAGATGGCAATAATGGCCTTTGTTTTGCTGACAGCTTCTTTGACTTCACAGATAGAAGAGTGCTTAAAGAGGAACTAATTTAGGGGGTTATTTTCTCTTAAAAAACAGTGTTAAATAGTGTACAGTGCTTGAAATTTGGGAGGAGCGTTTCAGGGATGAATATCTGTGAATCTGGGCACTTTAAATATCCATTGATAGCAAACCTCAAATATTGTATAATTTCCAGCCCTCTCCTCTTTCATTTCTTGAGGCTTACTCAGTAATTTTTTCACTTCTTAGTCCTCCAAACTGAATGCTCTGCTTTCAAAGCAAGTTCCACTTGCTTTTCTCATGAGAAGAATGCAGAACAAATCAAATTTGATCAGATTTTTGGTTACTTTCAAAACTCTATCATGAGATAGAAATTTGATCAGTGTGTGCTGGAATGGAAATCCAGGCAATGAAACATATTGATGTTATAAATGTGCACTACAGAGACATCTTTCTTCTATTGTGTTTTCCCATTCCCATAAATGAATTACAGTAAAATTTACTGTCTTACCTTGAGGGAGTCACATTTCTTGTGGCAAAATTAAGGGTGACTTCTTCCATGACTTTTCGTACCATGGCCAGCAGCAAGAGTTAGATTATAGGGAGGTTTCATTCTACTTTACAGGACTTTAGATTTTGGCAGGAGCTAACTTGAATTGTTCAAATTGGTCATGGGGATACTGAAGCACTAAAGTCAACAAAGCCTGCATCCACATGAGGCATTATCCTTTCACTTTGGTGTTTGAGCTACAGTTATAATGGGCAATAACAAAGAATATATTCCATTGTATTTACTCTCCTGTTTATCTGTATAAAATTTGTGTGAGTTTTGGCTGAGTGTGTCTCAGAAGAGAACTGTTACAAAATGTACAGAGTTCAAGAGATTTTGGCAGAGGACTTTGGAAGGAGATACTGTACCACTTGCCTGCACTTCATACAGCATTTCCTGTGTAAATTTATCTGAAAACTTTTTTTTTTTTTTAAGAAATGGTAATATTTCATATTCTTTGTTAAAAATCAGCTAAGATACATGTGCCAATGGTTGATAAGAGCTAGTCACAGCTGTTGAGGTCCTTCCATCAATTTCATTTGGGTTTGGATCAGGCTCTGCAGTTATACATATAGTGATGGTATAATTTAACAGTAAATTGCTGAACATGTTGTAGAATGTCCTGGAAAATTCTGGGAAATTGTCTGGATGTCAGAGATACTTGAGTCTCCTTCTGCTGCATTGCAAGCTCATCTGAGGACACCAAGTGAAGGCTGTCATTTAAATCACTTCCCTGTTTGAATTCCTAACTTCCCCCTCACCCCCCTCCCCCCCTCTTTTTTTTTTTTTTTTTTTTAATTGGTATAAAGCTTTTGCCACAGCTTCTGTCTGGGAAAATAGAAAGTCTTTTCCTGGGATATGGGCATGTATTTGCCATCCAGGAGATGGATAGCAAATACAGGAGATAAGCCAGGCAGGAACCTTCCTTCTTGACATTTTTTCTCCTCTTTGTGCTGAGCCACTGTATCACCATCAGTCCCAAGTCACTACCTTGCTTCATCTAACTGGTAACATCTCTAGAGCTATTATCAAGACACATTTTATTCCTTGCTTCCTTCCTGGTCAGGAGAATGAGTGCTGAGGGAATAGCAAGGGTTAGCTCATACCTCAAGCATGAACATGGCTTGAACCTCCTGCTGCAGCAGCTCCTGGCCAGTTCTCTGAAACAGCTGTGCTTTGGATGGGTGTTTTGCCTTTGCTGATCTTTTTGCAGTGGCCAACCTGAGAAATAGCTGCTTAATGCACAGAAACGTATTTTAAACTATTTCAGTTAATGTCATGTTTTAAGAAACCTAGCCCAGCTCCATTGTTGATGTCCATAGCTGCCGCTGTCTTGGATACACAACTTTGTGCGCAACTTCATAGGCAATTAATTAATTCCTTTCCCTAAGAAAAAGTGACCTTTTTTTTATACTAGTAGCATGACACACTTCTCCAGTGTATGCCTATCCAAGTTAGTTGTTATTCTTTAGGACATAATGTTAGCTTCTTGGTGAATCATCTGGGGTTTTTTTTTTGTTTTTTTTAGTCAGTGCTTTCAGATCCTTATATTCATTTCCAATGACTGTCATTAAGATTGTCTTAATTGAAAGAACATTTGCTGTAACTTCAGCAGCTGTTCTTCTGCAGTATAAAATCATGGTAATTGTGTTTGTTCAGTGCAAGGTCTCTGTGAGGGAAAGCAAATGGTCCCTGCTAATAGGTGGTATCTGCCTGCTATCCTGTTGCCCACGAGCTGGAGTATGAGATATGCTATTTAGTGTGTGAAGTAAAAAGCAAAAACCACTTTTGAACTCTGATTTTACCTCTTTCTGTGACTTATTTTTCTGAAACTGCATATCTTGTCTTTGAGTTCCTGTCTAGTTGACTGGTTGGATATGTGACTTAGCTGCCAAGCTAGTGGAATAAGCTTATTTGTATAGCACTCGGGATAACCCTGGGTGATTTACAGAGGCGTGAAATAAAAAACAGTTTTCTGTCACTACAATATGTACCATTTAAAGAAGGCTTTCAGACATGCACATCTCCTTCATTCTTCATTTTCAGAGCTTCTTTTTGTGGTTTCCCAATTAAAACCTATCATTTCCACTAGATGTTAGAACTTAAATTGGCATCTACTGGATGCTATGTTCTGTCTGTCCTTTTGCTGTGACATTTCTGCTTATTAATTCCAAAGGTGTGTGTACCTGCACCTCTACGTAGACCTTGTTTTATCAGTATTACCTGTGATCTCAGCTGAGGTGCTGTTACTGGTATTCAGCTGGCAGTTCTTGGTGTGCACACAAAAGGCAGGCAATACTTTGGGGCGATGGTAAAGCTGCTTTGCTCCTTGTGGTATGGAAATGTGAGGTGTGTGCTGGTGGGTGTGTTTGTGTGAGTGTCATGACAAGGAAAGGTAAGGATGTTGTTTCTAAGGTACAGAGTTAGTGCCCTTGTTCACTTGTGGTCTGGTCATCTTAATACATTTTAGTGAGTGGTGAGCAATGATGTAATTCAACTGGCATATTTTAAACTAGCAAATCTAGCTTGAAGGCTTCTGTTTATTTCATGGAAACCTTGGCATCTACTGTAGTAGACAAAATTTGAAGTCTCGATCTTTAAATGGCTAGTAATTTTTGCCTTCATCTCATTGATTTTAAGTTTCTAGAAATTATATGTCTAGACATTGTGTCTGTTCAGAGGCATGATTTCCCTTTCCTGGCTGATGCTCTTTATGGAAGATGTTTCAGCCCTCTTGCAGAGGTGTTGCTTCTGGCACTCTGTTCGCTGCTCCACTTTCGATGGTGCTGTTGTGGCTTTCAGCAACTTCTCAACTATTTCCACTGGTTGAGTTTTTGATACAGAATTACAGCTGGCTGCCACCTTCTCTTCTTTGGGGGAAGTTCTGAAGGTGTTCTGTAGAAGTTACAAGTCTTCAACTGAGTGTAATAAGAGGCAGATGTTCATTTGTCTTAAGAGAATCTTTTGCTTCATTTATGCGTTGGTCTCTCAAGCCAGTACAAAAATTTCAAACCACTGAGTGTGTTTGGATATTCTGGCTACACCTGACAGCAGTTGGAGAGAGTTAGAGCAATATGCAGCAGTGTTTGAGGTAAATGGGAGTTCAAAGAGTGGCTAATGAAACTTTAAATACTGGTGAGGACTTGCAGCAAAACTCTATGGATCTTTTAACTGGGGAATCAGGTCTTCAGTGTTAGCTAGAGGAGCACATTAGGAAGAACATCCTAATACTGTATGGGGATTTTTCTTTCCTCTCTGACAGCTTCTGGACACACCTTGCATCAATTTCTTTGATTTATTCTGTAGTTTATGACAGGAGAATTCAAGAGTAGGAGAAGCTACCATGGTTTTGAGGGGGTCGGGTTTGTTGGTGTGTGGGTGTGTGTGGGTGTGGGTGTGTGTGTGTGTGTTTGTTTTTCTTAACAGCTCAGAATATTGTGGTGTATCCAAAAAAGCGGGGCCCAGCTCTCCCTCCTTTTTCCTGTCCAGACAAGTCCTCTGTAGAGAAAGAAATATGTCTTTGTGCCTTGGAAGCAAACCACATGAAATAGAGGATGCGATAAATAGCCCTTTCTGCTTCTTAATGCCTTTATTTCTTTTCCGTGATTCTTCATTTTTTAAAAAAGCTGATTTTTAGTTGTTTTTTAAGCTGAACGTTTCCTGCTTCCTAACAGTTTCTCAGTTGAAAGCTTGAGCAGTGCTTAACAGAAGATGAAGCAGAGCTGTTTCAGTTCTCCCCTTAGTAAGACAAAAGAATGTAAATTAAACTGAAATATGTACACACACACACATATATTTATATGAAAAAAAAAATCTAAGGATTTTGTACCACATAATCTTTTCACTGCAGTGAAAAGATGCTATAAATAATTTACCTGTGACTTCATAACACTTTTGTATCTGAAAATCTTTTCTTTAGGTTTTCTTATTATTTTGGTGGGAACCTCACAAATTAATCCAGACTTTTCTGGTTATTTCAAGCCTTCTAATAATTTCCTTCTTCTTTTTACTTGGTCAGTAACCTCGGGTTATTGAGGTTGCAAGTCAGGAAATCTTCCCTGTCCAAGACAGCACTAAGAAAAAACTTACTTAAATTTCTAAATAGGTACTAAATTTTTGTGAAGTTTTGTGGTTGGTTTTTTTTTGTCCAGAAATAGCTATAATATGTTTATTAAATGATAATATAGGTATACTAAGCTTCTATATTAAGTACTGTGAAGTATTTGGCAGTGTTAGAAATTGTAGAACAAAATAGTTGAGGCTACTGAAGAAATGTCACATTCTTGTGTTGGTTTGTCCAAGAAAAACAATCTGTTGTGCAGCAGTGAATAATCTGCATTATCAGATCTGTCCTGTTCCTGTCAGGAGCTGGGTGCCCTTCATTTCCTTTTGAAGCCAGAAGGGATTCAACATGTTGCAGCTCAGGCTGTGCTGAATACTAATGTCTTGATAGCTGGTAGATCATTAGTATTTATTTGTAAAATGGAAGCAAAATTAGTTTTGACCTTTAGAGCTAAGTCAAAAGGTTAATCCATGTCCATTTCCAATTTGGTGCATTAATTGCTCCCTGTTCTAATTGTGTGTAGGACAATATTTTCTGTTTGTTTCAGAGGTAAATCAAACTGTAGATGATGCCTTGCATTCATAATTTTGTTGTTTGTTTTACTTACAAGTGAAGTCCAAATCACTGAATGTATCTTCATGGATTCTGTTTAAATAAATAGATAAATCAGTATTTCTGATTTTTTTTCGCAAATCAGTGCATGCATTCTGCCTAAAGCTAGTGGGATGTGATGTTCTTTGTGATACACAGAGGATAAAAATAAATTTATGCATTTTTTGGTTATTCAGATATTAATATTCTTGGCAGCTCTGAATAGGGGGGAAAACACCAGCACGAAATTAATAACTGTTTTTGTTTCTGTCATAGCTACACTGTACACATCCTGCATTTTGCTGGGTATATTCCTCAACAGCAGCGTACCAATATTCTTTGAGCTCTTTGTGGAGACAGTCTACCCTGTTCCAGAAGGAATAAGTTGTGGAGTTGTCACCTTTTTGAGTAATGTGTTCATGGGAGTGCTTTTATTTTTCCTCACATTTTACCATACAGGTAAGAAATATAAGCCACTTGGAAAATTTAATTCTCCTTAAGGATGTATCTGTGTCAGTAAAAGGAAGGACTTGAACATACAATTTCTGTTAATAACCAAATGTTTGAATCCAGGCAAGGGCAGCAAGGAAGGGGAATTTTAATTGTTCTTTTCTGTATGCATGCTTATAAAAATGAAATTCCTTAGATGCAAGGTAATTCTATTTGAATTTGCTGTAGCCAGAAACACCAAGGTACACACCGTCATCATATTTTATAAAGGCATGGGTAACGTGACCATTAATAATGTTTGTATCTCTGGGGGTTCAGAACCACAGTAAAGCTCACCCAATCTCATGCTTTGAGAACTGTAGAACTGGATTGCTCAGGAGAGGCAGAGCAGAAATGCCTCGTGTAAGGCCAGCTCCATTCAGTGGGTCAGAGGTCCCCCTGCAGGGCAGAGAAATCTCCTGACCACTGCTCAAAGACAGAGCAGGCATTCCTTTGGGTAGTCCCGTGGCCTAATCCAGCACAGCAGTATTTCGCTTCATGTTTTTGTCAATTTATTCAGACTTTCTCATCTCTCAAGTATTATTTGCTTCCTCCTAACTCGTAATCATAACTTACAACTTGCTTTTTAGTAGACTGTAATAGATATTATTACTCTAAGCTGTAAAATAAGAACCCAGCTTGTTTTCAAAGGGAAGTGGTCTTTATTAATGGTTTTCAAAGACACAGATTTTTTCTTTGTATTTTGTCATTACAGTAAACATTTGCTTCATGGTGCAATATTTGTAAAGCATTAGAAAATGTGAGCTTTTATGTATTATTACTTCTTAAGATGTGTTTTATAACTAAGAGGAGAGTGACAAATTTCATATTGAATTCAGCTAGAAATTATCAAGGTTTCAACTTGGGGCAATTTTTCAGCATGGTTTGTCTTTCTGCCAGGAAATTGCAGGCAGGATGGCAACCTTGCTCCAAATTGTGGTCTGTGAACACAGAGAAAAATTATTTAATTTTTTTAATACTGATACTGAACTGTATCATTGTAAAATCTGAATGTCATCTGGGCTAGCCTTGGGTAGTGTGAGAGCTAGTCTTTATGTTTTGAAGTATGCTTTTGATATTAATTGCTGTGAACTCTGTTCACACATACTATTGTTTCTGACATCTGTACCTGAGCTGGAAAGATGACACAGAATATTCTGAGAATTTTTTCAGTGTTTGGCATTACATAATAAATGAGGATGGGGATATGGTGTCTCACTTCCGATGAAAGAATTACAATAAAGTGGACTCATTCGCCTATAAATAGGGTATTTGGGACCATTTTTTGTCTCTTGTATTTCTTTCCCTACGAGATACCAGGAAATGCAGGTTAGGATAAACTTGAAATTGGAATACCCATACACTTAAAATATTTTCCCTATTTCTTCAAAAGAAAAAAAAAAATAAAGTAATTTGTGCTCTAAGACAATCCATTCTTTGATAGAAAGTCCAAGAGAGCATGTGGTCACTGGGGGGGATCAGTGCCAGGGGTGCTATTGGCTCCTCTGATTAAAAAAATCCCTTAGAAGGAAGATAATGATCTTAATCATTTGCTTTCATTTGATTCAAATACATCCTCTAATGGCATTTAAGAAGCTTACAGATAAATCAGAACTCAGTCAAATTCATCCTGTTCCCTTGGTCTTTCCTTTCAGGCCAAATAATCTTTCAGTAGTTTTCACTCCAATTTTGCTTTTACTCCTTGTACTGATATTGCAAATGCTGTGAAGGACCCAAACCTTGGAAGCTTTCCAGTGCACTGAAGATTTTGGTTCAGCTAGCAGAGTGGGGATGTAAACCTTCTTAAAGCTCAGCCTTTCTGCTAGTGCTGTGCCTCAAAGCTGCAGTCTCTGGATGAGGTTTCCTTTGCCTTTTCTGCAGGGACTTGCAAGGGAAAAACAAAAGGAAACGGACCTTTGGCTTCACATGATTGATGCGTTCCCTGCATCACCAGTGCTGTCACAAATTCTGGATCAAAAAAGACATGAAGGATTCACAAGTTCAATTTTGTCGTTTAGGATATTTGAGTTAAAGTCTGTTTAATTCAATTAAGCAGGAATGTTGTAAGGAAAATAATAGCAAAGCATTTGCCTATTGACTTCTGGCATCACATAACAGTCTTCTCCAAGCCTAGAAAAATTTTACTATGGTTTTAATAACACTACTGCCTAAAAAAATCCATAAGGGTTTTTGGTGGATCAGAGAGGGTGTTATTGAAGGTTACTGGTTTTGGAGGGTTGATTTTTCAGGCTGACTGTTGTCTTTCACATTGTTTAAAATAAATCATGCTTTTTCCTTCAGCAGTATAAATTACAAATTTAAGAAAGTAGCAGTGATGAAGCCTTGATTTTCATTAACTCAGACCTTGAGGGAGAGTTTAGATTCTGTAAAATTAAGTAAATAATAATAAGAGTAATAATAATAATAATAATGGGAAATATTAAAAAAATAAGTAAAACGTGCAATCCAGTGAAATGAATGCTTCTTTAGTAAATTGACACGTTAAAAAAAAAAAGAAAAAAGAAAAAATTGTAATGTTTGAAGAAAACCCTGAATAAAACTGCTAATTATTAGCCAAATATCAGATGATAGGATTTCTTGAATATGGAACACAGGGTTTTAAGAGCAGTATGTTGTGTCAAACAGCTGAAAAGAGGCTTCTGAGACCTGTTTTTGCAACGACTTTTAAATTGAATTGATCGTATTATGCACAAGTTTCTTCTGAGGAATTGGTTTTCCCTCCTTATGCCATGTAGCAGGTTTGATTAAAATCAACCCCAGCTTCTTCCTATGCTTTTAATTTTAGTTCTCAATCCATAGAAATCAAGGGACTAATGAGTAGAGTCTTTGGAAGTGGTTTATTCTCCATTAGCAATGATAGATTTTATTTTTTTTTCCCTGTTCTCTTCATTGGCAGGTTGAATAAGGAGGATTTACATTAGCTGGAGGCATTGGTTATAAATATATATAACATAAGGTGTCTGTGGAGACGGCTCACAGACCATGTTAACCATCGATCGATCAGGAGCTGTCAGGATTTTGTCAGAACACAGCAATTTCCTTCAAACCTGCCATCAGTCCGAGTTTTGGTTGCTTTAAACACAGAACATGTTTGCTAACTGAGGCTGGGTCTCTGTTCTGCTTTACAGAGTTTTCCTGGTTCAACTGGTGCCTGCCAGGGTCGTGTCTGCTCAGCCTGCTCCTCATCCTGTGCTTCCGCGAGTCCTACGACAGACTCTATCTCGACGTCGTCGTCTCCGTGTGATCACGCCGGACTGGTGAGGGCTTGGAAGAGACTGGAAGTCGGCTTTGCAGCCTGCACATCTGCCTGGATTTGCACAGCTGAACAGCAGAAAAACAAAGAAATTTCAAGACTTACTCATGGCTTTATTTAGAGAGGGTGAGGGATGGGTTGTTCTTACATTTAAGACCATCTTGATTTGCCATAAAATGTGGAACTGGAGTGGTGATGGTTACACCGAAATGCACAAAGAGAATCTCTCTGCTGTCCAGGTCCCTGTGCCAGGGCTGGGGCTCTCTATTGAAGAGGCTGTTGATGTAGAAGTGAGGTGTATGTTGTGTGTGTATGTGTGTGCCTGTGTGCTGACTCACAGTTATACACACCAGGGTACCAGTAATCTTTGGAGTCTTCTATCAGAATAAAAATAGGGAATAATCTTAACAAAAGGAAAAAAATAAGGAAAGAAAACAAAAATCTTTTCTTCAAAACTTCTTTAAAATCACTAGTCATTTATATATTGAATGTCCATTAAACGGTTAAGCTAAAATGATTTGGTGCTTGTACACTACACTTACATTCTGATAAAGTGAGTTCTGATATAAGACACTGGTACCAGGGTTTTTAGCCATACTAAATATCCCAAATAATCCTTGCAGTGTTATTAGAGGTGTTTGTTATCACCCTGGAGCACAAGTAAACAATATCTTTAGCTGCCACTGAATCCCCAGCTGCACTCACAGTCCTCTCTGAAATGCCACTGTGGTTCCGTATCTTCCGAATATGGAGCATCTGTGGTGTACTGGAGTGTCACTCTACGTAAATGTTTTTGTTCTAAAGGCCACCACTGTGTCACCTTTCCATCCTCCATCTCCAGTACTGCCTTTTTTACTGTTTGTGCCACTGAATACTGTGGGTGTGGATGTCTGAGTCCTGCTAGTTCTCTCCTGATACTCTAAGGTGTGTGTGGTTTTTAGGATTAGTTTATGATTGAGGGTGCCTAAACAATATTGCTTGTAACCCAAGTCTTGAGAAATCACTGTTTCCTAAAAAAACCCTTTCTAGTTGAGGAGGTGCATTGATGGCGAAATGACAATGAGTTTGACAATGAGGAGTAACTCATGAGTTCTGGCATAATATGGGAAATTAATGCCAGCTCTTTTTATTGGTACTAATCTGTGGTCCTTCTGGCCCTTACTTGAACATAAATATTAAAGACACTTTGAATAGTTTTTTAACTCAATTTTTAAACCTGCTAATAATTTCTTAATTATATTCTTAGATTTCAGTTCAGCATAATTTAAAATATTTCTGTATGTGTGTGTTCAGTGCTTTGTGTTATGGGAGTGTGTTTTTGTGTGTGTGGGCGTGCATATTTATATCAATGTATACACAAATAAAACTTATATATATAAGAGATACATATATATATATAAGTTGTGCAAGGGTATGTATTTCCCTAGGTTTACTCCAAGTGATGCTGTCTGGGAAGGTGATGTGCCCCTGTTTGTGACCAAGCCAGTCACTGCCGTGAGCGGGAACGCGTCGTGCACTGTCCGTGACAGGGATTCTTTTCTGGGGTGAATGATCTCCTGTCATGGCAGTTCTGTGGCAGGGGGTGGGTGCACGTGTTGGAGGCTGCTGTGCAGGGCTCTGCATCCCTAGAAGTTGAATCAAGCACTCTGCTCCTGTGTGGGGCTCTTCTTTGCCCCTGGGGTGACACCAACACGGTAAGCTCACTGAAATAAACCCAGAACCTCCTTTCAGACATGGATCTGTTCCTTCTGCCTGCTCTCCTTTTGCAGAGAGAATACACCTCTAAGATTTAACTCAGGAGTGTATCTGTGCAGTAAAATAAAACAAGCTGTTCCCTGCTTTTATGTTTTCAGAGGAATTGATGTACTTACTGTAGTAACTGAAAATGGATTTAGCTCATTGCCTATATCAGCTCTAAATGATCTTTTCTGTCTTGAAGCAGGCTCTTTGTGGCAGTGGAGCTAACCTGCATAGGGATAACTAAATCAGTCTAACCAAGCACGTTCAGATCCACTGGCATCATCCTCTTACTTTTCAGATGAGTAGTGTTAACTGTCCAGCTTCTTTTTACTATGTTTTAGTGCCTGGAATAGTTTCAGTATCCAGTATCTGCTGCTACCTATTGTCTTCTGAAACCAAGGATCACTTGCCAAGAGTCTGATTGGAGTTGCATTGTCATGGCAGAACTGCAGGCTCGGATGGCTCTTCAGAGCTCTCTTTCTGCAATTTACTGTAGCTATATAAAGATTAAAATTGCACAGCTCAGGCACTGTCCCGAGTGACAGAGATTTCTAATCCTTTCACTTTCCTGACTATTTTAAGATGGAGAAGCATTTTACACAGTATTCAGACTATAATCTATTCTGCCTCTGTTCCAGAAGGCATCAAACAATTCAAAATATTTGTCAGTGCTTCCAGATGCAGGCTCTCCGTAGTCAGGGGAGAAGAGTGAACCTCTTGTTTTAAACCCTGTTGATTGTTTTTCTGAGTCAGTGTGAATGGCTCACTGTGACTCTGATGCTTTGGTAGCTGTTTCTCTGTGTGGTGGGTTGACCATGGGCGGACACCGCGTGCCCACCAAAGTTGCTCTGTCATTGAGCTCCTCAGCTGGGCAGGGGAGAGAAAATACAATGGAAAGCTCATGAGTTGAGATGAGAACAGGGAGAGATCACTCACCCGTTACCATCATGGGCAAAACAGACTTGACTTGGGGAAATTAATTTACTAGCAATCATATCACAGTAGGATAATGAGAAATAAAACCTAATCTTGAAAACACCTTCCACCCCATCCCTCCCTTCTTTCTGGGCTTAACTTTATTTGTGGTTTTCTCTCCCTCCTCCCTGCAGCAGCACAGGGGGATAGGGAATGGGGCTGTGGTCAGACCATCACACATAGTCTCATCCCCTGAGAAGGACTCCTCACATTCTCACCTGCTCCAGCATGGAGTCCCCCCCAGGGGAGACAGTCCTCCACGAATTTCACCAGTGTGGGTGCAGACCATCGGGAACAATCCTGCCAGCAAACCTGCTCCAGCCTGGGCTCCTCTCTCCATGGTGCCACAGGTCCTGCCAGGAGTCTGCTCCAGCAGGTTTCCCACAGGCCCACAGCCTCCTCTGGGCATCCAGCTGCACAGCGTGGGGTTCTCCACAGGCTGCAGGTGGATCTCTGCTCCCCTGGGCCTGCAGGGTCACAGCTGCCTCACCATGGTCTGCATCACAGGCTGCAGGGGAATCTCTGCTCCAGTGCCTGGAGCAGCTCCTGCCCCTCCTGCACTGACCTGGATCCCTGCGGAGCTACTTCTCTCTCCAGCTGCAGTTGCTGCTGTGCAGTAACTTCCTTTCCCTTCTTAATCTGTTATCCCAGAGGTGTTATCACCATGTCTGATGGGTGCCTTGGCCAGTGCCAGGTCCATTTGGAGCCTGGCTGGTGTTGGCTCTGTCACTCATGGGGAAGCTTCCAGCTGCTTCTCACGGAATCACCCCTGCAGCCCCCACTGCCAAAGCCTTTCTGTGCAGAGCCCATGGCCTGTGTCTGTCTGGCACTGCAGTGTGGCCTGAATTCCAGCCATCAGTGTCCCTGCACCAAAGCAGGGACGTTCTCCAGGGCTGGGCAGCCCGGCTGGGCCCTGCTGGAAACCTGCGCTGGGTTCACTCTGCAGTCAGGGCTCAACCCGACTTCCAGCAAGGCTGATGGAAGTCTGCCCAAGTGAAAGTCAAAGGATTGCTCCCAAATAACTTGAAGTTGTGCAGGACACGGCTGCATTCCACAGACACAGTGTTCAGGCTTTAGGATTTTATTAGATTAGCAAGTCTGGCTCAGGATGGAGGTGAGGTTTGTAAATGTGCTTGCTGAGATCTACGAAAAATGTTTTATCCCCATCTGTGCCCCACAGCAGCATCCTTCTGTGGAGGAGCAGTCCATTTCCTGTCAGTAATGCAACTCTCAACCCATAGAAATATTTTTTGGATAAGCATTATCACTGGGTCCACCCTTGTTTGGATTTAGCAAGAGTCCAAGCTGCCAGGATACCTGAACTTCATTGGAAGTTTGAGTTTGAAGCACAGGGAGAGCCCTTAGCAGTGCTGATGAAATTAGCAATAGTGCAGAATAGGCTCAAAACAGTTAATATTTTTCTTAATAATGAGAGAAAGTTCGAAGTCTCTCTAACTTGTACCAGTCACAGTGTTGGCTGCTGCATGGCCTGTGACTTGCAAGCAGAGGAAGGTGCCCTGAGAAGCCTCGGAATTTCCTTCTCTTTGTGGCCTGTAAGGTCACAGCCCTGAAGAACATCTTCCCCAGCAGTGCTGAGCCCCTTCATACACAGGTAATTGTGCTGTAGTTTGTATTGGGAATGCTGGGAAGGATGCTCCATAGTGACCGCTCTCTCCTAATGGTTCATTTTAAACATGGGCTGCTCCTCAGGTTTCTGTTTGGCTCTGTGACACCCTCAGTCCAGCTTCCAGTGCTGCTGGCTCTCCTTCTCCTGAGCTGTGGAGCTGTGCAAGCTCCCATGCTGCTCATGGGGAGGCTCAGGATTAGAAAATGCAGGCTCCGCTTACAGCACTGGTTCCTGTCTCTGGTCACTGCTGTTACCCATTAGCTTCCCCTGGAATCCTTTGCCTTCCCTTGGGGCTGCCTGCTCCCCTGAGCTGGAGGTGTGGAGAAGAGCTTCCTTGCTTCCAGAGCAGTTTTACAGGGATGGGCTGGCTGGCCATGTACTTAATATACATAAGAACAGGGATTTTTTTAGAAAATCATGCCAGCTGGAAAAAAGTGCAGACCCAAAGGATTCTGCACATATTGTGAATAGATAATCTGTTACAAGCAGATTACAATTCAGGTAATTTACCTGAAACTTATGATTTTAGCTCCCACACCTAGAGAGGCTGAGCAGATAGGCACCATGTGTGTCAGGTATTCAGGCTCACAACATCACAGTTATTCCCAACCATCTGACAGAGCTTACAGGAGTGGGAGTGGGACAACTTTAATCTTGGTGTGGGTTGGAAAACCCCAGACTCTGTCTGTGTTTGTAGTGCTAACCTGGGGAGAGCAACAGGTTGGATTGAGTAAGGGGAAGCACCCAGTTCCAGGGGGCATTTCAGCGCCAAAATATTGCATTGGATTGATCAAATCCATATAAAATTTGAATTTTTGTGGTGATGGGGATGTTAATGTTGGGCTTGTTCTACAGTAAACTGAGCAGATGACTGTGTGGCCTTGCGCTGCAACACAAACAAGCTGCATTGATTGATGTGCATGTATTGGCTGTTGCAAGAAAGGGAAATGTGATTTAATTGTCAGGAGTGACTGAAATATGAATGGGAATTACACAGTTTGCACAGTGGATAAAACTGCTCTGTAATGGTGTGACAGCAGGGCTCTAATTGATCATTTCTTCTGTTGGGTCACTTGCAAATTAGTAAGTATCTCTGACAAAGTCATTTTTATGTTTCATTAGTTTTGAGGAGGTTCCTTTTATACTAAGTATGGACCATCGTAATAACGTGGTGAGGTAACTGCTACACTGGTGTGGAAACCTACACCAGTACTGGGTATTGATTTGGTTTTTGATGTTGATGCTGCCATTCTCGGGCTTGTTAAAGCACCACATGACATGGGAAGAGCAGGGATGTGGGGTGTGCAAGGAGGTCACTGTGTGTGGGTGCACGCTTGTGTGAGGGCAGATGCCAACCCTGCCAAAACACACAAGAACTTTGTCACCTTCCATGGGTCCCAGCATTCCAGCTGTGACAGGAGAAGAGGGAAATGCTGCCTTGTGGCTGCTGCCTCCTTTCCAACAGAGAGACAGCCAGGCAGCCTCCAGGCTCGCTGCTTCACGTGAGGGGTCAGAACCATCAACACAGACTCCATTCACTTCCCTGCCGCCGTTACTGCTGCAGGGTGGGTTGTGGGTGGCACAGGAACATCTGCCTTGCTTCCAGGAGTGTCACTTCAGCTGGCAGAGAATTGCCCCAGAGCAGGCACAGCCCCAGTGAAGTCAGAAGAAGATGTCAATCTGCTTACAATTTTTGCAGTTTGTGTTTCAAGACAGATGAAACTAATAAATAGAGGAAGAAGTGTAACTCTGTCCAAAGTTTTGACAAGCAAAAGCAAATATTTGCACAGATGTGCTGGCTCCTGCCAATTACTTGGGATTGCAATGTTTTTGGATCAATTCATGCCCCCCCACAGCCCCAGCACTGTTCCTTCACTGCTCAGCCCCAGCAGCACTGTGGGAAGCTTCAAGCCCAGGCAGAGGGCAGGGACTGAGGCACAGAGGGAGAAGGGAAGCGCTCAGCCAGGATGCCCAGGAGGGGGGATGTTGGGCACCTGGGTTATTTGCACTGGAGGGGTGTCTACTTCAGCCCAGTTGTCTCAGAGCCTCATTTTTTCCTTCCTCAAGGATGAGTTTCCGACCTTCATTTTCTGTTTGTGACGGGATTTGTGCCGCAGGGACAGGGACACCTCCGGTGGTGGCACAAGACGAGGAGGCGCTGGTTTTCCAAGGTGCAGCAGGGAAGGCAGGTGGGACTTGCTCTCTGCAATAACAGCTTTTCCCTGCACCATCTCTCTCCCCACTGGCTTCCTCCATGTGATTTATCCATTTGTTACATCTGGACAGACTCACTGCACTCACTTTGTATTGCTACATGAAGAAAATACCACCAGCAAAACCTTTTTTCTTTATGGGAAGCTTTTCCCTTCAGGCTGAGGCCACTTCTCCAACCTTAGTCCATGTGTTTATTAAAGCCACAACAACCCCAAGCCCATGTTTTCCTTCACAGAGGGGATGTGCAGGTTTGTGTGGGACAAGTCAGGGGCCGTGGGGTGCCTTGCTGTCCCCACCTGTGCCAGGGGAGGGGGATGCTCCATGTCCCTCTGCAGCAGGGACACCCTGAATGTGCAATATAAACCAGAGTTGGGTTCCCTGCCCCCTCCCTGCACACAGCTCTCCTGTGTGCCCTGACCTTTCTGCTGTCACCTGGGCTGAGCCAGCCCAGCAGAGCTGTAGGGTGTCCCCACAAGCAGCCTGCCATCAGCTCCTGCTCCCTGGGGACAATGATGCATTTTCCAGACATGTTTCTTTTCTCTGCCTGTGATACTTCCTAGATCAAAATCTCTTTTTCCTCTACCACATTTAATGTCTTCCGCTGTGCATTTTAGAAAGAAGTACTTGATAAGGTCTTAAAAAACAGCTTTTAATTATGGGACACACCTAACAGTTGGGGTTTTTTGAACTGCATGAACATATGGAGAAGGAAGAGGGTTTTACATGTTGGAGAGCATCTTTGTAAACTATCCTTGACTTGTAAGACTGTTCAGTTTTACTGGAGTTTGTATGCATTTTACTTTTGTAATTTTTTAAGTGATTTGATAGAATTTTATTTTAGGGCAAATTCTACATTTTGTATGCGATATTCTGATGTGGTGTATTTTTATTTTTGAGAAAATAATGTTGAAACCACTACATACTTGTCAATGTAACATGTCCACTGTGTAATTTCTATTTAAAACTGGATTCTGACCATGAAGTGTGTGTTATTTTACGTACTGGTTGTTGCACATTAAAGAGGTTACTCAGTTTGCTGCCATCACTGTTCATCACTTCCAAGAAAGCACAAGGGAATAGTTTATTTCTGCCATAATGCTGCCAAAACCCACTGCAGATACTGCTACGAAATGGGGGTTGTTTAGTCTAAATGAATGTCGCCTCATCCAACCTCCCAAGCCAGCCAATGGAAAGATTTCCATGGCTCTGAGTGAGGTTCTGGGATGGGGGTCTGGCACTGCTGGTGCGCCAAGGGGTGCTGGGCTGGGGCAGAGGGTCCCCAGCAGGGAGGGGACTGAGGGAGGGGAAGGGCCTGGCAGTGGTGGCAGCATCTGCAGCCCCATCAGAGTGTCACGACTCTGATTTCACACCCTGATTCCTCCAGGCTCAGGGCTCAGGATGCTGCAGGCCAGTTGATTTTGCTGCCTCCCACCATCACTGTCTCCACTGGGGCTTTTAGAAAGGAGACCCCTCATAACAACTTTCCTTGTGTTTATCCTGCATTTAATTGAAACAGACCCAACCCAGCATCTTTTGATCCATGTTTATTTTCTAGGACCAGCTCTTCAAAAACGCCCTGACTACTTACCAGGGCAAGTTTAAAATAGCCTCACATCCTATTAGTGCTGGGAAGAAATCTGTCAACTCTCATGTCGTGGAATATGTGGGCCCCACTATTCTTAGCAACAGTCTCTTTCCAGGCTATATATGGGAGCTTAAAGCGCCTCCAAAGATACGGTTCCCAGTTGTATTTATCTTTGCAGTGTTACAGAAACCTCCATCCTTAGGGGAATACAGCTGAGGGTCTGCCTCAGAGCCCTGATGTAGTTTTGTGTGTTGGTGAAGCCCCTATGCTCCTTCTTTCTCAGTTGTTTTCCCCAGTTTCTGTTTTATCCTTGCTGTTGTTGAAGTCTGCTGTCTCCCCAGCACTGAAATGACATTTATTCTGTCTTTCCTGAGGGAGTGCTGGGTGCTGGCATCTCCCCCTTCGACTGTGCTGCAGTTGCATATGGGGGAGCAGCTGGGCTGGGGCCAGCTGGCTGAAAGCTCTTGGTGCTGTGCCCAGATGTGCCCAGATGTGGGTGAGCTCTCACAGATACCTCATGTCTAATGGCCGTGGGACCAGCAGAGGCTGGGGAAAAGGCTGGGGCCACTTGTAAGTGCTAGGTCTGTGTGCTTTGGCATCTTTGGCCTGCAGCCCAGCACCAAGGATGCTGATGCTGGGAAACATGAGCTGCAGTCCCCAAAGGCAGATGGAGCTGCCTTTACCCTCCTGCCATGGGTAATGAGAGCTGAGCAGCTGCAGGGCTTTACCTGCTCCCAGAGCATGATCTGGGCTCCCATCAGGGACTTGGGACCCAAGGCACTCACCTTCAGCTGGCACATGCCACTGATGTTACTCTGCACCCACCACCACGTGAACAAAAATTTCCAACCACAGATTTTTTTTTTTTTTTGCCACAACTTGAGCTTGAGCCGACAGAGGGGAAGGTCCAGAGTGTGCACCATGCCAGGATTCCTCATGCCAGCTGCCAGGAGCAGCACGCTCTCCTTTCCCAGTGCAGGCCAGCCACCCGCTGAAGTCATCCTTGGCTAAGGGCTGCAAAAAACACCTTAACTCTTCAGGAGCCTATTGAGCATGGGAGCAGGCCCCACAGCCCTGGGAGGCTTCGCAGGTCCCATGGCCACAGTGAGGTCTCTTTGGGAGCTTTCTTGCTTTGCTCCATTTCTTTGCTCGGTATCTGCAGGCAGGTCTCAGGGCTGGGGGAGCTCTGCCAGTGGCACCAGGACGGGCTGGACCCCTTCCATCCCTCTGTCTGTCCATCCATCTGCTTGGCCACAGACTGACTGCCACGGTAAGTCCCTGGCTCAGGCACTAGAAGGAGTGGGCAGGGGACACAAACCTCCCCACGGGCAGCACAGGGGGGTGTGGCTCAGGCAAGCATAGGCAGAGGAAATGTCCCAGCCAAGGAACTGCCCCCACCATACTCTGAACCTGAAACTCTGCCCAGGGCTCCCCTAAACCTGCCTTTGATTGCAGAGCTGAGGCTAAGGGTTGTGGATGTACCTTTGAGGCTGAGTTTCAGTGCTGGAAGAGCAAAGGGTGATGGTGGGCAAGGAAAAGGCAGCTCTGAAGGGCTTGTGGTGAGGGGATGAGCAGCAGAAGTGTGAACTAGATCAGCACAAGCTTGTACAGAAATGCCTTCACTGCCTCTGATGTGCAGAAAAGAACATTTTGAGAGAGATTTTCAGCGTAGGTCTGAGCCTATGGCCAAGCACTGCAGCTCATCCCACTTTGTACACTCGGTGTGCTAGAGATGGTTTTATCTTAGCTGGGGTGGGCTCTGGGGCTCCGGGCTGGCATGCAGAGTGATGCTGAGAGTACAAGTTTGTACCTGTTCACTCCCAACCCTCCTTGGCTCCAGCAGCACCTGGCACAGTGGGGACTGCCAGAGACTGAGCTGCTCCCCAGAACAGGCAGCTCTGCCAGGCAGGGAGGTTCGCCTCCTCCAGTGCCACAGGAGTGATGGATCAGCAGAAGACAGCAGTAATTGCCAGGAGGCTTTCAGGCAGAAAGCAAGGCTCTCGCTCGAGGACAGGCTGATGTAAGTCAGCATGTAAATTGGGGACAACATAAAAATAATTCCAGCCGAGCTCCTAGGACAAAACCTATGAACAAAAAAATGTTGTTGCTAAGAAATGTGAAAACAGAAAACAATAATGTGGCTCCTGGCAGGGTAATAAAAGTGCATCAGTGTTGTGCCTGCTCTCTCGTACAGATCGCTTGCTCGTTACAGTAAATTAAGTACTGCCAAAATGGGTACAGTTTTCTCTGTGGCCATTGATGCTTCACATCATGGAAATATCAAATGTTTCTGATGGCTGTTCATTACCCTGCGTTTGAGAGGGGAGCAATCCTTTGCTGGCTCCATTATTTCCATGACAGCAAGGAAATGACTATGGGAGGTTTAAAATGAAGGAATACAGCAAGGTTAGATGGATTGAACCTCACCAGCCTGTTGCTGTTCAGCATGGTCGATGCTAGTCCTGAGTCTGGGAGACACCTCACTGTCTCCAGAGTGATGGAAATCCAGGACTACTTTTTGCTTCCAGATAATTGCTGGTTTACAAACTGTGTAGTTTGACCTTGAAAATCTCCAGAGATGTTATTTTGAAGGGTGACAATGTTGCAGCACAGCTGCTCAGCCAGAAGACTCTTTCCACAGCTCCCCACAGACAGGAGGAGCTTTAAGTGGTTGCTGGATTCTAGATCTGCCTCAGTTGGTGAGAGGACCCAGAGTTGCACCTTCCATATTCTGTAGTGATCCACACCGTGGAGCTGACAGATGGATGTGCCTGGTGTGCAGCACAACAAAGTTTCCTTGTCATCTCAGTAGTTCTAAAATGAAAACCAGCTGACTTTACACACCTTTGAGTTGCTGTGAGGTGTCAACATAGGGCCAGTCGGGACAAAAAAAAGGTGATAAAACTCTGGGTCACAAAATAAACCCGGCCTGTGATCACACCGGGGGGCAAGCAGGGAAAGGTGAGAGTCTGCCCAGCTGCCAAGAGCCAGCTTTACATTTCTGTCACAACACCAAAATCACCTTTGTCTGGTTCAGTCCTTTCCCCAGAGGAGAATGGTTTGGTTTGGAGATACTGTCAGCAGATTGAAGGGTTGAAATCTCACCAAAGACACGGGGTGTGTGCATGTGGTTGGGTTTTTTCCTTTGGGCACAGCTGAACTCTGTCACCCTCTTAATTAATTTGAACCTCAGTTTTTTTAAACAGAAAGTGCAATGACAACTCTGTCAGTGGTTTTTTTACAAATGAACAAAACAATCCATGTCAAAATGCATTTCAGCTGTGAGCAAAACAGTTTGTAACCAGTCTCCAAAGTTTTTGGTAACTGAGCTGTGTGTTTGGGAGTGTGTGGTCCCTCAGCTGTACCCTCAAGGGGGAAGCACACACGAGGTACCATGGGGAGCAGAGCTTTTGCAGTTGAGGATTGACTCTCACACACACTGAGGAGGTGCTTCCTCTGTGCTGATCTTTGCAGGATGGCAGCAGGATATTTCTTATTTCCATGCTAAAATCAGACTGCAGGATATTTCTTATTTCCATGCTATCTGCACGATGTGGTGCCTGTTCAGAGGAGGAAATTAACTTGCTCTGACTTGCTCTGGATAATGCCCTGGTGCCTAAACACATCTGCTCAGCTGCTCTGTGGTGGTTAGAACTCATTCATCCGAGTCCCTGCTCCAGCGTTTTCACTAACACCGGTGTTACCTGGGCTGGGCTGCAGTTCCCTGCCCCTCCTCACCTCCACAGCACCGAGTGGTGCCAGTGCCCTTGCCCAGGCAAGTGCCTCACCAGCCATGGATATTTCCATCCCTTGATAGAGAAGAAAGCACCAGCAAATGGGCTTCATATGGAGGGGATGGCTGGGACGGGTTTGTCACTGCAGCCTCTGGCTCAGCACGTCCCCAAGGGCCCGACTGCAGGGGGCTGGGAGGAAACACAGAGACCAGACACGAGTCATGGAAGAAACTTCTGCTTTTTCCTTTTCCTGCATTTTTTATACTGAACCTCTGAGCACTACCAAAGGCAGGTTGGAGGGGGCTGTGCGGCCACAGCTGTATCTGTGGTCCCCCCAGACAGCTCCACAGCCTGGCCTGGGTCCCTGCTTTGCCCACGCTGCTGGGGGTGCTCCCACACCTCATGGGGAACCCACAAGATAACGAAACTTTCTCTGTTTTCCACACAGTTAAGAATTACAGAAGGAAAAGGGTACAGTTGGGATGCACAGTGAAGGTGAGACAACAAAATTTACTGAGGATACAAGTGAAACTGTTATGTTAATGAATCGAATTAGCAACTAAAGAAAATGTGGTGGTAGACAGATTTAAGGGAAATTGGAAGTTGGTTCCAACGTGATACTTTGCTCTAATTGTATGCAGAGGTGTCTTGATGCAAAACAAAAGTGTTCAGAAATGACCTCTCTGTGTTATCATGCAAACTGGGAAAAAAAAAATCCATCTTATTCACAGCAAGTTTGTTTTTACTGATCTTGCGCCTCTCAATTACTTTTTAATGGTCTGCATTGAAAAGAAATTCCTGTATGCGCACTTAAGAATACGAAAACACCCAAATGATAGGTTATGATTTAGTAGGATTAAAGTATTATGCATGCAGGTGTAGCACGTTTCAGGTTATTAGCAATCCAATCTATTTTTTACGACATTATGGTGTAATTTTCTGTATGGAACTTCAATATAAGTCTTGAGCTGCATTGGAACATAAACTAAAATGTTCCTGACTCTGTCACTTTTCATGGTCTTTACTTTGATTAATAAACGCAACAAGAGCTATAACGTTCTTCAATACGAGGCTACAATCATCCTTCAATCAAAACGTGTCCCTCAGCTTTTTACAACTTTTTGCATCAATATGTAGGGCTTGAGCAGCAGCAGTGACAGGATTCCACTGCAGCTGAGCATGTACAGCTGAAAGGCTCTGCAGAGGATGAATGTCTTTGCTGGCTTGGCATGGAGAGCAGTTGTGCCCTTGGGGGCTTGGTGTCAACTGCGGAGAGCTGAGGAGCAGAGGGGAGTCATGTACTGCAGATCTGGACAAGGATTTGGTACCCCAGATTTCATATGTCATCTTACCTCAGTGGGCACCTCACTCAGAAATACCATTTTTGAAAGGCACCCCAGGTTTGGTGCCGAGCTTGTGATGGGGGGAAGGGAGCCTTTGGTGTAACATTCAGTAACACAATTTGGTGTCCACAGAAACTACAACTCCTGACAAATATAATCCAAACCTGAGCCTCAGGATGCAGCCAAAGTGCAGACAGGGAGGAAGGATGGATGCTGCAATTCCCCAATCCCACTCAAGCAGCTGAGTGGATTTTGCATTGCATTGGCCACCAAGGCGAGGAGGAAGCTCCTCCTCATTCCCGCTGGCCCGTCCAGCCAGCGCTGTCAGGAGCCCCAGCCCCGCCGCGCATTGGCCACGCAGGGGAAATAACTCACAGGCTTGTCAGGTTGGTCTGTTTTATTTCTGAATTATTCTTTACATTGTACAATATATAAAAATACAGAGTACCCAAAAAAAATTCACAGTGTCTAAAGGCAGTGATTACAGTCTAGGTCACCTTTATGCTAAAGTACCATCAAGTTCGATTGCATAGGAAAGGTGATGTGCCTTCACAACAGAGTCCAATAATACTCTCCAGGTTTTGTTGTTTTGGGGCAAGCATTCTGTGTTCACATAATCGTTTCCCATGGATCCAAGATCCAGTATTGCATCTGTCACTCTCCCACCTCACCTACAAGTTAATCCTATCATTTCCATCTCACATACCACGCATCCTCCCTAAAGCTTCCTCTGTGGGAATGCTCCTAATTAAGCACATGGCTTTTAGGTATGGACAGGTCTGGATGCTGTCTAAGGAGGGGTGTGGAAAGAAAGCACACTGCTGTGCAGCTGGCTGGCTTTTACATTGTTTGACATTTTGGTACTAATAACATTTTTGCTCCAGTTATTAATGGCCCGTCCATGCCGACCTCTGCTTGACTCTGTGGCCTGAGAATCAGCAGCATCCTGCTGACAGAGGCATCAGAACCAGAGGGCAGTGTTAATACTTTTCATGACCAGATTTGTTTAAAACCAAATCGTGGCTGGGGCCTGCAGAAAGCCAAATGCTGCTCTTGTAGCACTGAACCTTCTTGAATAGCAGGGGTGAGTTTGCAGCTGAGGCTGGAGGCAGAATGGAAAAAGTAACAGGTTCAAGACCCAAACTTACATTGAGTGGTATTGAGCACTTACGTTTGTGGCTATGTAAATAGTGGGTTGCTGGTTTTGCTCCTCCAGCCAGGATTAATGCAAACATTAATTTTTCCCAAAGGGTCCAAAGAAGGAATTTCCAGGCAGAACAGCTGAGACTGGGTAAGTCCCACAAGGACCCAGTTCCAGAGGGATTTCTGCCCAGCTTTGAAGGCTCTGACAACCAGGTAAAACAAAGTTGGACAGAAAGCTCTCTCACCTACCCCCAAACTGCTCTTGAAGCCACCTGAAGCTTCCTTCTAAAAAGCTTAAGGGAAAGATTTACCTGTTGGGAGTTTAGGCCTTGGTCATGAGGACATTTAAGTGATTTGTTGGAGAAGAATGAATCCCTCAAACCTGATTACTGGGTATTTCTCTGCCATGCCAGACAGCTCAGAGGGTGCTGTGCCCTGCCGTGCGTAAGGGCTGGCCCGTGGGGCTGGTGGGGTGAGAAGTGGGCACAGAGCCTTGGCCACCGACACAGAAAGCTCCAGAGACACCCATGGCACCAGGTGCCTCCATGGCCTGGTGGGGTTTTTTGGACCCTTCTGAAAACCAAAAGCCATGGGTTCGCAGGGCTTCTTTTCCTAAATTTCAGATAAAACCTCCTGGTGTGACTGTAAGGCAAGGCTTGTAATGCTGATCAATAACTCAGCAGGCAGTTACTGACTTCTTTAACATGGGAGATGACATTTTCCCCATTCTAACAGAGCATGTCTTTTGCTCTAATGGTACAAGACTTGTTACTCCTACTTGCTATTATAATTTTCTTTGCACAATTACTCCCTACTTATAATTACAAAAACAATAGAGTGATACACATGAGAAATTTAGGAGGCTTATTATGAAAATATAAACAGTATCAAGTATCTCTTTCTTTATAACTCTTAACCAGAATGATTTAGGGGATAATCAGCATTTCTAACTAGAAAAATCAATTTACTTTTCAATTAAAAAATTATATTTCATTTACCTCAAAAGTGGGTTTTTAAACCTAATGGAAAGGGCATTAGATTTTTATAGGGTTTTTTCTTCAGTTTGTTCTTGTGGAATTTGAATACCAGCACTGCCTTTCTTATTCTAAGTTTCCTCTGCAGGCATTTTGCTAAATATATATATTGCGTGTGTATATATTATAAATATATACTGTATCTATCCACTGATAGATGTATACACTGTTACAAAAAGAAGAGTAAGTTGTTACAGAAACTTTACATTTACATTTTTATATATATATTTATATATATATATATAACTCTCCCCCACTACATTTGGTACAAAGAATAAATCAATCTCAGTGGACAGCAGTTTTCTCTCCAGGTGGGCTGAACAGCAGATTATCACTGGAGGCATCAAATTGTCTGCGTCAGACACGGGCTCCATTCCTGCTCTCTGTTGATTTCAAACCAAACACGTCATTTTCTGAATATAAGGCAGTAGGAACAGTGGTGGTTAGACAATAAATGTTATTCTCCTATAGTATCTGTACAGGTCATACATTTAAGAGCGGCCCTGGCTCATACGCTGAACATTCAAGTGCACCTTTAAAGCAACAGCACCTCTTATGTGATGGTTTGATCCTCAAGTAGTTTGTCTGTCAGTAAGCTGTGAGTTACTGGCGACTGCTCAAGGAAAGCCCGACAGCCAGAGCACAACATCCCTGGATAACAGCACTGTGCACACCCCCTCAGCTGGGAGGAAGGCAGCCACTTCCATGGAAAAAGAGAGAATGGCCTAATTACAGATGTTTCTACTACATACTTGGCTGTAAGATTTCCATCATATTTCATGTACTGTACACCTGAATCCTGTCCAAAGGGTTTGCAGAGACACAGTGTCTCCAGACCTACACAGGAACCACCCAGGGTTCCCTGTCTCAGAAGTAAAAGAAAAAAACATTTATATATATATATATATATATATATATATTTATATATTTTTTTATATATACATATAGCATAATGAACTTTCTGGAAGGGAATGCTCCCAGAGGAAACGCATTTCCACTCTAGTTTAAGATGGTGTTAGGAATAGGAAATCTTAGCAAGGGTAACATCCAGCTGCAGGAGCAACTCAAACTTCTTCAGATATTACAGACCTCATGCTCAAGGTGCCAAATTACCTGGATTGCAAGAATATCCCTGCACATGCTGTCATTAACCTGCCACGCATTAGAGAGCTCATAAAAAATGCAACTCTCACACCACGTTAACATCGTCCTTAAAGAACTGCACTCTCCTGCAAACATTAATTGAGTAATACAGTGTTCTGATTTCTTTTTTTCACTCTCTCCTGGATTCTGCTTTCTGCTTGAATGGAGACTACAGCCCCTTGCTGTGATTGCCAATTATATGAAAAAGGGCTGAATCCATTTGGATGGCTGATAAGAAGGAATGTCTTGATGAAACGATAACCACATGCACCACCCTCACAGCACCTGCTCTCCAATAGCCTACAAAATAGCCACCTCTTGAGCACAATGGCAGTAATCACCCATCTTGGTCACTTGAACATTTAAATAATTTTATCTGCTATATGGTACTCTGGGAAAAAGAAATCAGTTTACTTCATATTATTCTGTGAAGCCAAAAATGGAAAAAAAATTTAAAGGGGGAGAGGGGAAAAGAGAAAGGAAAAATAGAAAACTGAGATAATTGCAAGGTTTGACTGACTTGCATCCCCTCAAACTCCAGCTGCAATCTTGCCATGTGCATGGTAATTGCAGAGTGTGTTAATACAGGGAATCTTCTGACAGGGAACCTCAGAGATGGCTTTGATTTTACAATGGCTGGAATGATCTTGGGAGCCAGTATTTTCTCCTGAATCACATAAATTAAAGCTGGGAAATCCCATCCTGATAGTCTGATGTAATAATTTCCAACCCCTGGGCTACGTACTTGTTAGAACTACTTTAAGTCAGGATTTTGTGTTGCTGAGGGGGATATGGAAATTCAGTGAGACAGGGTGAACTCCTTATGGCATGAGGCATGACGTCATCACTCCTCAAATGGGATTTAGGGGCCTGGGAAGAGCCTCCCTGCAGGCTACCTGCTACCAGTGTGCTATCCTGCTTCTCTGGTGATCCTGCTCCATTCCTGCTGCTCTTGCCCGGCTGTGCTGCTGGGGGTTCAGGGCTGCTGAACCACTGTGCCAACTTGGAGAGTTGCAGCAGTTGCTTCAGACAGTCTTCTAGGTCTGCATCAGCTCCTGACTCCACTACTTAAAATCTATTTAAGAGCATCTCTCTCTCTACCTCTGTCTCTTCTATTTCACCTGGTGAGACCAGAGCAGAAACAGGATGAGCTGCTAAATTAGAAAAGCAGCTGCTGAAAATGATGGGCACTGCTGAGCCTAAGGTGTCCTCATGGCAGTGCTAATAACCCCACTTTATTACAAATATCCCTACAGCCTTCAATCACTGCAAACTGAAGTCAAACAAAGTAATTTAGAAATGGGAGGCTATTTTACTCTTGCCCTCTGGTCAAACTGCCATAACACACAGGCTTGCAGAGCCATGTTGGCTCTTCCTCGCAGGAAAAGCAATATACTTGTCACGAGCAAACAGTCTTTCTTCATTTCCTACCAGCTGCCTACATGAAAGAGCTGAGTACACGGCCCAAGCTGGGCTTCCAAACAAGCAACTGCAAAGGAACAGCACTGAGAAACAACTGATGTCGGCTCACAGCGAAATCCGAAACCAAGCACGGACAGACAGGACTGCTGGGAACAGGCCGAGCCTGTGGCCAGGCACTGCTCAGGGAAGATGCAGACAACAAAGCCAAGCTCAGGACCACATGGAGCTCATGCGTATTTCAGCGTGTACTTTTATCTCATGCTCAGTATTGCGACATTCTAAAATACTTAGCATCAGGAGTTCATCATAAATATTTAGAAACACTGAATGATAACAGCGGTGAACTTGTTCACGTTGCTAACACACTGGATGTAGTTGTACATTAAGCACCAGCAATAAGTTTCCTTTTGGCCAAACAATTATGTCAGACAAACATCTGGTTGTAGACAACATGGCTTCTGCATCAGACTAATACAGTTCTTATAGACACAGTCACACACATACACAAAATTACATTTCAAGGCTGGATATACTGTTTGGTAATGCTACCGCTCCAATTTACTTCAATAGCTGCAGCAGCATTTGTTTGTTGGGTTGTTTTTTCTCAGAAAAATTAAAGAAATATTGGCAAACAATGCACATTACTCAGCTGTGTTACTATTTCATAGAGTACTGACTGGAAGACGCTGTAAGAATGTGCAGCAGACTTTCTGGGTCATGTCAGACTATGGAAACATTCCTTAAAAAAATACCTTCCCCCTGCAAAGTCAGAATTATTCACTTTTGGAAAGTATATGAACTAAAACCCAATAATAAAACGAGAGGAAATATTAGCCCAAAGTATGGTGACTTCCCACAAGAAGAGCATGGCCTCTAAATTTGCCTCTCCTGGCAGACACAATCAGGATCACAGCTATAACAAAAAGAGTTAACACTGTCTCAGAAAAAAAGAAAAAGGAAGAAAGAAAAAAGCCCATGGCTCTTGTGCGGCAATCATCACATCTCTTTTTCCAGTGATATAAACATCTTTGTTTGTTAGGCACTCCAAGTTCATGTCTCCAATGTTATTCCAACATTTATTTTTCTCAGTGTCTCACTGCCTGTATAATTTTCTTTTAATTAAGACTGGAAACATTCTGGAAAGCTTCTTTGGATAATGCACTTCATTTGTGTGTTGTTTCTCATCAGCAGAACTGCATATTACCAAAGAAGGCTGCAGAGAGTATTTCCTGTAATATGAAAAGATTCTGTTGAAGATACAGGGAACAGTGCCCTAGAAAGTTACTACTTTTTTTTTTTTTTTTTCAGAAACTTAAAAAAAAATCAAAAATAAGAAAAAGAAAAGGAAAAAGAAAATGTTCTTCAAGTTGTTGGCATGACGGAGTCCTGTTCGGCCTGTCCCATGAGGTGTGTGTCATCCAGTGCACCACTGCTGTCCTGGCTCAGGAAGGATGCATCCAGCCCTGCTCCAGGAGGCTAACTCTTGCCTTGCTTGGAGTGCTGCCATGTGTTGTGTGTGGCTGCTCAGTCCACACAACTGTGTGCTCAAATCCAGCACACAGCCCCTTCCTTGACAATCTCAGCCTTGGACAGCACACTGACCTTCCAGCCATAAACAGTTGCAGTAGAACAGCCATCTCCAGCCAAATATCCACAAAAGCTCTGCAGAACGGTCCATATGCATTTTTGTCCTTGTAAGGAGATGTGCTGTTTACAAGAAACACAATTAACCAAAGAAAACAAAAAAGACCCTACTGTACAATATTTACATCTAGAGGCTGGGCCAGTATTTGGTCCATAAAATCAATTAAAAAAAATCATATAGGAAGTTATCCAGTCCCATAGGATCTGTCCATCATCAGCTGTTGGTAAAGGTCCTTCCAGGGGAGGCCTCGGGCCTGTAATCATATTTATTCAGTGTACTGGGATAATAGGTTGTTGTGTACACATTGGTTTGCTGCAGCGGGTAGAAGTTGGTCCTGTCGTCTGGTATCAAGTTGTTCTTGTTAAGTGTCTGTAAAAGAGAAGAGGAGATGACAGGCATGGCCACAGTGCCACACAATTTCTCTTTCCTACCTGCAGACACCTCCCTCTCACCTGCCTTCTCCAGCACGGACTCTGCTGCGGCCACCACCACCTTCCCTCCAGCTGGGAGAGCAAGATGGTGCCTCGCGCTCACTATGGGGCTGGTCTGGGGGACCACAGCTGCTGCCAGGTCTCCCTCAGCGGCCCTGTGCTCAGCTGCTGCTAGGAATGGACCCAGAGCCCTCTCCAGGGACACGGAGTCTCCTGGTGGACGGCATGTTGTCTGAACACCATTGTCACACAAAGCCATGCTGGGCCTACACGGAAGTTGGTGGTTAATGGCAGCGCTCAGTTCTAACCTCATCCAAAATGCTCATGGTACAGCCTGTGGCTCCCTCTCAAACCAGGTGCCAAACGGCAGCTTTTCCTCTTTGGAAGAGCAGGTGTGCATTTACCTGATCTCCATCTCCATTGGTAGATATCCAGGTTTGGACCCCCCGATATTAAGTGTGTCACTTCTGTAAGCTACAGTATAAGTAACAAATCATGGTCACTTTTGGAAAATCTAAAATTACTTTAAAAATTTTAACAACCACGTAACAATTGTTGGAAACAATAACATAAAAAATTAGAACGACAAATGCCCGTTTTACCACAAAAATTTAGAAATGTTTTTTTTCTCCCTCCCCTCTTCCCACCAACAAGCAGATGTCCCCCTCTCCCCAGATTAAAGCCCATTGCTATGCCAGCTGTTACCTATGTACAAGGATAAAATCACATATTGTGTGTGTGTGCAATAATTCTATGGAACTTTCTCCTACCTCACAGTCATCTGATTTCTGTGAATTTGTCTGAGATACTTCTATCACAGTTTTCTCAACTAACCCCTAGCTTAAACTTCTTATGCCTATCTCTGGTCTGTGTCACTCCAGCCTTTAATGGCTGTTGTGCAGGGAACTCACTCCTTTGATCTGAGAGTCAACACTAGGCATGCTGCTACAGCATATCCTTATCTTCAGGGAACATTTAATTAACAGCACATTTAAAGAGAGTATGAGCATCTCTCCTGCCAGGAGCAGAGATGGAGAGGTCTAATGAGCCAGCTAGTCCTGGGCCCTAATGGTTGTTCTGGGCCCTAATGGTTGTTCTGCCATGATCTGATGCTCCTTTAGTGATGAACCACTTCACCTCAGTTCCCCCTTGAGACAAACACCTCATACCTGACCCAGCTCAGGGCAAGATGAGAACTAATTAACTAATGCTCGAGTCCATAAACTACCCAGCTCATTTAGCTTTACTCGCCCCATTGAACTTCAGGCAAAGTGGCTCTGTCAGCAAGGTGAGAAGTCTCTGTTCTGCCTGAGGGCAGGTGCAGATGGAAATTTCTGGGGAAGGCTCTGTCCCCCTCAGACCCAGCAGCAGCAGGGTGACCTGGCAGCACTGGGTTGCCTATAGATGGGGAGCAGGGTCTTGCCCTGTGCATATGCCTGCTGCACAGTCAGGGTTTATCCACATCCCAGCTGTGACCACTGGAAGGATCAGGTACCCCTGGGCTCAAAGACAAGACCACAGGCAGTACATTTATCTCCCTATTTCTTTGTAATCAAATCATTTTACTGCATGGGGAGGGGGAGAGAGGAGGAAGAAAAGAAAATGTTTTCTTTTAATCGCAGACTGACAGCTACAGCTACCCTGGGAGCTTACAACTCCCAATTTCATACAAGACGTTAGGAGGAAAAGCTTTCCTGTGACAAAGCTACCCTGGCAAAGAGATTTCCCAATTGCTGAACCACTGAATAAGTTTTTCAGAAATGAGCACTGCCTGAAACATCTCATACATGAAAACTGGAGAGACCCAGCCCCCTCCTGGTCCGACTGTGATCTCCCACTGCATGGAGTCTCTAAAATGATCCTGCAGCACAACACTTGTAGGAACCAAGGAGAGAATTTGTATAGGCATGCTCTAAGTGACAAATATTTCCAAGAAATGAGAATTTGTGCCCTTCAATATGAAAGTAGAAAAGGAAATCTTATGCTTTGCTCCCAGTCATTCAAAGAAATATTATAGTGTGGCCAACAGCCTGCTGCTTTGTGCTAGAGCCTGGGAAACAAGGAAGCCAGCCTCAATCCTCTAGTGCTTGCTATGCTTCCTTGGGAAATCCAATTAACTGCTCTGCACTTCCGTGTCTTCTGACCCAGCTTGATAAAAACAAAATTTGAGAGTCCCTGTAGAAAGGCACTTTACTAAGTACTACCACTGAGTATTTGGAGGAGCTGCTCTCTGGTGAGCTCCATAGGTGTTCACACTGGCTGTACATGATGGCTGCTGTTTCCTACTGATGTTCCTAGTCCAGGATACCCGCTGCAGACACTGTAACTCCATGGCCACAGCAGGAAGGAAGAGGAAAAGGCTGGGTCCCACTGCCACGGTTTCTCTGGGCTCTCTTGAAGCTGGTCCAGCATCCAGGCCTTGTCTGGGTTGGTTAAGATTCATGACATGCCAGGATTGCCACCTCTGAAACTTAGTGAGATGAAAATCCTGACCTGAAACAGCTCAGGACCATCTTGATCTGAAGACAAAGACATTGGGACTCAACTTCTTTGGCTTTCAGATGGAAAATCTGTATGAGTTTCAACATGTTCCACAGTATTTAAAACTAGCCCATTACAGCAGATTAGCAACTATGAATGCACATGATGTGCATTTCCCCCCTCTCTTTCTTCTTATGTTCTTATAATACTTACTTAGGAAAAACCCCACATCTGGTCATTTGCTCTTTTTGGTTTTATTTTTGATGGACGGCTTATATCTTAGAGAAATACCTCATGAAAATGGTTTAGTGGAATTTATAATGCAATTAGCTGCGAAGAATTTGTCTCTGGAAATGCTGTGATGGCAGTATTGTCCTAAATCAGCATGATCAATGTGCACTGCCTTAGCATTTCCCCACACAAACTTATTGTCTGTCTCATTTTAATAAACAGATGATTAGGTTCCTTGGCACTAGAAATTGGTTGATATTTTGTAGAAGGGAAATTAGGCAGCAGTGAAATTTAGAGATGTACACAGACACACTCATGCCTTCACTGCAGGAGAAGAGGTTGGAGCTAAATCTCTCTGGGTTGACTCCTGTGCTGCTTTACTCAGAGTTTTAACCCCTGCTCTTGTTCCTGCAGCTCTTCCCAGTGACAGTACAGAGATGGCCAACAGCTTCCCTTTGGAAAGCATTTCCCCAATGCTGTGTGGATTATACCATTGAGGTCAGAGCCTCCTGACAGTCTGAACTCATTGGAGTACCCATGGATGCCCCCAGCAATACTGATCAGTCCCAACAGGAAAGGTGAGAGTTGTCACCAATGCACAAGTACAGACTGTCACAAAAACCAACACAGAGCAGACCCTGGCTCCCAGCCCAACTCCTGCCAGTGTCTCATCCCTCAGCCACTCCTGAGCCAGGTCCCCAGTACTACCAGGGCCAAGAAGTGCTTCCTGAAGACAACACCCAGCAAGTCCTCTCAGAAAGGACAGTCCTTTGGTGCTTGCAGGGGCTTGTCAGTGGCTGCAGCAGCTAAGCTGACTGAAGCAGCCCAGCCAGCACTAGAGCTCAGGCTGTCCTCACCAGAGGCTCCCGGGAAGGAAAAGAGACTTGCCTTTACAACCTGAGCCCTTCTGCACCATATCCTGCACCCTCCAGGGTGACAGACATGTCAGTCATCTGAGCACCTCCAGACCCTACTCATGACACTTTTCCTGACACTCAGCCTCTATTTTCCTCTTATCGTCTGCTCCCTCCCATATCAAACACTACTGACTGCCCTTGCCAGCAACTACAAGCTTTTTGGACTGTCTGCTCAGTAAGCAGAAAGAACCAAAAGCCTGATCAATGCTTACAGCTGCAAATTACTTGCTGCAAAATCTCTGTGCCATACACACAATGTATTCCAAACACTGAGGAAAATGCATTTCAGGCCCTCGTTTTTGTCCTATCCTTCTTTCTTCAAAGAAGCTTCTGGTATTTGTGCAAGCATAATATTGCCCATAAAAAGTGAGGCCAGACTGAGCTAATACGAAAAACCTGTGGAATGTGCTTAGGAAAAGTACTCCATTCAACTAACAATTAGTTCTTTTACCTGCTTCCTCCCTTACACGATGAGCCATGCCATCCTGACATAGCTAATATAATTTGTTTTCTTTGGTCTGTTCACCCCTAACCTCAACTCAAGGGCCTGTTAGCAGAAGGAAAGCCACCAGCATGCTCTAACCCAGCCAAGTGGATCACTCAAAAGCAGGCCCAACTTCAATTGCTTTCTTTAAATGACACTTTACTCGGCTGCACTGGCATACGACTAATATAATAAAAAAAGTCTCTGGCCCAGGAACTCTGCTTTGTCAAGCAGGGACGTTTTCAGATGGACTAAAATGGTTATGGCTTTAACAGAATGTAAAAGAGCAGCAGCTTGCTCCATTATATGTGATCTGTCAACTAACCAAGAGGTCCAACCTTGTTATTGGTGAGTTGCATGTCCAAGCCAAGCACAACAGAATCTTGAATATTTCAATATTTATGGAATTATACGAACAATTTGATCACTCATGCTAGTGTGTTTGCAGTTAGAACTGGAGGAGTCTGAGGGGCAGGGTTACAGATGCCTCCCTTGTGTGGGGCTCTGCCTCCGTGCTCACACCAGAGGCAGAGCACTCACATGCACTCACAGGCTGCTTCTCCCAGTTACAGCCAAGTGCTGGGTGTGTTAAACATGACTCTATTGTATCATATGCATACATTTAACTTTGTTCAGCTTTCTCCATTGATATTTTTAGCCTAAGTCATCATTCAGATTTTCCGTTTGTTCCTTTTTCTCCAGCAAGGCCTTGCCACTACTTCCCCAAATTCTGCCTCTGCTCCAAATCATTAAGTCATTATCCACTGACCTACTTGCTTACATTCTCCCAGATGTATCAAAACATCTTTACACGTAACACTATGGGACTTCCAGTACTACTCCCAACTCCCATCCTACAGCTGCAAATATAAGCTGTGTAAACATTTCTTAAGCACATAAACAGATCAAATGTTTCAATTTTCAGTATACAGTCATGAAAATTTCAGAACTTGATTTAAAAAGTAGATGGGCATCTCCCCACTCCCAATTACAAGGAATTCCATGTATTTATTGAGAAGCTAAAATGAAAATGATACCTATAAAAGCATCTGATACACGTACAACGAATACCAAAATTAGGGCCATTATGTAGTTCCCACAGGGTAACATATGATGGCAAGATTTCCTTAATCTGCTCATGTAGAAAACACTCAGCTTTTCAGAGCATTCTCTCTGAGCTCCACATCTTCTTTTCTATTTTGGGTGTTGTAGAGGAAGAGTCAGCAAGTTTCCCAGGAGTTTTGTAGGTTAATCCTCACCAGCTATTCAGCACCACAGTCCCAGTGAAGTCAGTGAGCAAGGACGATTTCCCCCAACCTCACAGTTTCTCCACTATTTCTCTGTGAATGGTTATAGTTTCACTTCTTCTACCTCCCACCCACGAGACTTTCCTCTTTAAAGGGGTAAAAAAGAAAAATAGTTGGGTGACCCTCCCTGGGCAGCTTCAAACCATTTTTTTCAGTGTCTATGATTACCACCACTTCAGCCTCTGAAGAGGCTGAACAATGCAGTGCACATCTTTCCAATGGCCATGACTCATCAGAGATGTGCTGCCTGTGCCAGGGCTGCACAGGTGTAAGTTTTCATCTTGAACGTTTGTTTGTAATGTTGAACATCCCAGTGTACTACAGAGGAAAACTTCCCCCTTCCTTCACCACAGGGTGAGTGCAGGCATGAAGGAACCAGGGCTAACAACTCCAGTCATTGCTAATCCTGGTCATCCACTGTGGACACAGGAGAAGGTCTAAAATCAGGGTCCAGGAAACAGACAGCAACTCTGTAGCCAGCCCATCCCTCTTTGTAAATCCAAATGAAGCCCCTGTGCATCCCGCATCCTTCCGCTGCAGAAATCAGGGACAATACTCCTGCTGAACTCAGTCACACAATTATCCCTAAAAGAATTGAGGCAGCCTTTCCAACTTTTCTTGTAACAGCATCCAACAGACCTCCTGTAGCAACAGTGGGATGGCCATTACGCCCCCTCATTCCCCAGGAAAATGGAGGGATAAGGGAATTGTGCAATGATGTAATGAAACCAAGATCCAACATTTAGTTTCTTTTGTGCTCCTTTTAAGCTGTTTGCTTCTTGCAATGAAATTAGATTGAGCAAAATGCCTTTTTGATGCAGATCAGCTGTTTCATGGAGCTAGCCATGTTAAAGGATGTTACTTTTTGTGCTGTAGGAACATTAACCAAATGACTCAGGGTTGTGGAAATATATTAATATTATGAAATATTTACCAAAGCTTATACATCTCTGGAAGTACCAGGGCAGAGATCTCAGAATTATAATTAACCATAGAATTTGGGAATAATTAGCATAATAATTACATTTCAACAAAATAAACCATACAACTAAAATAACCTCTTTTGGCAATAACTGACACCGAGAAAATACATGACGTCTGGCCCACCCACATGCTCCCTTTCTTCTGATCAACTGGATGCCACAACACTGCTGTGCCTCTCAAGCTAAGAGTTACAAATAACCCTGGAACGATGGAAAGTTGCCAGAAAGACCTTATGAGACCCATGTATTTACTCCAAGCTAGGAGTGATTTTTAAGACTTGAATGATTTCTCTTTCTGATTTTTCTTTGGAATTTGCTTAGTGTCTTATGCCAAGCAAACTATCTCACCTGATACTTTCATAAAACCTCTTAAGCTCTGCCTACATGAAGTCAAAGGCAGCAGTGGCCAGGGTTTATGTATTGAGTTTTTTCCTGATGAATTCAATAAGGCTGTTTGCAGGATTTACAATGAACTGTAGATGTACAGATGAGCAACCTATTTTCTATATAAGAAGGTTATTCATCTCAAAAAGAGATACAAAAAAATCCCACTGGGACACTAAACTTATGATTGCATGTTCTTTTTGGATGGAAGCTTACCGTATTTTTAGACTGGAGATTCTTTGTTCACTGTTATTGGTAAATAAATTAAACAACCCCCAAATGACAGCAGCATCTGTAGATGTGCTCAGGTTGACAATAGAACTAACATTCAATTATCAGAAAATGAATAGCTAAAGTTATCTACAGCTGTTTGAAAATAGCTATTTTATCCTTGCACTTAGGAGGGAGCGAAGTTATATTACTGCCATTTTAAACTTATAAAACCCTTCAGAGCTGGCAACATAAAGGACCATTGTCAGAAGGATCCTTTGGCACATCTCTGACTATAAGCATATGAGTAAGATGGCAAAACAAACTGCATTTAATAGTAAGGCAAACTGAAGTATTTTTCTGAACTGGAAACTGAAGGAGGTCATGGAAATCTTCCCACTGGCAAGTGCAGGTGTGCAGCCTAAAGCTTGCTATTTAGCCCCAGCTTGACTATGATTTGGTGGTGGCAACACCCATGACGTGGCGTCCAGACACAAAAAAGGAATTCAGGGCTGCCCCAAGTGCTTCCCAATATAGCTGGTGCACAGGATATAGCAGACATGATCTCAGCTGTGTGGGAAGGTGTAAACTGTCTCCTCACTGCACTCCTGTTCCTTGGTGAATGCCCTTCCTGGATGCCCTACGTACACAGGAGTGTTACAAGAGAGGCTCAGCACCTCAGCTGCAGCATGTGACCCTGCACATGCTCCAGTACTCAGACAAACTCCCCAGAGGCATAACCACAGCCCTTTAAAACTGACATTAATAGTCACACTGGGTGCAGATGATGGTTTGGAGCACTGGGCTCTGCTGGGCTTCAGCTGATGGTACCTGGCCTGGGGCTGTCTGGGGGAGGCAGCTCCCACTGCCACACTGAAGTCATACTGGAGCAAGCAGCCTTGAGGTTTTGGATGGCCTCAGACCTGCTTGTTCTGGTGAATTACCAACACAAGTCATGCAGCCTGGTGCCAGCCCACAGTGCTACATTTAGACTGAGAATTGCAACGGTGTAACTGCAGTGGTGAAAAAAGAAGTAGTAAAAATAAAAATAAAAGTAAAAACTGAGCCCAATTTGCCATCTGCTAACTCCATTCAGTCTCTTATAGTCTTACTGCTTTCCAAATTCTCCCACCCTCTAAATAGCTGCTTTTTGATTATTTTCCTCAAGACTGCTTTGTTTTCTCCCCATGCTGCATCTCACCTTGTTATTTCCTCTCTACATTTGTAACCTCCTCAGGTCATTTTCCATTATTTCTATACCAGTGGCTGTTTTTTTGACAGACCTCCCAGTTTAATATCTTCTGCTCATTTAATTTACACACTAACTGCACTCCCTCCAAGCTCATTAATGAAGATATTAAATAAAGCCAAACCTTGCATTACTGCTTGCAGTGCCCCAAACAACTCCTCCCCATAGCCCCGTTTGTTCCCATTAACAATTGCCCGATGTTCACAGTCCATTAGCCAGGTTTCAATCTCTACAGCAGCCTTCCTGTCCAAGCCAATTTCTATTTACACATCACAAGATTATTTAAGACACCAATACCACCCTCTTTTCCTTAGATGTATAGATGAGAGAAGCTACATTTTTAACCAGCTGAGAATCTGCAGCTCAAACTCTGTGCAAAAAGTGATTATGTTTGATTTCTCCCTGCTCAGCATTAGGTCTTGGCTCAGCTGTCAGCTCAGCCAAACCACCTTTCATTTCATCAGTGTATGTGATATGTTGCCTCTCAAATATTAATTCAGATCTTCCTGCATATTAATACTGACACAGATTTGTTTCAATGAGTTTCCTTTGCTGTAACTGAAAGTACAGTAGAGTCAATCCCATTTGTTTCTCCTGGTTTCACTGTCTAGTATGGCCCCCACTGCCAAATTTTACAGACAGAGTGGGATTTAACACCCCATTGATGTGCTGGGTTGAATGGGGAAGGTCCAGGCGTTCTCTAGTGATTGTGGGCCCGTATGCTCACAGATGTTTTGTCTTATCCCCAAATCCAACTGACATTTCCCACACAGACTTACTGGAGCTACTTGTGTGACTTTAGTGCGTTGGACTTCTGCAGCTTAACAGTGACTCAATTAGCAGGGCGGAAATTGGCCAGCTTTCTCACTAACACTTTTGTATTACCTTTGCAATTCATGGCACTGGGGGTTTGCCCAAGGTCCATGGTATTTATAAAGGTAATTGGAGTTGTTCATTAGCTGGTTCTCAGAGACTCTGGGATACAGTCCATCTAGATTCCTTCATCCACAGATTTTCAGTTCTTTCCTTTATTCACATGCTTTGTGCCAAATCTCAGGACGATATTAGAGCTGACTTAATGGGGATTCCCCCAGCTGTATGGGAGTGCAGGCAGAGTTACTCCTGCTTCCCCTATGCCAAACCTCTCGTGCACATATAAATGATGCATCAGGGAAGGTGGCCATGGCTGTAGTGTTGCCTCAGTCTGTGCAGCCCATGCTGTGGCAGCAGCCAGCACATCCTGAGCAGCCCTGAGCTCTCAATGACTCTTTGGGACCGGGCAGTCATGGTCCAGAAAAAAAAAAAAAGCTCAAGTATTTCATCTGTCCTCACTCAGAGCTGAATACTGACAAAGCTATCTTTATTTTTAATGCATGTATCTCAATTTCTTTATAACTCTACTTAAGAATCCATTTTCTGCAAGTGGAACTGTTCCAGAAGAATAGAGAGGCACTCCCCAAGTGTAGCACAAAGGTTATATGTTTTCTGCTATTTATTGTTTGTCTAATATTACCCTCTCCCTTTACTTTAGCTCCCTGCCTCTTTCTTGGCTCCCTTTAAAGTCTTCTGCAAACACATAACTAATTCCTCCTGCACATCTTGGTGACACTGAAGATTTCCTGGTTCAGCTAATACACATAACACTTCTAGCCAGAGCTTCGAGGAGACAAAGAGGAGAGAATCACCCCAAGCACCTGGACCAAGGGAGAACCATTAACTTCTAGTGAATGAGGCAAGGGTATATTTGAAATATTCCTCTGCTGACCGGTAGAGGGAAGTCATGTAAGTAAGAAGCAGCCAGTCCAGTGCAATTTTGCTATGCCCATTCCTATAGTTCTTCAATTAATTATTCTTCCAGCACAGCTGGGTGGGTGCAAGCATGTACATGTCAAGCTCAGAGAAATTAGGAAAGGGGAAAATTGCAAGAAAAAGGTAGTATCAGTCACTAGATCAATGAGTGTAGCTGGAAAAATCAGATAAATTTTAGAACACATCTGTTTTCAGTTCTGAAACAGCAGCTCACATGTTCAAAAACCTGCCAGATTTTCCAGCTACACTCATTGATCTAATTAAAAACAAACCAAAACTTGTCTGCCTACAAACAGATTATCACAGCTGCAGTAAAACAACTCCAAAGAAAGGCTCACGTGAGCATCCATGATGACCAGCCTAGCCTGTGGGAAAGCAGAGCATGGACCATATCCCTAACCTGGCTGTAGAGGAGATACACCTAGTTATAAAGAGGAAGCAGAGAAGCTGAGTCAATAAAGAAAAACATGACAGGATTAATATGAAGTATCTACCCACAGTGTCAAAACTTCATAATGTGGCTTAAAAACAAAAAGTCCTCCCAAAAGCCAGACTCTCTTAAAAATGGTGGGGAAAAGGGAACAGTGAGGATTCCCACCCTACAGGGAGCAGCAACAGCCCTGTGAAGCCGCAAGGGTTTGCATGAAAAGCAGATGGAGCGGGGACTCAATTCCCATCGCGGGACTGCTGTGAGCAGCTGCTTAGTATCCCAGAGGGAGCAGGAGCAAGGTAACACTCAGATCTGAATTGGCAGTCTCCCCTACTCTTAAATACTTTATCTATGCGAGTGCGGTATCTGTGACTCACACACAGCAACCCGCTGAGCCCCTGCTGCCGTGGGTGGGGACAGCACCAGGAGAGGCACATCCCTCTCTGGGCACAATCATCCCAGGACAGCCACATCTTCAGGCATGCTTGACTGCTCAATTTGACTCGAGCCAATGATATAAAGGGAGAAAAGACACTAATAGATTTAGACTGAGACGCACCACTTAATCCTTTTTTCCCCATCAGTAAGCTCTCTTTCTTTCCCTTCATAGTAGGCATTATGCAAATCAAGAGTCCCCTGAAGTGATATTTGCAACTGCAGGATCATACAAGAAAGGGCACTATGCTTCTTTGCCAATTCAACCCCCTGCCCGTACTATTCTATTTCAAATAATACTATACTCATGGTAAGTACTAAAAATACGTACTCTACCATTCAAGCACTTTATGTTCTTAAATGCCACTTTGTTCAAGGGAAATAGTCTTTGTTAAACATGAAATTCACTGGGAACAGAATTTATGTTTCAATCTGATTTACTGTATTTATATATATATATGGCTTTTTTCCCCCAGCTGATTACATCAGCTAATGCCATGCAGCTAAAGCAAATACTTCAGGGAGACTGTTGATAACTTCTTGATAATGTTGCGTATCATCAACTACTGCCTTGTATATGAACTTTACAGCCGCTTCCTGAGGCTTGAATGATGCACAGTGATAGGGTCACTGGCAAAAGAAAAAAGCTTATATCACAGTGCTATCAATGTATGTGCTGTGATCACCAAAAATAAATGGGTTAGCCAATTTTAGTTGAAGTAGCAACACATCAAATTAAGTGGCAGGACACTGAAACACAAAGTTTTCCATGGAGAAGTAAACATCCTCAGAGACCAAGGCTGACTTTGACAAACATTCCTCTAGGGCACTTGACAGCAGTTTAAATAGCTTTAACTTAAACCACTGGCTGACTCCTCTCTATAAAAGAGGTGTCATTTTCAGCAGCAATGAAAATGACCATCACCAAGAGAGAGATATTTAAAATCCATACCGACATTCACTTTCCTACACCCTAAGCTCTACTTCTTTTTCACAGAATAAAATCACAGAATATTCTGAACTGGAAGGAACCCACAAGGATCATCCAGTCCATCTCTCAAGAGAATGGCCCTTACAGAATAACCTTGGCATGATTAGCACTATGTTCAAACCAACTGAACTAATCTTCTTTTTGCTAATTTTTGCAAGGTTGAATGCCACACCAAACATCCAGCTTGTTGTTTTATTCAGAAGGATTCTTCTTCCAAAGAGAGAATTGGTTTCTGTTTCTCAGCTCTCAATGTTAGTATTTTATTGCCATGAATTATTTGGGATTAGTAATGAAGTGTGGATCACAGGGCCCGGAGTTCCTCACAGGGGGTGTCTGCTCTGCACTCTGTCATTTGTTTCCCAACAGCATTGTTCTCACTTTATTAGAAAATATTCATTGCAGCTTCTAATTTATACAGAGTCCCAAGTGATCAACTGAATATTCCCCCCATTTTCTGGTAACTGCATCTATATTTGCTGTATAATTTTAGGCAAATGCAGGACTCACAGTTCTACTGAAGTTAATGTGTATTGTTCTACTGAAGTTAATGTGTATTGTTCTAATGTCCTAGAAAATTCAGATATCAAGTGATACATCAAACACTTAGTTTCCCTCTTTCATTGCCATGTCCTGCAATGTCACACAGTTCTCACCTCATCTTTTCCAACAATAAATTTAATCCTTGACATAAATGACTGTTTTGCTTCAGTGTTTGGCCCTTAGCTCCTACAACAGCAGTGCTGATGCCAGAGAAGATGCAATACTCAGGTGCTTCCTCAGCTTATTTGAGGCATCAATACAGAGAGTTTTACTGTGTGACTCATGACTAAAGCTGTGTTGAAGGAAGGAAGGACAGAGGGAGGTCTGTCCAGCACAATCTCAAAGAAAATCTGCAGAATCATCATCAAAACCATCCTGCAAACTTACAGTTCTCACTGATCCCATCTGGCCTGATCCAAAGGCCGTTGGATTTTGGATTTGGACCAATATGCAGACGCCTTTGTCCAAATCCCATGTAGAATAAAATGCTGGCTGTCTTTATTGGCAGAGGATTTAGCAATAGGAAGAAGTTCAGTCCAAACCCTTTCTCCATGTGTGGCTGTTCCATGAGTTCCTAATTCACAAGGGTTCAATCTTGACCCTACATCCTCCTGCTTCTACCGCAGGACCATCTGGCTTTCCATCAGCACAGCTCTGGTAAGTAACTCACACAAGGCATGGAGTAGCTGAAGCAAGATGTTTAAAAGAAGATCTCCTTGCTGCTTTGATAGTCAGTTATTATCTAATCAGCATGGCAGTGCTGGGAAGGTTGTAGGTGGTTCTGTAACCCGTCATGCCAAAATGTGAAGAGCAGATAATTTTTATTTCATTATGCTTTTGTTCTGCACAGTCTTCAATATTGTCAGAGTGTTGTTTGAACTTCAACCAATTAATGAAACATGAACTGCTTATTAGGTGACCCAAGAGGTCTCTCCCCTACGATCCGTGAATACCAAATCAAAATCAACATGTTGCTGGTAAATGCATATGCATTAAATCTTTCAAGACATCATGGCTAAAATAGCTAATAATAAACCTCACATCATTCTTGAGAAAGCAGAACAGGAAGGGAAAAGAAGCCAACAAAAATAAAACATGCTTCTGCAAAACACTGCCTATGCAAGTTAGCATCAACTACATGATCAATAGGTCACCATTATGTACGGTATTTACATCTGATCTGCATTACTGCACTGCTGTGCTGAAATGGCCAACAAGGCTCGTATCAGCTAGCACTTCCTTCATTAAAACCTGCCTTCATATAAAATTTACCTTGATTTATGAGTTTGCATTCAGTGCTGTACATTGGAATGTAACACTGCCAAACTTTCTACAGTGTTCACCTGCTGGTTGTAGAGCAGAGATATTTCAAGATGAAAACAAACTAAAGATGGTTGCGGAAGGCTTATTATTATCAAAGAATGGAAAATAATAGACTTGTGCGTAAGGCCAGCCTTCTGCTACCATCATGTCACTGTGTATTATCATTTTCTGTTACTGAAAAGTAGTCTACACACCCTCTATTTCCTTAATCATGGACTTACTAACTCTTTCACACAGACACACACACACACAGACCTACAACTACTCTTTTACTTCCATTACTTAAAAAATGTTCAGGGTGGTTTTCTTGGTATCTGCTGAATAGAAACTTATCTGGGTTTAGAATCTGGAATTTCAGGTGTTTCCACTTTCTTTCATATGTACATATTTTAGGTTCAGATAGGCTCATATCCAAGCTCAGTCCAATCCAGAAGGTGAATTTTAGCTTCTCCATCATTTGAATGTTAATTGTGTGGCATCACAATAAAACCACACATGCTCCTTGAAGGCATGAAAAACTCCCTCCTGACCCTTAAAAAAACCTGTCAGTTATTGCTAAATACAAACCTGGTTAATAACAAGTTCTATAAGCAATTACACAGCACAGAGCACACAGAACCTTTCCTCTTACTTCACTAATGCTATATGCTTCAAGGAAACACTGAGGAGTGGCAAATTCGTAGTATGAAATGAGAAATTTTCAGCCAAGAGTTTAGGAAAGGAGGCACAATAGAGAAGGTGAGCAGAAAGAAATACTCAACAGGAATGGAGAAAAAGGGGCTTCATTCGATAAACAGATTTTACCCTTTCTGTAAATCTCTTTGCGTCATTCACCACTCTGAAGTTGTACGACTTTGAGTTCTTCTCAGCAAGTAGCCCCTTGCTCCTAAACATTTAGCTTTGGTCTGTCCAATGACTGCAGATTTATGCACTTGAACTCTTTCACTTCCTAACATTCTATAAATAAGCCCCATCTGGTCTATCTCTCCTTGTGTCCAAGTCCCTTCTCCCCCCAGCGTAACTCATACAGTCTCAGTTAGCTAATGCCTTCCTTTAAATAAACCAGACTTTTCAAAACTTGATCTAATGCCTAAGCTCTTTATATCCTCGAAAGAAGACTCTAACAGCTGCTCACTGTTACTATACACTAGATCAAGTATTAGGAGATGGATCTATCAAAGAGGTCAACTCCCTCCTGACACTACATTAACTAATCTGCTGCTATTTTAAACTTTGCTTAGCTTTGTTGTTACTTCTACTTCACTGCACCACTTGACATAGACATAGTGCATTTCATAACCCATTTACCCAATTGATCAAGATCGTTCTGTGAACAACCTCATCCTTCTAAATTTTACCCATTCTGCCTATTTTAGCATCATCTGGTAACACATGATAGCACAGTATAAATCATGAAGAAAATGTTAACACAAATCCAGCCCTCCAACTACCTGCTTTTGGCCAGAAAAATAAATTTGTCTCTTTTCTTCATTGTTTGCTATATAAGAAACAAGAGAATACTCTAGCTCATTTCTTTATTCCTGCAAGTCTTTTTAATCTAGGTCTTCCTATTGACTTTGCCACAGCAACTCCCATAACTGAAAGGATTACTCTCACAGTTTGATGCTTCCAGAATCAAGTCCCTGTTCTTTACCTGTCTTAATAATTTATTACCAAACCTGTATATGCAGAGTGTGTAGAATAATACATCCCATGAAACTTTGTTAAAAGTCTCTGAAAATCCCGATATGTCTTCTGCTTCCCTCCTATCTCGATCAATATTTATTTAATTTAAAAAAGGAATCCAATTTGCTTGACATGATTTACTTTCCACAAATCTATGCTGACTTGCATTATGATGCTGGACTCTTATTAAACTGTATGCAACTGTAGCTTTATGCTTGCTAAAAGACGTGTTTTTGAGACTGCATTTATAGGCAGCAGGATCCTATGAGAGGCTGCAATGCCCAACAAGGAATTCACCACATTCTTATTATCATACTGGTCAGTTATTTTCCAGCTTGAACTGTTTTCCTTTAAAACAGCAAAACAACATAGACCCTCCTCAAATTATTTGATGCAAGCTCTTATTTCTGACATGCATTCACACTGCAAATCACAGCCATGTACTGGAGTTGTCCTGTGCCCAGCACTGTACAGTTGCTATGTAGAAACTGTCCTCAACACCCAGGGAGTTTAGACTGTGGCAATGGTCCCACCACTGATCTTATTGTTGGGTCTCAGTGAGAAGCCGGGCCAGACCACCAGAGGCAGACAATCAAAACGTCAACAGCACGTAGTTGTACGAAGGAACGAGCAGCTGCAGGGCTTCCTTCTGGCTTGTGTTCATGTCCCAAATAATGCTCCACACTGTTCAAGTGACCCTAGGCAGGCTGTTCCTCCTGTGATGGCATGAAGCCCCTCCATCCACGCCACTGCTCACTGCTCTGATCCCACACTTCACCAGGAGACTGATGCTCCAATACAGTGAAGTGCTGCTGTCTCAGGGTATTGTCTGCAGCACCCTGGGTCCTATCTGCTCTGATAATGGGCGGTGCTCACTTTAGCAAGCCAACATGCCAACAACACATGCCCCTTCAGCACTCATCTCCTAAGGCTGCAGCTCCCTACTCTGCTACTGTCACTGAATTCTGCACAGCTGCCTGGGGTAAGTTCTGTCCAGTACTGATAGAGGGGGCAGAACCCTCTCTGCTTTCTCATTCATTCCAATTTGGCAGTTACCAAAGAATTTCCAAAATCTCATCCTACCAATGCACATTTTCCCAGCTATTTGTGCAATGAAGTTTCCATTTTTATTCTTCCTCCCCTCCATTTCCTCTTACCACGCACTAACAATGCACTGAACTGAGCTCTTACTGATTTTTTAGAGGACAATTTGTATACATTCAATAGTCAGAATGGGCTGGAGTATCTTGGTATGTACTTGCCAGACTGGCATTCATCAGGACTGTGAAACAGAACAAAATCCCACTGCAGTAATGAGGCTTTTTAACCCCTTTGTGACAGCAGAGCTAAATGCCCTTTCAACCCCATGTATAATGCCATCAGCTGGGCACAGAAACACAGACCTACCCAGTTTCAACCATGACATGAATACAGAATTTATTTAGGCACTATCAAGCTGTTTGTGGTATTTCTCCTCAAGTACCCTACCTTGAACTCCATAGGGGTGTACTTCTCATTCTTGGGGGTTGTGTTGCCCTTGTAATGGAGATGGTTGGGAGTGGTTGGGTGGATAACAGTGGACTCTTGGGACTGCCTCTGGCAGCGCTGGCAGTACACGTAAATCACAAATGTTAAGAGGCTGGAGCCGAAGAAACAGGAGACCCCAGTGGCAATCAGATGGATGAGACTAAAACCTGCAAGGGAAATGACAAGAGATGCTATTTTTAAAGAACAGCCCTTTTCCTTCCCCTGACAAGACCACAGGTGCAAATCAGAGCAGTGACATCTTGGGATCAACATTAATAAGCTGTTGAAGCCAGAGTCTTACGTTCTAACATAAACTGACATAATCTCCCTGCAAATCGGTCTCCCCACTGCAGCTCTGCCTTGTGCAGTTTAACAGGTTCATGCATTGTTTTCTCAAAGCTCCCTCCCTGTCTCTCCTCTCTACCCTCTATTGATATTGAAACTAAACATTATGTGAAGCTGACAGCTAAAGAAATGAGCCATACAAACAATGCACATTAATAGATTCCAAAGCATGTGCGTGTCATGGAAATAAGGGGATAAAAATGCTCAGTGTTTCTCTGAAGGGGAAGGAAGGGAGGGGAAAGCCTTTTTTGTCGGCAGCCCAAAATGCCTATGGGACTGTGTGTGGGGTGGGGGAGATACACATTCCTCCCCCTTGTAATCCAAGCGTGCTCAGCATTCTTGCTTATTCATGGGATGGCATTGCCTTGGCCGTGTCTGCACTACCTCTGAGGTGTATTTGTACTGCTAGCAGTGAAACAGGGGTCCTCTGGTGAAGAGGAAAGATAAGGCGGGCAGTGCTTGAAAAACTCTTCTTTGTTGGCTTTCTCCACAAATTGCAGAGATAGGAAATCAGTTGCAGGCAGGTGCTGGCGGGGTAGCTACAGTGCAAATACTTCAAACAGAAAAACTCTTGGACTATAAAAGCCTCCTGCAGAGATCTCTCCACGCAGGATTGCAACAGCACCCTTCAAGGCCAGCACTCTGGAAGGAGCTGTAGCTGGGCATCCCACACACGGGAAAGTACCTAACTTGCAGCTCTGACTGGTGGGGGGAAGGCAAAGTCAAACAGCACTCCTTGTTCCTCCCTCACCACACTGAGTCTCACACCCCACAGTAAAACCCAACACTAACTGATCTCCACTGACAACAAGTAGTGAGCCTTAGAGCCACCAAGTTATCAAAGCAGCCAGAGGCAATGTGGGATGGCAAAACTTTATAACCCTGTTGTATTTTGCTATGTGCAGGGGGGACTATACGAAAAAAAATCAGCTATTTAACTACAAATGCTTCTGCCTTTCCTCTGCCTTTGCTCTGTCATCTTTCAAACAGGAATGACGGAGGCCTCAGAGCCCAAGGGGACCCCCTGACCGCTGGTCCCAGGGCAGCTGTCCCAGGGGTCACTCACATCACCTCAGTGGCAACTGCAGCGGTAAATTTCCCGTAATACTTAAAAAGCCAATTCATTTGGACAGACTGCTGTGTTGACTTGACTGTGTGCAGGGAAATGGGACTACTCAGAGAGTGGCTTTAAATGAGGCTCATTTTTAGTCTGATCACGGTGTGCAGTTTTTTGGTGCCATCTTACATTTTTAGTGATATGCTTTTCAAATAGCAGATTCTGCCCATTTGTCAATGGCTCTCATCTAATCTTTAGTTAAAAAATATCCTCCTGATTTTAAAAAGAACAAAACCGATAGAGTTCTACAGCAAAGTAATGCACTTCAATCATAATTACAGCAAGGAACATACAGAATTTATTAGACTGATGAGCTACATTTATTTTTCAAACCACCTTATAAAATTCCATTGCAAGATTACCAGTTTCTATTGTGTTTTGGATGATTGTCCAAAAAAACCCCAGCAGAAATGTTATAATTTCCTACTAAATGTCACAAGACTTTTGCAAAAATACATTTCCTTTCTAAAAACCTCTGCTTGCTTTGCATCACTCACGAGACCTAAAACACAGAATATGCAACTGTGTTCAGTAAAGCCACATGACATGCTGCCACATTCGTCTCCTGCCCAGCTTTGCTTATATTGCAGTGAATGTTTCATTTCACTGCCACATTTGCAAGTCACAACATAAAGCTCTCTTATATTTCACTCTCACCTCTGAAACACCCATCTGATTTTTCAAATGAGTTTTGGCTTTATCTTAGGGGGAAGAAAACCAAATTATTTTGTTTGCAGCATGTGAGTCCCCAGGGGGGAAGCTTTCTGGTTCATCACTTTGAAAATATGGATTTTCTGAGATGCATCAACAGAATTTCTATTGATTGGTTTCTTTGCCAAATATTGTAGAAGGCTACATTAATAAATAATATTAGCTATGGTAAAATGTAGATAGCAACAGCAAATACAGTGGTGATTGAAAAATGAAGGAAATGTGGGTACAGTGCATAACAGCAGAGTGCAAGCCATAGCAAGGGGTCCTGGAATTAAAGCAGAACCATTGCACCCTCTGAGGGAGAAGGAGTGACGCAGGAAACCAAATGTTACATTGCAGGGGCTGAAATCTTAATTCCATTGACTGCCCTCAGTTGCAAACTGAGAAGCCACATTTCCATGCCACAGGTGGCATATCTGTTTTTGCCATAATCTCTACAGGGAGAAGAGATTTTGGCAGCTTGAAGATCATCTAGATTTCAGGAAAGCAGGGATGTGATGCTAGCAGGAATTGGCACGGCCATTAGTGTGAAACTAGCATTTTAAAACATTAAAGGAACCTGCCATTTTCTTCAGTCTGCATTTTTACCATAGGGGCTCCCAGGGCAGTGGAAAAGTGACACTAATGACTGGATCTTTCCAGGTTACATGCAGAAAAGAGACACAGTTTCTGTGAGAGGTGAGAACTTGAATGAAAGGAAGTGCTTGAAGGACAAGTATAAACCTCTAATCTTGTCCTATATCAGCAAAGGATCTGTCTAAGAGACCCTGTTCACTGAAATCTTTATAGGTTATTTAAAAACATCTGCCTCCAAACAGCTGGAGGCTTACAGTGGTGAATGGGGAATAACCCTTCCACCTGAACCATTTACCCTGGAGGTAGAGAGACACAAGCAATTGCTCTCTGGTAATTAATGACCCTCAGTGGCCAACCCAAACTTCCAAATAAATAAAAATCTTGGAACTGACAAGTGGACATGCAATACATTCTTCCAGTCTGACTCAGACAGCAAGACTCCAGTGGAATTAAGGCTATCAGTGGGATATGAGCTGTATAGATTAATGGTTTGGTTGATACTGCACAGGGAGAAAAGAAGTCAGGTTAAGATAAAAATAAGATATATAGTTAGTGGTACCCTACCTCCACAGTTTGTGCTCTCGTCAATGCTGGAGGCTGGCAGGATCACTAAACAAAGAAAAGATTAGAGAAAGTTGTCATTTTGCCATCCCTTTACTTCTTCAAGTAATTAAACCCTCTGTGCTCCAGACTCAAGGTGCTCATATGTTCTGCAGCAAGCTGAGAGTCTCTCTAAATTGAATTATAAGCTCATGGTTTGAAATACATGCAACAAAACCTCCGTAAAGATCTTACAATTCCAGTACTGTTACCTGATCACTCTTTAGCTTCTTCAATACAGGGAAAAGATAGTAGCTGAGAAAACCATGAAAAAGAATACCATTGCCTAGAGATCTCAGATTTTTAAGTCAGTGCACTGTAATCCAAAAAAAGAACATGGGGAAAGGCATTTTTCAGTCTAGATCCGTATCAGATATTTGCCTGAGAGATTCAATTTCCAGAAAACACAGGGTGGAATATGGTGGTGACCATCTGTCCATCAACAGTGTTGCTCTGTTAGACCCTGGATTAATCTCCCACCTTCACATCCCAATTTTCTCCATCTGCCTCACCTTAATTCTTCACTCTTTTGGGATGCTTTTTTGATACCTGAAATCAAGGACCTTCTGTTGCCTGTATGCATACTGAGAACAGAGACAATTTTTATAACCCAGCCTAAGACAAACTATACAAGGTTAAAAGCTTCGATGCAGTTGAAGCAATACTAGTTATTTGTTACAGATCAAGGTAATTCTGTTTAAAAGAAATGTTAAGCTGCTTAAGGGAATGCCTTTTACCTTGTGCCTGCCACAAGGGAATTTATAACGTTTGTCTGTTTTCTTGTTTTTCTAGAAGCATCCAAGCCCAAATTATAATAGAGAAGATCTCAGCCTAGTTTGACAGTCCAGGCACAAGCTGCTCTCCTGAACTGGCCCACCCTCTCCTCCTGGATGACATGGTACATACCAGGAATTTCATTATACAGGCAATCCTGGTACTGAGTGCTGTTTCCGACGCACTGGGAAGAGTCCGGGCTGTGCACCTCGCAGTAGCGGCTGCGGTACTGGATGCCCTCTTCATTACACAGGCTCCACTCTGACCACTCTGACCAGCCACCTGAAGTCCAGGGTTAGGACAACACACATACAGCGTCACCAAGAAGGAAAAAGATGCTTTGTAGATACCACACTTCTCCCACGCTGAAGGATTCTAGATCCTGGCCTGGGCCTCTCTCGCACATCTAATCCAGGGGTCCTTAGTGGATTTAATTTTCTCAGTGCAAGCATCACACCCTACTTGTCAGGTTGTAGCTCTCCTAACATGGACTAAACCAACCCTTGGTGGAGCACTGCACAGAACCAAGTTGCCTTAAAAGCTCCTAGATAAGCTCTCTGGTTAAAGACATACAAGGAGCAGGGTGGGGCAATGTTGCACCAGGACCTCCAAATTTTGATGTGGGCTGCCAGGGATACCTCAAGCAGCCAGCACAAATTAGAGCACTAACAGTTTTGCTGAGGTTCCTAAGGGCAGGAGTCAGCCTGCACTGGATCAGAAATACACAAAGGTAGTTCAAAACCAGCACAGATCTAAACCCTATCCTCTGAGTTGTAGCACATGCTGATCTGCTGTCTGTGAAACAAAACGGAAGGATCCCCTTCCCTTGTACAAATTGCTGCCTCATGGCCCCTTTTGTTTGTCATGTCAGCTTCCACACAGAAGAACCAAGCTCCTGCTTTTTCTAGTACTTGAAAGGGATCAACCATTAGCAAGATTTTGCTTGACCGGCACCAGAATGCCAGAGCAAGAACCAGTGAACAGGCAAAGAGAAAGGGGATGCATTGCAGTTAACGCTGGACTGTCTCCTTTTTCCCTGGCTCAACAGACATTGACTGAATGGCCAAAAAACTCATAACTGGTGGTGTTTCTGATTTGTTTTATAACATTTTGCAGCTGTGCCTTGCTCCCACCACCATGGAAGCCAGCTGGAGCAGGGATGAGAAGTGTCTACCTTGGCAGGGGTGCGTGTTGCAGAGGGCCTCCTCTGTGTGCAGCCCGATGCAGATGTCCTCCCCGCTGGATGGAGCTGGGTTGGTGCAGGTCCGTGTGCGCTGGTAGTGCCCACCCCCACAGGTGGCTGAGCAGTGAGACCAGGGAGTCCAGCAAGACCATGAGCCTTTCACTGGAGGGCATTGAAAAGCAAGCACAGACAGGTAGAGGCCATTGGTTACTCCTCTCACTGTGACAAAGCTGGAGAGCCCCAATGTCTCACCTTCCACATCCACCCTGCCCACACTAGCTAGCAGTTTCCTGCACCCCAGGACATTTGGGCCTGACAAGAACTTCACATCAAGAGAGGGTACAAATCCACTGTCTCCTGTGGATGCAGAATGCGTCTGTGCAGAAAAAGATTCTGCATCATAAAGTGCCAAAAATGGAAACTATTCTTTGTTGTAGTCATTAATATTCACTGAAATATTCTACTCCATTCTATTCCTTTCCTTTTTATAAAACAGCATTGCTATTATTACTATTATTATTATTACTAGTAGTACTACTACTACTATATTGTCTCCTGAAGCTTCACAGCAACAGCAAATTTACTTGGGAAAAAAGCACTGTAGCACCTAAGTGGAGCTTATATGGGATCTTTCTGTGGGAGGCCCAAGTCCTCTAGTCCCAGCCGTCAGGAAACAGAAATTCAGAGGCTTTATTTATTGACCCTGCTCATTGCATGGGCATTGGACTAGGTGACTTTAAAGGTCCCTTCCAACCCAAACCACTCTATGATCTAAGCATAACCCTGTAAGAGATTAATAATAAAACTATGGAGGGACTTAAGATCCTTGAATCACCCACTAAACTGCCTGGTTCGCAGGTCCACATGCCATCAAGATAATAACCTGGTGACTTAGAGTGAAATAAACCCAGGATTTGTGTATACACATTGAGTGAGGCAGGGAAGGAGGGAGACACAGAGAAATAGTAATCATGCACTCGGAACAGATTGTAAAACATCAGTGTCCAAGGGGAGAAAACAGCACAGAAAAAGGGCACAGACATTAGTGAAAAGCCACCAAGAGCTTCCAAAATAGTACTAATAGCTGCCTTTATAGTGCTAGAATTATTTCCTTTTTATAGGCCATGGAGTGCAATATTTGACACTCTTGCTATGCTCTTGCTGCACATTCTGATCGTATCTGCATTTGAATTTTATCTTTGTATTGAATTTTAGAATCATAATAGTACTACTATAATAGAGCATTTTCAAGTGTGGGCCACAGACTGTATTGCCAGAGGTAGATAATTGCTGGAACTGCAAAGAGGCAAGGTAATTTGTGTAAGATCACTTAAATTTAGTTTAGACACTTATTACAGAGCAAGGAGAAGGATAAGTGAGAGAGAATACAGTAGTCAATGGTCTATTACTACTATTCTGGACCAGGAGTGCAACATAAACATGAGGACAAACTCGAAAACCAGGAAACCAGGCAAGAATACTCCCTGCTGGCTGTGCAGGAAATGGTAACTGATGTCAAGAGTAGATGCCCATCGCAAGAACAATACGTAAGCAGGAGAGGGGGAAGAAACAAGTGTTCACAAGAAGAACCGCCACAGCAAGCATCTCTAAACAGTATTAAGCCACATTTATTAAGCCTGCCTCCTCATCAGGGAGCAGATGAACCATGATGCCCTCCACTGGATGGAGCATCAAACCTTCCTGAAGCAAAGGATTGCTATAAGCCACCATGCTACTTCCTCTAGAGGATGTGGCTGTGTTACCCTCTGAGCTGAGAAGAAACCTAAGTCAGCACTAAAGATCACATACACGGGTCATTACAATAGCTTTAAAAAAATAAGGAAAGTCCCCCAAACGAAAAACAAACAAACAAAAAAAAGGCAGCTTAAAAATACTGATTTTTTTTTTTTTTTTGCTGTTGTTGCTCTACCATTAAGATTTGGGAAAACACCTCTGAATTTCATGCAGGAAGATGATCATGGTTACCTGGGCAGGGGTGAGGATTGCAGTCTTGGTACTCCATCGCTGACCCCACACAGGGCAAGCCACCATTTTTAGGTTCAGGGTTTGTGCATGTTCTCTTCCTGATCCTAAAGCCCAGCTCACAGTCCCTGGAACAGGAAGACCAGGCCCCCCAAAAGGACCAGCCCCCATTGATAATCCGTGCAGAGGTCTTACCAGTCTTGAGGAGGTCATCAACAAGAGCTTCAAGGAAAACAAACAAGACACCATAAGATCACAGATTAACCAGTTGCTGGGCTTTTAGAAAGGGGTTCAGCTCATGAATACAATCAGGATCTATGTGCCCTGCAGAATAGCTTCTGTTGAAAGCCCTTAGCAAGAGTCTTTTTTTTCCCAGAGCTACAGCTAAGCTAGACAGGAAAAGAAATTTGTACCATACAAACTGAGTTTACTGATAACCCTGATAAATGACCTCCCTGGGCAGCAAATTGTGGCAGTCCAGACTGTGCCCTCAAGATGCTGCCTTGCATCACAGCAGTACTGCAGGGAACAACCTGAGAGACAGTGCACAAGGGGAGCTCCAGGAAGAAAAAAAAGACACACTGTCCTGAGAACTGCTCTTCTCTTCTTTACACCCTCATTACTCGCCTGTTGTCTTTGGGGCAGCCTGGCAGGAGCAAGAACAAATCTATACACTGCCATAAGCACAGAGCTCACAACTGTCTGTCTATGTCACAGGGTTCTCCCCATCGCTGCCCCTCTGCAGTGACACCAGTCCTACATGTCAACACTACTGCAGACACAGTCTTATTGTTCTGAGAGGATCCCCCTTGCACCACCACACCCAGGCCTGCCCCATGGTCCCTCAGAGCTGGCAGGACGTACAGTCAGTGTCACACACTGCGGAGCCATCGTTGGGGCAGAACCGACTCTCGGTTTTCTTCCTCCCGAACTGCAGCTCATGGGGATCTGACAGCTGGGCCCGGCACGTGTAGCGGAAGCGCTGCTCCTGGCGGGCACCGCTCTGGGTGATGTTGACAGGCATCCAAGGGGTCCAGGGTGTGTTCCTGCGCACCTCCGGGCAGCTCTCCGGGTTGCAGGTTTTATATTCCTGCCAAGAAGGAAAACCACTTCCTCCTTACTTATTAAACAGCAGCAGCCTAACTGGCAGAGGTTTATTTACACTTCAGAAAGTAAGGGGTACCCTCTGGATCTAAAACAATCCCCATCCACCTTCTCTGACCTCACAGGCACAAGTCAATGCTGGGCATGGCACAAAATATGGTGACTATGGAGGCAGTGGTAGTGCATAGCTTCAGGTGGACCTCAAGGGTAAACTGTGCTTGCTGGTTTTATGTCTCCCTCAGGTTTGTATTTCTTTGCTGACTCAAAATCCTGTGGGGCTTCGACAGCTTGGTTCATTATGGGCAGAAGAATAATTCAGGCAACAGATAATAATAACAGCAAACAAGTTTTCTGCTCTGACCCTGAGAGGCTGTTCTCAGGTCAGCATAGAGGAGCCCCAAGAGGACAAAATGTCAGTAAGGTTTATTCCTTGTAAGTTTATTTTTTTATTTTTAATATGGGTTTAGAGTAGATCTTCTTACAGCTATTTTAGTTTGATTGGCTTTTCAAACTCTCTAGTGAAGGTTATGAACCATTTGCCATCCTTGGTCTACAGCAGCCATTGAACACAGACAACATTCTGGCTGGCTGGGAATGGGGGGATTTGAGGGTTTTACAATTCTCGTCACCAGTGGAAGGAATTCCAGTGATAAGCATTTGTGTTCTTGATTTAAAGTAACTAAATAAACAACTCTTTTCTGGCAGAGGGGAAGAAATGCAATGCTTCAGGACTTCATGGTTCTAGTGTAAATGCCAAACAGCTTGTGAAGAAATGGGAGGTTCCAGATCAAGTCTGCTTACACTGAAAGGAAACCCTACAATCAATTAAAAAGGCTGCATGAAACAGCTGCCGGAACAGGAAAGGGAAAATAAAAAGAGCAGATGGGGTGTTGGACCTCTTGTTTACTCAAGTATGACAGTGCAACTCATTTCTGATGTGTGTGTGGCCTCCTTGACTCAACAGGATAATTCTTGGGAGTGGGACAGAAGAAAGGAACATCTATAGATCTTTCAGGTGAAGGACTTGATATCAGCCTACAGAGGCCTAAGGAAGTACTCTGTACACCAGTCTGTCCGTAAATCTGCCACCCCTCTGTTTCCAAGTTCATTTCAGCATCCTCTCCAGCAAAAGCTGAGGACAGCATTTTCTTCTTGCTTGAGAAATAAAACCACAGTGGAGAGAAGAGCTAAATATCCTGTTCCTTGATGCTACTGTCAACAGGTGCCCCTCGTGCAATGTCAGTAAACAATACATACCACAGCACAGCCTGGACATGTGTTTCCATTTTCACAGGACCTCTGCCTTGAATGAATCCCTCCACCACAATTCACGCTACATTTATTCCAAGGTCCCCATGAAGACCAAAAAATCGGTAATGGACATGGACTGTTCTCATTACAGAATCTGAAAGAAGAAAGAGCACTGCTCAAAAAACTCCACGTCAGCACATCCGAGGTACAAAATGGTGCGAGATGCAAGACTGCACACTGCATTTGGGCACAACTGATGCATGCACAGAGAGCCAGCAGAGACTGACACAATGTCAGATTAGCAATATTCCTGTCCATGGAGAGAAATGTAGCCTTTGTACCAAATGAGGGTGGTTAATCAGGCTGAGCTCGGTGAGACAGTTGGAGTGAATGGTCGAGATCAGGTTTTCTCAAGTGCTCTGTCTCAAAACTTTTCCACAAACACTGAGTCCACAAAAGAGCTCATAAACTGAAGCCCAAGTGTCACAAAAAGGGAGAGTGGATAGTAAATATTCTAAATGGGATGACTGGTGGGAGGACAACTCAACAGTCATCTGTCACTAATGGCAAGTGCTAAACACCTGACAATCTTCTCTTCACACAATCTGGCTTTTACTTCTGCCTCGACCCTAGGAAACTGGAGTTTGCAACCAGATGCTATATGCATCTAAAAGCAGGCCCTACGTGAATGCTACTTCATGTTCTGTGTCAAAAGTAACTGTAACTTTGTTCAGCTTTTTAACCAATATTGTTCTCAAATTTAATCACACAGAACTGCAATTTACTCAGAGGTAGTCTTCAAACCCAAAAAGGACCATTGTGAATGGACACAAATCAAACCAAACATTAAAATGTCTTGAAACAAGGCAATGAAATGAATTGCTCTTTTTATTCTGAGAAATGCAGAGACATATGTCTTAGTGACCACTCAAGGGACAAGCAACAGCCTATTGCCAAGTAGAGGTGCCCTTTAATGAAATGTCAGGCCTGGAAAGAAGCTGGGATGCCTTGAAGCACGTGTTTCATGAGGGGCCAAGCTTGAAGAAGCATTATAGTGCAGATGGCTCTGTAGGTTCAGAAAGTATTAGGTTTTAGTAATTTTGTGTGAAATTTTCGTAGCTTAGAGGGGAAAAAAGATGTTTTTCTGATGCCATGCCCTACAAAAACTCAACCCTGAATCTGTGAGTTAAGCTGTATTTTGTCATGAACTGCTTTTGGAGCATCAGAACAAGTAATAGAGACTTGGGAATGGTGCAACTGGCAGTGAAAGCTGCACATACTCAGCTGCCACTCCAGGGACAGATCAGAACAGAGTAACTGTGCCTGTAAACTCTACAGTGCAAACAGCAGGCACAGATTCTGCATTCCGTGAGGAAGTCAGCCCTCTGTGTGGGACAGGAATACTTGTGAAGGCCTGAAGGGTCCTGCTTGGGAGTGAGGGCAGCTCTGAAGCGTCTGATGTTCACAGGCTCACTGAAAGAGAGTGTCCATGCTTGTAAACAGCCGCATGCCTCCCAGGCTCTGGGACTGCTTCTGCTTTCTGCATTGAGCCCAACAGCCTCAATCTGCATTCCCAGCCACCACTTCCAGCTGCCAACATTACAGCCACAGAAATGAACACACACCATCAAGGACAACTCTTACCTTTCTTCCCTGCTCTGTCCAACGCAGACCCTGCCCCCATACCGTGGAGCAGGATTGCTGCAGGATCGCTGCCGGACCTGGAAGCCAATCCCACAGGAGGTGCTGCAGGGGGCCCAGGAAGACCACGGTGTCCAAGCGCCATTTCTAACAAAGAGGGTAAGAGAGAACAGAGTATGGGGGAAGTGTTGAACTCATGGGAGAATAGATTATTCATTTCAACCAGACTTTGTATCAGGGGAGACTTTTAAAAGGGAGTTTTGAAAGTGCTTAGCAGTGGCCTAACTTTCCTCCCTTTGAAGTCTCTAAGAATTGGAAAGGAAGAGAATGAAGACAATGCTGAATGATTTTGAAAACGTCTCCTAGGACTTGCTGGGCAATAGCGTTGTTAGTGTAACTTTGATTGACTATTCCCCCATCATCTTCCCCATGTCTCATAACCCTGCTCTTCTGACCCAATGGCTGATCCCAAAGGTCTATGTCTTGAACACTTCTGCACAAAGAGTTCAGGTTTTGAGTATCGTGAAGGCCAGTTGTGCCAACGGATGTAAAAAACCTACCCTCTGCTAATTCAGTACGTATTGATGCTTTAAATCTCTTACAGCAACACCACTGCCAGCTCCCATGTTTTTATCACAAACCTCATCATATTTTGTATATTCTTATATATAATATTCCTAAAGCCTTCAGCATTGAATCCTATTAAATGGAAATCTCAAATTTCATTAAAAATAACAATAATTGCTTCTAGCTTTCATGGCCACCTGCAGACGTCACTGTACTGTGACCTTAAATCTGTAGAAACCAGAGGCAATTAAGAGCTCAGAGGCAGGATCTAGTTTCATGGTTTAATGAGTGATCACATCTCTGCTGAACAGTGGTAACACAGCCTGAAGCCAGTGTGATGTAAAACCCCCTAGTTCACACCTCAGCGCTGGAGATATTGCCAAAGCTCCTGTGAGAGGCTGAGCACGTGCAGGCGGCTCCTGCCACGCTGCTGTGTGAGGTACCTCAAACTTGTGCTTACACAGAAGCCAACATTTTCATCTTTAAAATCTTGCATCTATTAAAGCTCACCTTCCTCTGATTTGGCAGCACTGGACCTTGAAGCAGGAGAGAAGGAACCATATCTCATCTCTTCTGTGCTGCAGGTTTCATTTCATACAGAGCCAGTGGTAATGCTGTGTCTTATAAAACTGTCTAATCTTGACACTTCAGTGCCTTAAGCCAAAAAATATCTTTTCTGGGGTGTGTTTTTTATAAAGAAAAATCTTTCTAAAAAGTCTAGTCAAAAAACAACTCAGGTGCTCACTAACTTGAAAGCTAAGCTTGAAAACAGATGTTAATTTTCAAAGCATTTACTGAACTAATAACACTGCTGGCAAGAAATATTTCCTGGCATAGCACCAATCAGGGAAGAGGATGAAAGTTAAAACCCACATTGCCCTTCACAGTTTTTGTGTTTTTTATCAACTCTTGCCTGTTCTTGGCAGCTTTATTTCAGAACCCTGTTAGATCTTTCCCCCCTCCTCTTCTTGTTCTCTCATCCCTCTCCCTTCCCCTCTCCCACCCTAAACAAGGTCAAAGAACAAGAAATTCACTCATATAAAAATCCTACTATTCCATTTTATTCTGCTATGTTTTAAACCACCTACTACCTCCCAACTCTTTAACCCAAAAGAAAGATTATATGTACAATCATGAAAAGAAAAAAAATCAAATGCAAGGTTGCTGTTACTGCTGCAAAAAGGGCAAGTAATTTCTACTAAAGAAATCCTCAAAAACCCAACAGCTCTTAACATCTATTTGTGTTTCAGGATTTTTAGCAGATCCACTTTCAGATCTCCAGCTTTCTAATAGAACTCATTTTTAAACATCCTACTCCCTCTTTGCAGAAAGAAATCTCAATGCCGTATGAAGTCAATTAAAGGAAATTTGAGGGCTGAAGCGGATGTAGGATGACCAGATGTCCCTATTTTTCAAACCATGCTGTTTTGTTATGTATTAAGATTGAATAATCTGTTTTTCATCCCCTTCTTAGAAGCTGCTCCTGCCTCTTTTGCCATCAGAGCAGTGCTGAGAAACCCATCCCACTGGCATGTTTTCCATTTGCCACTGACAGAAAAAGCCTGCCTGGGGAAGGCTTTGCTCAGCCCACGGTGGCAGCACAGGGGCAGGAATGACTGCACACCTTTTGGGCAGCACAGCCCATAACTGGAAGGAGAGATGCCAATTAAAACATGAATATTGCTGAATTTTTGGTGCCAAGACCAGCACTGATCTCCAGGGATGAGTCAAGAGGCAGATGTCCTTAATGGAATTAATGTTTATGGAGAAGATAAAGTAGATTAAAACTGTATTGACCCAATATTTAGCAAAATCCTGGCTGCCCCCACCCTGGTTAAATAGTATTTACACTATTGCATCATCTTCCCTTGAGTCATGACATGATGTAGTCTGAGGGTGGTGGGGTACCACGGACACAAACACCATGGCTATGTTTGGGCACCCCACAGGAGGACATTTAGCTTCCATACTGCCAAAGCTGAGCTCCAGGCTTCTGTGGGCAGGCAGCATTTGGGCACAAGCTGAGCTGCCTGTGCTGCTCCGGCGCCGTCCCCGGGCCGTCTCCCGAGCCCGCTCGCTGCCAGAGGATGACGTGCTGCTCTCACCTGCCCAGCAGACAGGCTGTGCTGCAGACAGGTCACAGACTCGCAGAACAAGGCAAACAAGCCTTGCCTGGAGCTAGGCTCAGCCCTGTCCTTACAGGAGTTGCTCTGAAGGAGCTCTGCTTGTTTTTGGCAATGCGGCCTTGGAACCCAAACTCTGAGAAGTTATGAGCTTTCTGATTTTTTTAGTCTGCTGTTCAGCTGGCTGACAACTACCTCTGCCTTATTCACCTCCTCCTGAGGGGTCACTACTCACTGTACAACTGAGGGAAACCAAGGCACAGTGTAGGGTACAATAATTTGGGGTGCTCATCTTCCAAGAGCCTTGGCTGAGTGCTCTTCACTCAGAGCCCTTGGGTTTCTTCATTTTACACTGACTTCAAGCTCGACCTCACACACCTCACTTTGGCTGGGATACAATGACATGGTCACAAGGAAGGAGCTAAGCTGTGCACAGACACAACTCTTGTTCCCTTAAGAAGCACAAAATCCTGACGTACCTTGAACAATTTGCAACCTCAATCCTGGCCCCTTCACAGCTGCGACCTCCACAGCGAGGACGAGGGTTGTCACATGAACGTGATCTACACATACAGGAGCCTGTGCTGTCCCCATCCGAATGCTCACACAGTTGCCATGGGGACCAAGGCCCCAGCCTTCCATTTGTTGTCAGGTTTTTCACCTAATTTTAAGAGGAAAAAAAGGTCATTAATAGCAAGTTTACATTTCTGGAGACAGGCCCACAATAGAAATGCCAAACAAAGCTTCCAGGGGGATTAGGATGCAGCTTAGAGGGGAGCTGTCTGTGCTTGCGAGCAGGATTCAAAACAGAGGGTTGTTTTCAGACAATGCCACATCAATATTTACCCTCCAAATTCCACACCACATACCTAACATGCGCACACAGGCACCGAGCCGACCCAGCCAGCACCACACCAGGAGCAAGCATCCATCTGCCACACCACACAACCACCACACTCCCTGTTCCATGCTGCACAGTTTCAGTCTTTCAAGCAACACCACAGCCAATATTGGCTGACCCCACTCCATCATGTTGCAGCCTCTGCAGGGCTTCCTGCAGAGTATTTTCCAAGTTAGTGTTCATATAACCGTAGTGACCAGCTGAGGCTGGGGCCTCACTGAGTTTGGCCCTGTCCAAACGTGCAGTAAGAACTGTCTCCCTTTCTAAGCTGAGCCATACCCTAAATGGCCATGTGGATGAAGAACAAAAAGTGAAGCAGATGATGATGACTAGCATTAATGCTGAGGATCACATAGTCACCTAAAAAGCAAGAATTCATCTCAAGACAATTTATGGACCAGACCACACTACTATCTGTCCCCTCTGCCCTTTGCTTCATGCCTGCACAGCCCTGAACAGGCTGGGACTTGAGAGCTTCCTGCATGCTGTAATAAAGGAAAAATACAGTAGTTCTGGCAGACCAAGAGCATGAGAAACAGAACTATTTCAGGACTGGTGACAACCCTCCAGTAGACAGTGTGTCAGAGCTTGCTCTCCTGTGCCCTGCTTTAACCAGTGCTGCTAGGGGAGCCCTAAGCTGAGGGCTGGGGGACCAGGTTGCTGGGCCCCTTGTCCCCAAGTCTGTCTGGAGAGGCTGTGTGCTACCTGCTTCTCCTGGGTTCACTCCTGGCCACCACTGCCTTCCTGTTACCACTCCACCACTACTGCAGAATCCTGCAGCCCAAGACCATGTCTTGAAAGCTGCCCTGAATACCCCTGCCCTGGCATCCCCTCTACTACTTATTGAGAAACACAAGGCTGAAAGGGATTGGTGCTGGCCCTACCTGTGTACAGCTACTCCCTTTTTACAGCACAAGCACCATCATGCACTTCTGCCCTGGTGGCTTCCTCCATGCTCCCCACCCCATGCCCCATCCCAAAGTGCCAGGCCTTGCAGGCAGATGGCACAGATGGTGGCTGCCTGCAAGTGGCTCATGCCTGTGGGGTCACCCATGTGGTGGTGGGATGCTCAGCAGCTTTGGTAAAACCACTGCTGAAGGAAACACTGAATTTGGCCTCGGTGTCACACGCAATGAAGGATGAAGGAAGGAAGAGGCTGGGGTCCTGGCAAACAGCCCTGGCCCCAAACCTGAGCCAGTTGCCCTGACAAACCCCACTGTGCCATGTTTCACTGAGCTCTGCTGCCAGCAAGAGCAGGCCCCTGGGCTGCCCCAGGGGGGGAATGATTGTCCCTGCTTTACAGACAAGTAAATTAACGCATGGAGGGGCTATGAAGCTGCTCAGGAGCCACACAGGGAGCCAACCACAGCCATGGGAAGAGTGCTTTCCAGCTCTGTGCTTATTCTCCAAGACTGGCACTATGTTAAACACTCAGAATGTACCTCTGGTGGGTTGTCATCTTCCCCTCTCACCCATCTACAGCAGCATCAAAAATATGCAGCAGTGGCATGGAAGCGATTTAGATCTGATACTGCACTTGTCAGGCTGCAGCCAGGGGTTTCAGGCATCTGCTGTAAGCCTTTGTTTGCAATAGATTATCATGTAGTTGTAAAAATTTGCTCTGGGCTGCAGGTTAAAAGGCAAGATGCCCACAGAGGAGATCCCTGAGCTTTGTAGTTGTTGTTGAATTTGCTGTTTTAAACATTGTTTAAAAATCAATACAGTTGGGTTTCTAAAAGTTGGAGGGGGGGAGTCAAAAGAAGTACTTTGAGACATTTAATACTAGATTTTTATGTCCTTTTTCCTCCTGCCTTACAAAAGCCCTAATCCAAGCATTGCATCATTTCTATTCATTTTTGACCCAGAAAGCCTTGCTGATTCCAGCAAGATTCCTGTTCAGAAATCAATGGTATGATATGGCCTGTGTCATCAATTAAAAAAAAAAAGCTGATAAATAATTATTGGCTCGTAAGTGATACTGGGAAACAACCCAAAAATTAAACAAATAAGCAACCATAACCAAAATGCTGAGATTTATAAACATGTCACGCTGTGAGTGTGGGAAGTTTTTATACTTAAGAAATTACATATGGGTTATTATTCCATCTTTAAATTCACAAAAAATATCTTCAAAAGAGCAAACCTGGGAAGTGGGATAAAAACCCACATGCATTGATCTTTTTCAGGAATACCTTTACAAGGCAAATCCTTTGACGCCCACACAGTGCCCATCAGACAGAGAGGACATCTTTAAAAACACATCTGATCAAATGCCCTTCCCTCACCTGACAATATTGCCAGTTCTGGAATTCTTGTCTTTTATAAACTGCCACACTCACACCAAAGGCCTCATCTTTTTCTTTCTTCGTTGTAGAATCTAAAGGCTCAAGTGCAGGATCTAAAAATTCAGACTGCCCACTCCTAATCCCTGCTACCAGGATATTTTCCATGTTTATTCTGATATTACAGGTAAGACTGAAGCATTCCTAGTTCTTTCAGTTGATCTATTCCTTGTCTTAGGATTCAGATATCAAAAGCTTATAATTTTGCCAAGCTTTAATTACTTAATCTGGAAGTTTCCATGTTAGCTGTTTGATGTAAGCTGAAAAGTCTTGCAAAGTTTCAGTGAAACTACTTAAACCATTTATAAAATCAAAAAAAAGCAAAAAAGACTGTCCATAAGTAGCAATATTTTCCTTGAAGCAAACTAATGTTCCGAGCAAGGAACTGAAATTTTTGTCCTTGTAACACCTTTTTCAATTCCCATGAAAAGCCATTCAAAATTGTCCAGGGTATAAAATCCTTGGGACATGGGAAAAATTCTCAGTTTTCAGAGATTCATAGATTTTGATCCCTGCACCCAACGTCTTTTCTGTGCACTGGACATGCTTCAGTGTAGGCCAGAGCAAGATCACCCTGGGCAATGCAGCTCTGAGCAGCTCAGTCCACGTGAATTGACAGCAGGGTACAAGACACCCAAAACCAGAGTGGGGAAACTGCCACTGATTAGTAAGAAAATGAGGTAGCATGGAACAGATGCAATATGACTAAGATAGGGGTTTGCTGTAAACACAGAGTGGGACTGGAATGAAAACCTGGAAGGAAGATCATTGTTTGGCTGAGGATAAGGAGGACAGTACACTTTATTGGGAATACTTAATTCCTGACTTGCCAACCACCCTCAACAGTGACACCATGAGCTTGGCTAATAGTTTGTTGGCTAAAGCTGAAGTTCCTTTCCTGCTGGTGGCTCATGTTGGCATCAGTAAGATACCACAAAATAGGATGTGTCTGTTTTTCTAAAATCAAAGTGCACCTCCCTCCCTTCTTCCAGGAAAGCACATACAATCCTTCATCAGGATTCCCTGATAAAGCATGGGCACATACACAGAAGAGCAGTTTAGTTTGTGGAATTTGTGTGCTACCATTTCTTAATGTTAAAATGGTTGACATTGCAACCTCAGTAATGAACCTTTAGGAGATTCTGGATGTTATCTAGTAATAACATATATTAACCATTACCCAATGTATTGTGTTAACACTACATGATTAAGCCTCTATCTAAAGTCCCTTAATATTAAAGCTGGAGAGTGGGAATCTGTGGCACAATGTAGTGCTGTACAAAGATGTTCAGACTAGCTCTGAACAAGCCCGTTTGCACAAGAGCAGCAGTCAAGTTGTGTTAGTGTTGTGGTTGACTCACCCAAATGCCTGGCCCATGTAGGATATAATTCAATAATATGCCAGTTCTGGCTTTAAAAGTTGCTGAATGCCAGTCTCTCAGCTGTGCCAGGACATCTGTTTGTGGGCTAGGCTGCGAAAGAACTCACTGACATTATCTGGGTTAGGAAAAGTTTATTTGGGAGGGGTGCTTTTAATCGACACAATTTCACACTTGACTGTGATCTCACATACAGCTGTACCAGCACAGCTGAGCGCCTGGTGCTCAGCCCAGAAAAGTGGGGTGGGAAAAGCCAGGACTTCTTATGACAGTAACTCATCCAACTAAACTCAGACAGGTCTTTTGCTGGAGTGAAGTTTGGCATTGGGTCACTGCATTTCCCTCCCTTTTCAGTGCTCATCTGCACATGCTCTTCTAGACCCTTTCTTCTGCTGACCATGACCTTTGTCCTGCACTGAATACAAGGAAATACTTGGATATTGCTGATGTAGGTGCTTAAATGAGCTATCCCACTCCACGCCAGTGTGAATTCATTCTAGTGTGAGTGGCAGAGGTGAAAGAAAAAGAAAGTACTTGCATGTGGATTTTAAACGGCTTGGCAGCCTGTCAGTCAAAGAGCACAAGGCTGATATATGTAACAGAATGGGAGCATCTACACAGAAAATAATCTACAATGGAATGCTAAAACAAATGTAAAACTAGCACCCCAAGAACAGCCAAAGCTCCTGAATATTCTGTGCTGAATTTTTATGACCTTGAAACAATGATCTGGAGTAGTTTGCTCCCTAGTGTGCACCACAGCAGACATGTTCAAACTAGAGGATTAACACCTCACACACCTATCAACAGACACAGGCATTAAGCAGGACGAGATAACAGCATGGGCAATCAAGAAGCACTGCATCCCAGTTCAACACAGGAGGGTTATAAACACACAAGCCTCTGAATCCAGCAGTGAAAAACTTAAGCCTGCCAAGCTGAGGATGGATTGAAGTAATGACTAGTATTTCCTGGGAAAATATCTGAGGAGTAAGGGAGATAATGGGAATAAACATCCCAGCACCTCCAGACAGAAATAGCGTACTGAAGATACAACCCATCCAGTCCTCCCTCCCTATCTACTGGACTTAGCAGTATTAATATGCTAATTGACGTTAGATAATAACAATGAACATTAATGACAATTTCTCCCCCACCCTCACTTTATTTAACAAGACTGGTTTTTCCTCCCCAGCCAGCATGCAGGTACAATTCAAGCAGCAGGAATTATACTCGGCCAGACAGCTTCTGGGGATCACAGCCAGGAACTGGATATTGCCATCAGAGAAGGGTGGGTGGCTGGAAAGGGAGCTGGAGAGTCAACTCAAACTGATTCAAGCAGAGACACTTCTTTTCTATATGCATCTCTTGGAGACCAGGGCCAGGAAAAAAGGCCATCTCCCTGCAATATCATGTAGATTTGGTCTCTGGTCTGCTGCAGTCAGTTGAGAACCCAATATTGTCTTTCTCACACCCCCTCTCTCAGTTGCACTCTCCCCGTCCCTTGATTTCTCTAGTACACACTGTATGTTTTTGTTCCCTTTGCAAACCACACATGCAGTAATTTGTGCTGCTGTCTAGATGGCTCTTCCTGCCAGTACAACACTTTTCACCAGTGTTGTCTCCTGGGCCCAGCTCAGGGATCCAAGAAGAAAATTACCTGACTGCTGCCCCAGGATGCTGTATTAGCATCCTGGAGCAGCAGGCTATTCTGATTCCCCAGCTTGCAGGGAAGCCAAGAAAATCGTGCAGACAGCAAGCTCAAGTTTCAGCTGGGGCTTACATGGTTCTCAGCAGTAACTTAGCAGCATGATCCATTCTTTTTCACCCAAGGCATGGGTAGGCATGAGGAAGACTGAATGCTTGCTTTAGGATCCCTCTTTCAGAGGAAACAAATACATTTGGGGTCTCCATGTTCTAAACAAGAAGCTGTGCACAGATATTAGTGCGTGCCACTGCTTTTATAACAGCCAGTCCTTTTCAGACTGCCACACACTCACCTCCCCTTCTCCCTTCTACACATACACACATCAGTATGTATAAAATATTTCCACTCCTTCCACTTACTGGGCACTCAGTAATATTTTGAGTCCAGAGGCTCATGTTGGAGCTGTCCTCAATGGTGGTGCATCGCTTCTGCTTGCTATCCCAGCCACAGTAAGGGTCTCTGGCTCCCAGGCATTCCCTGCATGTGCAAAGATAAAAGATTAAAGCCCCTTAAAACTGTCTAGCTCTAAAGACACGTATTCAAGTATAATCCTCATATATGACAGCTGTCAACTGCACCGAGGCTCAGTGGAAGAAACAATTTCTTCTAAGCAGAGGTTTACCTGCTTGGATGGGGAAAAAGAAAATGAATAGAAGGGTGATAGGACACAAAGCAAATATCATTCATAGAAGCTGCAGATTAAACATCAGTTCACTCCTCTCCAAGGCCTAGGGAAAGAAAATGACTTTACAAATTTTAGTCAAAGAGCACTTGTCATTGAGATATCTTTGTGCCCCCATGTAAACACGCAGCAGGCCAAATCTCACACAAAGCAACCTCTGTGACTGTTTTCTGACACTGTGTCCATCTAAAGGGGTTAGACAAGCAGAATTAGCCAATGGACTGGTAATAAAGGCTTTCTATTAGTCTTGGCCTTTGCTGGAACAATGGTTTCATTTATAATCCCCGCATCAAGATGTCAGTTTGGAAAAGTCACAGCAGAACATTATTTCTAGGCTTTTGGCTGCTTTGAACACTGCCGTATTCATTTTCCTCCTGAATCCATATTTACAGGCTAAGTGTGTGTTCCCAACATGTGAGCTGCTAAAGAAAAATAACTAGGGCTACTACTGCTACTAAACAGAAAAGATCAGTCACAGAAGTAGTCTGTACCAATAAAATTCTGCTGTATTGGTCGTTCCCATGAGTTGCTTTCAAATCATTCATTTTCATTGAGAAAACATAAATGTACAAGCCACATCATGCACGTATTAGTGAAAGACAAAGAGAGGACTAAACCTAAAAACATTCACAACACTATTTTTAATCCCCATGATCCATTCTCCTCTATCGCATAAAAGGCTGATAAGATCTTTCAAAAAGTCCCAAATGACTTGAAAACTGCCAATTAGACAGCAGCAAGGGACCAAGGAGAAAGATTCAGTTCAAAAAGCTAAACAGGAGAGTAATAAAATGTATTTTAAGGCTAGGTATCAGTATGATTAATGAAACATCAAAAAAAACCCCACCCCCTCAAATGCAATGAGATGTGAACTGTTCCCTCCCAGAAACCTTTGAAATCCTATTAGCCTGTAATCAGCTACAAATGAAAAAGCAAGTCCCTCACACACAGCTGAAGACACTGACTCCACAGTGATTTGTCCCAAAGCAAACCCCAGATTGTTTTGATGTCTGGTATCCATTGCTTTATATATATCTATACACAGACACATTTATATTTTAATTATGAGTTTCCAGTTTGCTCCCTTCCTACATTTCCTCTGCTAAAGATTTCACATACAGAGTTGTAAGGAACATAACTTCTTTTTCGTGCTTTAGGAAGGTAGTTACAATGACTGTGTCTACTGTATTTTTCCTTCAGTTGCTTCAGCACACCCAAGAAAAAGGCAAAGATGATTTTACCCCAGCCCTAGGCAACAGAACATCAAGTATTTACCCAGAAAATGACTCGGGATGCTCAGCCCAAGGACCAGAAGGGACATGTGCTGCTTTGCTTGTTACTTTGGCTAAGGACCCCTGTCCTCCTGTTTTGGCAACCCACAGCACCCTCACCCACGAAGTGGGGCTGCTGCCACGTCCAGAGCTGCCTTTGCTGTCCAGCAGCCCCTCAGCAAGGGCAGCACCCAGTTCAATACAGAGCAGACCCTGGGGCATTTGCCCACACTCTTGACAGCTTGGCACCTCAGGAGGAAACTGGGCAGTTTCTAAAAGGAAGAAAAAGAGAAACAGTGGAGGATTGGGGGGGGGGGGGGGTGGGGGAAGGCCCTGCTTATCGTTAGAGAGCCTTTTGGTCAGGCTTTCAGAGCCGGACACCACATACACTATTGTTTCCAGTTGCATGAAGCCATTTCGCTAGGCACCCAGCAGGCTGAGAGAGGTCATTGTAATTCATAACAGGGAAGGCTGTTGCGAGCATCGCCCTATTATGATACACATTTTCACTGAATTTAATTTATAGGAAAACACGTGCTGCATAAATTCGGGAAATAATCTCCATATGTTCTGTGCTGCAGCCCTGAGCCACTCCACAGGCTGCAGCATATCCCAGTTAGGCACTGACCACTTTGCTGGCAATATCATAATGTATGTCATAGAGCTAATGTGCTGCTCTTGGCTGGGAGCAGCCGGCTCCGGGTCCCTCACAGCGCGCTCACTGAATCACAGCCCGCGCTGCCCTGCCACTGCCGCGACCAGGCCATCAGTAACCGAGCTGCAGAGCCACCAGCCGTGCTGCTGGGCTCTGGGAAAAGCCTGGCATGGCAGGCTGTGCTGCTGGGCTCTGGGAAAAGCCTGGCATGGCAGGCTGTGCTGCTGGGCTCTGGGCAATGCCTGGCATGGCAGGCTGTGGTGATGGGGCTCTGGGAAAAGCCTGGCACAGCAGGCTGTGCTGCTGGGCTCTGGGCAATGCCTGGCATGGCAGGCTGTGCTGCTGGGCTCTGGGAAAAGCCTGGCATGGCAGGCTGTGCTGCTGGGCTCTGGGCAATGCCTGGCACGGCACTTGCTGGCTGGAAGCTGCATCCAGCCCCACGCTCTGCATCCAGGGTGTAACGAGTTCCTACCCAGCCCAGGCTCTGCTGGGCTGTCAAAACACGCACTCTGTAATTTAACAACCATCACAGCCTGGGACTTCTCCTCATCTCATGGCAGGCCCTCAAAACCATTTGAAATCTGAAAACAAAATAGCTATGCTGTCTGCCTCCCTTCAGGACTCAGAGCAGTCTCATCTGCTTCAACTCTGGTGAGAAACCTATTATATCAGCTGACAGCAATACACTTAGGGGTGAGGAAAAATGTATTTACTTACACAAAATTTGCTCCTTTTTTTCCCCTTTTTTAAGCAGGAAAAGCATTACAATGTACGTAACGCAAGAGAATGTCATTTCTGGCAAATACTTTCAGTGAACACTTCAAAAGCCAACCTAATTTATATCCTTACAGTATCTTTAGAATATACATATCCCTATTTATGTCATTAAAAGATAAAGCCACATCAGCAAACACATACCAAAAGACAAATATATGCCAGCACACATGCATACCCAAATCAAAATGCTTCAGAAGGACACTGTCATTCTTAGTAGATCAGGCACCATGGTGTGGAAAATGCAAAGATACCATAGCATTTCCCTGTGCTCAGAACACAATATAAATTGAAATGTTTACATGTAAATACCATTTTGTACTATGATACTGCTGAAAAATCTCACAGAGGCCACAGGGCCTGCAGTCTTGCAGGGCAGTATGTAAATACTGTGAAATAAGATACAAAGGAGTTTACATACAACAATGAAATTCCGATTTTTCAAAGGCAATGGGACTTCTGCCACTGGCTCAGTTGCCCAGATTTTATATCATACATAGAGGGAACATTTCACTTAACTCCTCAGTAGCAGGCTGGGAATGCCTCAAGGAACTAATGACACACTATCCTGTTGTCTCCCACCACAATTCCCAGGGTTAGAGGGAAGCCATTATCCCAGAAGACTACTTGAGCATAGCAAGTTAACACTGACTCTCTTAATACTAATGACTTAGTTAATGAAATCCTACAAAGTGGGATGTTTGTGAAAGTAAGATGATGATGATACCATATGGTTCATGCCCCCAGTTTCCCTCTGGCGGTCTACTAACCTCACATTCACAGATATCTAAGAGGCTGGATTTATTTTGATAGGGCATTACTATCAATAGTGATTCATTTCAATTCATTGCCTCGCAATAAATGTCTTGTGTGAGGCATAAAGGCATACACTGAAAATGTTCAATCAAAAAACAATTCCATTTGTGTCTCCTAGTCAAGGTGGTTTTTTCTCCAGTTCCTCATTCTCACTTAAGAAGGTCATTTGCATGAAAATAAAATCTTGCTCATAACAGCTCACCTGCTGCCTACTGTTTGGAAGCTGTAAGCCTCCCTGTTGTTGGCTGTTGCAATCATTTCTACAGCAGTGATCTGGGATAACACGACAGATTAAGGCTCTGCAAGAAAGGCACTATCCACAGTCCACTGAAGTCCATGTAAAGTCTTACCTATGATTCACAAGAGTTTTTATATGGTCTTTGACACCTGGTGTGCTGAGCCTTCACTAATAGCATGTGCTGTAAAAAGGCTTCTGCTTCCAGTATGCTGATGCTGCCCAAGATCCCTTTTTTATAATGTCCTGAATGACATCTTCTTTCAGAATCTTCATTAAAGCTTAAACATCTGTATTTCAAAAGTTTTTCATTCCCACTTTAATTTGCTCTGGGTCTAGATAACTTCATCTTTTGGTCATTTTTCCCTGAGAGTTAAAACTTTAGACTGTATAATAAATGGATCATCAAATCAATGGAACCAGGCCCAAGAGGTTAGGCTTTGACAGACCAAAGGAAAAAAAGAATTACTACAGCCTCTTCCCATTGTAACTACCAGACAGAAGACACATAAAAATGCCATTTTGTACCAAGAGCCACAAAACTCATTTGAAATATTCACAATGAAGAACTCTGCTCCTTTCATCTGCCAGGCTGTGCTTACTCTCCCAGTTTTCATTTCCTCTCTTTCATTTAACTTTTTCTCATTCCTTTTTTATGACTAAAAGCAAATAGGAATGGAATGACAGAACATGATGATGTGCAGAGGCAGGGGTCTAGACCCAAAGCCTGAGAAGTTCCTTCCCAAACTGTGTTTGCTCAAAACCCTGTCACTGCACCAAGAGACAGTTCTGCGTTTTTGCTCATGAGTTGGGAACATGCAGTAAAGGTCCTGTTTGTCAGGCAGACACAAGAACTGTCACTGTACCTGGTCCTTCAGACCCCATGGGCATCATCAGTCAGTCCACCAGAGGCACATCCACTGGTGCAGTGCAAACATTTACAACGCTGCTCCTGCAAGGCACATCCATGCTCAGCATCTCAGGAGCATGGGCAGCACAGGAGCTCAGACCTCAGAATTCCAATTCCACACTGGTTTGTTGCACTCTTGGAATGGTTACCTGCAAGGGAACATCTCTTTGCAAGCAATAAAGGGGTTTTAGCTGTGTTAGTTGTAAGCATGAGGCTGTGTTTGGCAGACAGGCTTACTGTCCCATTGCTAGCAACCTGCAGAGGGGATGAACTAAACAAATAATCATATTAGCTTCCAGCCAACCGAATCATAATTACTGACAACCTCAATAGCCCATGCAAGGAAGAGCAACCTCTGTCTTCCCTAAAGCCAGATGGCATGAAAAGAGAAGAATGAGAATCAAAAGGATGTTCGTGGGTTAAGAAAATAAGATTAGAAAGGAAAAAAAAGCACCAGACCTTCAAACAATCCCTCTAATTTTGATACCTTTAAAAATTCAAACTGCAGAAATGAGTTAGCGATCTGTACAAATCCATTATCTTTCCCCCTGAGAAGAGAAGTCAAGTGGAACTGAGCTGCTTTAGTCAGATGCTGGTCAAGCAGCAGCTTCATTGCTCAGTTGGTGAAGATAACATGTTCCATGCCAGATGTTAGTGCCCTTTCCTCAAGACCAGTAGCCACATACTCCATAAGGAATTCACAGGGCTATTTGTGGAGCAGGGCCCTGCTTGGGAAGAGCATACTACAGCTCACAGGTACCACCACTGTGAGGGGTAGAGTTGATGTTAATCTGGACAGACAAGGTTTGGTATTTTGGCATGTGATATTGGATGCAGAGGCAGAGAAGCTGAAGTGTGCATGTGTCATTTATCACCCACACATGCTTAGCATCAGTGATTGCTGCTCTGCACATGATTTGTTTTGAATGCATAAATTAAAGCCATGGTGTAAAACAACCTCCAAAACTGAAGTCCATTTATGAGTCAAACATATGTTACTTATTAAAAAAAAAGCAGTGCACAGACAGAGGATTTTTACAGGCAGTTTCATCTCATTTTCTTTTCCACATCAGGGACCTGGGCTTGCTAGAGTTCACCTTCTGGCCTACCATTTTCAATATCACTTTAATCGATTGAGGTTTATAGATTATGGCCTCGCACAAGCTACACAACTATTCAATTTCTTACTTTCTGACATCCCATTCCATCATCTTCTAGCAACAGTGACTTCTTTATTGGATAGGAATTTATTTTTATTTTTAAAGCTGTGAAATAAAACAACCTTCCATTTATTCAAATATGAAGATTAATGCCATCTCTGATTAAATCTGGATTTATTTTACATCAGTAAAACAAATTAGTAAAAAAAAAAAACACCAACCAACAGTGTTCCTTCACGAACACTATTAGAAACTCTTGGCACTGTGCCAAACAAAACTGACCTCTAATAAAAACAAAAGTACAGAGGGTCTCTGACTACCAGTGACAGGATCATTCATCCACAAGAAAACTCAGATACTATTAAAGTCCTAATGAAAGGAATAGCCAGAAGGAATTCCTGAATGTGGGGCATGTTTGTCTGGGTTGCGAAGCACCACCGTTTCCAAGCCTCGGCAGGCTTTTGAGCCTTAAGAAAACATGCTCCCCAGGGCTGCCATATGGGAAGAGGCAGAGGGGACCAGATATCCTTTTGGAAAGGCAGCTTGGGCAAATCAGTGCACTCAAGTGTTACCCCCTGTCTCTGCCCTGTGTCAGTCAGTGTCTGGAGGCAGCTGTCAGATCAAGACGTGCTCTGCTCCTGTGCTTCTACTCTGAGGCTGCAGATCTGAGACTTCTGTGTGAACATGGCAAATTGCTGTAGTTTGGTGGTGTAGGTGGAGACAGGAAAAGGGTGGCTTAGGCAGGAGCAAATCCACTGCAAGGGACACAGACAGGTGCTTTATGTAGCCTCTGCAAGATGCTGATTTAGGAACACAAGTTCCGCTAAAATGGGAACTTAGGATGGGAAAGAAAATTGCAAAGGCAGGAAACTTAGAAAGCAGTGTGAATGATGATAAAGAAACCTGAAAATAGCCTACAGTTGTCACCTAGGCTGCACAAAGTAATCCATATTCAAGCAGCTCCTTTGTGAAAGTTGGATTTTGTTAAGCTCTGGGTAATTATTTTCTGCTCAACAAGATGCAGATTCAACTAGATAGAGCCTTTGTAGATTAATGTATGTTGGAAGAGGCAAATAAATATTAGACCATCCATTACAGCCTGAGGATCAAACACATCTCCCTTCTAATGCAGGGCTATTTAACACTGTATAAGGCACAAAATGGTCCTGCTACATATTCCCCACTGCTTCTTCCCATGTAATTATAAAAACACCATCAAACAATCTCCATTCCTCTTTCTAACAAGAGAACATCACTTAAGTAAATGGACATTCTTGAAATCCAGCTTTACCTCTTGCAGACTGGAGTGTTCCCATAGTTCTACAATACTTGGTATTTCGACAGAAGATACCTAACTGTACAATATTATATTTTTCTATAACTCATATATATTTTATGTATTTATATCCACTTATATTTTAAACTTGAACAAGCAAAACCAAATTTCCTCTGGTTCCAGATACTTCCTCTTCCCCAAACAAGTAAAACAGCACATCTCCTGATAACAAGTTAATGATGCATCTGTGGCAATACATTAATTCAGTATTAACACTGGACACATCTGTGTGTGTATGTAAAATGTGTCCATTTTACCCTGCAAATTCTGCCTGAAGATAGAGACATGAAGAAAACCAGACATAGCAACACTAAGACTTCAGACCCTTTCATCAGGAGCCACATTACTGAATGTGACCATTGCCTAGAATACAAATCTTATGACATAATAGTAGTAAATGGTAAGAATTGACAGATGCAATGAATATCTGCCCCGGGGCTTGCTGGTAGCTTTAGTTATTAATCTTGTTTGTATAACAATAGCATAGATGTCATCCTAACATAACATATTCCAAGAAAACTACATGCTTTCCTGTCAGTTGCCACTGTGTTGAAAGTAATTTCACACAGCCCACCTAGCAGGCATCAGATGGTAATGACTTTTAGACAGCATTGATCTGAGTTGGCCTAAAGCCAGTCTCCTAGAGGTAAAAGGATCTATACACTAAACTGTTCCTAAGTCATGTTGGCAGGATGCTTTAAAAATAGGGAGCAAACAAAAGCCCTGCCATGTGTAACGTATGTCCTCCCTCCTGGCAACCCAAAATGAATTGGCACCCTAGTCGTGATAGTAAGGAGACAAAATGAAGAGAGCCCTGTAATCAGCTGATTTTGTTTGGCTTTTTCTGAAGTGACCTTCATCTGTTTCAGCAACTGTATAACTCTGGACTCCAGCTACTGCTAAATTCCCCTTCTGTTCACTCAGGGTCATTTACAGACTTCAGAACTAAAAGTGGGAGCCTAGAAGTGTACAGGTTGGTTAAAATTAACATAAATCATGTCATTGGTTTGAGCACTCAGTAGAAATGAGAAAAACTGTAATAATTCATCTGGTTGGGAGCAGAGCCCCTTCCTATTCTGTGTCCTCTCTCTTTTTCAGCGCCACACTCACCAGAAATCTCAGCACAGGTTTATTCCTCAGACTCAGCCTCTTGCTGGTTTCCCTGCTGGCCCTGCACTGCATTTCTCTCCTCGTTGTTATTTGTGATTCCTTCATACTTAAATGCCATCTACAAAGAGTGCTATTTTCTTTCTTCCATGCCATTAAAGATAATGTCAAATAAAATGAAACTGAAAACCAGTCTCTCTGGCATCTTAGAGGAAACATGCCCCAGTTGACTACCTCACTGCTTACCCTTGCCTGCTTTTTATTTCCAATTTCAGACACATCCCTTTCCCAGACCATCCAAGTGAAGCTCTTCAACTGCTATTCTGAAAGCCACGTTCCTTAGACCTTACCATCCCTTCAAATCTTAAGGGTCCATATCCTGCAAACAGTATGGATGCACTTAACTTTACATATATAAACAGCTACATTAAAGAAAATGGGAGTAATTGCCTGCTACAGCAGATGCAAATGTGTTGTCAGGATAGAGAAAATGGTGTAATTTTGTACTTCTATTTAAAGAACACAGATCCATTTCACCTACAAACTTCATTCTTTCCAAGAGCTTTAGTGATCATGGTTCTGTTTGATGTCTTCATTCTCTGTCAGTGGGAGGCTCGCTATTTTCTTAAATGCAACCAGAATGTCAAACCAGATGTTTAGTGATTTATTCTGATGTATTATTGGATACTGTGGATGACAAAACACTGGGCTGAGTACTCTCCTTTCTGCCTATGAAGTCTTCCAAGGCTTTTCAGCATTATTGGTGATACAATAATTAACTAATTCCCTTAATTGTGGAGAGGCCATATCAGCCAGAACAGATGGAAATTAATGATTAAGCTTTATCACAACATTTTTGCAGTCTATTACCTTTCCTTTTGCCTCTGTTTTTAAATGGATATTCAACGTGCTGAATATTTTTTTAAACTCTCAGGGAGAAGATCTTCAAAACAAAATCTGGGCCAGATTTTCAACAGCCTCAGCTCAGAAAAAGGTGTTGGATTTTCAGGATCTTTGATGAACAATCTGGCCACCAGTGTCGCCTCAGTGATCTGCTGGATGCTGGGCTCCACTGAACAACAGTGTCTCTCTTGTTCCCTCCCCTACCTTTTCAAACATTTTTCTTTCCCATGCTTTTTACCCAGCAGCAGTTCATTGTTTGTCCTTCAAGGAACTATCATTATTCTGATGAAGAAGTCAGAGGATTTCCAGCCCGTATTCAATTAAATCCTTCCCCAAAACTGGAAAATTTTTAGATCTCTTCCCAGACTATGTTATTTCTCGAAACAAATTCCCCAATAGTTTCACTTCTGAAATATGGCAGTCCTGTAATTCAGGTTTTACAATCCTACATTCAAGTGCTTCACTCCTTTGTTACAGAGGATTTTGCATCATATAAAGAGTAAAAAGAAAAAGAAGAACATACCATTAAACTCCAAAGCAATCCTCCATGTGGTATCCCAAAACCCTTAAAGGTGGACAGTACGTGCTTGGAGCTACAGTTCCACTTTGGAGAGAGACAAAGAGGGCAGAAAACTCTCTGCTTCTTTAGTGCAGCTGCTGATCCTTTTCTTCCAAAAACTCCCTGGAGCCATTTCAGGAGTTACCCACCTATATGTACTTAGTTGTCTGATCACTGTCCCAGAGCTATTCAGAGGTGAGCTGTGCTTCTCACACAGATATCAAGTCAATAAATAAGAGTCCTTGTCAGCTGAGTCATTTCTGCCAGCTTTGCATTAAGTACATGGCTGGGAGGGGATGTGAGGCAGAACTTAGGCCAAGCAGGAGGGCAAAAATTCAGCATCACTCAATAGCAAACTCCCTGCAATCAGGTCAAAAAAGCAGGCAAGAGTTCAGATAAGCGCATGTCATAGATGTTGCAAGAGGTCTTGGCTCTGGAAGCCGGAGGATCCACACTGGCATGAAATTAACCTGAGGTGGCACTGACACAACCTGGGAGATGCCCATAGCATGGCAGGGAGAGGACAGGCAAGCCAAACTATCCCCAGAACCACACTGTACATCCAAAATGGCAACTTGCACCATGTTAACTGCAAGTTTTATGCAGAAAAAAAATATGGAAGGAAGAAGAGGAAGGAATGAATATCAAGATAAAGTGCATTAAAATAAACTGGTCAGGACAGGGAGAGCAGAAGGGGTGGGGATTCAGGAGACCGGCTGGTCTTATTTCCAAACATTTTCTTTTCGTCATTTAAACGTGTAATCAAAATCCTTGGCCCGCCTCAGGGCTTCCATCTGCTCAGAGGCCCATGGTTCTGATGCTGCAAAGGGTCAACACAGAGATCGTAAAGTATTCCCTGTAAGAACCAGCTTCATTTTCCTATCTGTCTCATCTCAATTGCTAAAAATGAATAACTGCACCCCAGCCTTTGAAAAATTTATTAAGCTAACCCTTAAAGATATGTCCCACCTGAAAAGAACGCTCCAGATCTGAGGTCCTCAGCTCTCTGAAATTCAGATTTGGGATTTTGTTCAGGCACATTCTAAAGATACAGTGGTGTCAGTGATAAGGCTGCAGTACTGGTTCCTCAAATATTCCTCACCAAAGCTTGGGGGCAACTTGGGGTAAAAAATCGAAGCTCATTTGAAAATTGCAGGGAAGTTACACACATTTCAAAGCCATGCAAAATTCAGCAGCAAGCACAGCCAAACTACCACCCAGCAAAGCAACCTTCAAAACATTTTGCACGTTCAAAGGGCTTGTAGGTTTTGCTCGTGTTGGGCATCTTCCTAAAAGTCTCCAGTGAGCGGGGAACGGCAGCAGGAAAGAGAGCAGGAAAGACAAACACCAGGAACACACACGCACAAGGCAAGGTCCCTGCAGCCAAGTCCAGCCTGTAAATTTGGGCAGCTGACATTACAGATGTCTTCCCATTGCCCTGTTGCTAAGAGTGGCTGCTCTGAAAAGACAAACTGAGACAGGTCAGTGGGCACACACAAAACACTGCTCAGACACCCACTACATCAAGACATGGGGCTGAGTTACTGGTCACCATTTAAAAGATTAAATTGGTGCCGTGTCAATAAACAAACAGTAAAGGAGATGGCAGGAATCCTTATCCCTTTCCATCTCTTCCGTTTGCTGCAGTTTTTCCCTCTGCCCCAATTCTGAGCCTCGGTACCAAGCCCCGAGGTTTTAAAAGCAGCAGAGCAGCAAAGATCGCTGGTCGGGATCAATGCTAGGGTCAATTTTCTCTCGATACATGATTGCCTGTTCCAGGGAGGAGGGGGAAGGCAGGAGCTCTGTATCAGCAATCACAAACCCACATCAGCCCCCGCGGTGTAAAAGGCTGAAAAGTTTCCTGATAACAGAAGGCAGAGCTTACAACAAACAATGTGGTATTCCTGCCTGGGAGGCACAAATTCTCTCAGTCACCTCCAAGCTTCTCGATCCCCCCCACCAAAACAATTACATTATAAAAACTGCTGAAACCAGGGCTTTTCAAGGAGGCCAGTCACGAAGTCACAGCACAACAAAAAAGTAGGCAGGGAGTGTTGCAGGGGTGGGAGCCCTTCTTCCCGTAGTGGCTGAATATTGGCGTGTATTAAACATAGACACAACAATAAGCAATAAATCACAGCCCAGGAGAAGTGCCAGGTGGAATGCACTGGAGGAAATTAAAATATCCTTCTTGATACTGTTCAGGATTGAAAGAAATACAAAGGAGGTCAAATTGACTTATCACTTACATAGCCAGGATGCTAAGGGGAGAAAGGGTTCTAACACTTGCAGCTGAAAAATTTGCAGTTGAATAATTTCCTAGCCAAAACAAACAAACAAAAAAAAACCACAACAAAAAAAAGAAAAAAAAACCCACCCAAACAACAAACCAACAAAAAATCCCCCTTAACTTAAAATGTAATAATAATATTACAAACATCCTCTCAAACAAATAAATAAATGATGGAATTCCTTGGCTTTCCTACATTTTCTTCATTTTTTCCTTCCTTTTTCCAAATGCTCAGTCCCTCCACAAGACTCAACTAACAGGGCAAAGGACCCTTTGCAATGTACACAAGTACACTAAATGGTCAGCACCCAAATTCAGCAAATTTTGACCTCCCACATCACATCCCACCATGCTGTCAGGAGACCCTATCTTGTGTACTTTGCTATTGCCCAGTGGCTGGTTTTTCTTCCCGATTTCTATCATGAAACTAGTCAATGGAGGCAAACTTTAAGTCTCTCTGCCCTAAAGAACCGGGTCATTTTCTTATTTCACTCGAAAGTGGCTCCAGAAAGTCTGTTTTAGAAAAAAACCAGCACTGGTACACAAACTTCCCAGTAATTTCAGCCAGGACTCAGTGCCACACAGTGCATAAAACTGAGGCTGCTTTTGGTCACCAGCAGGCAAGGGAACCTCTGTGAAGATAGACTTTTGTTTTGCTGGGATAAGCTTATGCAAGTAGGGGACTGCTCTGCAGCCTCCAGGTCCTAAATATGGTGCTCCTGCGAGATACCCCACCTGTCTGCTCTCCAGTCACTGCTTTTTTCTTGCTTGCCCCATTGTAAGGCAATTCAGGAAACCTTCACCTTTTGAATTTTAATGGAAGTGTCATACAAAGTACTTGGGCAGGCTGAAAACAGGGCAGCATCTATAAATTACTGGAAAGCTGAAGGAAAGGAAAGGAAAGGAAAGGAAAGGAAAGGAAAGGAAAGGAAAGGAAAGGAAAGGAAAGGAAAGGAAAGGAAAGGAAAGGAAAGGAAAGGAAAGGAAAGGAAAGGAAAGGAAAGGAAAGGAAAGGAAAGGAAAGGAAAGGAAAGGAAAGGAAAGGAAAGGAAAGGAAAGGAAAGGAAAGGAAAGGAAAGGAAAGGAAAGGAAAGGAAAGGAAAGGAAAGGAAAGGAAAGGAAAGGAAAGGAAAGGAAAGGAAAGGAAAGGAAAGGAAAGGAAAGGAAAGGAAAGGAAAGGAAAGGAAAGGAAAGGAAAGGAAAGGAAAGGAAAGGAAAGGAAAGGAAAGGAAAGGAAAGGAAAGGCTCATTTCTCTTGAAACTGGATCATATATATGTATACACACATAAATATTCTCAGACTGAGACTATACAGGACAGCCTGAAGAGGACAGCTGTTATTGTTCTACCTTTTAAAATCTGCTTATAAGGGCTGAGGACACGATGGCATTTTCCAGCTGTGGTTTTCTCTTACTGAACACTTTTGTGTCCATCTGATTGCATAAGCAGCTAAACCTTTAAACATTAAAAACTTCCATGTCAAACTGCAATAATGGCCAAGTTATATTTTCTGAAAGGGATAACTAAGAGGTTCAGTGAAAATAGAGAGCTGCCACTTTTATATTTAAACACACATGGATTTAGTGCAAGCTGATAGATAAATTCTACTTGTTGAAAATAAAATTATGGTGACATTTTCTATATCAGTTTTTTTGGCAAGAGAACAGGGACATCTTGCAGTAGGCCATGGAAGAGGGAATCTGTTTAGATGTTGCTAACAAAATCCTTCCCCTTGTCTAGCACAGAGGACATCAGTTTCACACAAAACTCTTACAGAGAAAAGCAAGGCAAAAGCATGAGAGGAGAAGGAAAAGTATTTTCAAGAGATGTAAACAAGTAAATGCCCGCAACACTCAGTGAGATTATTTGAGCATCTGTCTCAAACAGTTGCTATCACACTCTTTCACCTGTTTAAACGGAGAGGCACGATTTGGATGCGAAAACCTTCTACACTTCAGTGTGGAAGACTGCTCTGGAGCCAAGGCAGACAATTAGAAAAAGTCATTTTTCCTACTCCCTTTATAAGGCACAATCAAGCCACAGAATCTATCCAGGTGTAAGAGGTGTCACACATAGTTGAGATGAGCTATTGATTTCCAAAAGCAATAACAAGTTGCCACACAGCCCAGCCCTGCCTCATCATTTGTCTTAGAGGTGATCACTCAGATAAACAAGGAAAGGCTGGCTGCAACCCAAATTCAGAAACCTTCAGCCCTACAGCCAATAAGAACCACCAGGAAAACACATGGACTTAATAAAAGCAACACTGAAATATGAAGCTTAAAAAAAAGAAAAGAAAAAATAAGTAAATATTGTAAGCCCTTCCTTGGTAAACATACGATTAATTTCTGAGGAGAACTAATTAACAATTACAAAAAAAAATATTGCTTATCCTCATTGCTCCTGTCATGCACATATCTATCAGGAGATGCACTGCAGCAGTGTTTTTTGTCTCTTACTGATGAAGCAAAAGGCTTCTTAACCAAATCAAACTGCAATATGTTAGCCTGGTGCTTTTCTCTTTAACCTGAAATGGGATATATTAGAGCTGTAAATTTACTTACCCCTCTGCTCTGTACATGGAGCATCTCTCCAAAGGAATTTTTAGCACTCCATTATTTAAACCCACAAAGAGTGACCTGTCGCTGTGTAGGATTTGGAGACTCTTGATTGCTTCCTGTTGTCCATCAGGGAGGATCTGCATTTCCTCTAAATAACAACTCCTCAGACTCCTGTTAGTGGTAGAAAGGGCCTTCAAGATGGTGCCATACTCTAATAGAACAAGAAACAAGGCACAAGTAAATCTTGGAGGCAATGACTTCATTTCATACCTGCCTAAAGAGTGAAACATTAATGTCATCTTTACAGAGCTGGTTTAACCTAGTTCTTGGTCACCTGCTGCCCATGGTAGAGAGCTCTAGCTACGTCGTTATAATCCTCAGCAGAAACCACCTGAGAATGCATTTTAATGGGAATTCAGGAGGATGTGAACCATCTGGACAGTGAGTACCTGGCAGCATTTCCCAGTTGGAGCGCTAAGGCAGAGGAGTCTGGTCCCGTTACCAGTGAGTGAGCAAGGTAACCCAGGATAGCAGGAATAATTTCTGGTGCCTTGAGTCTATATTTCTATTGGTTTATGGAGCAGATCAGTATGATCTGATGTCATGACAAATGACAACAAATGCAGCAGCCCTGCTGGAAATCTCTGAGGCCTCCATAATGACTGCATGGGTCACAGACCTAATTGATCCTCTTCCTGGAAGAAGCCAGCTTGACAAGGGGATGTTATGGCATGAGCAGTTCATACACAGAAACATACATGTTTGTGCTCACAGTGCTCTAACCTAAACAATTTAGAGATCTGCTAAGCTGTGGGAGATTAATGCAGGGGGAAAGGGGGCAACCACACCATTTTGCATTGAAACCCCCAAGAGGTCTGTCAGCCCTGATTGTTCCTGAAACTTAATCTTTCTCTTCCAGTAACTTCTGCATTGCTGCCAAAGCTCAGCAATTTATAGTGGTGGGGTTGGCAGCCATGTGAAGTTCCCCTTTCACTTACATGTGGAACAAGACTGAAGCTTGAGCTCAGTTAGTCTCAGGACTGGGTTTGTGTTCAGGGCTGCCTCTGGGCAGGGCTGTCTCTACTGAAGCATTTCACAAGTTCAAACATTTCCAGCAGATCTTACTCTTCAGTCACCGCTACCCAGGGCCAGAAGGCAAACACGACTAAGTAGTTAAGGTTATGGCATTGGACCTTTTTACACTAATGATACAAGGCAGGAAGTATTCCAGCTTTCTCTAAGGCTCTGTAGCTTGGACTCCTCACTTTAAATATCAAGATATCATACTGGCAGAACGATGTTGTATTACAATTTAAGTACAATCTTCTCATCATAACCAATGTTCCTGGAGGCTCCCATACTGGGAGTGTTGCTAGAACATATAAATAATAAACCAAGATGATCACTTTTGAAATAAGTGGTGATAAAAGTTAGATAAATTATGACACAGTCCTGAAGGTCCATTCTCCTAAACATGAGAATGAGGCAATGACTCTGCATTCAGATGTGAGATTAAATTAACACTTATGGAAGCAATCCATCTTATTCTAAAGTCAAAGTTTCTGCAATAGAGGATAACAACATTATACCCATGAGGCTGGCCATATGCTCTGATTAATCAAACTATTTAATTTAACCTCTATCATTAGTATGAATAGGGGCTAAGACAACCATTTATAACGCTTTGTCCTTTATCTTCACTTATCCAAGATATCTGTGCTTTTCAGAAGAGGCAATGTGTCCTGCTAATTAGAGTATGGAAGTAGAAATCAAGAGACTAAGTCATACACTTAATTCTACCACTGGCTTGCTGTGCTCCCACAAAAAAGCACTTGCCTCAGCTTCCCTACCTGCCTTACACTTCAGTGCATGCCCATTCCCGAAAGCACTGGGAGTCATACACCAGTAGGGATGTGGAAGTGCAAAGAAAGACACAATTAAAACCCTGAGCAAGCCTGGAGTTCATGTATTATTATTGCTTTTTCAGAGATGGGTCTGTCATAGCACTGAGAGGCAACTCACACTTATGAAACCACAGAGCATTCCAGTGACCTCTGCTCTTCCCCACTGTTATGTATTAGCCTGATTAGTTGAAACATGTTTTTATAAGAGGGAGAAAAATGTTATTGGTCTTTTTAAACACAATAGAGATTTACAGTCTGATCACTTGGGACTCTGCCTCAAGTCCTCCATCCTGCTTTAATTTACTCTAGCAAACAACTTCCAAGCAGTTTTGTGCCAAAATCATATTGAACGACAACTGTGTAAGGACTTCACAATTGGGCTCCCAGGGCTGCTAGGTCTACAAGCAAGCAGGAGGAACTGTTTGAAGGCCTAATGCTCTTACCTGTTCCAATATACATGACATGGTACAGAGTATCCTTCCCCTGAACAATATCAACCACCAGTTTGGAAAATCGAATGCTGTCCTGAGTCACATACGGATCCACAGTCACTGGCTGCACCACATCATTCATCAGGAACAAGCGCTGTGCATCCTGCAGGACTCTCTCCGTCAGGTTCTCGTTAGGGCTGTCATCGTTCAGTGTCCCACACTAAATACAGAAGATTGAATTTCAGAAAATGCATCTTCTCCCCAGTCCAGCATGGAAACCCATGTCCTACTGATTTCCTGGGGAGGTGAGTCTGTGTGAGGGTCACGGGATCAGGCACACATCCTAGTCATAGATCCTTGCCTAGATTTGGCCTGTAGCCCACTCTTCGAAAACTTTTCTCCTAAGTGGTCCATTGACCAGGAAAGTGGAGTTTCATTCCCTTGTGATACCCTCAACCAGCACAGGAGAAGGGCAAAAGGCTTTAACAAACTATGGAGAAAAAGAAAGAATTAAAACTAGCTGCAGAAATATTTAAAGGCAGCAGTGGAAGAGAAGTTTTTGTGGTGATAAATCCTTGAAGCACTTCAGACAATCTTCAGACTCTGCCTGGCACCTCAGTCTGTACAATGAACAAAACTTGGGAGTTTAAAAACCTAAAAATGGACTGGTTTTGTATAAAAGAACCAAACTTGCTACATTGCTTTTCTTTGAAGTGCTCCCCTCTGGCCAGGCCCCCACAGTTGCATCTGAAGCAACCACAAGCTCCTCCCACCCCATACTCTTCCCTCCTGACAGCAAATGGCAGATCAAGCCACGACCACCCATCCTCCAGCACCAAGGGAGGAACTGAAACAGGACTCAGTTCCCTTATCCAGTGAGAACAGGGGAGAAAAAGAGCTCATCTTGTGTCTTTTAAACAGTGTAAGTCCTACCAGGTGAATAGTGCATTTTAAGGCCTGAGTTTCCATGTTAGATTAATTCCTAGAACTCAATTATTTTCAAAACCAGTGCTAATTTTTTGGTCTGTGTCAATAGCTGGGACTCGATCTCACTCTTCCCCACAATATCTGCATGGAGGGCAGAAAATTTATTACTCCAAAAGGCAGCAGGGTGACTGGGTGTTTATCTTCCCAGGACCATGGGAGACAGTAGTACAACTAAATCTTGCCAAGTCCCATACTCAGTCTACGGACAACTTCCCTACTCACGAAGTAAAACTCACACCTGAGCAATTTCACTAGAAAAAAATCCCACACATTCCTTTTTCTTTATTTTGGGTCCAGGTGTTTGGGCTTTCCTTGAAGAAAAGTCAGAATACTGAGAATTAGGATGCTGATTTACAGTGTACAAATTTCCCATGTGCACACGCTCGATACGCATCACAGCAACTCTTGGTGGTATCGCTGCCTTTCCCAGGTGCACCACGCAGCCCTTCTCTTACTACGTGCTAAAATGAGTTGTCAGGCATTTAACACACATTCACACAGTAAATATGGATTCCAATGGCTGGGGTACTAAGCCTTACAACATTCTAGAGGCTGTGTGAGCTAGGAGAACACGTTATATAATTCTGACAATCTATGAACATGGTCACTTTTCAATCAATTTAAGCATCTTCCTGAATAGCCAGACTAAGGAAACATCAGTGGGTTTTTGATGTGTCCTCAGGTGGGTTTTAATGCTTTTTTCTATTGCAATGGTCTTTTTTAGTTCATGACTCATCCCACATTCTAAAGAGTTTTTAGATCTCTCTCTTTTGTTGTATCCTATACTCCTGTTTCAAACCACTGTCTTCCTTTGGATGCCTTTCTCCCCATTCACTTTCCTTTCTAGAGCATCACCTAAAAGGAGCCCCAGTGGCAGGAATGTCATTGTTGGTTTTGTTTTCTGTTCTCAGAAAGTCGCAGATAATCCTTTTGGTCTATTGGCAGCTCACGTGCTGACGCAGCATCCCTCTGGTTTGGTTTAATGTTGTTTTGTTCTAATTTCCTGATTATCTGCACTGTCCTGATCCTCTGCATCCTTCAGTATTTCTCCTTCCTCTCTGCAAGAAAAAAAATTCTGGCATGCTTCCCTCATCTTTCTTTGTGAACACTGAGGCAAAAAAATTAATGTTTTTGCAATATCTGCCTCTTCTGTCACTAAATTACCCTTGTCATCTCCTAAAGGCCCTGCACTGACCTCTTGTTCCTTCTGTACTTGAAAAACATCGTAATCTCTTCTTGCAATCTTCCTTTTGTCTACCACATAGCTCCTTTTCCTTTCTTTATTTTCCTCTGACCCGTTTCTTTCATCTTGCTGCTGCAATCTTTACACTCCACATTTTAACTGATACTTTTCACTCCATGGAAATGCTTTCCAAAGTCCTTTACTATTCCTTTCCAAAGTCCTTTCCTATTCCTTTCCAAAGTCCTTTACTATTCCTTCTGGGTTAGCCCAGGAAGGGACAGAAAGTCTTTGATTCTCAGTTTGCCTTAATATTCCCTTTAAACTCAAAAAACCCCCCAAGAACATCATCAACAACGACAACAAAAACCTGGCTATATTTGGCATGGCTGGACCTTCAGCAAGGCTTTGTTTCTTGGTTTTGAGTGCACCAAGCTGAGAGGGTGATCAAGAGGCCAAGCCTATCCCACCTTGTATGGGCAGGAGCCCTCAGTCAGGTGCCAAGAGGGAATTCAAGAGGAGAAATCAGGCTCCTCAGCAGCAAGACAACGCTGGCTCTGCCTGCAGCAGAGACGTGCCTTCCATCTGCTCTTGCTTGATCTCAGGCGATTGTAGAGTTCTGTTTGGAAGGTCCCTGACATCACCAGTTTGAAGGCAGATGGCACTTGCAAGCAGCCTCAGCACATTTGCCATAATAAAGGAGAGCCAGATTCAGACAATTAGGCTGAAAGGATGTGCCATGGGGACACAAGGACATGAAGACAAGTCCATCCTCCCTAGAATTCCCCAAGTGGGAAGCGGCTGAGCTGTAAAATGGGCTCATGCTTCAGAAGACTGAGGTTTGCCAGGGCTGTCACACACATACTCTGCACCACACTGACTGGATCTGGTGATAAAGCAACTGAAGTTGTTTTATAATTTTCAAAATTGCTTTAACTGATAATCCTGGAAAGTTGCTCATTCATAAACTCAAAGATTTTTAAAAGGAGAAGGAACCCCTGTGACAATCCTCATGTCTCCCCTTCCATCAGTTACTGTGGCAACAAGTCCATGGCTTCTGGCTGAGCTACCATGTGTTAGAAAGTCATCCATCTTCCACTGAAGCACTGGTAGCCTTAGGGGCCCTATCAAGTGATGGAAAATTCATCACTTCCTTACAGAGTCACAGTGGTTAATTACCTTTCTTGTTTAAAAAATATAGGTTGTCTCCATTCTAGTCTGACTTTGTCCAGCTTCAGCTTTCAGTCCTTCACAGTTTTAGTAGGGACATGTCTTAAGTCCTCTTGTGAGAATCACATCCTCAGAGTACACGTGCCAGTGATAAGTGCAACAGAGATTTAAATTATTCATCATTATAAAAAACCAGAACATTCTTATTATTCCTTAAACCATTCAATTTTTGCCATGAATTCTGTGGCAAGGAGTTCCACAGACTAAAACACTCATAAATGTGGAGAAATACAATTTATCTGTACCATGGGTCCACCTGGAGAAATGAGCCCCACACAAATCAACCCACTGAAGTGACAGAATGTAAAAGGGACTGCAGTAAACTGAAGGGCAACAGCAGTACCTGGAAATTCGGGATGGGGTTTAATGTTGGCAGCCAGGCTGATCTTGGGTTTTCTTGGTAACGGAAAGGGCCATTAAATGCCTGAGTAATGGCACTCAGATTGAAGGCACACACTGCTGAGGCAGCTATGCTGTTTCTGGAAAAGGGGAGGGTAAAAGAAATCAATTTAATCATTAGAACATTGACATTTTCATCATAACAGACATCAAACTCCACTCAAATAATATACATGTAAATTGCTAGGTAGATGTACAGTGATACCAATCTCACTGGGAGTATTAATAAATAAATAAATAAACTGTAAAATGCAGATGACTTGCATGACAATTTTGAGAATGAATTTTAAGTTTGGTTTTAAAATGTCAGAGATTTAAGGGCCATGGAAGCAGTTCTGACAAGAAAGGTGAATACAGTTTAATTTGCATGGATTATTTGAGTCTGGTTTTATTTTTATTTTTTTAACAACCGGTCTACCTTTATTGATTACAAACAACCTAATTTTTAATCTCTTGGTGTTTCTCAAGGTGAAATTCTGTTTCTGCAGGTTCCTGAAATCTTCAGCTATAAAATATATCACCTAATATTTTATATATATATACATGCAGTGGAAGGGAAAAGGTGACAGTGACAAACCAGCTGGTTCTGACAGCAGCTCAGCATGCAAAAGGTCTTGCTAATTCATGGAAACCTCTGTTTTCAATGACCACAGTTCACTTCTGTGTGTTCCCAGCTGGGAACAGGACCTGTCTGGGGCAGACTGTTCACCATCTACACTCAGCCAGGGGAGGCACAGCGAGGGAGATGCTGCTGTGTGAAGGACTCTTCGGAAAGGAATTTGTTCTAGGGATGCTCTGCTGCCCAGTCAGACTGCACACAGATCAGCTGGCCTTTGCTGTTCCTTTTCAGTCCTGGAGGACCCATTTCTGCAGGATCCTGAGCAAGCTCATCTCCTCCTGTCCTGCCTCAAGAGGGTTGGAGGGCACTTCCTAGATGGTGACCTCAACAAAACTGACCCAGGGGGACACTGATAAGTGATGATCTGGAATTCAAACCTGCTCCCAGTTCTCCCCTCTTTTTTTTTTAATTTTATTTTTTGTTTTTTTTAGGAAAACTACAAGGTTTAGATAAAAAGATACCAAAATAAAACTAAAAATAGGGGCAGCATGAGAGACTGATTTGTCACGGTGCCTTTTAAATAACCCAAGCCCTGCTGTATGTATCTTTCTGCTAATTAAAGCAATTTGAATTCCCTGAAAAGAACACTTTTTTTTTTAACTAAACCAATAATTACACTCTCTTGCACACACAAAAAAAGCCTTTCTTCACCCTCCCAGGCTGGAAAGCAGAATAACAGATTCTTTCACAGCATATTTCTTCCTAGCAATACAACATCAGGAAGAACTTCCTGCTTTGCCTTCCCATTCTCTGCTCCCTCCTGCCCCTTCCATCCCCAGAATGATGGAGTAGTTCACTTTGAACATGTCAAAGCAACACCAGGCAAACCTTTCTCCACTTTTGTCTGAACACTGCTGACGCAGTGCATGCTCACAGACAGCAGCTCTTAAGACAAACCTAATGATGGATGACAAGTAAATGCCTTGAGGCGCACACAGGAAAAAAAAGACAATGAGGAAGAAAATGAAAAAGGAAAAGAAAGAATAAAATTCCACTAGTCTAATGAAAATACTTAGAAAAAAAAAAAAAAGGATATTTTTAGGACCCTGCTAAGGACTTCATAGTTCAGCCTTTTCTCTTTGCTGGAAAGGAGAAAGGAAAGTGGTTTTCCATTAAATCTGTGGACCATTTTCCTTTCCATCTGTGGCCTGGCATATTTCCCATCCCTCCTTATGAAAAGTTTGATCCCAGTCTCAAGTCAGTGACATCAACTGGTACAGCTGGCCCCTCTGTTTTGGTGTGAAGTGCAACTTCCTTTATCCCCACCTCCTATCTCCTGTGACTAACTAGCTGGTATAAAGAATGGGTTAAGTTCAAAGAGGTTCTAATACTGTCTCTATTAACTCCCAGAAAAAATTTAATAAAAACATCTTAAATATTTCATCAGCAGCTTCCCCTAAAAGCTCTCTTTCCCACTGATTCAGCTGGGTATAACATAACATGAAGCAATAAATCTGTACGTGGGTGTTACCACAACCACGAATTCCCCTTTGTTATAAGATGACCCTAAATTCATTAAACATGAACCTTCCGAAGTAAAAAATACCTGTAAATAACAACAACAAAAAAATCATAGCTTTGTGTTGCATTGGTATTTTATCACAAAGAAACTCAGACTGGTGCATAAATTAACCCTCTTTGGTATGCAGAGCTCATGCACCATGATATAAGTCCCAGTGAAAGTTAAAAGAGTAATTACCATTATTTCTCCAGTCGGATGACAAATTGGAACATTTTCTCTTTGAACTTTTAAAAGAACACCATGTTGTAGACCCAAAATGCTATTTGATCTAACTTCAGCTATTATCAATTACTAATTTCTTTAATTACACAAGCATTGCATATTATATTGTCTTCAGAAGATACAAGAGAGATCCTACATCCCTGATGTACAAAGAATGACTCAAGTGTACCCACAGGAGACAGGTAACACTTATCATAACACTTATCACATCTCATGCTAAACTTGGGAGATGGACACAGCAGAAGAGAACTGCTCCAGCCAGAGCTAGTCTATGCCTCCCCCATGTCCAAAAACATCCCCAATTTGATAAATAAAATACAGTTATTAATAATTTTCTCATTTCCAGCTTCCATTCTTGGCTGGATGAATGGACAAATAGATAGACAAAACATTATCACTATGGGCACAGAAGTCCTCTCCAACTGCAAAAAAAGAAGAAAACAAAGGTCAGCTCAAGTGCCCAAAGCAGCAGCCAGATTTCCTTTTAATGTTCAGGAAGTTTGGCTAATATCTTCTAAATGTTTTTAGAGAATGACTCATGTGCCTTTCAGTCTGAGGACAGATCTTCCCCAAGTCCACAGTCAAGATGCAGTGCTCAATCATGTTTATTTTTTCTAGTTGCTTCTCTGCTGGCTCACTTTTGACTGACATTGGCAATGGTGGAAGAGAAACAAAACACGGAAGATGGATGAGGGTGGCCAAACACTTACCTATTTCTTGGAATTTACAGAGGGGGAAGAACATTCAGGATCTGTTGACTCACAGTGAGGCTCCCAAGAGCGCTTTAGCTCAAGAAGTTGGGGTTGATGCTTTGTGAGTTCAAGGGCTGAAATTCAAGCCCTGTCACACCAGCAGGTAACACAACAAAACAGGAGGGTTTGTACTTCAGCAGGGCTTCACTGCTTTGGTTTTCTGTGGGCTCCCTGGGAACAGCCCCTTATTCATATTGGACAGTACAGCACTGCACACAAAAACCCCCAAGAAGTTGGCTGCCCAGCATGAGGAAGGCACTTGGAGCATTTGCCATATGGAGTAACTACTCGGATTTTCATTCTCTAGTTTACACGTCAGGCTAACACCCCCCTGGAGAACATGTATTATTGAAACTCAATACCATGCAGACTGGTTATAGCTTGAAACTTATCATCCTAGCCTTAGGCATCAGAGAAGAAGTTATTTGAGTTTTCCTGACTTAAAAATATACATTATGAGTTTTTCAATATATTTTTTAATTAACTCCTCTTCTCCTTTCTGCTTTCACAGCTACACTAAATCATTCCAATTACAAGTTTTTCAATATCAAGCCAAGAAGAGGTGATTATGAAGTATCAGAAATCATACCTTCCCCTCAGAGCTCCAAGGCTGCTTTTGATTTGTGGACCTCAAACAGTCTGTGGCAGAGTAAAGCCCCCCTGCCTTGGAAATGCTAAATGCCTTGTGGTCCTCATGACCTTGCTATTATAGTGTTGTTCAACTGAAATAGATGTTGATTTCAATCCAGTCTGTTGTGATCCCATCTTCCTCATTCTTCTCTTTCCAGCCCTTCTCTCCCAAGCATGAGCACCTGTCCATCTCATGGGCCAGCTCCAGTGTTCACACAATTGTGTCAGATTGTCCAGGCAATTAGCCTGGCTGGAAATTAATGTGTTTCTTTTGGGTCATTTTTAGATCATCTCTCCAAACTATACAAGTTGCACTGTCCCTACAAAAAGTCTGAAGTCTGTCACTGCCCAGGTTTGTATCAAATTAAGTTACCCTAAAACTGAACAGTCAGCTTTTACAGACTCCAGCAATCTGTGAACCATGGATTAAAAACACTGTCCTAGAGGCTACGTTGTCATGATGGATAACACAGACCTATCTATTCTTTCACATTAACCAAACGATCTCTCTAAAATGATTGCTCAGACTGCTTAAGAAATCAATACATTGTCAGTCTCAGACTGCTGGGGGTAGAGGAAGGGCAGTAAAGCCAGTGCAACTTACACGTTGGTAGTGAAGACACCATAGATCAGATCTTGCTCGGGAAGGTAGAAGGTGCTTTGCAATTCATTGTAATAGAAAGGGATTTCTCCAGCACGGGAGCAGTTCAGTCTGGCCTTCATGAAAGTTGTCCATGTGTCCTCCAGCAAAAATCTCCCTCCAATATCATTTTTGCAAACCCTTGCCACACGAGAATACACTGTTTTCCCACAGTCATGTTCCACCGCGTTCTCACGGAAGAAGAAGTAGGTGAACAAGCCGATGTCATAGGCAGCAATAAAGTTAGGCTCTGAAAAACAAACATTTGAAGAGATTTATATAGGTTAGAAATCAATCCATGCTCACTGACTCGCTCAGTGCATTGCGCTGCCAGCTCCATTTATGCAGCCTGTCAAAGCTGGGACCACAGGGAGTTTGGAGTCAGCAGAGGACATAAAAACAGTAGATGGGAATAATGATATATGAGGATATAGCTCTAGTACCTTTTTTCAGATCTTGGAAAGGCCCCATTTTTCCCCCACTTCATTGGCAAAGCTGCTACTGATTTCAGTGAAAGCAGAGTTCAACACTTTGCATGTGCAGGACTTTCTCTGTACCTATACTCATTTTACAAGATAAAGCCTTCCCACTGGGCTGCTTCACCTATTCACTTCTGAAGTGGACCTTATGATGTGTTAAATATGCTGCGTGCATCCGCCCGATTCCCCACACAGCTGCGCTGAAACATTCAAGCTACTCTCCCAGCACTGTCACATCTGGCTTTTATCATGAAACCTTTCCAGTTTCTAGGCACAAAAGATTATCTTATGTCCATAAAACAAAACCATGCCAGAGACTGACACTAGTGAAACATGCTCTCCTTAATGCTTTTTCTCCTAGAATTTTTGTTATTATTTTCACAAGAGTTGAAATGAACCTGAAATTTAGTAGGTTTAGCAGTAAATATTTTAACTGGGTATATAACAAAGCTTTAAAGTGTGTAGTCTTTTATCCTAGAAGTTTCTTTGGTAAAGATTGGCCAATGAATAATATTTGACCAAACAAACAAACAAACAAAAACCCTTCCCCAAACCTGTTGGTTTTATAGGGTGTTTTAAAATGTTCATTTCTGAGTAGTGCTCAAAGGAAGAAGAAAAAAGAGAAGTACAGAATTCCTTTAAAGCTGCAGCCCAGGAGGGAAAGAAGAACAGAGAAAGGCAGGCCACTGATGCTGCAAGCCGAGTTTGGGAGGCAGATGATGGTATGGAGGGAAGGACATTGCAAATCATCTCCTGTCAAACTTTCTCCTTCAAACTAACCATGAACCTTAAAGGGACCATTGTGATCCCCAGTCTGACCTTCTGTCTAACACAAATCAGAGAATTTCACCCTGTAATTCCACAATCAGATCCTCTAACTAACAGGTGAGTTAGACCCCATCTTTCGAAGGCGATATGATCTTACTGGACAATGTCACATGGCTTTACAGCCATCACTTTCCTCAATGACTTGTTCAAATGACTGAAGACTGACCCAGCTGCCACCTGCACTTCTTTTCCCATTTGGTATTATCTGGTTTCAGCTTCCAATCACAGGTTCTTGTCATGACTTGTCTGCTGGATTAAAGAACTTTATCCTTTCCAAAATCTTCTTTTGATGTAAGTACTTCCATATCGTGAACAAAACACCTTTTATCTCTTTTTCAGAAAGATAAATAAATCGAGCTCCTTAAGTCTCTCACTGTGAGGCAGGCTTTCCAAGTTTCAAATCACTGCATGGCTTTTCTCTGAATCACCTTCAGGTTTTCTGTTTCTTGTTGAAAAGTGTCCAGAACAGGATGAAATTACTCCGATGTCACCAATGCTGCACAAGGTTATAAATCCAAGAGTCACATTAGTTTTTCCAGTCACATATGAGAACTTCAGTTACTGATTGTCTTCCTTAAACTCCCCTGTTCCAATGTGGCTTCCTTCTGAATCTTGCATTCATGCACAAACAAGAGGAACATATTTCCAATGAGTGTATATGGGCTACGATGCTTAGTCCTAATTCTCAGTCCTTCTGGAAGACATCCTTTTCCTTAAACTCCAGGTCTCCATACTGACTTCAGTATGCCTGCAGAAGCCTAATTCAGTCTTATTAAGCTCCAGAGAGTGCACAGTCCCACTGCTCTTATCTTTAATTGAAATGTCCTGAAATCTAATAGAAAGATTTCAAATACCTGATCAATTTACCTGGGTAAAAGGAGATGGGGGGAATACTGGGGTATCCATCACTACAGTCTGCTCAGACAAGAAGTGCTTTGCCCCAGTCAGAAGGTGTGGACTCAGTGCAGGGATTACTGGTTGAAATTCTATAGCTTGCTTGATGCAGGGTATTATCATACTGGTGTAAGAGCTGCTTTTAATAACTATAAATCCACATCACCATGGATTCACATGGAACATAATGTGCTGTGAAATTTCTCATTTTTGGCGTGATCTTGCACTGAAACCAGGCATCTTCAGCTGAGTCAGTGGAAGTAAAGAGTGCCTATCACTCTGCAGAACTGGGTCAACAATATGATGCTTTAAGTTGGTTTTGATCTTCAAATCTTTGAGTGGTTTTCTTGTTAAAATGATGTATTTGGTCATCTCACAAGACAGAGACCCATATATATGTTAAGTAGCCTCTAAGACCCACTTTCTATATTCTAAATCAACTTCTCTGAAATACTTCCAGGCTCTTTTTAAATGTCTTCTAAGCTGCATTGATTATTGCTCTGGAAGCCTTTCCCCATCATAACTCTGGATCTCAATATGAAAAGAGAGAGAAAGATTTACAAGCCTGTCAAGCTGACTTTAATATATCTCTTGCTCAGATGTGACCCACATGACTTTACCATTGAGCCATTTGGAGTTGTATTGTGCTGTCCTAAGTGGGGGAACATTTCCAAGGCTGCGGTAAATAGCAGGATCCCGTCCAGAAAAATCAATCACAGTTGCAGCATAGAGTTCTCCTCGTGATGTAATCACAGCTGTCGAGTTATGCCGAGGGTCGTATGGGCACCGAGCCACTCCATTAATTCTGTCAATGATTTTGCTGAGATTTCCTACCTGTATTTAAAAGGAGAGAGAAGAAAATTTAAAGAGCATCTGACTTTCTTACCGGTATAGAGAATTTTGTTTGCCCATGAGGACCTACTAGCAAATCCCTGATTTTTAAAAATCAGGTAGCTATGAGAAGGTAATCTTAGTGATGACTGAAAATTGATCTTTACATCCATCGTTTGCCAATGTATGAAGTTGTGTCTGAGCCTCACTGATCCTACTGCTTTGTACAAAGGGTAATTCCCCAGCCAGTAAAGCCCAAACCCGCTTGGTGTAATCAGGTGCTCCTGGCGCAGGCACAGGTTTTCAATCTTCCGTAGACACCTCCTAAATACATACTGGCCTTAAGAAAACATACAAGTAAACATTTCTCTGGACCTACTCCTGCCTCCCTTGAATCCAAAGGGAGTTTTGCCATTTATTTTAAAGAAACTTTAAGGTATTCAGCTCAGTAGGTACTCACAGCTAAGCTTGTCTATATTCCCCATTTTCAGTGCCATACCCAAGATTTACACGAGCAGCACTTTGTCCAGACCCAACTCACCCATAACATGAACTTTTTGCTCCCCAACTGCAGATGCACTCATTGCCCCACAGTAGCCCAAAGAAGAAAACCAAAATAATTTCAGTCAGCTACATTTAGAACACATTTTGTGCACCCATGATAGCCTGCCAAATGACTGGCCTTCCCCAGAGCATGCATCCAACCCTCTCCATCACTGTAACAGAGCTAAAACAGACCTGTCGACTGGAACACACAGGTGAAAAGGCATTGGTACCACAGGTAAAGACCTTCTTGCCATAAACAATCAGCACTCGAACATAGTTCTGGCACTCTTCCTACAGGGACACAAGACAGAGACAAAGGACATTTGAAAATTTTATTACATTTTATAAATACCTGTATTGCAGCAGGAATGCACCTTCCTTGGCTCTAACTTGGGCTGAGGTTTGTTGCCTCAAGCAGTGCACAGCTGTAGGGAGCCAGCAGCCTAAGTGAACAAGCCAAATTTGCTGGTTATTTCTCTAACCATAGCCCTGCACAGTCCTGGGGTAGGATGTTATCCATTGGGTTGATTCTGTCATAGCTACAAGTGCCTCTTTCTGTGCTCTGCTTAGATTGGAGGAGAGATTCTCCCTCTTTCCACGATGATACTTCTGACCTATTTTCCCAGTAATGCTGCAGCTTTGAAAACATTACCCAGACACAAATTCCAGTGAAGGATAGCAGGTCTGTCTGCACTATAATTCAAACCAGTGCCAGCAGGAAAACAGCAGGAACTTCTCTTTAATAGACCAGGCTGGTCAGGAGAACCTCGTGCTTGAACAAGCTGTTACTTCCTGCCTCCCAGAGGATTGTGTGCTCAGGATTTTCCATGGTAGAAGGAGTTTCTCTTTCAGGCCAGGCCAGTGAGAAATAGCAGATTCCCGATCTCAAATGCTTGACCATTTGCTGGTACCTATAAGCAACTCCCTCCACATGGCAGTCCCCAAAGGTGTGGGGATCCTGCTGTCCCACGCTGTGCTGGGGTGGCAGCACAAGGCTGCAGTTGCCTTTTTTTCAGAAAATCGCCTTCTGTTGTTAGAGCAAGCCATGGTCTCTCTTTCTCCCCAGTGCCTCATATCCAGAGACCTGTGGAGTGCAGATCAGGCTAATTGAGCATCCCCTGGAGTTAAGCAGCGGAGGAGGAAGAGGCCACATAAGGCAGGAACTTTCTAACAATACACACAGGAAAAGGGAGGTGAGAGACTAGCGTGCAATTCCCAGAGGCAGTGCAAGAGGCTCCAGAACCACCTGCCCCAAGGATCACCCGAAGAGCCCCAATGAGCCATGTGCACCAGCCTGCCTGGCCTGGGCCACCTCAGAGGAGAGGATATGAGCAATGACTGGCACCCACTGGGCTCCAGGGGAAGAAAGTCTATTGTGTTATACCAGAAACAGAAAAGGAAACTTGTTAGAAAATAGCAACCTCATCTGGGTTACCTTGGCTGCTTTGCTTTCTTCCCTCCAATAGATCATCATTTGCCACTAAGTTGAGCCTACAGCTGCAAACACCACTTCTCCCTCCTGTGAGCAGCAATCATTCTGCAAGCTCCCATCTCACAGCACTCCACGCTGTTGATCATTTCCCTGAAGACTTCATTTGCAAGACTCAGCAGTGTAAAAACACCCCCTATCATCTGGAAAGGAAGGGGCTTGCTTAGCTGGATTGCACACTACCTTATTTCATTTGCTGTACAGAAAGGATTCAACGTAGAAACCTGCCAGTGTTAGCAACAGATGGCAACTGCATGGGCATGATATGTGATCCTTGCTTCTGAATGGCACAGAGCCAGCCCAGGAGCACTTGCCCAGCCTGGAGAGGCTACAGAGTGCCACAGAGCAGGTGCTGCTAGTCTTGAGGGGCAGCAGGAATCAGATACCCAATTCTGATTCCTGCTGCCCAAAAACTGAGAGCTTAGATTCATAGCTGGGTCAACTCTTCATTTCAGAAGCAGATCAGTCATGGTGATGGTGCATCAGTCTATCAAACAGGACTTTGAGAAGCACTGTGCCACCTTCTGTGTGTTGAGAATAGTGGTCTCACTGCTTCCCTTAACAAGACAAAGGGCTTGCCAGCCTCTCTGCCCTCTCCTGCCATTGCTGCATGGTGCTGGGAGTTCTGTCAGCTCCTCCCTGCCTAGAGATGTCTGCATTTCATGACTGGGTAAGGTAATTCCCCTTTCTGTAGAGTACAGTTATTCAATCCCACATAATTTTAGGACCACTATATATTTGACTGCAAAGTACTAAAATTTCTCAAGCGAATGCTGTTAAAAAAAAGTATTAGGTCGTCTCCCAACAGAGTTTTGTTTTCAGAATATGATTGATTTGCCATCTAACCTAGAATGCCATTCTGTACTCAAATTTCACACAGTAAGAGAGTACCCATCTGCTCCCCCTCCACTGCCACCATTCTCTTTGTGCAAGGTCTGAGCACAGCTTCTGTCCTAAACCAGCTAAGACTAGTTATATTGTTGTATATTTTCCTGCTAATACAAAGTAATCCTAACTAAAGCCTTGTCCAGCCAAAATCTAAAATCCTAATTTGGAGAATTCCCTTTATTTGCACAAAACTGTATTACAGATTAACAAACATCAATTTCTGTAAAAATCTTCCCAGCTGAGAAGATAGCACACAAAAAGAATTTCTCTGGAAGGTCATTGCTGCAGTCTACTGGCAGTGATGGATCTGTTGCATACTTTTACTCCATTTTTACTGTTTAAAAACAATGCTGTTTGGTGTGGGCCATGTCCACCTGTAGTTGTTCCTGTGAATTAACTGAGCAGGCATTTCCCCCAGACCTGCCTCACTGATGATGGTAGCAGCACTCCATGTTCCTGGAGGAAGAGCAATGATAATATGCTCATTTCAAGCACTGGTCTCAAAGCAATTTATACACTTAAAGCAATGTTCTGAAACAGATGTACATTGTCTGCCCTGCTCTCTCAGCTGGGTGAATCAAAACAATGCAGGTGCTAAACTCTCTGTGGTGACACACTGAGTTAGAGGACAGACACAAAGGTCTCACTACCAGACCACATCTCTCCAACCTGCCTGGCCCAAAGCGGAATACAGTGCTCATCTCATGTTTCTTATTGCTGTACCTGTCACACCTATCTATGAAGCCTCCAACAAAAGCAAAGAAGAAACAAAACCACTTAAATGCTCCAGTTTGCAGGATTTTTCTCAAGACGGTGTCTGGGAGATTTAATTAGATCCTCTTTCTACCCCATTCTCAAAATAAACAGCAAGGAACAGCCTCCTCTCTGTGTTCTTTAAACCAGCCTGGATCTGCTTTGAAAAGTTATTCAATACAGTGCTCTCTGCAACAAGTCATAGCTGAGGCAACTGGTTAGCAAAATGATCTCACAAACCCCTACAGAAAATAGGAGCTATTTAATGTAGTTTCTTCCATGTGGCTGGAAAACTCTGCACACAGGAAGCAAAATTCAGAAGGGCTTTAATATAAGCAGAAAATTTGGCAAGTTTGAACCCACCTCTGTCCAGACAAGACAATATTTGGATCCTGCTCTCACATTATGGAGCAGACAGTTAAATCTGTGTATGATCAGTCTGCAAATCTCATCACCAGAAGATATTACTGGGATCAAGAGATTAAGGTTTTAAATAAAGGGGGAAGACTGCATATTTATATGGTTAATAAGAATAACTCAGTTATGTTAGTTAGGATTATTATTAAATATATGGCAGAGCTGATAAAAACCTGTGCCTCACTGCCAGAGAATTAAGCATATTTCTGATTTTCCTATGAATTGCATGTTATGTACTTTGAGGTTCTTGCTCCTTCCTTGGAATTACCTGGTATTGGTCCCTTTATTGAGATAGGGCCATAAATTTAGAAGGTATCACTTTTCTCTAGTCTAATGATCCTTGTTTACCTAGGAAGGAAGAGGACATGACTTCTAATGCTCAACACTACAGGCCACAGGATCTCACAGTCAGAACAAACTGCACTGAAGCCCCTTCCTGCCACCAGTTTAAGCCTATTCTTGTTTGTTTTTTGGTCACATTTAGAGTTACTGTTCACCCACTGGCTGTGAATGCTGTGGACAGGACCAGGTCTCCTTTGAGCTCACAGAGATGTCAAGTTGCTTTGAGAGCACAATTCAAACCTGAGAAACAAGAGTGGTGTCCTGTTACTGCCTTCATTCATGTGGACAGATCAGCAAATGGAGGGGCTGACCTCCTGCAGCTTCCATTTGAGGTAAAATTTAAAAAGTCTCAGGTTTCTGCAAATAAGCCAGCTGTAGATGCCTCTTAGTTGTTTATTCTGTCATCTCTTAACACCATAGTTCTAAAATGTTATAAACCCTTAATCTCATTGTACAGATGCATTTTTCTTTGAAAGCATAGCTATATATAGACACTACTTTAATGGCTTTCTAGCTTAAATAAACTACCCAAGCCCTGTTGTCAGAGATCTCCTTTTTAATTATTTTTTTTACGCTAACACTATTTCATCACATACTGATATATTTTACAGTTATACCCTGTATGAGAAAAATAGCTGTTGCAGACAGTCTGACAGTCTGGAGTACAACCTGGAGTTCAGAGAATCAGCCAGCAGAACTCCAAGTTACCCCTTCGGTGACATTTTAGAGTACAGCAAACATTTAGTGCATCTGCTGCAGTTTATCCCAATTTATTAAAAAACAATCAAGACCTAACTTGTTCTTGAGCACTGCTATTGATACACTCTCAGATATCTGTATTTATTTTTTTGGACAAGCAATTCTGTTACTCAGTTTAAGCCAAGGCCCCAACCAAACTACCCTTCTCCTCTGAGTGCAACAGATAGCAAAGAGAATTGCTAATGATTTTTCCAGCCAAATGTTCTTTAATAGACTTCTAATCAAATTTATTTGGGGGCTGATTCTGCATTGACAGCTTAGCAGAAGTAATAGGAATGTAGGTTCAGGTCTCTAGGAGCAGGTACAAAGGGGATAAAAATAGTTGATGGCCTCCCAGTTATTTCTGTTTCCCTGGAGATTTTTATGGTGCCTCTCCTACCTGGATGCCTATTATTCTTAAGTGGTGTGGAGTTTCCCAGTTCCACCAGATAAGCAGATAAGCATCCTCTGTGTGGCACAGAGCCACTGGAAGGCCTGAAATAGCTGATTCGTCCATTAGCTCAGCAATTTCTATGCACCAATCCCATTCCACTGGAATTGTAGCCTTGGGCTAGGACTTCCCTGTAACCTTGTGCATCCACAGCAACATGACACCTTAAAAAAAAAGGTTAGAAGCTATACAGGCAATGCAGGGGGACAGCCCAGCTGGATGCCTATCAGATATTTCTCTCACTTCTGTCTTGCTCAGGAAGTGTTATTAGTGCATCATCTTCCTCCTGGCTACACAAAGCTCTTAGGGCAGAACGTAAGAGCTGCCATTTTCACAAATGGTTTCTTTACACAGTTTAAAATGATGCTGTGCTGCTTTTGGAAAGTTAACAAATAATTTGGTGCTTAGACAAAAGAAAGACCAAAGTTCTAATGTTTAAAAAGCCACAATTTTCCATGTCAGACAAAATTCCTTAGATGTGGTGGATGGGGAATGTTATGCAGAGACAAACCAATTACAAACTAGGAGCTGAGCAACTCCTAATGAAATTAAATACATCTCTTACCCTTCTGCTCTATCCATCATTCATTTTATCATCACCTCTGGATGATTTCATTTGGAAGAAACAAAGAAAGGCAACATAACACTGACTTTGTTCTCTTCACTGTCTCTCCATAATGTGGATGTTTTCCAGGGGACAGTTTAAAGATATTGGTCATGCTACGCTCTATAAATGCTGCAAAAATAAGAATGATTACTTGTGGAAGCCAGCATGGCTCTCCAGAGACATGGAAAGCAAAGCATGTATGCTTCTTTGAGGAAACCACAAGTTTTAGTTGATAAAAATAACATCAATAAAAGAGACTTTTTTGAGGTGTTTGTTTTAATACTGCATGATTTATTGCAGAGAGTTAATTTTAAAATCCGGTTCAGGAACTTATACATTAAGTGATTAAAATCTGATAAATGACTGTGATGAAAAAAATCCTCAAAATGAAATCACTCACAAACATGCAGTTCTAGTGCAGCCGCAGCTGGGGTGGTACCAGCCCAGTATCAACATTTTTCTTAACAAACATTTACCCCAGAGATGGCAAAAGTAGCAACTATCAATGAGGCCAGTGCCTCACTGTGTATATATATAGTCATATGTGCCAGGATGGTCGGTGAGCTGGACCCAACAAATAAAATACATTTTTTAATGATATTATGCATCAAAGAAAGAGGAACAAAAGGGCTTTATGTATAAGCATGGAGATTACATCCCAAGAGTAGTAACTATGAAAAGGATTTAGTGGTCACAGTGGCCAGGCAATTCTGCATGATCTCCTGCGGCAGAGGAGCTTACAAAACCACCATGTATATGAACTGAGGAGGGTGAAAGGCTGTTTTAATCACACTCAGGCATTAGAGAGATTGACAAGGGAATACAAGTGAAAAATTGGAGTGTGCAGAAAACAGACAAAAAGTATTCAAGGGCAGTAGAAAAATGACTTAGAGAAAGAGGCTTGTAGAACTCATCTTTTTACTTTATCAAAAAGCCTAAGTGCTGCATTGACAAGAGCACATAAGTGCCTCTGTAAACAATAAATATTCGTAACTAAAGGGCTCTTTAATCTACCAGACAAGGGCAGAATGAAACCCAGCCACTTAAAAACTGAAGCCAGATCCAAATCAAAATTAAAATACATGTTAACAGGAAAGGTGATCTGCCATTAGAACAAGCCAGCAAAGCACAGGCAGCACATTTGCTTCAGGGCTTCAGAGCAAAACTTTCCATCTTTTTTTAAAAAGTACAGCAGACAAGTTCAGGTACTGAGCTCCATTTAGGAATAAGCAGGTGAAATTTATGGCCAGAGGTGTCAGAAAAAATGGTACCTTCTAACCTTGTATCTGAGACCCAGATTTTTCATCTGCCTTTTCTCTAGACAATAGGTACTCAAATGTGAAGTAACTACTATACCATAATAATTACACTTCTGTGATATGCATTTTTGGCTTTTATTCTTGTGGTTTTTATTTTTCATAGGGTACAGCTCTGTGCATTTTAGGAAGAGAGTTCCTAAGCAGCAGGAAGAATCTTATTTAGATACTCACCAGGCACAATAAAAAAGGCATTTTAATACATGAGGCAGTTTTGAAAGCTTCACCTAAACTACATACATTATTAAATGGGCAAGGAAACTGTGCCAGTCATATAACTTAGGCAAACTATACTGTGAATTAATGTAAGAGCCAAAGGTTCTCCTTATTTCTAGCCTCTATCACCACATATATAAGTGCTTGACAATCCATAACATATTTATCATCAAATCATCTGTGCTGGGTAGAAACCTGCCATTAGTCAAGTTTTGACAAAGCAGAGCTGAGGGAGACAGAGCTCTGCATCTTGTACCACCATTGCACAGCAGAATCAGGGATGTTCGCAATAGTGCTGCCCTCACCTGCTCCCTTTACCCAGCCAAGGGCAGAGATGCTGGGTCAGATCTGGACTTAGCTGGAGTAGGGCACTTCATTGCTGCCTAGACTGGTATTTTTGTGCTGGTGCTGAATCACTTCTCTGCAGTGTAACTAACAATGAATGTACAGGGGGACTCAGCTGTGGACACACGGGTTAGAGTAGATACAGATCTGGGAGATCAGTGTTTGCTTAGCTACTGCAGAATCCTTCTGCCTTTGTGCCTTCCTGTCTTCTTGTCAGACTCTTAGTCAACACCTTTGTTTGCCATAATTAGTATGACAAGAAGTGCCTAACAGTCAGTTTAATTACTGTTCCTCCAAACCTCACTCATGGTCATTGGACCCACCAAATGATTTTAAGCTCTGTTTCATAATCAGCATAAACTCAGCTGTTCAGAGCATTATCCTCATGAAATTTTTTTGCAAACCCTTTGCAGTGTGAGAAGGCAGCAGTGAAGATACTCAGACCATTGGTTACTTTTGGCATAACAGTAACAAAGATAGATTGAAATTACCCTAAAATTTGTTCAGTCACATGCATGGCTTTATCCAGGGGTTGACAAAATAATTCCGGGTTACAAATTCAAATTCTTCATGAACAACAGGATACAACTTAAATCTTACGTACTTTACAAAGGAAGAAAAGAGGAAAAGCCTTTCTTTGCACATCTAAAGTGCAAATACCATAAATTCAAAAATTCCTCATGTCTTAGATTTTGGAGTTTTTCAATTTTGTCCTACTTATTATCATTGCTGGCCGTGTTTGGTGTTTGCCCATCCCAATCCATTTTGCCTCCATGTTGATTTCCTGCATAATGTAGTTTCTACATGAAACTCTAGCATATGTTCTAGGATACCCATACTCCTGTTCTCCACAGCTACATGAAGCAAATTGTTGCCTATCTGCTAGCTTTTTTGTGTGTGTGTGTATAAACAAGTTAATACAGTAACCACATAAAGTTTATTATATAAAATTATTGTCAATGGAAGATCAGATAATCCTGTGTTTAAAGCAGCAAACTGGAATGTGGCAAATTCTAGCATTTTGGGCCAGCCACACAATCACTCTCTGCTTGATTGTCCGTGTCTTAGCAAAGATTTTGCTTATCCTGTCTTATCCCTTGTCCAGCTCCTCTGGTTTGGACTGAGAGCTCTTTGCAGTGTTGTATTAAGCACAATAGCAACCAGAGGGTTCAGCTGAAGCCTGAAGATTTTTGAAGAGCACAAATATCACATTTGAAAATTAAAAACATTTCCTGCTTTTAGATAGATGCCTTTGTTTTAGCTTCTCAGAAGAAGAGTGGAAAGGCCCTGTGGCTGAATCAGAAATGCCTGCAAACTCTGGACTTCTGGGACAGCACGTGCTAGTTCAAGTAATTCTTACTTCAAACTGCAGTTTAACAGAGTGCACCTGCCTCTGAAGCAGCTCTGTGACATTCAACCTGAAGAGACTGCAGTGTGCTAGCAGATTCAATCCACACCTTCCAGGGAATTACACAACTATGAACTCTAACTGCAAGCAAGCACTGAATCCCATGGGGCTGAATGCCAGTGGCTCATTGCTAAGGACCTGGGCTAAGCCAACCTTCCTGGCCTCACACCCCACTGCAGGATGCTACCCCTGGCTTGCCACCACTCTGCTCCCTGATGTGTTACAAATTGTGTCCTCTCCAGCAGTGAAATCACCTTTCAATTTCATGCAGAGCAAGTGTAATAACTTGGACAGGGGGCCTTTGAAGTGGCTTGCTTGGTGGTGCTTATACACATGTGGTAGGAGAGCTAAACTGCTGCAAATTTGCAAGCTCGAACTGGTGTCAGACATTCTCTGTGTGGATTTCACATGTTGCAAATATATTTACCCGTAACATCATTGTAGCAAAGCAAAACTTACCTCTGTTTTCCCTTTACTTTGACAGGACCTCCTGGTGTCCTCATCTGAACCCCATGCTGTTGCCTGAAAAACCAAAATGCACAAGTCACGCAGGAACGCCACCAACCACCATGTCTGGAGAGTCCCAAAACAAAAGCAAGTATCTCCAGCCAATTCACACAGCCCAATTTAAAAGCAGCATTGTGACAGTAAACAGGTATCTAACTCCCACTGTGCTCACAGAGCACACAAATGATAAATAGATGAGAAGTCCAGAGGCAGTGGGATGCAGTGGCAACTGGGATGTTCACAGAGGACAGCCTTTAATTTACATGTAAATATAACTTCTGATCATCATTCAGCTGGAAGGTCCAAGACATAAGCCCCACACACCAAGTCATCACATTCTTTTTAAAGAGGACAGTGCTGTATAAACCCCCAGCTTTCATCACCAGAAAGAAAACTTCCCTACAGCAAAGTCCAACAGTTCTGCACAAATCTGTTGGTCTTCTTAAATTTACCCCCAAGATTATCACCTTTTAAATAACCCTGGAATGAATCAAGCTGGATCAAAACTGGGAGCTGACAGGTGAAACCCAGAGAGGTGGGAAGAGGGGAGAAAGGTTGATGGTGATTTGTGATGCCAGACAAGTGGGGTCAGGTCCTGAGGTAGAGTAAAACACATTAGGGCTGAGGGCACTATTGACTGGGGGCTGAGAGCATGTGTGGTCCCCAGTTGCCTCTGACTTCTTCAGAATGAACAGCCCCTTCCTTCACAAGAAAAGTCAAGACCAGAAAAGCTGCATTAGAGAGAACTTTTAGATTTAAAATATTTAGCAACATTCCAAACTATTCAGTGCCCTCCCCAGTTTTCCTCCCTTCAGCACTTTTTAAAAATAGTCCTAACAAATTCAACCAGGTGTTGTTAGCTGGAGGTGAAAATACATATAAATATCCATACTATACATAATACATCATTCTGAGTACCAGAAAAATAGCTCTGTTACATAGGAAAGGCCAGGCTCACAAAGTTCAGACAAAGATCCAAAGCTCCCCTAACAGAGCCAGGTTTTCTTTATTTTTATTTTCCTCAGTCCATTACCAACAAAGGAAATAGCTTCAAAGTTCGGTCCGGATCTGAACTCTTCTTGAACTTCTCACTGCAGCCAATATACTTTTTAAACCCTGGGCTGCCATGAAAATTGTCCCCTTGATACATGATAAATCCAGTTTTTTGCAGGAGAAAGTTGGGAAACCACTAAAAAGAGAGGATGAATTTTCCCACTCCCAGCTCAGGTCCATGAAGGCACTCATTCAGACCTACAAGAAATGCAACCAGCCAGGAAATGCATTTATATACAACATTTGGGGAAACAATATTTCTATCTCATTCCAAAAGGAAAAAAAAAAAGGCATCTCTCCATTAGCTGAGCATTCCATTCAGTTTGGCTTGAAATAAAGACTTTACGAGCACAGGCAAAGATCTGGTGAGAAGGGAAGAGCACAGGTCTTTCCCTGGAAGCCACTTGGGAAGTACCTGCCATATACTGCAGTCCAATCCATGGCGAAGGCCAAAAGCTTGTGCCTCAGAAGTGTTTTTGTGAGAGCTGGGATAAGTCCTTGCTGAAAAGCATCATTCAGTCATATCCTGAGAGCGAATGTCGCTGGGTGACAGAGCTCACACTGTAAGCCATCATAGGAGAACAAGGAATTTTGCCTGGTGGCTACCAGGGGCCCTTGACACCAGAAGAGCAACTGCACAGCAGCATTTTGATCTGCAATCCCAGCTCTAGCCCATGCTCATTAAACTAGAGTGTCCTTGTACCTTCAATCAAGTTTCGACAATTTTAATTAAAGAAAAAAAAGAGAACGATATTCAGAAAAGAGATTGCTTACTGGAAGGCCCTTCTTCCCATTTCAAAACCAGAGACAGAGAACTTTCCATTGTACAGCCCAGTTCACCTTAACAGTGCTTGACAGGAGAAAATGAAAACAAAAATTGTTGGTTGCTTCAGCAATCGATGCTGCTTCTCTGCAAATACTCTGGGTCATCTGGGATTGCAGCAATGCAACACAGAAGAATTTGGCCTCCCAGGGGTCACCCAGCTCTTCCTGCCAGACACCTGCACCACAGAATTTCCAGGCATGTTGCAAATGTAGCTCTAGTCAGAGCACTGTTCTCCTCCAGCCATGTTCTGATGTGTCTAAATGTTTTCTTTTATTAGGCACATTGCCCTTCAGCCTTCTGAAGCACCACCTTGATGAGTCTAGTGATAAAGAAGATCTTGGTGATGGCCCAAATTATAGCAACATGTTGTTTGTGACTGCACCATTAGTCAGGGTGCACTTCATTAGAGCTAAGAGGATAATTAAGCAATATGGCAATCCAGAATATGTTTTACAAGTCCCACACGTCTTTGTTAGGACAGGGAGGAGCTAGCTTGAGGGCTGAGTAACTCCAATGACCTCTGGTGACTCAAAGAAAATATTCATGACCCTGCAAAGCAGAACATCTTGACAATAATAAAAGTATAATTGCAAAGCCAAGCAGCTAGTGTGCACTTAAATATTTGTACTGCAAGGTCTGCTGACCTACAGCTTAGACAAGGCCTTGTGCTGGACTCCCAGGAGCCCACACACATCTGTGGCCATGGCCTGTGGCTTGGACCTGGCTAGGCTCAGACCTCTGAGCCTGGGGCTCTCACATGAGCTCTCCAGCATTGTTTGGTTCCTTTACTTGACTGATCAGCTGTCTTTTCAGGTCAAAATGTCCCACCCTTGTCACCTCTGTTGCCTTGGTCTCCTCTGTGCAAACTCTCTGTGTGATGCTGGTGCTCTGTATCCTCTCACTGGTGTATCCAAGCCCCTCCTCCAGAGATGAGCATATGTTCTTCCTCTGCCTTAGATCCATTTAGTCCCAGGATCAAATTAATGAACATTTGACAGAGCAACTTTCAGAAAGATGTCTCTCTCTGGAGTGCATCTGTGTGTACCCATGTATTTATCAGTGAGGCAGAGACCTATTTAATACTTGCATGACACCACAGCACTGTAAGAGATGCTTTGTACTTTTGCTTCCTTACCTGATCATAATACTTTTCAAAAGCCAGGTTCTTGAACAATGGCTTAGGTGCCTCCCCTCCCTTTCCTTGTCTCCCTTAATAAATCAAACTATTTTCTCTCTTTTTTTACTGCTTTAACTGCCTCTGCACACTTGGATGAGGTACAAACTGTATCCACCAGATGTTTTTGGTCACTCTGCTGGGATAGCATCCTGAATTTATGATTAATTTTCTCAGTTGTCTGAGACATTTAAGTTTCTCAGCCCCAGAAAACACATCTGGCATTATTTTTATACCTCCTGCTACATATGTCAGTCAAAAGCAGTACACATCTCTGGACCCAAATGCAATAAAACAACTTTCATGGCGTCATGGAAGACAGTCTGGATGAAGACATGACAAACCTTGAAGCAGGGCTATATCCAAATACAGGACAATATGTACTTACCATGTGCTTAAGCAACCAAGCAAACAGCTTTTTTGGCTGTCAGGGTGCCAGCAATTCCTCCCATTACATCCTTATCAAGAGCACTCCAGCTTTTCATGCTACCTCCTTACAAACTCTCAAGTATCTCTTCCCTCATGCATTTCCAGAAGAAAAGCAGTTTCTAACAGTGTTTCCAGCCACTTTGAGGACCTCCCCTATAACCACACGGCCCATTTGCAGAATGGGGTACGCAGATTTACGTGCCATATGAAGGGAACGGCTCAGGGCTGCAGCTGCTGTGCAAGATGAGCCACGCAAACCAGGGGCAGGACTGCCCAGCCACCTGTGCAGACAGACACCAGAGGACAAGCAACTTTGGCCCTGAACTGAAAATGCAAATAAATGTGCCTTCCTTCAGCCTATGTGCAAGGACAGATGGTCCTTCACATCTCTGTTTCTTGAGTTCTACACAGGCAGATTTTCTCAATTATTAAAAAAATAAAAATTGAATGTTTGTGTATTATTTCTGCATTTTTAGGAGTCCCATGAAGGAGACAATCACAGAGAAGCAGTCGTGTATACAATCACATGTACCTGGTGCAACATTGCCCAACTAGAAATTAACAGGAATGGGCCACAATAGCCACTATTCAGTGCATATCTGAATATTCAGAGGTCACACCCGGACACAGAGAGAAAGAGTTAATGTCTCTCCCAATAAATTATGAGCTTCACAGTTTGCTACCAGTTCTGACTGCAGATCAACAGTGCTCTAGAATTCTAGCTCATCATGTGCTGTCACATCAGTTATTCAGCACACACTGCTGAGAGCAGCTTTCTAGATACATTTATTTAATTACCTGCACATCCCGGCGCTGGCATCCAAAGTGCCTGCCTGTCACTAGCAAGTCTTGTTATCAATAGTTATGTGCATCCTCAACTGCTAATGTGAAAATTTCTTAGACTTCTATGGACCAGCTTTTACACTCAGGTCAGCAATTTATAATTACTTCAACACCACAGTATGAATTTATAGATTATGCATTCACTAATCCCTGCACTGTACTTGCACAACACAGGTTGCAGGTTTTCATGCAAAACCAGAACATTGGTTTAAAGCTGGAAAGTTAAGATTGGAGGAGAATGTTACATACATATTTATCAACTAAACCCATTGTTAATTAGACCTATCTATGGTGTTTTATTACAAACCTATCTATCTGTTACCAACCTCACTTCAGTGAAACAAGTGCTCCATGCAAACCAGTTTCATGCCCGCAGACAGACCCACAATCACGCTGTTCTCTCCTATTAGGAGAAAAATGTGTAATACCAGAATGCACATTGTGTATGTTTGAAAGGAAACAAAAAAACCCTCAAGTACAAGCTTACTAGAAAAAAATAACAAACCCAAGAAACAAAACCACCACAAAACAAACAAACAAGCAGCCCCCCCCAACCCCTCCCCCAAATCAGGTACTGATTCTGTGAGATGCCAGTTTTTTCTAGAAGGTACTGTGTTCCTCAGGTTTCTGCTACTGTCAGCAGATGCAGAAGCAAAAGCAGCACCTTGTGTCCCAGGCTCGGGCGTGCAGGGATTGCTGACGCAGGAGTTTCCATTTCCATCAACCATCCACAGTGCCCACAGGAGACTTCCCAACCTGCCCACGGATTGCGAGGTGATTTTGGTTCTCTGCTTGTGCTGCGAGGGCACCCCGAGCAGAGCCTGCCAGTCACATCACCCTTTGCTGAGTTATGCATGAGGAAGGAGGGCAGGAGGTGCTGTGCTGTGGCAGCTATTGTGCACTAGAGACCTGAACTGGCAGAGTTATTCCTTTCCCTGGGTTTTTATTTACATCTTCCTTTCCAGTAGCGGTACAAGGCACTAGTATGTTCAGAAAAAGGTACCTCTGAAAAAAACCAACCAATTTGCTTCCTAAATTCCATGTACAGGCCAAAAATCTCTTCGTCTCTTATTTACATTCACAAAATTTTTTTGGATCAGCTCATTTCACAGCAAGGTATGGAAACTTTTCTTCGAGTCTCCGGAGAGAAGAACATGGAGGGACTGTGCTTCTGGCCTGCATATAAAATCTGCCAACTGTAATGTAAATAAAGCAAATATTTACACACCCAACTGGACCAGTTTCGCTTAATCACATTCTTAGGGACTTTGCTAAATTGGGGCGCAGAGTCATTCCCACAGTGGCTGCTCAGAGGCTGGTTCATTCCTGTACAAGATGCCAGCCTCAGTCTTTCCATCCATGTTGTTTTGAATATCATTGCCTGTCAACACTGAAAGATTGAAATTCTCAGAACTCAGGGTTCCAACACATCCATACTGATGAACAGATTTCAGATGTCTAAAATATCACCCATAGATTCTTGCTGATAATGACAAATCCATTTCGCAACAGTTCCCCTATGTTTCTGTATACTTTGTAGTGTCTACATAATATGGCAGCAGTGTAGATCTACCCCTCTCTGGGCAAATGCTGTTGCATTTAAAAGAAATTGATAAATGCTGGGTCTTACAGCACTTAGAATAAAAAAGTCTTTCAAAGAAGTTCTATAGGCTGGATGCAGAAAATCCATGAAGAGGTTTTTCCATTTCTGTGATGTTTACTGTGAAAATATTTCTGCAACTCTTTAGCTATTTCTTGTCTATGTAATCCACCAGAACTTCTCCATAAATACTTGTTGCCTTAGTCTAAAAGTGGAAAGTTAAATTCCCTTTTTGAAGCATTGGTTCTCGTCTCTTGAGGACAAGTAACATTTACAGTGCTCCATAAAAAGTAACTTTTTGAAATCTAACTTTTTTATAATAAAACACAGTAGCTTAATACCCTAGAGGCCATTTCTGAAGTTCCAACACTGGTAATTTATTAAAACTGTGATAAGTATGTCTGATAAAAAGATAACTAATACCGAAAGAACAGAATGCCAAACTTCAATAATTAGTTCTGCTTCACACTGCAGTATATAAATTGCAGATCACTGCTGCGTGCAGTGACAGGTATGAGGAATGATCACGGAATTCAGTCGATTCATTGCGGGAAGAGGAGGGGGTTTGGATGAAGGGAATTGCATTGTGTGTTATCAAATTATTAATTGATTTCCCTTAAGTGATCTCAGATCCTTCAAGATGTAAAACTCAAGCTGTTTGCTCCATTTAAACCCATAGAGCCCAACAACAGACTGGCCCAGTCACATGGCTCTTCTGGAGTGGCTGGACAGTAACTCAGCTGGGGAAGACCTTAAATGTAACACTTGGAAGATGGAGGTTGGCAAACAAACAAACAAACAAGTGAAAAAATCCATCCGTGGGTTTCAGTTCCCACGACCTTAATCTCTGAATCAGACCTTCTCTCTACAAACAAATGTCAGCATCTTGCTATACAGCGATTGCTTTTGGCCTGGCATTTATTGGCTGCTGAACACAATCACTCACTCGCTCATGCCAGAGAAGAAGTGGCTGCTTCATACTGGCATAGTAAGGATGGAATAATCCATCAGAAAGAAGGACGTGCTCATTTTAAGAATGGATATTTCACTCAGTTCCAAATAACACCATCTTTGGATATTCATGTTTCTCTGCCTCCTGGACTGTTACCACATCCTTGCAAAGAGAAATGCAGTAGTCTGAGGTATGTTCCTCTGCCCTGGTTCACCTGTTGCACAAAATAATGGTGTCCATCCGCACTCAGCAGACCAATAGATAGGGAGGAGAGTTTTTAGAAGACTGACTTTGTTCTCTTGGGTTTCATTCTTAAGCCTTGCTGATTTAGAGTAGAGTCTGTCCTCCCACTTTATGTTTCCAGGCACACCTGGACAGGGCACCACTCTAACACCTGGCAGAGCAGGGCCCCAGACTCCAGTAAGGGAGCTCTACTCTTTTGATCAAGTTATCCCAGCCCTAATGAGGTCCTGTACCTCAGCTGAGTCATGGTCACTCACCCTGCTCATGGTCCTCCTGTATCTCAGATGCAAGATAAAATGCTTCACAGTTTTCCTCCTGTGCGCAGCTCTGCAGTAAGTGGGTAAACCCCTGTACCACAGTTTTGTGTCTGTGCCTAAAGGCACAGTCTGCTCTCCACTGCAAATGTTATTTTTTCAGAGAGCATTTTTAGCTGCTGTGAACTCTTTGCTGGTCAATGTTCCTGGTTTTCTCCCTTTCACAGCTTCAAAGTCCCTTGTTATTTACTTGTATTATAGAAGCACATAGAGGAGTGAACTGAGATTGTGACCCTTTATTTCTAGGCAATAAACATACTGTGGGAGAGAATTTCTGTCTGAGACCATTTACAATCTAAACAGAAAACACAGGCACATGGGAGGAAGGGAAAACCAGAAGCACAGAGGGGTCAACTGACTAGGAACAGCCACTGAGCATGTCAGAGGCAGAGATGAGAACTGACCTTTGCTCTCTTGAGGACTAAAAACTTTCCTGTCTAGCACAAATGACTTCTTAGACAGCATTTTTTTGCTAGTGTCATAAAATACGTCCACTGAATCAGTGGTGCGTGAGGCAGCGGGGCTAGAGATTAGAACAATGGGCAAGACTTCGTGTATCCTGTCCACTTCTTTCTGACATCTTGGGGCATGGCCACAGTCTCATCTACAAAAATAAATTTGAGTTTTTGTGCCTTCAACTTCCATTTGTCCTGCAGGAGATTCCATTAAACAACATAAGGTCTGTAAATCTGACACTCCCCCCTCTCTGCAGTGTCAGGTAGGAATTTACAGCTCCAGACTATGCATTCCCTTATCTAAAAGGAGCATTGTATGAGGCTTAGCAGATCACGGTTTCTACAGTGTATCCAAATGGAAGCACTGTACAAGTACAAGGTTTTATTATTAAAGACGATTGTCTAAAGATTTAGTAAAGAACATTTGATACCAAGTGCTAAAACTAAAACGGTATTTTCTAAGATAAACAACAGCCATGTACAGATTACAGCTTTTTTCAGCTCTTCAGGAATTTTAGTGTACAAAGAACATGTTACAACGGAGCAGCCGGCTCTGTCTTAGGTGCTGTCAAACTAAAATTCGTATTTGAAGCACGCAGATTATCTTGCCACTGCTTTATTTTCAGTAACTCTGCTGTAAAACATTTGTAACTTGATGCTGAATCCCATACAGAGGAGAATTTGAGCTTTTTTACATAATGGAATTTTGTCATCCAAATTTGCAGTTTTCATAGGACCTGTGAGCCTCCACTGCAGCCCAGGACTCCCTGTACAAGCCTGTGTAGGTATAGCCTTGCCAAAATGCATTATAAGTAAAGTGCAATAATAAATGAGGCATCAGGTAGCAGTGGACGGCGGAGCACCGAGAGACAACAGAGCACAACCGCACAAAAGGGAAAGGTCACAGCTCAGCAGCCACATAACTCATTGTGAGGTTTTCGTAACCAGAACAATTTTATTAAATCAGGGCTGGGATTCTTCTGAGACACAAAGGGGACACAAATGGGAGAAAGCAAGAGGAAAACACACATTAACCAAGGGCAGGAGAGATGCTGGCTTAATGGGCTGATTCAAAGCAGGGTAAACCTCTTACTGACAGTGATAAGCAGGTTTGTGGAAGACCCTTAAAACAAGCACTAATGCAATGCCACAAGGATACATCCAAAGAGAGGGGAATCAGTGTAGGGTACAAAGATGATGGAATGCAGAGCTGTCCATAATGATAAAGAAAGGAGTGCACGCTCCGCTCTGACTGTAAGCTGAGCTTTGACAGTTACATATTTACACAGCAATGTTAGATGAGCACTCCAACACGATGCTTTGGAAGGAAGATACAGCTCTGAAGGAGAGAGATAAAGATGGCACTGCATTTCTGTTTCCACTATCTAGTGTTTATATTTTTATCATTTTATGTAAAGAAAAATGTCAGTCTGTGACAATGATTTCATTTACTTGGTGATCTACTTCATCTACTTTGCTTTCATGTGCTTAACAGTGCAATGATTTAGTTGCAAGTTCTATATGGGAATGCTTATCTTTCCCATGAACGCTATTGTTTTTAAGCGTGAAAAAGCATGTATGGGCCCAAATATAAATTGATAGTTTCAGTAAGCTGGGATGCTAGTGAAAAAAGACCTTGAAGCTCCCACCTGTAGCCAGTTTAGAATGAATGATGACATCTAGAACTGGAGAACAGCAGAGGGGATGTCGGGGAAAGATGACTCTGTTTTTCCTATTAGTGCAGACCAAAAGCATACAGAAACTAAGATGAGCTTTTAGCACACTGGGTAATTAACAGCCACAGTAGAATTTGGTTTCTTGCCATGTCACATTCAGTTTACAGCTTAGGATAACAAACATTTACAAAATGTACTGGAGATTACAGAGACATAAGATTATATGTTAAATCAATAAAATAACTAAATAAAGAGGTTTAAATATACTGAGGGGAAAATAATTAAAGAAAAATTTCACTGCAGTCAAGCACAGGTCAGGAATATAAATACAGCTGAGGCACAGGCAGGTGCAGTTGTCACTGGCCAGGTGGGTATCACATAGTACTATTTCTCAGAGCACCAGCACTGTTTATTCTGTAAAGAACAGGCTTTGTTTTGGGGTTTCTTTTCTTCAGTTGATACAAACAAGGTACAACAAGCTATTTCTAAGTGAGCCAACGAATGGAGTCACAGCAATGGTTTCCCCTGATATAGTGGAAGCAATTCTTCTTTCGAGGCTCCTCTACCGCCAAAAGATGTCCATCTCCACCCCTTTATGTTCTTTGGCAGAGTCGCCATTCAGAACCAAATCCCTCCTTCTTCTTTGTGGCCTCTGCTGATAGATGTGACAAGACTTTTAAGCAGCCTCCTCTTACTGTTTTGCACAATGATTTCTGGAGTAGGAGGTTCAAAACCCCCTCCAATGGACCAGCCCATATTCAGTACAAAATCAATTTACCATGGCTATAGTCTCCTTTGTATTTCTGCATCAAGCAAAGCGATTTTGTTCTCCTTCACTTTTCTGCTCTGGGTTTCCTTGCCATTGTAACTCTTTGAAACTCACTGTTTATGGAGAAATGTTAAGGGTACTCCACTATACATTTTTTTCATTCCCTCCCCCTCTGCTTATGGACAAATCCTACACAGTCAATGGAGCGCAACTTTGTGCACCCGCGTTAAGGGTTCAGCTATGAAAAGCAACCTTTCCATATATGCTTCAAACCGAAAATGTAATCGCTGAAGCACATGTGAAACCTCTGTGTATTATCAGCTTTCTAAAGTGGGGAAGTCTTGCATTTTTTATTCCTCTCCAGGTTACATCATTGAATATACTTGTTCAGCATTTATTTGTTTGCTTTGAGAAGAAGCTAAAATAAGTTTAAGGAACTGTCCAATTTGGATCTGATTCTCACAACAATTAGGCTAAGATTCAGGAATCAAAATCAGCACTTCCTGCAGTATTAAAGAGACTAATGAAGAACTAAGATGACATTTTCACTGTTCTGTGCCTCTTGTTTTTCCTTAGGGAAATCACATCTATTGCATTGGGGGGTGCTAATACTCTTTCAGATGACAAACATGGCAATATATTCTCATTAAAATTGTGTAAGAGGTTGAACATGGTTTGAGTCTTGCCTTGGCTTGGAAAAAAAAAGGGGGCAGTGCACAATTAAACAAATAAATGTGCATGTGATTTACTTTATCCTATCAACATTCTTTTCTGGTTGTGCACTTAGGCTTAGTGTAGTACAACCAAAAGGGAAAAAAAAAAGGCACTGGAAATCTTTAATTAAGTGAAAGCTGCATTATTGAGACCAAACGAAAGCTTTGAGACTACTTTAATGAGCCAAGGCCAGTCTTGTGCAAGCCAGAGAGATTGGGAAAGTTTTGCAAGGCTGGCTGAAAACAGAGATCCTGCCTGAGCCTGCCTGTACCACAGGAACTTAAGTGAAACCAGACTCTCCCTCTTGCTCTTCCCCAATATAAAGTAATAGCTTTTGAGCTTCAATAATATGGGTAGAAAGGAGTCTTTGTACTTTCCCTATTCAGTTCAGCAGATGCATGTCTGAATTTCCATTTGTTTTCTAGCACACCCAGAAAAAATATCTAGACCTTGTTCCTACTATGATTTTGATGTCTACTGCAGAAACACATGAAGCACATGGACTACTCAGCTGCATACTGCTAGGCATTTCTGCTAAAAAATTAAAAGCCAATTCTGCCCCAGTGAGCCTAAATCCTAGGGTAGAGGTGAAACACAACACATGGCTGCAAAAAACAGGCAGAAACAACAAGAGGGACCAGTGAGATGACTGATATTTGCAATCAGGGAGTACATATGGTGCACAGGCAAGTGTGGTGTAAGCTTCCCAGGAAGGTGTGTTGGCAGCACACATAGATTTCGACCTTTAGACTCTCTGGCTTCTATGGGGTTTGGTGCTCAGCATCACAAACTGTCAGAAAACGCCATTTTTGATAAATCACTAATAACCAAGAATAAGTAGAACCTTTCAGAAATTACCAGGCTGGGCTGGAAGGGAAAGTCAGCAATGAAAAGTCCTCCATGTTTAATAAAAGAGATTTCAGTACTTTTTTATTGTTCTATAGCTACATTGCGCATTACATCTCTGCTGTCCTCCACCAGGTGCCTAACGTTCTTGATAAGCTAATTACAGCCTTCTGCTTGTTTCATGTCAAGCTTAACTCCCAGTCTGAGCCTAGCCTGCAGTTCTGGCATGTATTTTCCTTAATCTAAGACCATCTGTGCTCCATCAGCAAGGAACACTTAAATACAGAAAAAGTGAAGAACCAAAAGTGTAGAATTCCCTGTATCCTGCCTCCAACTCCTCTCCCCAGCACTTCCAATTAAGTGTGAAGCCAACATCCATCCAGTACTAAATACACTGGAAGGCTCTAAGGAGGCTACAGTTATCCACAGATGCAGCAATAGTTTTCAGTGGTCAGTAGGGAAATGACAAGCCAAAAAGGACCTGAATCTCTCAATTTCCTCATATCAAGAGCTTCAGAATTCAAATACCACCACGTCCCCAGCAGCATATACAGTGGGTGAGTCTAGCACTTGATCAGTGTAAATCAAATACTTGTCTCAGAGAAGAGCAAGGAGTCAGTTTGGGGAAAAGAAGCAATGGGGTTGATTTATGAAGAATCCAAATGGTATTTCTCAAATCTATTGTTTATTGGAAGTGCACTACAATTGAAATCAAAACTGGACTGCAGCATTAGGGAAGATGGCTCTCTGCCACTCCTGTCCCACCACCAAAATTTCAAGTGCTTCTAAGCCCTACTACACCCTCACTGCCCAGCCCAGCTGGACATAGCACCTGCCTGCTGCCACTGCCAGCGGCCAGAACCTGACCACTGTGCTCGGCATCCATCCACCCATCTTCCTCCTAAGGCTGGGAAGCAGATGCCTTCAGACTCCCTGCTTGGTCTGTCACAGTTTGCCTTGCTTCTGCCTCCTCTTCTCCAACACCAGACGTCAGCACCTGATGCTTCAGTGAGCTCTGCCAAGCTTCATCTCAACAAGGAATGTATTTGCTCCTTCTCCTGCAAAGATGGCTCTGGTGCAGTGTCTTTTATTCCTTCCTCCCAGATCCTCTGTTCTGTTCTCCGGTCTTCACTCTCCTGCCAACCCAGGATTTATTTTTCAATTTCCTTCAGTTTGAGTCCTGCCCTTACATTCCCACTTCCACCTGGCTCTTCCTTCACCTCCAGCACATTTGCATTTGACCTCTATGAAGGTCAAAGATTCCACAAATGAGTTTTGAGAATATGCCCTATAATTAAGATGAGGGAGTACAAAATGCTTCTACAATAGGATTAATGCAGCATACTTCTTTGTGCTTCTTCCATCTAGCTCCTTTCTGGTGGTTTTCAAAGCTTTCACATTTATCTTCTATTGAAAAAAAAATCTTTTCCTTGTTCTTAAATCCTCAATAACTGATCTCACAGCAAAAGCTACTAAATTTGTAACAATTATATTAGCCACATACATTTTTTCTCCTCTCACTGTGTTTACCACTATTACATTTATGAACCATTGATCATTCCTTTCTGCCCCATATATCAAAATTCTCTCCTCTTAGGCAATTGCAGTTTGTCTCTTCATTATCCCAGGCTAACTTAAGATTTTTTTTTCCCCACATTCTTCATAAAGCTTAAATCACTTCTTTCTGGGTGACCTTGCAGCCTATTCAAATGGCTGCAGACCTGTCAGCCCTTTTTCCTTACTTATAAGGAAGTAAAGTACTCTTTTTCTAAAACCCCAAAACCTTACTTTGTCTCCTGTCTGAAGCAAATAATTAATAATTAAAATAATGTATGGAATTATTGACAGAAAAGTGTTTCTGACAAAAACATATTTTTATTAACCCTCCCCCACATTCCTTCCAAGCTGTTCTCTTTGTTACATGAGTTTGCAGATTTATTCATATTCTAAGTGTTTTTATCTGAAGGGATACATTTGTACAGCATTTTTCCCCTAGCAGACCCCAACTATTCTATTCTTACATTCAAAGGTTTTAATTCAAAATGTTTAGAAAACAACTAGTGAAAAAGGGGTCCATTTTAAACACATAGACATGCTGGAATTGCCTAATTGCTTACCTAAAAAGCAGAGGCGAATATAACAACTGCTTAATACTACATCTACCTTAAATCAGAATATGACAATTTTGTAGCTCACAGTTATGGAAAATTTCCTACATTTACAAGTGCATGTAATCACATATAACATTAAGATCTTAAACAGAAAGCCACATATTTCAGAGCGTTTCAAAAGGACGAAGTGTCATTTTCTCAACTTCACATGTGGAGAAAGGAAAGCTCTGACTGGGGATAGCTGGAAACCACCTTACCTCTTCACAGCTGTCTGTAAGTGAAGCAGCCAGCCCATGCTATCCAAACTCTCCTTGCAGAGAATGGAGATAAATATGTCATTTTTTTGCATATGCCCTTCCCCTGACTCCTCACACTTGGTCTCCTCAGTCTCAGAATAGTCTCTACTTGGTCATGTCACTGATAAAGATGTAACAGATAGCTATAACCATGGTGTGGTAGCTTCTAGATGAAAGAAGCATTTCGGTGACAGTACAGTAACTTAAGATCATTGCTCCTATTAACTGCTCAAGCTACAGTGGCACCCAGCAACTCATTTATGCCCCACAGCCACATTCCCTCGCCCTCCTCCAGTGATATAACCCACCTTTCCTTTCCCATTGCCCACCCATTAGCAGGCTACCCACAGCAGCTATTGCCTGATCTTGTTCAGCTGTAGGTTTGCTGCTGCTTCTCCTCCAGCCAAAGAAAGGCTTCTGAACCTGCAAACTTTCCATCCTTCTCCAGTCAGGGTGGCTGGAGATGCCACAGGTATAGTCAAGGTTGTGCCTGTTTACCCATCTGTCCTCTTAGCATGTGGGTTGTGCTCTCCTTGAGCTCAGCCTGGGGAAGGCAGGTGAAACCTTGGAGGCCAAAGCTCTTTGAGGGTTTCAAAGGATTCAGGGATTCACCTACACCTGCCATGCTGAGACAGGATCAATATCCTGTGGGAGTGATGAGCAAACGTTCCCATCTCAGCTCCCCAGCTCTGGGTGTCTGGTAACAGCTGTGCAGGCCACATCTGTGACTGCTCCACAGCTCCAATAATCCCCTCCTATTAGTCATTCAGAACTGCTGCGCTTAAAAGAAGCTGTAAAACACACATCAGCTAAACTGTTACTAACAGAGAAAAGAAGATTATTTACCTAGGGAAAAAAGCACACATGGTAATATGAAATATGTTTACTATAAAATATTTTTTTTCTTTTTTGTAAAGAGCTCAACAGTTGGTTTTAGAGGAAATGTGAGGTCATTTGTGGGCCCTTGAGAGATGCAAATCAATAAATGGTGATTTTTTAATGCTCTCATTATAAATGACTGGATGCTAACAGGGTCAAACTTAATCCTGTGCAGAGAGCCAGTGCAAGGGACACGAATCATTTAGATCTCTCTTAAGCTCTGCTTTGAGAATAAAATGTAGATATTCCTCTGTATTCCCAGTCTTTTAAAAGCGCCAACCTGCTGGGTTTTTTTTGCAGTAATTGGCCCACGTACTCCACTGCTCATCTTGTAAGATGCCCAAGGACTCCTCTTCTGACTTCCCAGCGTGTGCGGCTCAGCTCCCACGCCGGGGATGGGTCGGGACGCCGTGTCCCAGGCAGGAGGAGCCCTTCACTGAGCGCACAGCGCTGAGCAGCCGCAGCCGCAGCCCCAGCAGGATGCAGGACCTGTGCTGGGATCCGTGGGCGGGCAGCTCCCACCGCCACAAAGCCGGGCTTGCCGAGCGGGGAGGCTGCGGGAGGGATCCGCTCCCCGCCAGGACAGGGTGCAGCGGGAGCTGGCCGTGCTCGCGTGTGGAACTCGATAGGTCACTGCTCCCACAGCGACTGCTCTCAGTCAAGGTGCTGCGTTAAACCCATCCTGTGCCGGAGCCCTCCACAACGATCGTGTCACAGAGCCTTAACTGCGACAGCAGCAACTCGGAATCGCTTCCTGTGCCTTGCAGTACGCCAGCCTTTACAGCCAGCGAATAAACCACTCCCATGTCTAAAAATATCCCACATACCTGAAGCAGTAAGAATTTTAAAAGCGTATTTTTATATAAATCTCATTTTGTATAAATGTTGGCTTAGGTAAGGTGTTGCCTACAACGAGAGGCTGATTTGCCTCTCAGAACATCTGCAGGGCTGGGTTTGTTGACAGCAGCCACAAATGAGTGAGTGTGTCAGAGCAGGGGACAGCCATAAGCACATGCAGATTCCCCAGAGCCTCCTGGAGCTGCTGGAGTGGGAAGCAGCCCACAGAGAAAAAAGGGCTAAACATGCAAACCAAAATATATTTTGCAATGATAAAGAAGCAACATTGGTGACAGGAAATGAGAAGTCCAAGGAATTTATTTTTCTTTTGATTTTTCATTTTTTTCTCTTCCCTTTCTAAAGGATGTCTAATGGTCCTGACTGTAAGTTGCAAGAAATAAGAGCATTAGTCTTCATTCCCTACACATAAAATGCCTGACAGGGTTTTATCAAATAAAGAGTCCAATATGCTACTGTTATCAGTAAGTGACTTCAGCAGCTAATTAAATTCTCAGTTTCTAAATCCTGCTCACAATGTCTGCTGATAAAGACCAAGACTACCCCTGCAGTAATTTTGGCTTCTAGGTGAGGTGAGGCAGGGAAGGAGGGAATGACAACTAACAAATTACCCAGGGAAGCAGGCTGGCAATCCACAGCTGACATTCATCATGTGAACCTCTCACTTTACTGTGCAAGCATAACAGGGTAGTTCCCCTCTGGATGCAAATCAGCTCCATGGCCTTCATTCACTCCAAGAAGGCTGCCCTGCTTAAAGTACAAATCCAAACAGGTACAGCTCCTGGACCTCCACTATAGGGGTGCTATACCCTATGTATGTGATCCTCCTGTGTATGGGTACATATATAAAAATAGATATGTAAATATATATATAGAAGAGGTTCCTATACCATGCCTAAATACTCACTTTAGAGAGCAATTAGATTGATCATGACTAGACAGTACACTCTGAGCCAGTTTAGCAGACCTATGAATGTGCATATTGAAATATTTTTACTCACTAGAGCGTGCAGTATGTTCTTAAATCAGAGACTTCTCAAAGGAAAACTGGCATTTATTTAAAGTTAAACCTGGGCTTAAAAGCTTTGCTGATTATAAATGGACTCATGAGCTGGGTTCTCTCAGACAGAGAGGGGATGCTGTGTTCAGAAACCACTCAACACTATGGAGTGTGAGAGATTTGCTTTTTCTGCTCTCTGAACTTCAGCTGATGAGTAACATCAGCAGAAGTTTGGTTCCCAACAGCAGATGCTGGAGCCCATCACAGAGTACAGTTCGCTGCAGTGAGGAGCTGGAGAAATGTGTCCTTGAAGGATGAGGTGTGGCCTTCAGACATGGTCACCTCCAGTCTGACATGAATTATTTTCGTCCCTCATCTCTCACTCCACAAAGAAATTTCTCTCTTACATAAATCTTGGGAAGGAAGACTTGCACCTGAAAGCTGCAATCTAGCTCTTGACCAAACGTTTTAAGGAAGGGAATATTCAGGGAGTAGATTTTATTTGGGGACACGAAACCATAAGAATAAATAGCTGAATTTAACAGAAAGTTTTTCCAGGCAATATAAGCTTTATTATGGAATACCTTTAAACCTCTAGGCTGAGAGTGAGAAGTTTTGGGTGCAGATTTGGAAGGTGATTTATGAATAGATTTATATGTTAATCTGTTAATAAAAAATGTTTCATACTGATAAAATATGTGACAACCTGAACTCAGCTATGAGCCACATATTAAAGACTGCATCTGCTCTAGTAGAGATTTTGATTATGTTTTTAAATGAGGGAACTGCATTGGCCTGAAAATAAAGAAATAAACATTATATCTAGAAATATGTGCCATATAACTCAAATGTGTATCTGAGAATCTGCAAGAAACAAATAATAAACTGCTTCTGGAAACTGAAGCTTATTCCTGAATATTTCAAAATAGAGTTCCTGTCAGGCGACTCAATGGTACATAAAGATAGACAAAGTATTCTTACTCTTTCCCAAAATTACTTCCTAAACTAGATTTTAAATTGGATGATAATCTTGACATTCCAACTAGATTGAAGAAATAAATACCTTCAGCAAAGTTGGGCACCCCTGGACTTGCACTGCATATCAATGCCTAATTGTCTCATGATCTTTGAAAGGATATTTTGAAAAATAGGAACAGTTCTGGCTCAAGGATGTTTCTGCAAGGAAATCTGAAATACAATACTTTTACCTCTCTTTTACTGGCAAACCCCACAGCACTTTATAAAGAAGTGCTACAGCCCTATTTCACGTGTGAGCCAACACCAGGCAGACAAACTGGGCAGATGAACTTTACCTCAGGCATCCATGGGCAGAGCCAGCAGTACGAATTTGGCCCTCCAAGCCCCATCTGGTGCCTCTCCAGCAACTCTTGGGGATGTAAGATTTATCTAATATTTGCAAGATTTCTGATGAGTGCCAGGGCTTTATGAACATATTGTGAATCCTTAACATCTCTCAGTGAAGTATTTTCACCAGGAAAGATCACTTGAGTGACAATTTGTGCTGTAAACTATACTACTCACTGTTCCCCACTGATTTTGTTTATCATATTTTATTCAACTATACAGAGAAAAACCAAGTTAAACTCTGCCACCTCTCCTCACACTTCTATACACTTGCAGAGCATGTTTCTCATCAGCAGACATAAGTGTGGCACTACGGAGCTCTAAAGAAGTAGAAAATAATGCATTTAATGCTCGGTTTGATTCAAAGTGCAAAAGACAAAACCTGTTCCATTTGTTGCTATGTGACATATTGAGGACTGATAGCCAAGTTTTATTATTATTATTAACTACACTTTGTTGATACGTGCTGTTGATTTACCAGTGATTATGCCACAGAGTTAAAGATCCCTTCAGGGAGTAGCAGAGAGGGAAGTGTGTCTTCAGGAGCAGCTGTACAGTTTAAGAGCTTCATCTCTGTAGCAGGGATGTTGCTGCTTCTTAGATTGAGGGGAGAAAAACTGGAGTAAAACCATCCTTACCAGAAATGAACTGGATAAGTGGCTGCAGTTCATCTGCTACAGGACACTATGGAGTTGTTTTATCTCTATTTCAGGTTTGAAAAAATGCTCATTCCAAAACCCCAACAATATCAGCAGAAAGAAATTTATTTCAGTAAGGTTCAGATCATGATTTAAGAGCAGATACTGCCTCAGTATGTTGATAACTTACTTTAAGCTTGGTTTTAAGTCTTATGCCTCAGTGGGACTGAGAAGTTCATCAGGTTTTGCTCTGGTGACTGGATAGCACTCTCCAAAGTGCCCATGTGAATATAGGGGATCTTATTTAGAAATGTGGAGCCACATTTCAGAAGCAAATGAAGTTGTGTGTTCTGTAGCATTTTCATGTTCTGCAGTGGGGTAACAGTAGATCTGTAATTGTAGACCAAGTTGGTACTGGACAGCGTGGAACTCCACAGGCAGTCCCTCCTAATTCAGGTTTATGACTACCGGGGAACTCACACTCTCTCTCTGTCCTTAACCCACACTTCAATTTTTGTCCTTAGGAAAAAATATTAAATAGTCAATTAAAACATATTTTTATCTCAATTTTTTAAAATCTTTGTTAGGTGAAATAACTTATGTCTTCCAAATAGTTTTGCAACAGGTGCACTTACTTATTCATTCACAGTGTGTAAAAATATAGTACAGACTCTTGAAGTATTTTAAATACTTAAAATACCACTAGCCTGACATATCAAAACACGAACTTCACAGGGCTGCTTAAAAACTTTTTTTATAGGAGATGTTCCATTAAAAGAAACAATTGAAACCAAAATATTTTATGAAATTCTTGCATTTTCTATTACACTTACCAGATGAGAGTCCAGAAGGACATCTTAGATCCAGAGAGAAGGGAAAGGGAAAGAAGAAAGAGGAAAGGAAAATGAAAAAGAAAGGGAAAGAGGAAGGGGAAAAAGGATGCCCCAAACAAACAAGGACAAGTGTTTGAGATGAGAGAAATGCACATATAAATGCTCTCTTTTGATACTTCAGAAAATAACTTGACCCAGAGTATTTGCATGCCAATTAACCATGTGTCTATCTCATTCTCCTTCAGATTTTACAAAAATGTCGAAGAGGTTTGTTTTCATCTCAGTGCAAAAAGGTTGGAAATCTTTGTATCTCAAAAAGGTTGGAAAAATAATTTCCTACTTAGTTCAATTGAGAACTGAGAATCCAGGTAAAATCACAGTGAGCAGGGGGTAGGCACTGCACTGTGATTTATGAAATGCCAGCCAAGTAGCCTGCTTTTAACACACACCCCAGAATAGTGCTCCTAGCTAAGAAATCCCAATCAGTATTGTGCTTTTTTTAAAAATTTGCTCAAAGGCTTATGTTTTTAAAATGACCCTTCCACCTACTCTATTAATTACCAACTCCAGTATGAAACTGACTTTTCTATGGCCTCACCATGAAAGCTGCAGATTAGGAGCTAACCTTCTTTCAGATCCACGCATAAATTAACCAGCATGCTCTCCAAGTGCACATCATTTTAAAAAAGTGTTCTATAAAATGTCTAATAATGAGAGTTTACAATGCATATAAGACAATAATTTAAATATGGACATGAAATGTTGCAGAGATTTTGTTTAAAAGAGATGTTAAACATTTAGGGAAGATTATCCATTTTAAAATTGTGCTTCTTGACTGCTGCAAGAATTTGAGTGGTACATGCCAACGTTTTCAATATTAACAGGTGGTTTTGGATACCCCACCTCAAGATGCTGATTTTCGGTAATTTTTTAACAAGGTGCTTCAATTTTGGCAAGAAAAAGAAGTAGACAAAATCACAAATGATCCCCAAAATACCTGGGCCTCAGCTTCCTGAGGGATATTGAAGTTCAGCCAAAAATGTTTTTCACAAAAGTATTAACTACCACCAAAGTTTCTCATGCAACTAAAACTCATTTGGTGAAAAGCTTCACAGGTTCCAAATGGAAATTCTGAAACACATTTTGGAAACAGAGGAGGAAGAAAAATCTCTGAGAAGTCAGGACATTTGGTTCTGTGGAGCAGAAAATGAGCTTGTTCTGTTTCAGTTTTTGCTAGTTCTCTAGTAAAAGATCACTAATTCTCATGTAAAAGATCTAGGAGAAACAACCTCAGCACAACCAATAAAAAATTCTAAGTGAGGAGGAAATATCAGCACATGGTAGACCAGATGAGAGATAAGAAAGGAAAAGAATTGACCCCTTATTATAAAGGGGCCCAAGAGCTGACACGTCCCAAAACTGACCTCTTCCTTCATTCCCCTGAAATCAAAATTCTTTTATAGGGTAATGCTGTCTGTTTTACACAGCTCTTAATCAGAAACTTGCCCACATAATATTCAAATTTGTCTTTTAGTCTACTACTGCAATTCCAAGACAGTAACTTCCTATCTAAACTCTGTGTCATGCCTTTTTCCCACAGGGACAGTGCAGCCTCAGGATACAGCATGAGAACACTTAGGAAAAAACAGCTTTAAACTTCATTGAACCATGCTTTGAGGGGTACATTCCTCACACTGCCAGACTTTGTCTCACAACCAACATATCCTGCTGTCTCCATAGAAAATGCTTCTCATGTTTCTGCCCTCACCTCATGGAAGTACAAATGCAAGGGAGCAGATATTTGTCAGCACAAACCTGCACCACGAAGCAGATTTAGCACCACTGGCAGGATGATAATGAAGTCGCATGAGCAGAAATAAATCAAAATACAATCTCAAGATGAAAAACTATCCCGATTCAGGCCTGGCAAGAGCTACACTGTCTTTTACTTACAAGCAAAGACGAGATACAAAATAATGCAAATTAACATTGTAATTATTTCTTAAACTGCACTCTCACCCCTATAGAGCTAAATGCAGGTTCCTGGCATTTCTTGTCTCGCTTTCTGATCCGACCTTTAAAATGATGCACAGCGAAGGGAAGGTGGTGCCTTTAAACCGCATCATGAGCTTTATGGAGACAAGCCAAGCAGCTACTTAGGCAACCATTAGGTCGGGAAACAATCACTTCCATCATTCCCAACACGTGTGTCAACATAATTCCATGCTCTCTTTGTCATGCAAAAAGTTTTGGCAGAGTAACCGGATACACCCAGAAAGCAGGAGCGAACTAAGCTCATTATGTTAACCGGAGATCCCACAGCAGCCTCCAGTGCCATAGAAGGAGACTTCCCATGTCTTGCAGTGTAGAAAAGGAAACTCACTGCACTGAAAAGGGCCCGGGCCAAGCCTGACTTCAGAAGTGTATGAGCGAGATTCACAATTGTGTCTCGTGGAAGGGGATCCTTGACAAGCACCAGAGGCTGTGTCAGGCAGTGTGATAACAGGTACTGAAGAAGGTGTGACACCTCTCATAGCTACAAAGACTTTCCTCTCCTGTGTGCTCGCTGGAAACCTTCCAGCCATGCTAATATGGCTCTGCAAAGGGAAGGCACTGCCAAATGGGAGTAGCAGTTTCTCTAACTCTTTTTTGTTGTCATTGGTAAGTCTGGACTTTGTTTTCTTTTTAAAGGAAGATTCAATTCATTTTACAACCATTAAACATCTTTTCTTCTCTCCAGCTATACTTGTAACTCTTACCAACAGCAAGAGGCTTGTGCACATCAGAATGGCTGGCAATTCTGCCCTAATGGCTTCTTTGTGTGGTCAGGTACAGGAGCAAGGCCTCTCAGCCTGTCTGAAAAAATGCTGAATACATCTTTGGTGACCTAGCAACTATAGAAGATGGTAAGTATCCCAGAGCGTAAGTGTTAATTTATTTAAAGATAAGTAGCTGGTGTTTTCGTTAACAATTTTTGCTGCATCCTTCAATTCCAGATTCAGTGCAGTGAGAGTAAAGTTCTGATACTGCTGGATATTTGCAAGTCCTTTCAAACTTCAGCTGCTTTGCCTTGGTAAAGGCAATGGTAACACACCTTTTTCAACCCATTTTGCCTCTGGAATGCTTGCAAGTCCAATCGTGGTTTTACCAATGCATTCAGCAAAACACAGCTCCTCAACAATCCATGTTCACAAAGGCCTACAAGGGCTGAAATGAGGATGGATGAGAATAGTAAAACCTTCTCTGGCATGTTGCTGACACCTCTAAAGAAAGCCAAGAGTTTCTATTGATTATTGTGTTTAAGCCTGTATCAGTCACACTATATGCTTTCTTCCTTAAGATGCCATATTTTTGGCAGATGCCATTACCACCCAAATATTCAAGAATCAAAACCAGAATGCACCATCCAAATGGGCAAGTGTAGCAGAACCTTTCCCCCAGCATTATCGCTGGAGTGGGAATAAGCATCTGGTTCTGACTTTGTCTTCTCCCTGCTCCACCACTTTGGGCAAATTTACACTATATAGGCTTCTGAAAATATACATCAAATATTACAGAACTTTCATTAATAAGTCAAATAAAATAAGAGAGTGAAAAGTGAACATACCTGAATAAGAGAAACGTTGTGTAGACTAAGTCTGAAGAGGTAGTTCCTGCATGAACAAGCAGAAAAATTACAAACTATTAGGCTACCAAGGAAGGAAGGGAAAAGTTATTAAAGCAAGTAATAGTTTTTTGTCATTCATGTCTACAAACAAAAGGTTTTCCTAGACTCTTCCCCACCAAATACAAAAGCAGTTATATGCCTATTCATTGACTTGTTCATCAGTGTCTTAGTGAACCTGGTAACAAAGTTCTGACCAGGTCCTAATATTAAATATTCCAGAATCCATAATGAAGAACCACAATGAAATCCCAACCATAAAGGGCCATTTGCAAACTCTCAGCAGGCTTTAGTTCAAGTCCGTATGGGCTGCAGTCATGTTTTTCACTGAATTCTGAGAAAACTGGGATTGGACAGAAGCCAGCTGGAGCAGAGCTGACTTCCTAGTATGCTCCCCCAAGCCTGTCCTTGTGGGAATTCCCATTCAGGACTTTCTGGAAGAGAAGAGTGCAGATACTTCTCAGTGGAATTTCTCTGCACAGAAAATCAGCAGGGAAATCAAGGCAGTGACTGTAGATATTCCCAATCCTCCTGTCATCGTCTCTTCACATGTAAAGCAAGGGAATTCCTGACAGAAGTCACTGTAGCATGAGATACCACATATCAGCCAAGCGCCTGTCACCCTTCTTCTGAATGTTTGTATCCCATCACAAATAGGAAGCAACACATATTTGCATAAATGTCTATAGATAAGGCTTAGATAACAGGATTTATCTCACATTTTTGCTTGCTAAGACAGTGCAGTTACCAGGAATCAGCTGACATGTTAAGTCATAAGGACTGGATTGTGTGCTTGAGGCTTTTGGTTGCGTCTAACTTCATTTTTTTGCATCCCATCTGTCAGAAGTCTAAAGAGCTGTGATCCTTTTCCAACATCACTGTCACCACAGTGTCCCAGAGAAGACACATTTATATCATACGAGGTGAATTGAACTATGCATCTGGAAGTGGCTCTGTTTAAATGGTAGAAAGTGCAGCTTTGATGATACAGTTTCATCTGCTCTAGAAGTGCCAGTATACAGACATTCCCCCACCTAGTGAAAATGCAAGTTCCAGCCCTAGGTCAGCTAACCCAGAGGAAAGATCCTATAGTGATGAAAAGATCTTAAGGACTCTTCTGAAGAGCCTTCTTTAGGGTCAGTACAGCAGCACACTCTGCCCAAGCAAAGAAAGCAATTCAAACTTTGGCATGTGAAAGATTCATATTGGGTCACAACCACCACAAGAAGGCTTGAGCAATTTTTCATCCTTCTGTTATGTATCACTTGTATATCACCTAAATCGTAAACATAGAGTTGCCTCTGTACTTGTCCCAGTTCCATAAATAAATCAAAAGCTCTCAAATGCTGCTAACTGTTAATGTAAGAAGGATGAGGAACAAGGATGATGGGGAACTCGGGAAGTCAAACTGCTGATACCAAATCTTCAGCTGATATAGCTCTGACTTGCACCATCGTATTCTCTGCTGGGACTGGTTACCCAGAGAAGAATGAGACCCATTAGCAATATCTGAAGAAAATGTATCAGTGATTATTACACCTCCTATAAGTACACAGAGAAGTATACAGACACAGACACACAGAGGAAATCTCCATCCTCTCTCCTAGTCCTGTCACTGAAGATCCAGTAGTTCTTTTGTACAGTCTGAAACCCTATTCTGTCTCAAAGGGCTGCATACTTTCCCAAAAAATTTTGTTATTAACTCTTTAGCATCAGCATCAGACTTGAATAGAGGTGCATGCAGCAAACCAGAAGCACTAAGCTACACACATCTAAAATTTCAAAATGAAGATAAATTCTCATCCAGTGATGGATCTGACAGCTCCCTTAGAGACACCACATAGCTACTCACACCAAAATACTAATGCAACTCCGGGACATGAGGTATCATGGAATAAGCCTTCTCCTGGGGAAAGCCTACAATCCTACAATACCCTCAGGAAAAAGTTCTCATAACTAGGGACTTGAAGTTTCTCTCCTGTTGTTAAGCATGCTATTTAAATGCATTGATTTTGGAAGTCTTATAATGCAGATTTCAGCTCCTTGTTCTAGGCTTGCAAAAAGCTGGACAGTTTGACTAGGTAGTAAGTTTTAATATTAGGGGGTTTTTTTCCCCTGATAGCACTGCAGACCAAATTCAACCAAAATACCTTTAATGAAAGAGACATATACAAAGGACACAATTTTCATTGCACTCAGCCAAAACAGATGCAGACAGGGATAGTGTCCATTTCAATAAAGCCAGTCTGTGCTCCCAGTGACTGCTGTGTAGCACCTGGACAAAGCCACTTGGGTGGCTGAGACCTAAACCAGGCAGGAACATAATGCTAACGTGAATAGCACAATGATCTTCCAAAAGCTTTATACTAACCTTAGCTCTCTAAGTCTGACCTTGAGGCTTTCTTGCAGAAAGGAGGGTCTCCCTACTTTTTTATCAGCTTGCCTCACCTGGTGTCTGTACAGGCACTGGCAGTTTCTTTTTGTTTGTTTGATCCTTCTCACATCCTACCAGCAGCAATACAAACACCTGTAGGCAAACTAGGCTATCAGAGACACCTCCTGACTACAGCTGACCTGCTCAGCTAGAACTGACTAATCCTTAATTAACAACATGCTCTTTTAACCATACTTGTTCTGTAAAGCTAAACCAGGAGTAAAACGCCAAAGGGAAAGAGCTGCTGAATCAGACAGCACCATTTTTATGAACTGCATTTTAACTGCAATTTCAGTCCAAGAATGAGCAAGGTCTCTGAATGACAGGCATGGTTTATTGTAGCTAGAATTGCCCCATTTGTGTCTTTTTTTTCTGCTTGTGTTTGAAGTTATGTCTGCTTAATACCTTGCTGAACTATAATTTAGAGCAGCTGAAGGAGTATGATTAAGAAGTATATAAGAACACTGAGATCTCCACATGAATGCATGAGGTACCTTCTTGGTCTTTTTTTCATTTTTTTTCCTCCCATTCTCCCTTGTTAAGTGAATGCCGGTTAATTCCTTTCTCTCCTAAATTAAACCCACCAGCCTAGGCCAGAAGAGCAATTGCCTGGTGCAGCCAGGATATTCAAATACCCTCCTTCTTCTGTATAAAAAGCTGGTGCACAAACTTGGAGGGATAGGACAACCTTCTTAATTGCTGTCCTAAAACGTCACACCACAGTGTTAAACACAAGCTTTGTTTCACCCCAGATTTGGCTGCATTTCAGCCAGTTCCAGAGCAAGTGATTACACTCCTCTGAGTGCTCTGGGACAAATGACATTATGCCTCCAACTACTAATTATTATTACAACTAACCTTATTTTTCATAAACATCAGTGCCTTTCTGAAAATGCCCATGTTAAACAGTAATGCCCTGAAGTCTCAGGCAAGGCTGTATTAAGACACACAGTGGGCTGATGATGGTTCCTCTGGAGATTGATTCTCAGCCAATGCCAGTTTAAACAACCTGAGGGCAGATCCTCTCTCAGTCACCTCTGATTGCAGGGGGATATTATCCCCCAGCTCAGATATACAACATTAGCTGCTGTAAAGACTGTCCTGCTCTATAAAACCTAGGCTTAAAGAATTTGCCATCTGAATACATACAGAAGAGAGAAAAAGACACATCACTCTCATTTAAATTTAAAGCACAGACTGAGCAATTTAGCCAAAATCGCAGAGTATATCTGAAGTATAACCAGGAGCTGATCTCCTGGACCACTAGTTTATGCCCTAGTTAGGAGAATAACTTGCCCTCAATGTTGGGGCACAGCATGTAAACCTGTACTGAAGTGTCATTTACACTCATGGGTAGATGTTGAATTACTTTCTTGAACTGGGAGCCCTATGCTGTGTGCATATGAACGGAGCCAACCTGTAGCCGAAATCCTGTAAATGAAAGTATTTGTTACTTGGCTTCATAGTTTGTATTTCACTGCTTGTAAAATGTTTAAGAGCTTACTCTGCCTGGTACCTGGTATGTACCAGAGCAGCAAGAGAGCAGCTGAGATGTGTTTCAGAAAAGGTTGTGGAAGAATATACCCACTTAAATCTGTTTGCCGTGACATTTCCAAGTCAAATCTGCTTATTAAGTATTTATTTCATGCAGCCAAGAGCACCTTGGGAGAACTTTGTAACGTGGTGCCCATGGACTTATGGGCATTGGTTACACATCGCTTGGCCTTAAAACAATTTACTTTGAAGGCAGAGCACTTCGGCTATGATGACACCGAGCAACAGAGATACAAGACAAATTTAAGCCTTTCCATTGGGAAGCCACATAACAAGAGTGTTTGAATAATAACAGAGACTCTTCATCTTAGGAGCTCTGAAACTATAAGGGTTGCAACATGCTTCAGTTGCTCATTCAGGCCTCTTTTCAGGCACCACATCTGTCAGCACCGTACTGGATGATTAAAAGGTGCTTCCTCCTAATTAAGAGAGAGCAGCTTTTCAGTTCTGCTGTGGTAGATCAGGAGGAACATCCTTGCAGTCGATGGACTGATCATGTATACATGAAAGGCTATCCTAGCTTCAGAGTATTTTTGCTATCTAAATGAGTGAGGCTTGTTCACATTTCCTAACTCCTCACACACCAAGAAGGTAACAAAACCTCTCTGTATTTCAGAACAACTCCTGCTATCAAATTTGGAGCCATGAGAGCCCACATGCTGACCACCATCAGAACCTCTGAGGACTTGGACATGCACACACAAGAACTGACAATATACTGCCTTAACTCAGCTGGTCTCTATCACTCCATGTTACACCTGCTCATTTGTTGCTACTTCCCTACACTTTATAGTAGGCATGAGAAGCTCCCTCCTCCCTCCTTACAAGGCAGGTTCTCCCTCTCTTTCTAGGCAATTACTCTGCAAGTAGAAACAAATCCAAGAGAAGCTGATAATAATGTTTGATCATGCAGAAAAAATACATGTTGAGAGAATGTTGTGGTTTAACCCCAGCCAACAACTAAGTACCATGCAACCACTCACTCACTCCCACCCTCCCCAGTGGGATTAGGAGGAGAATTGGGAAAAGGTAAAACTCACAGGCTGAGATAAGAACTATTTAATAACTGAAACAAAGTCAAATGTTATTGTTGTTATTGTTGTTGTTGTTATTGTTCTAACAATAATAATAATGAGAAAGAGGAATAAAGCCCAAGAAACACAGGTGCTGCACAGTACAATTGCTCCCTCCCTGCTGCCTGATGCCCAGCCCATCCGCCAGCAGCAATTGCCCCCTCCTGGCCAACTGCCCCCAGTTAATATACTAAAGCATGATGTTCCAGGGTATGGAATATCCCTCTGGCCAGTTTGGGCCAGCTATCCTGGCCACACTCCCTCCTGGCTTCTTGTGCATCTGCTCCCTGGCAGAGCATGGGAAACTGGGAAGTCCTTGACTTAGCATAAGCACTACTTAGCAACAACTAAAACATCAGTATCTTATCAACATTATTCTCATACTGAATCCAAAACACAGCCCTGTACCAGCTATGAAGAAGAAAATTAACTCTATTCCTACCAAAACCAGGACAGGGAAAGTAGAAGAGAACAGAGTGAAGAGTTACTGCCTCTTTTCGGGACTATTACTGCACTGCTACAGTCATCCAACACAGCTTGGGTGAGATACTGGAGCCTCAGATAGGCTCATGGTGCTCTGGGAAGAGGTTCCCTATGTTTTTAAAGTAAAATAGACTAAAATAGACTATTTCAGTAGATAAATGCTTCCTAATGTCCATTCAGAACCTTCTCTGTCAGTTTTGAACCATTCTGATGCACCCTATGATTGGATGCCAGGAAGAAGAGATCTGCACCTCTCTCTCACTTCCCCTCCTCAGGGTGGGATTGTGCTGCAGTCAGGGTCCAGGTCTGCAAGAAGGACTCACAACTGCCACAGAGTAGATAACAAGAAAAATAATTAACAGAATGGGGTCCTTTGGGTGATATGAAACAAGACACAGAATTAAGCATATGACAACTAATCTCCCTTCTGGCACTCCTGGAAGCCACATGCTGGGGCTGAGCCTCGGGCTAGGAGCCAGCAACTCCTGTCAGCTCTTCCTATCTGTGCTCCTGGAGACCTTAGATATACTTTGTACTTCCACACTACATGACAAACACAGCTTAGTCATGCTTCACGACTCCCTAGGAGCTGGTTAGTATCATTCCCCCCCTTAAACTAATGGAGAAAATGAGCCAGAGAAAGGTTAAATGACCTTCTCCAAAGCACACAGCAAGTCAGTGATGGAATCAAGATCAGACCCCAGGGCTCTTGGCTACCAAATCTCATGCTAGATTAATGCACAGCGCCTCTACGCAGGTCCAGCTGTGGCTGAACTTTTCAGATGGTTATCCACATTTCAGAACTAGCCAACCATACTAAGAAACCCAGCTTCTGAAGGATGATTCTGTCTTTTGCTTTCAGAAGGAGTTAATTACATGCCTGGTCCAGAGTATGATGTGACAATCCATTTGCAAATGTTTCTCCAGTGGTTCATTTGAAGCGCCTGGCAAACACTTGCTGGAGAAAAGGAGGAGAACCAGCAGCTACCCTACAAGCTGGATCCTTATTCACCAGTCATTTTGTTTCTATTGAAGAAAAACTTGTCCAATACATCATTCTTCCTCAAAAATCAATAGATGTACAACAGAGAACCATACTAAATGGCAGCCAGTAATATGATGCAGTTGCTTTATGAAGAATTACTTTTCCTCATGCAACTTTTCTCGGTTATAAATTCAGGCACAGCTAGAGAAGCATCCTCTTAGAAGAGGATCCTTATGCAGGCAGCATATCATTCTGATTAAACAGCTTCCAAATTAAGCCAGGGGCTCAGCTACTGTTTCTGTGTTGCACTGAAGCCCAGTTAGTACTTCTCTATGGAAACAAGGATGAAATTCCTCCATGTTCCATTCAGTGGAGGAGAACTACCATCAGCTTTAATGGCATGGGGCGCATGGCACAGATCTGCTCCTCTCGATGCTGTGTGTTCAGGGCCAACTCTAGGAAGAGTCAAAAGAGGCAGACACAGCTGCAGAGCAGGCAGGACAACAGCAAAGCTGAGGCACACTTGGGCTATGCCAATATGCAGAAATCTAGATGGACGGATGCTCCTGGGGAAGGGAGAAGCAGAAAGGGGATTGGCCTTTGGATTGACAGCCTTGTCCCTTCCTCCATCAGCTTGCAAAGGGAACAGCAAGCTGTCTCTGATGTCTTTGGCCTGTCTCTTTTCCCAGGGCAGGAGAGGCAAAGCCTCACTGCACAGTGATTCCACATCCTGGGGGTGATAGTATTTGCTATGCTCCTGAGACACTTCAAAGAATGGGGATTGGGATTTTTTTGTAATATTGTTAGAATATATTTATAAAATGAGGGTCAAATTCCTTTGTTTTGTTTTGTTACATTTCCTTCCCTCTTTTTCACTAGATGAAAAAAAACCTCAGAGATGAAAACTGAGCCAAATTTTCAAAACTCATTTGTGGGTTTGTTCTTATTTTCCTGGAAGAGTGACTCCATCTCTCAGACAATCACACACTATCCCACATGCCACCTCATGTCTTTTTTGACATGTGTCTGACAGCTCTTCTCTTCCTCTCTCATCCAGCTGGCAGCCACAGAGCACTTACAGCACCTTGATATGGCCCCAAGACACAGAGGGACCTCTACTCTCCTATCTTTCAGTAAGTCACAATGTAAAATTCCTCTTCTGATGCACTGATTATTGTTCAAAGTGTCCCTGGCAGCCTCCCCACCTGCCTACATAGGCTGGTAAACATCCTCAGTTCTGCCAGGCTTTCCTCAAACTCTGGATGAATTCAACATGACTTGTGTGTAAATACTGATAGAGTTGGCTGGTGAGATTAAGTTATTGCCCAACAATCCTTTCTCTTTGCTGGGTTTTTATACCTTGGTAGTGGCACAGAACAGTAGGCTTAGCACCTAAACATCTGGATATAAAGTGATATGCAAACCACTGTGGTGAGCCCTGCCATATAAAACTGACATATCACTGCCTTAACCAGAGCAAGAGAAAGTATTTTCAGTAATGCAGAGGAAAACTGCTCTGCAGCCCTATTCTGTGATGCTGTAAAACACATTATGGCCAAGTCTTCAAGGCTTTTGCTAAAGTATCCTGACCTTGTGTTTGTACCCATCACATTCTCAAAAATGCAATCTTCAAACTTAATTATTCTCAGTGTGTTACTAAAGCAAGTGAGCCTCTCATGGGTGGCTGCTTTCGTGATAGGGTATCGCCAATTTTCATTTTATCTGGAATATGAGATATTTTTCTAGTGAGGTCTGAAATTTGCTGTGTAAAGATTTTTCCTATCAGTCTGTGCTGCACCAGGATTGCCTTTCACACAGCACTGGCTGTGCAGGCACTGGCTGTGAAAGTGCTGAGGTCTTTTGCAGAGAAGTGGATGGTGCTGCCTTGCAGGCGATTTGAAGGAAGAACTGTTTTCCCTGCCGACAAAGATGACAGACCAGGGACTGCCACTGCCTCACCCTCTTCTCCATGTACAACATTAATGTGCAAAACTGCTCCTTTGCCCTCCTACAGCGCATTGGTCCATCCCAACAACCTGACAGTACTGCAGTATAGCATTTTATTTGGTTTATTTATTCAGAGTTCACTAAAATTCACATTCTTTGCTTGAGAAAATGCACAAATTTTAACAAAGGGGGAAAAAATTACGCTTTGAACAAAATTTGGGCCAGGCTCTAAACCTCCCAGAATCCCATAATTACAAAAACTGTTCTTCATCCTTTCCACACCTTTTCCCCTCCTCCCTAAGGGGTATAAGTCAGGGACAGCATAGATTTAGGGTATGCCAAATTCACAGTGCTTGCAGACCAGCAGAGGAAAGCAAACCCTATAGGTGAAAAACAGACACCCCAGTGGGGCTTCACCTTCCACACTCTACACAAGGGCTGAGCTGACCTCACCTGGCAGAGTATCAGACAGGAAAATCTCCCTTTGAACTATCGAAGGCTCAACCAGAGAGGTTAAAACCTGAATTTTAAATCACACTTTTGTTCCCTTTGTAAAGAAACTGTGCACCCCAATTATGGATTTAACTAGCTGCAGTGTCTAATCACAGTTTTCTCATTTTCACCACATTCTTTACCTCCCAGGTCAGGCAATTTCTTTAAAAAACATCATGGTCCTTTCAAAGTTTCTGTTAATTTCAGAGACTGACTTGGGTTTTTTTCCCCTCACATCACCATGTTATCTGCCCCTCTCCAGTCTATGATACAAGGATGCAACTTTAATTAGAGCATTCTTTTGTCCAATAGGAAAAAATCACAGTGAGAAAGGAAGGCATTTCTTTCTCTCCATTTCTCTGCACTAGAACTTTCAGCCGCCCGTCTATGATCTGAATATAATCAAAAACATTATCACGTTCTTTGCTTGCTCACGTCCTCATTAATACCTCAGCTGGCAAGGTAATTTCTCAGCCCAATGTGACTTAGCAGGGGGTAAAGCTGGCGTAAGACTCTGCAAAAATAACACAAGCCACCAGAAATGGTTCAGACCATTTCTTTCAGAAAAGTATTGAGGAAAATCCTCTACTCAGATGTTAACAGGGACAAATGGCACACCACTCCTGACTGTTTCAGGGCAAACCTGCTGGCTATGCCCACGTGGTTGTGCCCAGTGTTCACCTGTTTGCATCTCTGTGCTATATGAGACTTGACTTTTTTGGCCATGCTGAAGCCCCACTGCCCCAGTGGGGACTCACAGGCTTTCATGAACATTTTGAAGACTTGCATCTTCTTTGGAGAAGCAAGGCTGAGAGCAAGTGATTAAAATACCATCTGGAAATACAAGAGTAAAAGGTCCAAATTACACCTATGCCGTGGATTTTCTGAGCCCAGAGGAGAGCTTTGGCTGTGTCCACATTAGTCAAATGCAGAGTGAGGTTGTGCAGACCTTGACTGGTATCTTCAGAAAGTGCAGTCTCACTGCAGGAGTAGCTGTGTTAGGCACAGTGGTCTACTACTTTTCAGATATGCAATATATTCATGTGACTCAACATCACAGCCTTTTCGCAGGGCAGGGTGGCTCTTAATCCTTCTTGGCCTTGGATTCCCATCTATACTGTGAAATTATTAGTGCTTTCTTGCCTCACTGAAGTCCTGTGAGAATAAATGTTGGTGAGGGGCCCTGATCATTTAGCAACAGAAAGTATTGCTGACAGATTTTATACTCTGTGGATCTGTGAAACTACTTTGACCTAACTGCTGCCACTCAATTTCCTGGTTTGCGAAATGCTTTTTGCCTAGACAACATTATCTATGGAGACTTATTCTCTTCAGGGTTTAGTGGCAGTCCAGATGTGGACAGGATTGAAGGTGCCCAAGGGTAAGAGTGATATTTTCTGACAAGCACAGGTTTTGAACATTTTACTGCAGTGCTCTGGAGCTTTCTGCCAAACAGGCAGGAAAGAGCCTATGTTCAGCCACAAACCTGCATGTAACCTGGTGCCTGACAGACTAATCTATCATACACCAGAGACTTTCAATAAACTCAGGGTGCCAAACCTGCCAGTTGAGGGTCCCAGAATATATTTACAATTTGCCATATTTCTGCAAGCTGTGACTTGAAGGAACTCTTTTGGAACATCAGTCATTCTATTCAGCTTTCAGCTCCTAAGCCTGCATGACCCAGAGCTTTTTTAATGCTTATATAGCCAGAAGCATAATAGTCAGAAAAGGGTGTTCCTAAGCTGCTGTGCTTCCCCTAAAACAACCCTTGAAAATTCATACAGCACCTTCCCTGCTCCCCAAACTAAACATATTGATGTCCCATCCCTGGAAGTGTTCAAGGCCAGGTTTAGTGGGGCCCTGAAAAACCTGATCCAGTGGGTGGCATATTTGTCCATGGTGGGAGGGCTGGAACTAGATGATCTTTAAGGTCCCTACCAACCCAAGCCTTTCTATGATTCTATGGTATCTCCTCCCTTGCACCTGGTCTACTTGGCAGTAACAGGCCCATTCAGATCAGCCCTAAATCAAGTATGAAAATCACCTCTGTCAAGCATCAAGACTTGCATCACCAGCAGTTCAGTAGTTTTACATTTATTGCAGAGAAGTCTGGCAGCCCATAATGACATGAACTTTACTTGCCAGTTCTGAGTTCCTTGATGCAGCTTTTGCTCCCTGCTCTCTACCTCCAGGCTCTTGTTGGTAACAGCCCTTTGTGACAAGGGCTCCTGGTCTGCACTTCCCTACGTGACAGCCATGGGGGATGATCTTTTCCCATCTCCTGATGGAGCTGAGAGCCCTCTTTGCAGGCAGAACTGTGAGGGCTTCTGGCCATGACACCTTTTGGCTGGTTTTCCTCGGTAATACCTCCACTCACTGCGAATGGCTGACCCTTGTAGCCATGCTTCTCACATCCACAGCCCCATCAGGCTACAGCCGTGAACTGACATCCCTGTAGTTTCCTTCTGGGAAAAGTCAAATGTTTGCCTTAGGACTTCCCAGCCACTCTCTGTGCAGTCATTTGTTTGGGTGCCATCCTCCTGTTGTCCAAGCTGTTTCCCTTCAGCTTGCTGTTGTGCCAGATTGTCACACTGTGTCTCAACCACCCTCCTTTACACCTTTTATGTTGTCCTCACCAGGGAGCTCTTATGAAGCATGATTTTTGGCCTGCCTCCAAGCAGGATCTTTCATATCATCACTTCTTTACTGGCTTCTGTCTGTGCCCAGCCAGCAATGAGACAGTCTCGAGGAGTAAGGCTCCTTGAGGAGGTGGAATGTCACAGCTACACCATGTCCCTCCTCCAAAAACTCACCCTCCCTGGGGCCTGGGCACCCTGCCTACAGCACAGGTGAGACAGCAGAGCACTGCTTCTCCAACAGAGAGGTGAAATCACTGTGATGATATTTTCAATTTTTTTCTCACTAATAATGAGGTCTAGATTATTGTTTTTCATCCCATTAAAATAAGTTCAAATGGCGATCACTTGTGCTCAAGAGCTGAAAAAAGCAGCAAATATTTCAAAACAATCACTCATTCACAAAAGAAAAACAGTACATTAAAACACTAACACTATATCCAAAACAAAAACAAAACATGCAAACTGTGAGTCAAAATGAAGGTTATGAATTTTTGAAATGTGTGTTTTTCTACTTAATGAAATGTGACTCATAATATGGGTAGTGTAGATTTACAATGTTCTAAACTATTCATATCCTTTCTTGCAAGTGTTTGGATTTTACAAACGATATGACAAGTAAATATGTTGCTTAGAAACCATGGTGGGCTTTTGAAACGAATTCTTTTGTTTCTGGGATTTTAACTTGGCAGGTGTTTGGTGCAGTGGAGTTATCAAACTCCTCTGGTTTACTCTCAGACAGCACCAGTCATTTAAGGAGGGCTCTTAGATAAGGATAAAGCTTAAAAATCTGAGGCTCAAGTTATTGCAGTTCCTTGTCTGCATGGCATGCCCTCAATACCTCTTACAGTTTCAGTCACGCTGTGTCCAATTCCTGAAACCAAAAACCCTTGTGAACCCCCGGATTTTCTAGGAAGTATTTTCTATGAAGCTTTGAAACACAGGACAAACTAAGCCAAAGAGATGCTGTGGTGAGGTCATGCTGCTTTTAAATAGAGACAGACAGAAGTAGTCTGAAATAATTTATAACGCTATCATCTAAGAGAATGATGTTAACCAGGAAATTGAGAAGTGGGAGTACTTATAAACGCCACCCTGATCCCAAACTCCTTCCACAACCTCAGAATAGCTGGCATTACTACTAATATGATCTACAGCAGCACATTTAAACATGCTTAACATTTAAATTTAGGTTTCATAAATTACACCCTGCAGAGATGGATAGAGACAGCTTCTATCTCTTTGAGGTATTGTTTCATTTGCAAATTCAAGCAGATGGTGCACGAGCAACTAATGACTCAAAAAATCACCCCTAAAAATAGTCCAGAACAAGGTGTGGATTTATTAGGGAAGGAGGCAACAGAAAAGGCTTTACTTCCCCTTCCCATTTCTCAGGCACAGCTCCAGGAGTTCAGCACACCCGGACCTGTGCAGCACCAAGGACCCCATCCACACCCCATTTTCAAGAAACTCTCCCCGTCACCTCACACAGGGTGGAGCTGAGATGGTGAAGAGGAAATGGGCTCAGCACTCCCCACTTTCTCCACACCAAGCATGTGTATCCAACCAAAAAAAAAATACCCTGGGAAATTACATCTTTATTAACTGTACCCTGAACTGCTCAGCACAGCCATGTGGCACCACTGAAACTTTCAGTCTCCCAGTCAGGTGGGTAGTGCTTCATGAAAACTGACTTCTCTGAGCAAATTCTATAAATACTTGTCACTGCTTCCTCATGAGGCAATACCCTGCGTTATCATGTACCTCTGCTGGGAAGCCAGGTTTGCTGTCATTCCCCTGTTTATGATGATGTTGTACCCCCTGTCTAACCACACTCATACAAACTCTCAGGGAGGCAGGACTGCTGTGGGGTTTGAGCAGGGGTGAGGGACTGTGTGGGGGAAATCTGCCGTGCAGCCCAATTATGTAAACCACAAATTCCTCAGAGCACCGTGCCTGTGCAATGCCTGGCAGAAGGCACTGTTCACAGCCATCCCCAAAGGAATGCCATTCTGAAGTATTAATCATTTCTCGGTAAAGATCCCAGCACAAGTAACGCCACAGCTTGAAAAGTAAAATGTTTCTGTATGAAAAGCAGGAGGGCCTCTGGCAGTTTGAACAGCTACAGGAAGGTAAGTGTTATTATTTACTGCACAAATACAGGCAGAAAACATATATTAAATCACACTTCGGTTGTTGCTGTGAAGCATAAAACTCTCCTTCTGCTACATATCTTGCTCTTTTCTCTTGCTTGTACCATGAGCTCTTCCACCTCTGCTCCTCATGTCCCTGTCCTCTACTGCTGAGTACACTGGGAAGAAAGACTCTCTTCCTCCATTTTCGTTAACCGCAGAAACTGATACCACAATGTTATCTGATTCTAAATGTTATACTTTATACTTTATACTTACAAATGTTACACTTTATACTTTAACTGATTTGTTAGACTTAGACCATGCTTAGTCTTTTTTTTTTCTTGGCTTGTCTTATCCGTTTATTATGCAATAAAAAATAGTTGCTCTTGGGGCTCACGATTCAACCATTTCTGACATATATTATTTCACTGAAGCATAGTTCTTTTCCCCATTACAAAATAGCTTTAAATTTGTAAGATCTTGCCTGTGCTTACCTTATGTGTTTCCCCCCTACTCTTATGATATCCTAAATAAAAATAATATTTAAAAAGAAAGGAAAATATAAGATAATTATATACAATGGGCCAGAAGAAAGAGCTGCACAAAACTGCTTTGGGTGAGGATCTGACTACATCAGCCAGATGAAGCAAACAGGTTCTGAAGTAGATTCTAAGAGAGAAGAAAGCAACCATTCACATTGCCTCTATCAACCATTCACATTGCCTCTATCACTTACACAAAGGTGTGTAGATGAACCTGGTTCTGAGCAAAAGTCCGGCCATGGCAAATAAACCATAAAGTCAAATTCTGTGCTGGCAGAAGGATGATGCAGAACAATTTACTGTAGCTCTTCTAACATTCACAATACTGAGTGAGATGCCAGCATTCTGCTTCATTGACCAGTCATTTTGATTGCATCTTTTTATTTTTAATTCTAGTAATTTTCTCTTCTTTGCAATTATACTAGATGTCTAAGTCCCTCTACATAAATTATAGCTTTCTTTTTGAGGGGGAAACTGGCCACATAAGCTGGAAACACACTCTCCTCTGAAGCCAGAACCTGAAGGGAAAGAGCTTGAGCAGCAACCCTAGACTAATTAAAAGATTATCTTTACCTTGCTCCCACAATGAGCTGGTTCCTGTTGGCATCCAGTGCAAGCTGAGAAAAGTCATGCACACCTGGATAGGTGAAATTCGACACCCAGGGCTTCAGATCTGCAACGAAAACGAGAAAGCAGAAAACAGTAAAGGTGCTCCAGAAGCAGTGAGTTCACCTGGACATCTACAAATGGATTTCCTACTGAGTTACCTGTCAGGGGAAAGCTAATTAATAAATCTCTTTAAAGGGTTTCTATTTATTCTGATTCTTGGCAGAATGTGCAAAAAACCTGCACATAAACACAAGGCCATCTCAGCAGTTATTTTCACATCCATGATGGAGTGTCAGCGTTGGTTTCAGAGACAACAGCATCTCAATTTTACTTCTGTTAAAACTGAGGGAACATCTTCAGTGTCAGGATTAAGTGGTGTAAAGGGATGAGGCTGCCTGCCATAACACTTCCCCAGCCTTGCCTTCTGTCCTAATCAAAGGGAAACTGCTGCCTGCCAGAAAGAGAAGGTTGTGCCAACTGATGAAAAATCAGAGTACTGGTGGTCTCTACTCAGGACCTTGCTGCTCCAATAACAGATTTTACCTTCTCTTTCAGGTCTTAGGTTCCCATACAGGTTTCACTTTACACAGTATCTCAGATCCTATCAGCTAAATCCTTCCTTCATTTTTAGACGGTGGCATGTTGAGTGTCATCACAGCATCTTTGTGGCTGAGCAATTGCACAGGCTTGAGCCTGGCTTTATCAACTGTGTTGGATTTGCCCATCTAGGCAAGCGTCCAAAATGCAATCACACAGGTTAAATGCAAAGCAATAGATTTGGCTTTGCTTGAAGAGACAAAGCTCTTCCAGAAGTTACATCTGTTAACACAGCATCGACTGAGCAATCTAGGGCAGGTAGTCCTGTTGTAATTAAAAACATACCTGTTTAAAAAAAAAAAAAAAAGTGAATTACTATTTTTAGGGTACTCTCAGGCATGACACTAAGGCATTCTCAGCATCCCATCTTTCAGCACTACTACCAACTTTGACCTTGTGTATATTACAGATCACAGAATGTCAACCTCATGTCTTTCACCTTTATTGCACAAAATAAATGGGAATAGATTTAAATGTATCTTTCAGAAAGTCATCTAGCTTTACTGTGAGGACTTCTCTTGAGAATTTATTCTGTTAACTACTTTGGCTGTAAAATACATGGAGAATACCAAATACCTCGGGGGGCAAGGCACAGATGAGACCAAATCAGTATGACTGTAATCCCTCTGTGACCTATTGACAAGTAGCCCTGCCTCATTTAAGGGTTGGTTGTTGAAGATCTAGGAGGCTCAACATGGAAGGTAATATCTTCTGGTCTCATGCCAAAAGGATACCAATACATGGGCCAATGACCTGATGAGTCATAACAATAATGACGTAGTTCAGACCAGTTCAAAAGAGCTCTGAAAAATCATGTTCCACTGTCATTTTATATCCCCAATGATAAATTGAGAAGTCTCACTGAAGGCAGTCAGGTTCGAACACTTTGTTGCAGGCATTAGTTTCCCACTCCACAGGGGCGAGAGGACAATGCTGATGAGGAATCTCACTAAGGCCTGCGGTGTCTTGGCATGCTTCACAGGATTACAGATGTGCAATGGTTTAAAACTTTTGATGTAGGGATATTTGTCGAGCAATTTCAAGTCCTTTCTCCCTCCAGTGATGGACGAACCTTAATCAAGCCCTTAAGTTATTGAAACCTTTAGAAAACACATATAAAATGTCCCTGAAATCTGCATGGCCTGCCTCTCTTTCCAAAGCAGGACCTGGTCACGTAGCTCCTGCCTCTCCCCTGAACACCACCATGTTTCGTAACAGCTCCTAGGGTCCCTGACCATGGAGCTTGGACACCATCTGGCCTGGCCTCATGCCTTGCCTAATTGGATGCTGCCAGGGTCCCTCCAACAGTGAAACCTCCATCCTCACAATAATAAAAACTCTGCTGCTGGGAGCTGGAGGGTTTCAGCCCTTCTCAGCATTCCTGTCACACTGTGTAACCACACACAACACGTGTACCTCCTCTGCTCTTCAATGAAAAGACATGAGTTAAGGAATAACTCCTCTAACCTTCAAGCATCTCCACCTCCTACACTCCTCTGGGACCCCTAATGATGTACTAGCTAGCACCAGGGAGGCACTGCAGTTTCACCTCTGGCATTCTCCTAACTAACGGGGCTCTGACTTCCTTTCCTGTAGCTCTTTAGCTGCAGAGACACTTCTGAGCCAAGCAGCAGAACCAACAGCAATAACACCTTTCAGGCAGGTTAGCTGGCTGATGTGCTGCAGATCTTCTGGCATTTTTGTTGGCGATGGGGGTAGGATTAGAGTACTGCTATATAGTGATGATACCTTTTAAGAATCCTGCTTTTAGGCCATAATTTCTCTTGTCATTTTAACTCCTCTTCTACTGACTCTTTCCTACTAACTAACCCACTATTAGAGTGCAGTGGCAGGAAGAATATTTCTTCATCTGCTGCTCTAAGCAAAAGCTCCTCACTTCAGAGAGGTACACTCATCAGTGCTTCCTTTTAATGGCAAGCTCTCACAAACTACAAGCAAAAATAATTTTTTAAAAATTAAAGGCAGTAGTTTGCTTGAGTCTTTCCAAGATGTCTCAAATGTCAGTCAAGCCCAAGAAATAACAGGCAGTGTCTTGATTTCTATTAGTACTGCAGGTGGTACAACTTATAAAGAAACCCTTCCCAGTTATTAAATTAAAGGCTGAAAGGCATGCATCCTCATAGCAAAATTAAGCTTTTATAGGCATGTAGTTGGAGATTATTAAACCCAGCATGGTCCCAGATAAGAATGTATAAATGCAAGTTGTCAGAATTAATGCCAAATGGCACATTTTCCTTCCCGAACTTCTTTCTTCCTGTTCAGAGGGAATGCAACTGCAACCAAGAATCAGGACATGGGTCTTTTTTCATTCAACACATTCAAGTCTACTGCTCAGACCACAGGCATCCCTAAAACATTTTCAGCTTCACTCTAAAACTAACTCAGTACTTCAATGTAAATGCTGCCCTAGGTCTACCCCACATTAGCTGAAGTTTACACACATGGACCCAATGAACTCCAGAGACTGCTTGTATTTGACCTTCTTCTGAAGGCTGATTTTTCCAGTGCTGACTCTTTAATTTGGCTGGAAACCTTCAATGCTGGGGCATGTTTACATTTGCAAAAGTATCTGTTTAAAAACAGTATGAAAAATTAAAAACCAAGGCTCTGGCTTTGCATGTCGGCAGCAGGAGACGGAAAACTAGGAACCACATGGCTTAGGGGCAAAATGTTCCTCAAGGCCTCCTTTGTGCTTCTCTAATCATTTCCAGGGGATTAAAGATCCATGCTCTCACTTCCTCCACATGAAAACCAATGAACAAAAGTTTAATAGTTTCCAATACCATTCATCTCCAGATATCTGATTCAAAACCTCTAAAGCTCCACAAGCCCCTCTACAGCTCAAGGTGGTTCAGGTATCCAGCTGCAAAGAAGACAAAGCTTTGAAGGAAATGTAAGTTTGCAGGCACAGCTGTGCTCAGCTATTATGCAAGCCTAAGACAAGGTGAAAAGAGGCCCTCTGCCATTTCAGAGGGTGGTCCCTGCAGCCTCTTGCACTCTGCTCTGCTCTGGCTTCCTGAGAGCACAGGGCTGGGACCAGAATTACTCAGCTACACAAAGAACAGCAAGCCAAATTGCAGGAGCTGGGTTTGAGGGCCTGATCCAGAAGCTCTTCAAATCATTGGCAGTTTTCCACTGAGCTTGATGGGTTTTGGATCAGCTTCTAAAGATATTGTAAACCTGGTAATACTTGAGTCTTCACCTCCTCAAAATCAACTGCTCCCCACCTCACCCTTACTCTGTGTTTTTTGGAGGAAAGAAATATGTAAACATTGAGCTAAGGCTTCCCTGTCTGAAGGACAGCATTTACTGCTTCATTTTACTTGATCCCACTTGTTGCTCCCATCCCCAGCAGGCTGTAACAGCTTTGTGCTTCCAGCACATATCACACAAGAGCAGAGAGGTTAAATGCCCATGCCTTGAAACTGCAAAGCCATTGTAGGTACATGGAGTATGGCTACCCACAGTGCTATTAAACAGAAGCTCTTGCAAAATCATTCTCAGCAAGGATTTCCTATTTGAAGCAAAAGAAACTAACCTGAACAGGACCAAGGATTCTTTGTGTAAAATGAGGGTATACCCACATGCACACACTAACCATGCTGCTATCCTAGGACTGCAAAAGAAAGCTTCAAAGGGATCATAAAAAGACCTTAAGAGAGATAAATTCAGAGGGTCCCCATTCCAGAAAAGATAACCTGAATCCCATACCTTACGTAAGGCTCCTGTAAAACAGGCTGATTCAACAGTAAAAGTTTTCGCAATGAAGTAGAGCATACACAGCACTTTGGACCTGTCAGACTCAATGGCAATAAAGAAGTACCTGTTCTGCAGATACTTGGACCTACTTTTATGCAGTGCTAACTTGAGCACACATTGAGTGCTTCCCTTACTGCCTTCAGCATGGTCTCTTCTAAATTCTCTTAACTCAGCTTATTAGTCCAGGACATGCTTAATTACTGTGTGTGAGTATTGCAGTACTCCTAGCAAGGCCCAGATGACAGCCATGACTTCTGTAACTTGTACAATATCCTTCCCTTTTGGTTTGCTTCAGCCCTGGCACAGGGCAGATTATGTATAGTAATTGGCAGATATTCCAGTTTGCAAGTACTCAGCCACTCAGTTTTATTTCAGACCACCCACTAGCCTGGAGGACTCTCAGTCTTGGATTTGAACCATGACCAAGAGATGCAAATCACTTTGCAAAATACGGAAAGGCCTCAGGCTCTCTTCTTGGTATAGACTGATGAAATGTCCCCTTTTCATAATCAGACCTACCATCTCAGACCATCCTCTGCTTCAATTATCCTCAGTATTCAGAGCATTTTCCATGAAGCTGACAGTTGCCTGCTAAGACTGAGGCCACAGTTTCCATTCTGTGTGGGCCCCTGACCAGATCCATCAGAGACAAGGCAAACAAGGCTGTGACCAAAGCTGAGAAGGCTAATGACTACCCAGCCATGCTGTCACCTGTCTTTTCAAACGCTGCAAGTGTGGACATTTCCAAGAATGCATAGAAGTTACAATGAAATTACAGCATTACCTTTATTGGACTGACAATGAATCATATTTTAATATCAGCTTCATTTCAAATTTTAGCTCTCAGTTGTAGGTCACACCACAGGTTAGTGCAATAGACTTTGGACATTACTTTCACTCCCACCCCATGCTGAGTTTTAAGAGTAGCCTCCGCAACACGAAACCGCTCCACAATTCAGCAAATTTATCAGGGGAGGGAGAAATCTTTTGCTGCACAGGCAGAGCTGAGCAAACAAATGTGTCAGCACTCAGAGCTCAACTTTACTTATTAGGCCAAAAATCTCAATCTGGCTTTACCCTAGAAGACCTCCTACACATTCATATCACCCTGCTGTCTTGTCTTCCCATCACCACCTCCGCCTCATTACTGATATTCTTTCTTTCTTTAACCTGATCCGTTGAAATCTTTAATTGTACATTAAATATGTCCTCATCCCAACTGCTTCAATTTCCAGTGTCATTGCCTTCTCAAATCTCTGATCTCCACTCACAGCTCTGAGGACTTAGAAGGCTGTTGACAGAATACACGCCCTCCTACAAAACAGGTCAAACCAGCAGTTTCTTTCTCTCTCCCCTTAGTACCTAAACTGAACTCAGATGTTCTTCCAGCTGTCTCAGTTTCATGGTTTCATCCAGTTTACCCTTCTGACCCCATAATCACCTCTGCTCCTACTCCTGCTTTCTTTCATAGCAGTCTTCTTCACCTTCCAGCCATGTTTCTACCTCATTTCCTGCCCACTCAAACAATTTTTCCTGTCTTGACCAACTACAAAGCCCCTTCTCAGATGAAAGAACAATGAACTAACCCATGAGTGGCCTGTGAGTCACTGTGATAGCAGCTTGCCGTGAGCCATTCCTTTTCCATGAGATACGAGAAGCAAGAGTTGCTAATGTCCCTCTCCAAACTGTCCCAGAATATGTGGATAGGAGATGACTGGAAAAAGAAAGACTAAGACTTTTTCTCTTAGTAATAAGACTTTTTCTCTTGGTCTTGTAAAAGAGGGAATAGTACTATTCCTCAGCTACCAAGGAATAAAACAGGACTGAAGAAAAGACTCTGTTCTTTACCATTCTGAAGGAAAAAAAAAAGCCAAACCAAAGGTTTGCCTCCAAAGAGGCATAGGAATCACAATAAACACAGTAACATTTAAAGACCTGGATGATTTTGTGCCTCTTCCCTTAATGCCTACAGCTCCTCTCCAAACTGATCTTGCTGAGCTTCTTCTACCCCAAGAGAGAAATGACAGCTGGAGATGCAGGCATGGTCCCAAGAGCTCAATAGCACTGACACAGGAGTTCTCTGTCTTGAGCAAATCATGAAACTATTTAATATCTCAGTACTTCCAATTGTTAAATGGGTTTAGGGATACTGGCTGGTGCATCAAGGCCTAATTATCTGTAACGCACATGATGTACAGGAGGCACTAAGTATTGCTTATTGCATACCAAGCATTTTGACTCTTTGTTTCCTAAATTTTAATTGTTTCTTCAAAACAAGTGTTGCTAAATTGTTTCAATATGGAGAAAAAAGAACTTAGTCCAAACCCAATTTTTGCAAAAGTACAATTATAACTGCTTATTTATTTACTTTTTTATTATTAATGTGGAGCAGCTGGCAAAACACACCCATATATGAGGAAGAACCCAGGGATTCAATCCCAGATAAAGAAAACACTAAATAATAAACATGAACTAGTGCTCACTTCCAGTATGGGACAGTGTGCTGATAAGTTGTCCTGGGGCCACCTCAAGGAAGGATATTGAAGGACTGCAATTCACATTCCAAATCTGGCACATTTCTACAGTATTCAGCAGTTCTGCTCCATCAGAGAGGTCAGTCTCAGCCCTCTGTGTTTCACTTGGGTTCCTATTTGCACATGGTGAAGAGTGGGTAGAAGTTCCATCCAGACCTGACCCAGGGGAAATCCAGAAGACTTCCAGGAGCCAGGAGACTTTCACTTGGCAGGTCCCCAGGCCTCAGACTGGGGCTTGGGAAAGAAGTCCTGTAACTTGAGAGAGGTTCTTCTCTCTTCAGCATGGTTCCTATAGCTCAGACCCACCATGACCGCAATCCCCAAGTAACAGAAAATCACTCAGGTTGGAAAAGACCTCTAAGATCATCAAGTCCAGACATTAATGCAGCACTGCCAAGTCCATCACTGAACCACATCCCTAAGGATCTACTCTTCTTTTAAATACCTCCAGGGAGTGACTCAAATACACCATTGCAGATGGTCCTTGGCCATGGCCAATAAAGAGCAAGAGGGGATGCCACAGTGCTGCAAGACTGGTGGATATGGATGCATGTCCATGAGACATAAGCTGTCTGTTTGCCCTGCCTGAGATTTACAGGACCAAAGCTGTGTGTCTACATAGCACAGGATTTTATGGAAAGAATGGATTTGGCTTTCCTCAGCTGGCTGTCATCTGGGGCAAACACAACTCTAACACTATCCTCCTCAACAACCTTGCCTGCAACCCCACACAGCACTGCACAGTGTCATGCGGCCACAGCCCTGTGCCCCACCACCAGCTTGTGAAATTTGGCTAACCAGTGCCACACACAGTCCCACCATGAGCAAACCCAGAGGCTTCTTGTTCTCCTGAGGATGTTGCACAGTGCTTAAGTATTGTGATCCATTGTTTACTGAGACAAGCCCCGCAGCTGTCATGCAATCTCCCTCACTGAGAAAGATAAAGTGAGTGCTCATGCATCACTTGCAGCTTCCTATGACATTCTGATCAGTATAATCCCTCTTTTCAAACAGGAAAGCAAGCTGCATCCTGGCTCCTACAACCACTGCAGTCTGATGGGGGAAAAAAACCCAACACCCCTTTGTCATTATTCAAGGATCCTTCAGTCTGCATCCTCCACATCTGGAGGTAAACTGTCCTTACAGTTACATGTCTAGATCAGCCACTTGTGCCAGCAGAGGCGGTACAATATTCAGGACAACTGTTTTCACTAGTGAGAAGGTAGGAAAAGGCAGAGAAAGTAGGGCTAAACCCCCCTTGAATTTTTCCTGCAGGTAACCAGATCTGCCACAGAAGCAGAAGTGCCTGATTGTGATGAACATCTGAAGCAGAAGGTGATGCTCTTTGCTGGCTAACCAAAGACTGAACTGGAGATGCCCAGTTTAATGCACAGTTTGTGCTGTGTAGGTGCCAGGCTTATGAGGACTCCTGTGTTCTGCAGACAAAGCTCCCACCGTGAGGCAGTTACAGCAAGGAATGAGAGCACAGGCTGTAAATTCCTGAAAGAGTTTTGAAAGTAGGCTGTTCTCATAAGGATCAGTGTTTTTAAACTGGAACTTGGCTAATAATAAACAACCCCACTGACTTAAAGAAAAGTATATATTCAGAACCCAATTGAGCTGAGACTGTTTGTGGGCTTTCCAGGGTGAACCCTGTATGATAAAACAAGAATATTTCTTGTGAGATTGCTAGTACTGGAGTGAACTTTATCAAAGCATAATGTCATCCTTGAATAGAAGGTTTTAGGAGAACGTGATATGTTAACGCTTATCAGAAGCAGATGTGCTAAATAAATGAGGTCTGCTGTGCCACTGCTGTATCACAAACTTGTTCAGTTAGGGAACTATATTAAGTAAGATTTGAAATTGAAAATGAGGTCTCTCCAAGGGATGCCTTTGCTTGCACTGAACCACAGAAAAAGAAAATAAGCACTTCACTTTAGATTGCCACCCTCTTCCCTTTCTCTGATGTGTGCTCGAGATCCAAAAAAAGGCTGCCCATCTCTACATCCTAGATCCAACCACTGTGCCAAAGACAGGCTCACGCACATGCTGCCATTAGCCCCAGTTACACCAGTGGTACATCTGGAAAATATCAGTAATCTACTCCATTGCTGAGATGAGTTTTTCATGGCCTTGGTCCGGTCCACGCATAATACACTGGTGACCTGAGTACCTGTTCCTCCACGCTGTGAGTCCACCTCCCTCAGTCCTGCTGCTGAGGATGCCTTCCTCTCATCAACACCACCACTCATGGTCAGAGGCTGCTCCTTCACTTGAGCTGTTGTACATCTTTAAAGTTTTACCTTCCCTCACTCCAATATGTAAGTTACTTGATCATTTTGCTTCCTGAAGCTTCACTGAAAAGTCTTCCTTTTCTCTCCTGCTTGTCATGATTCATTCCATCTAAATCATTTTGTGAATGAAGGACATTCTTCCAACCCTCCTTTTCTTCCTGAAGTCCCAAGAAACAGCACACTGAGTAACTTTTTCAATCAAATCTCATTGCAATTATTTGTGAAGTGCCTTGTACACCATTAATGAGGAAGTCTCAAAGAACTAGCATCATTACTGTTAAAATTATTATTATGGAATGAAAAATATATTGAGAGCAGTTGGGTGTAGTTTTCAGAAGTTTTGCCTGAGAGCAATTACTTCTCTGACTACTGTATATCTGTGGCTTTATCAGTCATAATTTTCAAACAAATTCTAAATCAAATCTAAAGAAGAAAGTTCTTGTTTTCAAAATTAAAAAGAAAATAAAACTGTTCCATTAAGGCTTGCTTAATGGAAACAAAATCCATACTGAAATGCACTGAAGGTAAAATATTCTGAAGCCCCCCACAGGATGACACCAGTTTCCAGCCCAAACTCCATCATTAGTTAATGTTTGGACTCCTCATATGGAGAACCAAGGGCAGCAAGGCTATGAGCTAGAAGACAATTCTCCCACAATGTACTGTGTCTTCCCTTTGATGCTTAGATAGATTCACCTCCAATACTTCACCCCACAATCTTCATTCTTCATTAACTAAAACTTTGGTTTGGATTGTCAAAATCTCACTTGCTCAAGAAAAGTGTAAATCTTGACCAGAATTTCCTAAGGGACTTTCCCAGCTGGCCTTTGGAGTTGATGAATGCTAACATGCTTTTTTTTCCCATCAATATACGGGAAAGGGAATAATCTATTAGTGACCAATTCAACAACAGTGGGGGTGTTCGGTGAAATATCAAGAACTTTTTCAACAAATAAATCATACCTTATTATCCTTCAGCCCACAAAGTTAAAATAGCTTTTGCTTTCAATACAAGAAAACATTTAGCTACTCCCCACAGGTTTCAATGTTTGAAGCTGGCCACATTTCAATAAAACATTGTTTAAATAAACAAAATATTGAGAAAATACACAGCAAGCTACATTCAAGTCACCTGAATCACATTTATCTAGTAGGAGGCAATAATTACAGACAGTCTGAAGTAAACCCCAGATTTAAACACACACAAACTAAATCATTTTGAAAACCTGAGGCAACAGACAGAGCAACTTGTCTGCATCTAGGAGGGACTGAGGAAAAGACAATGGATCAAATGCCACACATTGAGAACTCACACCACCCACGATGACACAGTCTGCAAAGCTGAGATTTGCAGTCCCCAGAAGATCTGAGACATAAGCTATTTAACCAAGTCCACCTCTGTCCTGTGCCTCAGCATGGGATCAGCTGAGGTGTTTTTATGAAGACAGGCTGCATAAAGCAGGGACAAATTATGTTCTTCCAGCTTACCCTAACTGCCAAGACCCAGGGGAAAAAGCCCTGAGAGACAGAACAGAGGAAAATTAGGGAAGTTATCATACTTTTCCTGAGCACACTGATTTGATGGATTAAATTAATGAGAAATAAATAATGGTAGAAACTGCAAGTGGAAACCTGTCTACAACTCATTTCCAGTGAAGTTGTGAACATCCAAATGATGCATGTAATACAGATGAGTTTGCAGACTTTTAAGCACTTCCTTGGTAAACAAGATGAAGCTAAGCACTCTGCAGCCATTACAAACATCAATGCATGTCCCTCATGGCTCTGGCTCTTGAAATAACAAACCTTGTAGTATGGGCACGGAAGACGTTTCTGGTTTTCCCAAGAGGCACATTAGAAAGGAGCTCCAAATGTCTTTCTTACCCACTCTCATAGCAAGACAAAGAGATACCAGTTCAAACAGATGGTTGGCTAGTGTGGATGAGATACAATAAGAACAACATAGAAAATACATAACTTCTCAGGAAATAAGGGAAAAATAGAAGTATTACTTGGATTCTTCTGCAAAAAGGATATTATCCAAATGACTTTAAGGAATAGCAAAGGTGCTTTATGTCCAAGAAAGAGCTGTGCAACAATGAAGTATGCTGCTGGCAACCAGGACAGCATGACACAGGCACAGCCCAATTGCAAATGCAGGCACTGATCTATTGGTGGTAAGATCCATACAGAAAAGACGAGAAACATGAACATGATTGACAAGAACTAGAAACAAATCCTCGGGTGTTTGGCTTACCAGAGTGGACCACAGGGGAGCTGTGCTGGGATGACAAACTGTTTTGTGAAATGGGACTTGGATGCATGCATGTGTACGTGCATGTATAAATAAAAAGGGATGCACTAAGAATACACTTGACTTGTTTTACTAAATTCTCAACTCACTGAAAAACAAACAAGCATGCAAGATCCTTAATGATCCTTAATGCTACCCACTAACAGTCAAATAGGTAGTAAGACACCAGAAACAGCCTCCTGGGAAGCAGAAGATCATTTTCTTATTGATCTAACAAGGGAAATCAAACTTTAACTGGATTTCCTATGAGCACAGTATAGAACAATCTAATTATGAAAAGCCCAAACTGGGTACATTATTATTGCTGGCGAACTGTACAATGAGCACCATTTATAAGCCCCGGGGAAATTGGGGCACCATTGTGTTAGTCTGGTACTGTGCAAACACACAGGATGGTGTTTGCAGCACAAAATTCCTGTCGTGTCCCTCAGGATCTCCATGCAGGCTGCAAGGATAAACCATTCAGATCATGGCTCCTCCCCAGCCCACATCTCTCCTGGCAGTGCAAACACTATCTTTAGCACTTAAAGTAAGTATATCTAGAACCAGAATTTATGTTCCTCGACTTGTCTAGACCATTTTCTCTACGCCACAAGTAATGGCACAAACAATTTGGGGAATGGAGTCTGTAAAGAAACAGGCATTTGTTCAGGTCTGAAGACAGCTAAAGTAAAAGCATTTTGCATACATAGTCTCCTTTCTGCTTAAATGAGTAGGACGTACTGGATGCTATCTTTCTTACCCACTCTCATAGCAAGACAAAGAGATACCAGTTCAAACAGATGGTCGGCTAGTGTGGATGAGATACAATAAGAACAACATAGAAAATAGGTAATTTCTCAGGAAATAAGGGAAAAATAGACAGACGTTTTACTTGGATTCTTCTACAACAAGGATATTATCCAGTCAAGTGGATGTTAAGAATATCCTCTAGGGGTAAAGAACAATAAAAAGAGACTGAGCACAAGTAAAGTGGGAACTGAAGACTAGAGAACACAAAACATGCTATGCCATCCCATTTGTCTGGTGATGGGAAGCCTGGTTAGCAAAGTTGTGAAAAAGATCCCCTTTATTAATTTATTATTCAACCCCTTTATTACAAAAACTGTTTTGTTAACCTATTCATTCTGGCAGTAAATTAATGTACCCTGTATGACTGAACGGTCAGAGGCCTTATTATTATTATGGCCCATCCACTGAAAATTGCTGGTGTAACATAATCCTTTGCCCTGGCAGCAGGAGCATCAGAAGGGCTCTGCAGGGGTCACTCTTTCAGTCATTGCACACTCCCGTCGTGTACCAGCTTGTGATTCACAAGTCAATGCATTTGGAGACCCACAGAAAGCCCACAAGCCACACTGTTAAGCAGAGACATCCTCAGAGTAACCTGGGAACACCACATAATACTTAGATTCCCCTACTTGTCTACCCTTGCAGCCTAAACCTGTGCGTGCCAGCATCAGAACAGGGTATAGCTTTAAGAGAAATCAGATTATGAAGAGAGATGTGGTTTTGGACATGTGAGCCCTCTTCCCCAGACCTTAAAAGCTATGTGCAGTGGAAAAAAGGTGCCTTTAATTTAATTCCTGTGTATTTTCCAGCTGAGCTTTGCAGCAGAAAATACAAGATTAAACTGTATCATGAACAATCACAAGGAAACAGGTGCTGTGAAAAAACAATAACTCTGAATCTAACTTGGGTTTAAGAAACTCAAATGATAATCTGGGTCATTTTCTTGACACATCTGCAATTTCAATCTTTCTTTTGCACAATTGTCAGGTTCTAATTAACTCACCAGTTTTTGCCCTCTATCATTGAAGAGAGGAAAGGAACGAGCAGCGAAAGGGGAGGACAGCTTTTTTTTCCTGTGAAATGTTCATGCCTGATTAAAACAAAGTAAACTGGCAGATTATGAGTGTGTTTACACAGCCATTGATTCTGCAGAGTAGAACTCATACTGAGCGCCAAGAAATGCCCACCAATTCCTCAACTTAAGGAATTGGGGCTTTTAAGATTTCCTGCAGAATGATGTACCTCAGTGCTGGATTGCACAGACAGATCTTCTGTAAATTCAAAGCTTGGTGCTCCTGGTTAATAGAGAGAGCAACACTTTTTCTCTTTTCTGTACCTACAACATTCTTGTTATTGTATTATCTACTGAACTGAATTTCACCATGTTTCAACAGCAAGGGCTTCTCTTTTTGGCCCTCCCCAGTTAAAACAGATGGTTAGGTTTATTTAGCAATTAAAATCAAGGTTTATTTACTGGAGCAAGGTTAGAACCGGTGTCGTATCATGTAGGCTTAAAGATTCTGCTAATTTATTTTAATCCATTTAAACCCTTAAGGCATAGATAATGGAAAACAGACACAAAATCTCTTAAACTTTCCAAATTAAGAGACAAGAGTTTCCTCCTCTGTGAAGAATAGTAAAGCTCTCTAGAAGAACCCTGAAAGGTCAGCAAGAAAGCCTTTGACTACCTTCTTCCTGGAAACCCTATCTCAAAGGTCACAAAACCACAATTAAATTGCTTTTAGCAAAGAACCTAACTAGAGACACATTGCAAGATACTCAATTGCCTTTAGCAAAGAGTGTAACTGGAGATGCATTGTAAAGCCTTAAATGGGAACCAAAATCGATATTTCAACATTTAGGAGGAAACCATTTTTAGCAAGGAGACTCAGCAGTTGCTGATGCTGGCACACAGAGTTTAACACACTAGTCTGGAGTGAATTTTCAAATAATAATAGTGGTACCAATATAAAGATCTACCTGTTGTGTGGATAAGTGCACAGATTATCCAGACAACAATTGAGAAGTACATGCCATGTACCTTCACAGAAAATCTGACTGGGATAAGGACAAGAGAAGTCCCACGCTTCAAAAGAACAGTAAAAGAATTCGCCGTTACAACACAAAGGCCCCCCTCTCACATTCAAGTTAAATGCTCAGATGAAGGCCAGAAAAACTACTAGCACATGTGGCAAATACATAACAAAACCAAACCAAACCAGGAATGCTACAAACAAAAGGGCAGCCACTCCCTGCAATTTTAAATCAACTTACTTATCTTGCACTCAAGCGTGTCCAAACTCTCTATCACATTTCACTTATTAAGTGTCTGGCTCCAGCAAGCCAGGTGCAGCATTAGGGAATCCAGTTAGAGAAAAGGAAACTGAAACACAGTTTCAGCGTGGCACAAGATTACAGGGAGCCTGTAGCAGAGTAGAAAATGGAGATTCTTAGACCAGTAGTTCCAAAACTGCCTGAATTGACTGCTGTGAAACCTCAGAATTAAAACACTGTAAAGCATCAAAGGGAAAACAATTCGTCAGGCCACTTCCCCTGGCTGTGGATCACAGTTGTAAGGAAAAACAACACAGACTAAACCTAAATGGATCATCCTATTGGAATCTGAAACAGGAATAGAAGCTCTTACCTTCAAAAGCAATTGTGGGGTGTTCTTTCCTTACACATTGCTGATGTTCAGCTTCAGTGTATTCAGGTACATTCTGTGATGCTGAGAGATGAAAAGCAAGAAGAAAAAGGCTTGGCAATGATAGGGAAATGGCCTTTAATCTTGAAACAATCATGACTGAAGGGCGGCTGCAGATCTAGCTTCCAAGATAGGCCCACGGAGGATACCTGAAATACAAATAATTCCACTTTCAGAAAAGCAAATGCTTATCCAGAGCAAGGAATATGGCAAAGGGTGGAGTTCCCCTTTCCTCCCAAACCCACTCGTACATCAGATGATATTCCACAAACAGCACCAAGATAAAATAAAAATAAAAAACCCACCCCAATTTACAACCACAAAGAAGGGAAGTGCACAGCTCCCTAAATATCTGTCTCTATGTACCCTTGGGGTATGTGTCTTATAAAGCACCTGGTGTGCAATGGCTGGCACTGACAACATAAAATTTCAAATATTCCAGGCATAAATGTGTCCCCAGAATGGACACCTCCCTCCTCAATTTCATAATGTGTCCATGGTAAGTTCCATGCTAAATTCAAGAGATTGCTAAGGAAAGGCCATCACCAGTCACCACAAAAACACTCGTGCAATTAACACTGTTCTAACATGGGATTTATTCATCTAACCACTGCTGCTTTAAATGCCTTGAAACAAACCAAGCCAGCATAAAGGTCTTTCCAGGAAAGTGCTAATTGAGGTAACATAAAAATTAGAATAATTTAAAGGGGGAAATGGTGAGAAGTGAGTCAATTGCCTTCATTATTATGAGATGCTAGAGCTCCCAGTCACAAGAGCTGAGGCATAGCTAAAGAGGAGGAGCATTCATTCTCAGGCGAGGAGAGAAGAAAGTCATGCCTTTTCTATGTAAGCATTTTTAACAACAGTAGCAGTAAAGGCACAGCTCTAAAGACTCCCCTGGGCCTACCAGGCCTGAGGCAGAGGATGAAGGATTAATTAGCCCATGCCACAAGCTTCCCAAGATGATGCTGCAGCTTGAGAAAATCTGCATTGCCAAATTTAATCTCACTGATGTGCATATTATATTTTCCTATATAACTTTGTTCAATTATTGCAAACACATGCTTTAAACAAATAGAGTATCCTACCTTTAAATCTTATCTAGTGATAAAGCTGATTCTGATTAAATTCACACATAATGAGATTTTCGATTCCTGCAGGTGTGATTCATAAAGTTAGTGTAACAGTCAACACCTGCAGTGCCTGATACCCATGTATTTTTTTTTTGGAGTCTCTAAAACCCTTTCAGTGACCTGAAATGGGCAGGCTGATGGCAGGTAACATCAGGCACTGATGCATGACAGGCTCGTGGCATGGAGCAAACTCCAAGATAGAGGACATCAAGGAGCTGGAAGGAGCTTGTAAAGGTCTCTGGGCACCGTAAGAGCAATAAGGGACTGCTTACACTAGAAATGGGAGATGGTTTGAAAAAAGGATCCTCTGTTTTATTCTTAACTGTATTTCTCCGTGATTTTAAACGCAGAAAGATGAGTTGCCAGCGCATCCATTCTGCATGTCCTCAGCAGCAGCTCCGTACCTCTGACTGAAAACAGCATTGGCATTCAGGGCTCAGGATAGTTCTAGGGACTTGGTTTCCCAACCAGTGTGAGTGAGACATTACAGCATTTCACATTTTTTCCAGCCCCATATACATGCAGATTTTATGCAGTGATATATAAAATCCCCTTCCAGCTCTCCAAAAGAGGTTCTACAGCACTTTACTACGGAGGGTGGCTGTTTTTAAAAGCACAGCAAATATAATGTTAAATTAAAAAATGGGACTGGCAGAAGGAAGAGATGTGAAATCATTTGACGCTAAGCCCAGCACAGTGTTTAGTCATTAAGCACACGCATACTGCAGGGTGTACACCACTGAGTACTGTGGCACCTCACATGATGGACATGTTGTGCAAGTCACACTGTAATAAAAGTTATTGATGATGAAGCTTCACATTATATTTTCATCCACTGGTTTAAATGATCCTTTTTTTTCAGTAAAGATCCAGAAATGAAGCATAGCACAGAGATGTGAAGGCCAGAGAGATGCATTCTTTATAGCTTTCGGATACACTTAAAGTCGAAGCCAAACTTTCCTTAGATAGGAGATGGTTGTTGTGGGAAATGCACAAAAAGCAAAAGGACTTTTTCACTGTCAGATATCCTTGCTGGAAACTGGAAAAGACAGTCACGGAAATCTCACTTTATGCATGCTCTACTACTCCCAGTGCAGCCATTACTGGCTAATCTTAGAAAGAAGGTACTAAACTAGACAGACTTCTAGTCTGAGCCAATATGGCCATTTTCATGTACTAATCATCCAAACAATGATCTCAAGTTAGGTGAAAAAAAAAAATCTTTAAACAAAGACACGATAGAGTCCTATGCTCTTCAAGTTTCACACTCATTATAGTCATGAAATGATAAGAAGTTGCATACAGGAAAGCTTCATAACATCCCACAGCCTATTCTGTGCCAAAGCAGAGTACATTTACTAGTGTTTTGTCTGGACTAGTTGTAAAATGTGCCAAGTATCTGGATTTCTGCCACTTTCCCTGGGAGATTTTACCACAGCCCAAGAGACTTCAGTGTTCCTTAGAAAGCCATAACCAGTATTTGGGGTAAAGTTCCATCTTCTTTTCCTTATTGTAATAGGGAAACTCAAAGTGTGCATGAAAATAATGGTTTCAAACTTGAAGTGGAAAGTAATTGATGCCATGAAGATTTTTTGCCTTTTCTTTGATACCCCTGTTATACCTTTTTTACAGCTTCTGTATTCCTAGTGCTTTTTGCCTACATTCTTGGACTGGTTTGTCAAGCTAAGAGACTAAACATTTTAGAAGCTTTGTAGCTAGGGATCAGTGTGCCCCAGACCCCAAGGTCCTCTCCAGAACACATTCTGTAAACTAAGATAGAACCATCCAGGGAAAGGCTCCTTGGGGAGTGGGGCTCACTTGAGCCTCTCATTGGGGAATTTTTGATTGATATGCTAATTAGTAAAACCTATAATGTTATACCCGATCTTTTGGGGGTGTGCATTGCGGGGTGCATTTCGGTGCATTTGACCTGGACATGTGCACCTAAGGAGCCTTGAAATAAATTCCAAGGTAAAATCCCTTTTCCCCTTCTAATCGTGTTTGACTCTTGATTTGAAGACCAGGAAAAGGCAACATAATAAATGACCAAACCAAGGTGAAAAAGAAACATTATAAAAAACTCGGATCCTTCATCGTGTTCCCTATCTCTTACATCCAATTGCATTCATCCAATGTGTGGCACTCTTGTGTTCTGGAAAGTTGAGGAAAATCAGTGTCATGTGCAGCCCTGAGTTGGTGTCTACTGGAGTCAGAATCAGTGGGTAAATGCCAGCTTGATCAAGGGCAACAGAAATCAGAGCCCTGGAGTTGAACAATATTGAGACAGTGGATAACACTGAAAAATCTTAGTCCTTCAACCTGTCCCTTCCCAGGCTGCCTTGTTTACTTTTTCTCAATATTTTAAGACTCTAACTTAGCAATTCCCAGCTGCTGCAAATTCATTTCCAAAAAGAACCTCACGCTGCTAATATGAAGCAGCGCCATGTGCAAGCACAGGTCAGCTGTGTGCCAAGAGCAAGCTTGTAACTGCCTGGGAGAGTCCAGCAGTTATGAAGTGGCTTAGTGAAATGAAATGTTTTGGTTTTACTGGAGGTGGCCAAATCCAAGCCTCCAATTTTGCCCAAGCTGCAGATTTTCACTGTGAAGCCTGGAGTATGACTAGTGCTTAGGGCCAGTCCCCATCGAGACTGCTAAAACACTGCACATCCCAAGTACAGCCCAGACTAGTGGTGCTTTGCAGTGCTGGAACTTGCCCTGGCCTTAAGACATTTAGATACAGTTAAATGCTATAAAAAGAGCTGTTCTTATTAGACCCTCTGCTCAGAATGGCTTAGGGCTCAAGAAATCAGCTGTCAAGTTTCCAGTGCAGATGAGAGACGAGAGCTTAAATCCCTGGTTAAACTGAAATCTCAGACAGGACATATCATTTCAATTCTTTATTTGCTCATCTTGATGCATCTTTACCACCTTAGCTATTCCTCTCTCTAGCCCAATGCAGACATGTTAAAAAAAGATAAAAATGTCCAAAAATATTATCTGTCCAGGTTTATCTGTCTTGTCCCTCATGAAAGCCTGTCCTCTGAGTCTCTGCACAGCCCCAAGGGCCAGTGATGGGACATCTTCCTCCCCTTTTCCACTCCACGCAGTGAATCCCTACAGCCCTCTGACAGAAAAAGGTCAATAAATTCAGGCTACACTGGATCTGGTGACATTTGCTCCACAGACAGGTGTTTTGTAGAGCACCACTTCTGCCACTATCCTCTTGTCTCTTAAATCAGGCTTTCTCAGCTCATGGGCCTCCCTGAGTGTAGTGGCAGCGGCAGGGGATGGGCACAGAGCTGCTCCATCTGGGAAAGGTAGGAGGTCTGCACACTCAGAGCATCTCCAAAGCTGAGATTTGCAACCTCAGTGCCCATGCCAGCATAAAACCACTCTGCCTGCCCATCTCTCAGCCAGGACATTCCATGGCAGCCCGAGAGGGACAGGGTATAATTCTGCTTTGCCTTGTGGCTTCACCCCTGTGCAAGGACAGCGTTCAGGGGATCACCCACAGTCCCTCCCTTATTCATTGTCAGGGCATGAGTCTTTTCCAACTCACCCCATTGTTGTATCATTGCAACTCCATTGACTTCACAGGAACTAATCCTGATTTACAGAGGGTAACTCAGATCAGGCCCCTTTTGACTAAAGCTTCGCGTCTGAAAGAAAAATACCTTCAATCAATCTTCAGGGCTTTAAAACAAAGCACACTTTAAAAATGGCTGTACCAGGAATTCATATCCTGCTTTTCTCTGACTGTAACTATCATTTTTTACTTAATAAAATGTGACAGTAAAGTTAAAGGATAAAAGAAAATGCTTCATCTTTCATTTTAAAAGAAAGAGATGCCTTTAAAAAAGACTAAAAAAGGAACCTCCTGCAAAAGCTTTTATTCTTCTGTTCAGGATCTTTTGTGATTGCCACAGTTATGGTTTTATTAGACTGCGATAGCAGAGGGAAGAAGAGCAATGGAAAGATGTGGACATTAAAGTATTCAAAAAAGAATAAGTGAAATAAATATAAACATTGTAAAGCAAGACAGCTCAGAAATGTGGCTATGACAGGCTGGCACAGGCAGCTCTGCCCTAGAAAAGAGAGCTCCAAGGCCAACAAAACTATGGTCCTTTATTCATCCGATGCTCCTTGCCCTTCCCTCCCTCTCCAGCCGGAATCCATCCCACCCAACAGGCTCCAAGGGCCATTCCACACTATCAAAGAAAAAGCACAGCTTTTCCCTCTGCCCCTGGCCACATCCACACACTCAGCTGTGCCCATGCTGGGGACATGGATCTGTCTTACAGCCAAAACATGGCACGCTGCACTTGCATGTCCAGAGGTCAAATCTCATATGCACTGTTAGACTGGACTTGTGGATGCTGAGCTCTCCTCATTTATTTACTTGTGAGGCAAATCTGTGGAAATGGTCAAACTGTGGTTGAGATGAGAATCTTGTTTTGCTTTAATTAAATCACCCTACAGTCTTCTGAAGAATCAGTGAGCTCACTTTGGATTTCATGATGGTTTATATGCCACAGCTCTTGCTCTGGTTGTCACCAGGCTCCTGTGTACCCATCTTGTTCAGGGCTTCCCATGGCCTCAACTGCAACATCATCTATGAGTCTCAGACTGAACTCGGTCTCACAACACCCCAGGAAGACAAACCCCCATTTTCATACATATAATTCAAGGGTTATCTTCAAAAAACCCTGCAATTCAGCAGCAGGGTGCATCACAAGTGTGTGCAGGCAATATGCTGTCTTGTGGCAGAGCAAAAGCTTGAGCTCCATGCTGACCCTTCTCACAGCTCCTGCTTCACACAGTCTGCAGGGCACTACTTGCAGTATCATACTAGGCTTTGTATCAGGAATGAAACAACCAAGATTTTTCAACACGGGTCAATTTACTGAAACCCTTCTGTTATCTAGATCTGTATAAATAATTCAGGTAACTCTTTGCAAGGGAGAAATCAGTTTTTCCAATATATGATTTGGTTCATGCTCATGAAGCCTGTAGTGGAGCTGAATAGTAATAGTCTATACTTTGATGCTCCTAGGATTATATCCCACAAAAGACTGACAGTGCACTTAGGGGCACTTTACTTCTAGGGCTCCTGATTGCTGATCAAAGCCACCCAGGACTGGTCAAGGTCCCAAACCAAGCCCACAAAAAGTACAATGGGATACTTTGATTCAGAACAGGTAACAGAGACAAAACTCTTAATAATGGTTTAGTACAAAATGAATTGGTTGGTGTCAGGCCTCTTCTCTGTGGACTGGTGTAGGCCCTCAATAAGCCATCAGTCACCACTTGGTTACTTGGCCTTCGTAGTGCAGTCCATTGCCACAAGTTCCTGGAAACAGAACTGTTTCCTCACCTGTAGAGGAAGCCCTCCAGAACAGGACCCTATTATAGAAAGCTTCCATTAAATAAAGCTGATTCAACAATAAAATCTGTGTAACAGTGCAAAATATACTCTACCTCTGGGTTCCTGCCAAATCCAGTGGGCATAAATAAATACCTGCTCTGCTGACACTCAGACTTGCTTTTGAGTAGTGCTAACCTGACCACACATTGAGTGTGTCCCCAAGTGCTTCGTGAGGCTCCCCAGAGAGCTCTAGATCTTTTTTTTTACTGGCCACACTTAATATAAAGACATGAGAGGCTTTGTTAGCATTTGTTTGGGGTATGAATTTAGCACTTGTGAAAAGGTGCCTTGGAGTCTGAAGTCTTCTGTTTATTCAAAGATTGTATTTGGCAATGAAGGCTCACACTCATTTATCTCCCTGGTGGTATGCTGCCACTGTTTTCTACAAAAGTGCCTATATGGGGGGATGGAAATATCTTCTATTTACTGTTCACAGAATGGCCTTTCTGAGAGATATCAAAGTTTCGTCAAAGAATTACCAAATTTTTTGGTAATTCCTGGACCTGACTGTGGAATTATTTTTATGTGTTCCATCTGTGAAACACAGAGATGAATGCGAAGTCTAACTCAACAACAGAATGTCATGGATGCTATGGTACTTAGCACAACTGCAGCTCAGACACAACATTTACTGGAGCTCCTGACTCCCAGTCAGAATCTCTGATGTTCAATCAAAAAGAGGAAGAGTGTAACCCAAGTGTAGCCCAAGAGAGGAGCCCCCCCAGGGCTCATGGGACAGCAGCAACAGCAGGAATAACTATTCCAGAGGCCCTGCCTGTAGCAGGGGAGTGTGCAAGGGCTCAGCACCCCTTGCAGTGCAGTCACCTTTCTCACTGAACATGTGATTTGGAATCCTCTGCATGGGGGCTGCAAACCCAAGGTGACAGATGTGCTGCTTACCTGCAGATCAGCTACATAACACGAGTACAGCAGATTCAGCATCACACTTACTGCAAATCGTCACCTGGCTGCAAGAGCTCTTTCTGGCTTGAGGTTTGGTACTCAACCCATGGACTGATGCCTTAAGCCTGTAGCTGTCATAGAAACACCAATACAGCAGCTTTTCTTCAGGTTGCTTCCCTGCACAATGTAGTTTGTAAATGCACGAATTAGCAGAGCCACAGTCCCCAAGACCACACTGCACAGCCAATGTCATTCCAACACACTCTTGTCCTTGACAGTCTGGAGACAATCCCCTATTTGCAAAGATTTCCAGACATGTGGTGCTCCTGCTCACACATCTTCTCACTGCAGCTGTGATGCTACAACTCTGGAAACTGAGGCAGGACACAGATTTGTGACTCAGTCATTAGTACCTGCAGCCAGTTTTAGACAGAGACGGGAAGAAGAATAAATTCCTTCTGACTTTTCAAAATGCTTTTGGTATGGCGTTGTCTTCTGTCTCTCTCTCAGTTTAATATAAAAACCATAAGCGTTCTTGAAGTTTTGACTTACTAGAGTATTAAACATTGTTTTACTGACACTACTTTTTTAATTCAACTCTAATTAGAGGGTCAATTGCAGACATCCCATGGGATGTTTAGCAAGGAAGTTAGTGACAATAGTTCTAAATTATATTAGACCTAATACAGGTTCGTAACTTGCCAAGTTTCTCTCTTCAACACTATGACAGCAATCCAGGGACAAGTGCAGTCCCCAGATTGTGCCACGCAGATAAGCAATCCTGATAAACTATGTAGCAGTCACTGTGGTGTTCCTGTGTCCAGAGAGCTGGGAAAACAACAGAAATATGAAATTTCTAAAAAACCAGACCACTTAATTCTCCTCTGACCTGAAGCAATCCCACAAATCAAGTCTCCAGAAGACAAACACCAAGCCATGAAATCATTACACCAACGAACCTCCTGCCTGAGAGTCAGCCTCAGCGTATGGGCTGAACTTTCCCAGAGGCTTGTTTTTCCTCTTTAAAACCTCTGGCACTACCTCCAGCTTCTGCCACCTGCTCCTTTCTACTCTATCCAACAAATCCTCTTGCATCACTGACAGCCCCAATGCCAGGGTCAAAGACAGTTGTTGCACACTGTAAACCCAACTCATCCCTCCCAGCAGCTCCTTCCTCCACTGCTACACTGGAAAAACAGGATGAGAAGAATTTTTCTTTTAATGCTTGCCCATGTGGGAGAGAAAAACCAGAGCTTGTTTGTTTTGTCAAAGATTTGTGATTACCCAGTGCCACATAACACATACTCATGGTTTAATTGTAACTCTAGAAGAGGCATAAAGCATCCCTGTAGCACAACTCCAAGTTTCAGCCTGCTTGAAAACAAGAATATGTTTCGCTGCATTGTCTTCCTGGCACAGCACAGCATCATTTATCATATGGAAAACTCTGGCTAGAAAGCATTCAGCCAGCCTATATATGCCCCAAATCTGAAGAGACAAAATAATAACTGTCAGCCAGACTCTTTTTTCTCCTGCCATGCTCAGCTTTTCTCATACTTCTTGCAACAGCAGGTACCTGTTGAGCTCTGTTAACTGTTCCCCTCATTGGAGCAGCGGGGCTGCTTTGGTCTGCCCCGACTCTTGCACTGTACTTGGGATTCTCTAAAGTAGGACTGCTCTTCCCAGATCCTCCTGGCTGCAGGGCAGCACTGAAGGGAAGCAGTGCAGAACTACACAGCTCACAAGTGACAGATTATTACCGACTGCTGTGCATAAACAAAATGGGACTGATTCCTCATCTCCTGAAAACAACAGTGACATCAATTTTCCCACAGAAAATATACGGTGTTCAACAGTTTCTGAAAAGACAGAGCTGAATTTCCCTCTCCATCCACACATGCTATGCAACTTCTCTGATACCAGGAGCATGATACTGTGTTACCTGCTAACTGAAGCTTGCCAGCCTCAGAACATAGGCATTACTATGCTGGGTCATAGAGCTTTTCTCAAAAAGAGTATTTAGGCAAAGGCAAAGTCAAGCAGGACTGCTGACCTTCAAAAAGGCCTTGGCTGCTTTCTTTTAATGAACTGTGGTTGTAATTTTCTCTGCCAGAAGATTTACTTTAACTAAACACTACAGAGTCCCCATCCTGTAAGGGGACTCCCTAAATTCCCAAAAACATCATGGTGATCCAGGATTTAATGAAAATCCGGTGATCTCCAACTTAGCTAAGAAATTCCATTCTGGAACAGAAGGGGAGAATATCCGAGAGTGAAAGCTGGGATCCTCCTCTACACTTATGTTTTTGACAGTCAGATGTCCAGCCAAAACTGGACATTTGAATATTTTCCCACCAGCCTGCCAGAGGACACCCCAGCCCTGGGCTGTCAGCTCTTTGCCTCAGAAATACTTTAAAATACCCAAACAATCCCTCAGACAGAAATCTTGTCATCATCTTCCAGGAGGCAGGGTCTGAGCAAGCACTTGGGAGCTGATATAATTTTAATACACTCTGATGCCAGCCTTTCTAGAGAAGATGAATTATTTGTAATGAATTCCAATCACATGGTGCTCCAGCCCCCACACCTTCATCCTGCATATATAACCAAATTAGTTTAGGAGATGTAAGTTATTCAGGGACTTAGCTGTTCAGTCTGGTCTTGGAGGATTTGCTCTCATTATGGCTTTTATGCAAATTCTGTCCTCCAAATCTCTTCTGAATCAATTATTACTAGATTAATTTAAACATGTCCACCTGGGGTGCCTGTATATCATGTGCCTCATGTTAAAAAGTAAAAAGGATGATAATGAATTCAGGAGGTGACTGAAACAGATTCCTGCTTTGTGGAAATGTGACCTTTTTGAATAATGTCATAAAAGAAAGAAGTTCCTTCAAGAAACATGGCAGATAGGGTCATTCATTGGATCAGCTGGGCTTTCAATCACTCTTTGGAAATTAGCATGATACAATAAAAAATTAATAAGAAATTAAAAAAAATATCACTTTAATGCTCCAGACTATTAAAGTCTTTGATGGACTACTAATTGAAATGTAATGCTTAATTTTAAGCAATGCCATTTTATTAATGGTAAAAACTTGAATTAATGTCATTAACCAATGTTAATATTACAAATCCCCTGAGGGATAACAAAGCAATTATGTTATTCACAGAACTGAAAGGGGAAAAAGATGTAATCTGTACATGACTGCACTAAGGCAGAAGAGACTGCTTCCATCTGCATTTCCTCTGCTGAGAAAGGAGGTTTGTTTGGTTTTTTTTGAGCAAAGAGGAGGGAGAGGAAGAGAAGAATTTGTGCTAAGTTAATTACTGCTGATTTTCAGGCACTTAATAGCTAAGAAATTATTCTGTTACTCAAACACCATACTGTGGGGACCCTGGAAAAATAATTTGGGAATGAGAAATTGATTACAAACCCTCCTTCTTGGAGGTCTCCCCTGTGTGTGCTTGGATCTTAACACATGCACTAACAGCCTTCACCTGATGGAAAAGCCTGATGCAAATATGTGGCCCCACACCTGGCAGCAAATGGCTTTATGAAGCTGTGCTGGTTTGTATCTGCCAGGGATCACCAAGGAGAACACCTTCTGCAGTACTGAGTGCCCTCAAGTTCATGTAAGGGCAGGTGCTTTTATTTTAATAGTTTAGCAAGTTCAGCATCTTGTCAGATCCACTGCTCATACAGCGGGGGAGATGGGGTTAGACTTAATTGAAGAACCAAAACCAATACTCTTGCTAACTGGCAGAAGTCACATTGTCCAGAGGGAATAAGAACTTTGTATGGTGCTGGTATAATACTGCTTTTGCTCCAGAATAACCATGTTTGACATAACCCCTGATTAACTATTTTTTTATTGTCTGGCTGATAATTCAGAGACAATGGGGAGATTCAGCAAGCCAGAGCATGAACAATTCCTCAAGGAGCTACAAACCTTTTTATTGCTAAAAATCCCAAAGGCTTTTGCTTTTTATTTACAAAAAGTGAAAGTACTGCAATGCACCCAACACACCATTGTCAAAATCCAAATGCCTCTTTCAGTGTGCACCTTTGAAGGCAACCACTCAAATGTGTCACAAATTCACAAACAGTATTAATCCATGGGAAGAGATGCAACAATTAATTTCCTCTGTTGCGTGTGACATGACAATGTTCTGGTGTAAACCAGCACTGAGGATGCCCAGGAGATTCTTCTGAGCCTGTCCTGCCAAGCACTTTTTAAAAATTAGGTTTCTTAGCAAAAAAAGAAAAACATTGACACTAATTACTACCAGACTTCCTATTTATGTTGCACAGGGTGTGAAACTTCAATACCAACTCAAAATAAATCAACTGAAAAAAGACTAAGGCTATCAGGGGAGTGAGAATCTATGCCTAAACTTGGATGGATATGTAACAGGGATTCATAGTTGGTAGCTGGGACCAGGATGTCTGTCTTTGTAGCCCAAGCACAGAACACCCAGGTGCCTCTTTATGCTTCCATTCAGGATATAAATACAGCTGTAAAACACAATGAGATTTGGGAACTTTACTTAAATTGATATATTACCTAGCAATCATATGATAAATGGCAGAACAAGCAAGAGGAAGAATTACTGCAAGGTTTCTACTCTGCTTACCAATGAGGTCCTGCACGTGCCAGGCTTCAGTCTGTGGAGCCAGTTATGCTCAACAGCATGATACCTTTTCTCCTGCAAATTTGAAAATCATTGCATTTTCATCTCCCAGTAATGGCTCTTCTCTTACATCTTGTCTCCCCCATCTCCTCAAAGAACAACATCAAACCTCCTGTGTAATATCTCCATTCTGTCACTCTTCCATTTTCTCTTCCAACTCCCCACTCCCAATTTGAAAATGAGGGAGGGGAAGCCAGTGAAGACACCAAGGTCAAGGCAGAGTGAGACAAAGTCAAATTCATGCAATCATTTAACACCACACACCACCAGACCATTACAGAGACACGAGACGTTATGGATTGCAGCTTAATAGATCGCAATAGAGGATGATGGGGGAGAGGAGAAGAGAGAAATGTTCCTTCTGGGCTGAGACTTGCTGATTAAAGTGCACAAGTGGGCAGGGGACAGCATTTGTGTTCATAAAGCTGAGTCTTACCTCTCGATATTAATGGACACACCATTGTCACCAGACGCAATGCTTTGTTATTGCGTGATTAATTGAAAGTCACACGCAATGACATATTACAGGCAGGATAAAGCTGTCACTGAAAAGCAATTCTTCACAGTAATTCCTGCCAGTCTCTACAGTCTGAAATTGCATACCTCGTTACAGACGACCCCTCAAGCACAAATGCATTACATATCTTTATATAAATAACAGTGACTAACAACGGCAGTCTGAGGTAATCTCTGTGGGATATGAAATTGGGAAAAAGGTAAGGCAGAGAAATTGCCTTCAAATATTAGTAAGCTTGTCTGTGCTAATCCCCATCAAATGAACCACTTCTCTTTTCCTCTAAAATAAAAATTGTTCCTGCTAGAGACACAGAAAGTATGATAAAAGGACATGTTGTGGCATAAATGACAACTAGAAGCCTTACTTCTTCAAAAGGCCACTAGTTCTAAATCTTAAAAACTTATCTTGATCAAGACTAATTAAACTTCAACACAGTCGTTTTATCACTTACTTAAGTCAGTAAGTATCAGTAACTGGTCCAGCTCACTTTTTTAAAGCCACCATATCAAAGACTATTTTACATTTCTTTTGGCAGCAGGAAGAAGATATCAAATCATTAATTTTCTCCTCACATTTTATTTCAGTCAAAATCACTGCATGCAAAATACAATGTGGAATAAAAAAATCTACATTGCTCAAGGGAAAGGACACAGCTCAGGGGAATACAGGTGCCCAGGAAAAACAGTTTGTGTCACTTACACTCTGAGTATGATAAATGCCCGGCTGAGCTACCAGGAATGGCACACAGTTACCTCATCTCCAGCTGGCATTTAGCACTCCATTTCCCACACCATTGGATAATGGTCAGATCTGCTGCAGTGCTCTTTTTTACTGTCTGATTGGAGCCAATACCCCACAACTGAAGTGAGCAATATTTTAAAGACTCACCATGAGATAGGGTGGCATCATCCAAAACCAACAGTACCTTCTCTTTGGCAGCCTCTCCATTAAAGAGTTCCATTTCACACCACCACTGAGACACTGTTTTAAGCCATTTCAAGCTCACCCACTTGGACTTTCTATTACCAACCCCTTGTAAACTAAGGCAAAGTGATGCAAAGGTCTTTACCTGCTTGGAAGATGTTCTCTATCTCCTCAGAAGACAGTCTATTGCAGGCTCTTGTAAATCTGCCACTGACAGGAGCCAAGAGAAATGGGGACAGGAAAGCACAAAGCCTGGGCTGTCCTATGTCCTGGAGGCAAACAGCAATCTCTGTCTTCACCTAACCCAACCAGAGCCCTGCAAGAGAGTAAATCTGTGTCCACTGGCCTTTTTAACAGCCCCTTAATGACCGTTAACTTTTTTCAGCCAGCCATTGATTCTAATGGCATGTGCATTCACACACAATAATACCTCAGACGGCCTTCATTAATTTACCATGCATAATTTCTCTGAAAGCTTTTGCCAATAGAATACCCCTAAACTGACTCACTAACTCATGAAGATAAAGCACTTTCTGTGTGAAACCATTATGCAGATGCACAGCATTTTCCTCAAATAAGTTAAAAAGTAGGTATTGTTCGGTGTCTACCCATTTTTTGGACACAGCAAAGTACCAGGGATTGAAAATGTAAAGCTGCTGCTGGAGTATCCGGTGTGACAATGAATACGTAAGATACTCCAGGCTGAAGAAAGAATAACAAGAAAAAAGGCAAATTATATGAAAAAGCCTTTCTGCTGTGAAGTTCCTGAAATCTCTTACAAATTTCAACAATGGGAAGTCCTAAAAGTGAAAGGCTGTTAAAATACCAAAGGAAAATGCAGCAATATAGATATTCACAAGCCTGGGTCCATTCATCCAGAGAAAGGGTGGGGAAAGATCCAGCAAAGGGAGCATATTAGAAACAAACCATCCCAGAGAACAAGGGTTTAGAGCTGTCAGGAGCTACAGTGCTGCTGTTAGCCTTGCAGTAAATTATGGAGCTGTCAGCATTTTCCCATTATAAATCTCTCAAGCCTCCTCTTACGTACACTGATGTAAGATTCAGACCTCAGTCCCATGGTGGCAATGATACTGCAGACAAAAGCATCACAGACCTCCTCTGGAGGTATAAGACCCATAAATATAACCTGTGGTCTTACAAACTCTACAAGATGTTGGTTGTAGGAAATAAATAAAAGGTCATTGTTTTTTGTTGGTTGTTTTGGGTTTAATTACAATTAGTTTGTCTTTAAACAAAGTCAGAGGATGAGAAGTGAAGAGCTGATTGAAAAGGTGATCAGGAATAGGCTCCTCTTTTACACTACACTCAAGTCTTTTATCAACTTGCAAGTCTCTCATCCCTTTCCGAAGGATTGATCACAGAGCCCATGAACGCTGTGACTCCACTTCCAAGGTCATAGGTGCTGTCCTGTATGTAAAGAACCACTTTCCATAGACAGTCACTTGTGATGCCCTGTAATATTAAATGTGGAGGTAAAATAAAGATTAAAATAAAATTAGATCTGAAAATTTAACCTGTCTCAAATTCATGAGTCGTGGGACTCAGGGTTTTGGTTTCTCATCAATGAGCAGCAAACCACTTGCAGGCAGCTCAGAAGCCACGGAGAAGGTGGATTAAGAGCAGAGGTCTTCAAAAATTCTCCAGTAAAAGAAAGCCTTGCATTTTCAAGAAATGGGATTTTTTGTTGTTATTTCAGAATATAGACTGCAAAAGAGGCCACATGTACTTCAGTGCAAAGAAAAAAAAAAGATAATGAAGACTGGCAGTATATGTGGGGGAATATGCTCAATGTAGATACTTTTTTAAGTGAAAACCACCAGAAGGATTTTGGCAACACGGATTTAGTACAAAGGATGTAAGCCATTATCAGCATAAAGGTAATGAAATCTAAGGGAAAACACCATTTCCTGGGGTTAGTATTGTTAAAGACCATTAATATTGCCACTAATTACACATGCTTAACTACAGCTCTGCCTGGAACTGTAACATCACAACATGCCAATGAACTGTCTAGGGAGTAACAGATTGCTTCAAAAGTCCCTAAATATGTGTTTACAGATGATATGGAGAAAAGCGATTTACACACCTGAAGAATCACAGAATCATCAGGTTGGAAGAGACCTCCAAGATTACAGAGTCCAGCCAAAGCCCTAACAGTGCCTCAAGTAAACCATGGCACTGAGTGCCACATCCAACCTTTTTTTAAACACACCCAGGGATGGTGACTCCACCACCTCCCTTGGCAGATGATTCTAGTACTTTATCACTCTTTCAGTAAAGACCTTTTCCTAGAGGAGTATCTCCCCTCTCCCCTCCTTATTTTTTTGTACATTTACCTTGCTCCAAACACCAAGCTCTTCCTCCATGCTCTTGAGGCCAGCCCACGATGCTGAGCCTGACCTGTCAAACCAGGCAGCCTTGGGCAGGGGCTACAGCTCTCCAGTTACTTAAGGGCCAAGAGTAAATCTCAGCACCACATACATGCCTGTACTAGGCAACCAAGCAGCGCATATGCCGGAGGATTTGGGACTGCTCTAGATAAAGTAATGACTCAAACACAAGGCAGGAGACACTCGAGGCTCCCAGTGCGTGCGACAGCCCGGCAGAGTTACAGCCGCCCCCAGCCCTCCATTCAGCAGGAATAGCAAATCACTCCTCACGTTCCGCTAACCCTTTAACAGTGTTTCCATACAGTGCCATCCTTTGCTCTTGGCTTGTGTATTATAGGAAAAAAAGTAGGACAATAATTCACTTCTTAATTCCTGATTTTTGCATTTTTTTAAACTGTATAGGCTTTTTAACCAAAATCTTGCAGTGTATCTGCTTATAAAGTAACCAGCATAGCACTCTGCTTCAGAGAGAATATATAACAGCAGAATAAAATTCTATCCATATGTCCGAAGTACAAGAGGTTCACAGTAGAGCTGGCAAATGGTGTAATTAATCCTGACTGCATTTCAGCAAAGACAAATCTAGAAATAATGTACAATTTCTCTCTTCGTGAATTACCACTTGAGAAAACTCCCTGCCTGTATCATATATACCCAAAGCAATTTTTGCAGACTGTTTACAATAAATCAAATTTGGGACAGTGCTTGACTGATGAAATTTCAAACACCATCTCTTTATTCTTTGGGTGCTCCTTTTATAATGTCAAGTTAACAGAAAAAACACAGCGGATATACAGACGCCAGACACATTCAAAGGTTTCCATCTGGGCTTTAATTACTATCACAGTTGCCTGACTAAATTGAATACGTTCCTCCTCCTCCTAAGGGCTTTGCCTTGTATCTGATTTAGCTTACTTTGCCTTGATGAACAAAATCTGGTATAATCATTTTCTATGATGCCCCAGAGGAGCATCATTCCATGTATAAACCTGCTGCCCCATAAGTCAGTTTTTTACATTTCTCTCTTCAGACATTATCCTGAACTGTACTGAGATTGTTTTTCTTTTTTTTCCTTCAGGAAATTATTTTGGAAAAGTCCTAAAGCAGATCTTCTCCAAAAGCCACATTTAGATTACACTAAGTCACTCCTGTTATTGTAAAATTAACAAAGAGGCAACAGTGTCTAAACCACTTCTTCCAAATGCAGAAGACAAACAAACCCCCCTTTCTCCCTCTCCATATAGCATCACCTGTTCCTGACCCCGCTGACCAGTTCATTATTGCTTTCAGATGGTAATTAGTGAGGCCAGGCAGCCTGAGCTTTGCCATTTCTCCTGACCTGTTAGGCTTGGCCTCCCTCAGTTATTATCAGTGTCTTTCTCTAGGTGTTCTCAGAGAGCAGGAAAGTGTGTGCCATCTGGTTTAGCTCTCCTGATTTGAACGGTTAAACAAAAACACATAACATCATCACAAAAATGCCATTGTTAGGGTTCTGCAGCAAGCTCTGAACCCTTTATAATTAACTGCAGACCTACTTGTTGGTTTCCAATAAGGTCATTCTTTCAGTAATCAGAGGTGGTCCCAGGAGGTAGTACATAAATAGCCTATATTGAAGCCTAAATTAGGCTAACTCAGAACTTCCTGTACTCCTCACTGCAAATAAAGCAAATATTTACAGACTCTTGCAATCTTTGAGGTTCCTACCTAGGAATTAGCATCAGAGCAGCTCTTCTTGCTCATGGTAAATCAGAACCTAGCAAATGTCCCAAAGCTCAGATTCTTCAGGGTATTATTTTTATTAGAAACTCCTCTCACCACTCATTAGATATATAAAATAAAATAAAATAAAATAATTCAAAAGGGAGATGAAAACAGACTTTGAAGGAAAACATTGCTCTGTTTAATTCTTGCTAAGTCCTATTGCTACAGACTTGGAACATTTGGCTTCTGTTCTGGGCTCTGCCACCGACTCTCTCTGTGGCCTCAGGCAAGTCCTTTCAGCTCTAAGTCTCCATTTTTTCTTTCTTTTCAAACAATTAAGAGTTTTCCTTAATTTTCCCTTTTGCTTTCTGTCTTGACCATCCAGAGCCATGCATAACTTTAAAGAAGGCAAGTAACAACATCTTGTCACTGGATGCATCAAATAAGTAGACACTTCTCTGAAGGATGGAGGCACTGGCCTGTAAACACTTCAGGGTAAAGACCATCTCCTAACATTTGTGAACTCTTCTGGTTTTTAGAGTATTTAGAGAAGGCTAATGTTATTCTGTAGGAGTTTCTGGAAACAGCTGGCTGAGTTTCTGCTGGAATCATCACTTTAAACACTGTTGGGATGTCATTGTTTTATTCAGAGGTGTCAGAATGCCTAAAGCTTTGGCCAGCCATCTTCTCTCATTAGTAATTTTCACACAAGTCTAAATAAATGTGTTTGTACTGTGCCCAACGTAATGCAGCTCCTGTGTGCCACATTAACACAGCTAATAAATAAAAAAACCTATTCATGATACTCTTACAACAAGCCAGCAGTAGAAAATGGCCACTCATCAGGGAAGTGGGAAGCATTAGTGGCTGGGGTGGATGGTGTTAGCAAACAGGCTCCAGCTGGAAGAGTAAGCAACTTTATCAATTATTTTCAATAGCAAACTGCATTTCCTTGCCCCTCTACCCCCTCATAGAGAAGGTCTGGTGAAAAGCATGGTACCCATTTATCCTTAGCGAGCTCTTGAGCCAGCAAGCCTCTTTGTTACGTTTTGGCCTGGAAACTGAGGTCTGAATGATCAATGCTGTTCGGCTGCTGCCTCTACACAGTGCAGGAAGAATGATACCAACGGGCAGTGAAGAATACTCCTTCCTCAATAGCTGCCACCAACATGCTAGATGCTTTTCAAACACACAATATCCAGTCTAAAAGTGCTGTCAAAGAGCTCTCAGGCACCACTGGAACACAAAATTAACACACAGGGGAACGTCTCAGTGAATAAATCAGTGGAACTCCATGCCTTGGGTCTGGACTGCACTCAGCTGTGGTGCAGCTTCTTTACATCTCCTTATCACTATTCATCCATCTTACCCGGAATGATAAAATGATCTCATTTCACAAGAAAGTGTTTTAAGAACAGAGACTTGACTTTGGAGCCAAACATAATTAATTATCATAACATGTATACTCATTTTCCCCCAGAAAAATAGGATTTCAGACTAATCAGATTATTTATTTCTTCCAAGTAGCGTGGTTAATGGTTTTCCCATTTCACAGAATAAACATATTTGAACAAGCATTCCAGAACCACAGAATCCCACTGAACTCCCTCCAGTCCGTGGACTTACAGAGCAAAGGTTCCATCTCCTTCAGCCACGAAACTAGCTCCTGTCCTTCTAGGACTGGGTGCTACCAATACAAATAGTCCCATACCATCTTACTCAGAGGCACTGAGTCTTTGATAGAAGCAATTTCATGAACAGTCTGCAGAAACTCCTCCTCTCTGCAGTCCCAGTTCACAGCTCTTTATTTCCACTGCCTTTTTCTTTGCCTCTATTTTTCCTCAGATGAGCCCAGCTCCCAGGCTCAGGCAATTACATTTTCTCCAGAGCAATGAAGCTAATGTTACTCCCAACAAAGTTCGAGAGAGCTACAACAATAATCATGGCCAAGACCCCTTGCCTATGAAGACACTTGACAAAGGAGAAAGATGATACCTTCCTAACCACCAGGCTTGCAAAAATCAAAAACAAGAAATCATTTGCCTGTGCTCATAAAAGATAATACTTTGCTGTGATTTTAAAAAGCAAGCTACTGAAATCTAGGAGTGCTAAAGGAAAAGCAGCCTTCTATGAATCCTGGGTAGTTCAGTATGAAGATGACAGTTGCCCTAGAAACCTCATAAACTGGAGTGGCAGATAACTGAAGTAGATGAGATCTGTCAGAAAAAGTTTGGCACCATCAAACCAATGCTTTGAAAGCATAAAAATGACTAATTGTCTGTGTTTTCTTTGCCACATCAGACAAAAGGCTTTCCTGGCAGTGAGGGACAGCTTTCTGAGCTGTGTTTTGCTATTCACTCATCTGCTTAAATTTTGAGTGTAGGATTTAAAGCTTGTTTTTAAAAAATTAAAAGCTTATTTTATTCAAATGAAAGCTAAGTAAGTAATGGGTTTGTGTTCTTTCCCCTTCTCTTCCAACGACCTGAGTTCAGATAACCTGAAAAAGACTGGTGTCCTGTTGGTCCTAAACCTTACTCAACGGCACCATAAAGATGCCACATAACTCAGCCTAGGTCTCATTTTATGAACAGGAAACTATCAAGACAAAAAAATGTAATTGAGGTCTGACCTGCAATGCATTGATGCACCACCCTTGCTTTCAGCAGATTCTGAGTTGTCATAACAAATTACAGAAACATAGAATCATTTAGGTTGGAAAAGACCTCCAAGATCATCAAGTGCAACCATTAACCCAGCACTGCCAAGGCCACCACTAAACCATGTCCCCAAGTGCCACATCTCCAGGTCTTTTAAACACCTCTAGGGATGATGACTCAACCACTTTCCTGGGCAGCCTGTTCCAGTGCTTGACAGCCCTTCCAGTGAAGAAATTTTTCTCAATATCCAAGCTAAACCTCCCCTGGCACGCCTTCAGGCTGTTGCCTCTTGTCCTATCACATGCAGCTTAGGAGAAGAGACCAACCCTCACTTTACTACCTTTCAGGTAGTATATAGAGAGCAAAAAGGTCCCCCCAAGCCTCCTTCTATCCAGGCTAAAGAACCTGAATTTTCTCAGCCATTCCTGATAAGACTTGTTCTCTAGATTAACTACTCAAGGTAGTGACTTTTGCCAAGCCCACTAATCCTGATTTCTCATCCACAGTAAATAAACAACAACACTGAGAAAAAGAGAAGGTTGAGTTCAAACAGAAAAAACTCTTTGCCATAAAGTATTTAGACTTGTGTTTCCTTATTTGGCCTCTTTCTTTCTCATTCCTTTTCCCTCCCTTTAACTGGCCACTTGCCAACAGAGGAGAAGAGATAAGCAACAAAAATTGATTATAAGCAATAAAAGGAATTTTAAACTTTCTTAAGGACTGAGCCAGAGCAGGAGGGAAAACTTGGGAACTCTGGAATTGCTACACTCTCCTTCATGGGTCCCGAGCGATGCCAGTGCAAGCAGCACACAGCAAACAGCACAGCTGTTTGCATTCCCTCTGTGCACAGGGAAGCAATTTTTCCCTTTCATTCATTATTCACAACTTGCTGCAGCCATTCTGCAAATTCAGTACATGTCCTTTAATGCAACAATGAGACTGAGACGCAGATTCTTTTCCTTGTGTTGTTTGTGGTTTTTTGGGTTTTTTTTCCTTGAATACTGAGATCACTGGATATGGGTTTTCTTTCTACTTAAATTTCTCCTTTCAACTTGGAGATGATTTAAGCTATGCAGAATGCAGACAGGCAACAAGTAAGGATTTCCTGCTCTGATCCATGCCTTCTCCTCCAGTCAAGCCTGCAAAAATACCCCTCGAAGCCTCAACGTGGACACACCACTTAGATTTTAGAGAAGAGATAGTCCCAACTCTCCCAAAAATGGTTTGAGAATTGAATGGCTTCAGAGAAAATGCTGTCTCCTTTTCCACTCTACACTGATTAGTACAAATCATAGTCAACTCCTTTGCAAAAAACAAATATTTAACACTAATAGCCATTACCACTTGTAACTCTCTGCTTTTGAAAAAAGCCCTTGACTGCAACCCCCAATATTTATTCTCACTTGATGTTAAGATGACAGATTTGCCAACCAGCTTGGGAGGTGAAATAGCATCAGTGGGCCACCTGCTCCCTTGAAGTTTAGCTTTAATAATGCAATGCAATATCATAAGATGAAGTCATCTGATGCAATTGATGCAGGAGGAAAATACAGATTTTCTAACTATCTCTGAAAGTTTTGATTTAGGCACCAAAATAAGCTATATTGTTATGCTCCTACACATCCAAACTGAACAGAGCAAAGTTAGATTCATCCCTGGTGTGAGCCTTGGCTTGGCATGGGGCCAAAAAGAAAAAGAGCATAAATTTCTTCCCACAGTGCAGGGTTGGCAGCCACCCTGCATTTCTTCTCCAGATAAAGAGGAATATCTTTGTTTTGCTTTTAGACGTTAATCATTTTATCATTGAGGCTTCATAACATACTGCATAGGAGTGTCTCTGGACAACATCCATCTTGTGGCTCGGCATGGTTGGTTACCTGTTCACTCACTAGAGCATCACTGCAGTTTCTACACTGTCAGGGCTGCGTGACACAAATTGGGCTTCATTTCAATATCGCGTTGATGCCGTACCCTGAACACGAAACACCAATTTGCACACAACATGGTAGGAGCCGAATTGCACAGCTGTGACTCAGTCCAAGAGCACTGACAAGAGCAGAAGTGCATCACACACATCAGCAGATCACCTGGTCCAGGTCTGATGTTGAGGAGCAGGACTGCCCAGCAAAAAATCCAGATTTGAATCTAGCAGTCTGGGCAGTTCTTTTAACCTCTGTGAACACTAACTTGCTTTTTGATGATGTGGTGCTTAGATTGCCTGCTCACCTTACCAAAATATCTTAGTTACTTAGATTTGTGAAATGCATTGAGATTTTAGGGTGAAACAGGCTGTGGGGAGTCAGAGCATTGCTGCAGATGTGATCAATTGTGCTGTACACTGTGGGGAATGTTACAGTTCTGCCAACATTGGAATGCCAGCAGACTTCAGCCCTTTGTAGCTTGATATGAATGGCTACACATGATGTAAAGGACTAAGTTTCAGAGGAAAATTTAGTAGTAAAAGCCCTATCATCCCAACCTGGCTTTCTGCATGACTTACATGGATTATTGCAGCAGCCTACCTCCAACATTCACAGTTCTAGTGAAGATTATCACTCCTGTTTAAGAGATACCAAGTAAGTTCCTTGTTCCCACTGATGGGAAATCCTTTTAGGAAAAATTTTGAAGATATAGACTATCTGTATTCTAAACCAGAAAGCAGAGGACCCTGCTAAAGAAATGTATAAGCCTGGGTTCTTCACTGTCAGTTAGGCTGGGGTGAAAGCCCTTCTTTTCATACGCAGGCTGGTATGTTAAATGTGAGGGTCTTGACAGTGAGGTCAGCTCCAGGTTTAAATAAGAAGGTAGAAAATCCCTGAGTAATTTCAGCAGTGCTACATTCACTGAATACATGCTTACACCAAATTCAGGTCAACCCAAATGCCACCTGCGCTGGCTGGTATGACATGCAATGGGTAAGCATTTCTCTGCCAGGAGCAGGTACCTGCAGAGCCATTTTCTACCTTTGCAGGGGAACAGGAACTGATCATTTACAGAGTTGCAAATACAGCTGAGTGTCATCTAAGGCAGAGCCTCTATCAGAACAGAGTGTCACCAGTTACATGGGCTCATGTTGTTCTTCCTCCTGCATTGAATAGGCTGCTAAATGAACAAAATCAATTTGATGTCACACATCTAACTAGCATATTAGAAAAAAATTCAAGAGCAGCTGCTGCCTACCTACAACTCTCTAATTCCAGCCCAAACAATCTGTTTCCCAGTTGTGGGAGAGCAATCCACAAAAGGACCCAACAATCAGAGTCAGCAGAGACGCGATGTTGTGCCTCCATCTCTGGCACGCAGCTAATTACAAAGGACAATTATTATAATTAATGCTAGTGGATGTGGCCAAGTCTCGCTGCAACTGCTGTGGGGAATTTCTACCCCTACTTCAACCAAAAACCATCTGTCAGACAGGAAAAGCACAAAATAAAACCCCTCCTTGCCAAAGATTCTGAGTAAAATATTTTATTGCAGCTAACCTGGCAGTAACAGGGAGCTCACACAAGTTTCAAATAGGAACCACACTGAGAAGTGAAAGTCCCTGACTTCATATTCTCCACTCTATCAGGTAAACAGTTCATTGATTTATGCAGCAAGAGGCTGTTGCTGGAGAGGTTCAGGGATGGAAAACTTACACACTCCTGTTTGTCCCGAGCTGGTTTGTTTTGTAAAGAAGCAGAGATCAGCTAGAGAAAATGGACTGGAAATGCTGCTGCTGCAGAGCTCTGTCAAGGTAGTGAGTTACACAAACGCTACCTGATATTGACTATTCACACATTTAAATGTTCTCATCCTTGTACCTCAGGGACCACTTGAAAGACAATAGGAAAAAGGAGAAATTATGAAAGTAGATATATCATTTTCCTGACTGATCCATGCACATACTGCTAAGAGGAAAATTTGGCTATGCAGGAAATTTGCTGGCTATGTCAGGCTTCTTTCTGTGCAACACGCAAAGTCCACATAATTTTCTGTCATGGTGATCTGATTTCTTCAGAGCAAATCTCCTCTTGCTGCAGTGCTGCATGGGAGCTCTTGTCAAAAAATACTCATCCAGTGACCTCTTCATCCCTTGCTTCAGGCTAAGTATTGGCACCCAGGCCACTGTAAGAAATTTGGTGACGGTACTCAGGCATACCTGAACCAGCTGAGACTATCACAGACTCAAGCACTTGTTGTCCACTAGAGAAAAGAGCAAATGGCCAAAACAAAAGGGTTGCAAAGCAGGAGTGTTTTCAAAAATGTTACATAGTGAATAGTACTGGGACTTTTTTCTTCCCAAAGGGTAGTCCTTACTGGCATACAGAAATACTAGCTGATAAAGTTTCAATATTACTTTCTTCTGGACAGTCCCACCAGCTCGAGTGAGGAGCCTCTCATATTTTAGGGTTGATCTACCCTGGGATCACTAAGCCAGGTGCAAATACATTCACACCATCTTCAAAATGTGTACTACAGGTATCATCAGCAATTTAGGCACAGCTGAATGGAGCACAGCTACACATCTTTCCTGGGAATATCTGAGTCATAATGCTGCTGGAAAGACTCAAACTCACAGTACCTAGCTATGCATTGACACTGCCTGGTAGGCAGGCTCCAAGGAGTTAAAAAGGCAGAACTAGAGTCTGCTGAAGAAAGAGATACCTGCAGGTGAATCCACAGCCATTCACTTCCACCAAGATATTACAAGATCCAAGAGGATGTGAATTGGGGCTAACATGGCTGAAACACCTGGTTCAGCTCCTAGCTCTGCAAGAGGTAACTTACCCAATTTAATGCAGGCAGATAGATATGGGCATCTTACTAGTATGTGCAAAAGCATCTGAGGATATATTTCTATTCATCCCTGTTACTGAAATAATTATTGAAATAGACTTCTGCTGTCTGCAAAGCCTCATGGGTCAGAGTTAAGGTGTCTGCAGGATATTTCTGTACAGGTGCACTGAATTATGTACATGTATTGATCTGAGCTGAATGAAGATTTGTTCTTCTAAGTTCTTGTTGATGTACTGCTATGCAACATTTGACATAAGTTAATTAAAAACTGTTTAGTAGTCTTCACTCATAGGCTAATCTGTAAAATCAAAACCATTACACAGGACAGTTGTTTTGAGCTGGAAAGTACCCATGTAGGTTTGTGACATACTAGAGAAAGATGAAATATTACTATTTAATTTAAACACTTTCAGAGTCATGAAAATTATGTATTTTTCAGCCCCCTTAAAATGTTTTCATTATTTCCCATCAGTATTTAATTCTTATCTTGTTAATGATTAGCTCTAAAAGAGAATATAAGGCTCCAGAGTAGTAAGGAAAGCAATTCATAACTTTCAAGAAAAATCATGTATGGCTTCCAGCTAAGTAAACCAAGCTCTTTTATAATATAATGTGAGTAAGACAATGTTTATTCTAAGGATTTAGATGTAAAAGTGTTCCCAAAAATCTAACTTGTCCTTTTACATTTGAAATAACTCTTGCTCAGACTAGTCAGACAAAATAATCTTCTTAGCTTTTAAAAAAACATCTGAAGCAGTTTTCTCACCATGCTAGGGGTTCAAATGCTGATACATGCTTTTTTAATATCTAAAATAACTTCTGTTTTCATATTGATTTCTGGAACATCAATGAGGAAACAATCTTTGTATCAATGGTGGGAATCCTCTGAACTATCTGAGCCTGATGAGAGAAGAAAAATAGAGATGTCCAAGTCAAGGAAAGTAGTTTAGTGTAATAACTAAGCACATGTTGCAGCAATTGTTTTTAAACCCACCTTCCTGTCAGATAACATACGCATAAATCTATCAGCACCAGGTCACTGCTGCGTCCCTCTGGGGTGCAAATGTAATTGAAACCTCACAGCCACTTAAGAGCTGTTGTTTTTCTATGTTTAAAAGGCTCGAGAGGTTAGACTCGATTGCATTAATAGATCAGATCAGGCTGGCATTTATACCACCACTGTCTAACTGAAAAGCTCCTTGTAAGTCTACAGACAAATGTTTGGCTTCTGATTTGCACTGACTTGCTGTACACACCCCCAAACCGCTCGGCTGTGAGAGTCAGAGGAGACGAGCCTTTGGAAGAATATATAAAGAATCAGTTAAAGGTGCTTAACATCCATTGCTTAACTACATTATGTCTCATCAGTCAGATTTGATTCTACTTCCCATTGGTGTTTTTCCTTATCCCTCTATCCTCTTTCCATTATTTCTGTTCAAAGGAGTAGAGACAGTAGATGAAATGTTAAAATCATTTAGGTCTTTCAGCTGTAAGAAGAGTGTATAAGCAACATTAAGAGTCTGATTTCAGTGTAAGACAGGATATTTGGATAAATCAGATATCCCAGAGCAATTCAGCAGCTTGGAATTGCTGATTAAAGAAAGATCTGCTATTCTCTCCCCAGAATGGTGAAACACTGTGCATGCAGCTGGCCTAGGTATGTTCTTTTAACTTCTTTCTCTGTTCTTTCCTTTTTATATCATTTTTGGAAAGTTGCCTTTTTAATTTTCTTAAGCATAGTTTTGCACCAGGCGCTACAGACTCTAATGTAACTGCAAGACTGTTTGCAGCCCACAGTGTAGACTGGGCCAGGTCTCATTTAGCTACATCTGCAAAGGAGGGCAGCTGAGCTGAGACACACAGACATCAGCACAGGTCAGCCACCAAATTCAGGCACTTCAGCACAGGCTGACTTCTGCATTACTGCTGCCTTATAGATGTGGATTCTCCGAACAACAAAGTTCCCAGAAGATGAGAATTAAAGAGTTCAGTGTTGAGGGCAACAGGCATTGTATTGTCTCTGTGCCAATGGAGTTTTGTACAGAGAACTATCTTGTATCCAGAAACTGGAGATGTGCTGAAGCTTTAAAACGTGAGAAATCTCTAAGCCCACAAAGTCAAGTTGATTTCTACCTGAGAAGACAAGAGATGGAATGGTGGTGCCTGTGAGCCTGCCTGGGCAGCAAGGTCTGCCTGTCTCTGAGGGCAGCAGTGGGAAATTGCCTGTTATACCATGGGCCAGTGTACTCCACAATTTACAGTCTTACTCTGTTTCACTCTGCAGATAGTGTTGGATGAAAACGGATTTGCCCACATAACCATGGCTAAACCTGCTGCAATTCTTCAGCTTTCTCCAACAAAGGCCTCCTTACAACTGCAGGAGTGGAGTCTCACCACCACACTGTGTCTGTGCCTCCTGCACCTATGAAATCAGCCAGCAGTGCCTGGCACCCTGACATTGCATAGCTGGAGAGCAAGAAACACACAAACCTTATTTGGAAGTTCTTTTTAATAATGTTTTACACAGCTGAGTAGAATTCTTTGGGATATTTCATCTCTCTTTGTTACCTGCTGGAATTACTTGGCTCAGCCTCCCAAGGCAGGTGATGTCAGGGCTGGCAATGCAGGAAGGATATTTCAGGCTGATGTTGACATCCTATACATTGAGATGTTATAGCCAAGTTGTCTGTATCAATTCTGTCTTCATTCTCTCTTCGATAGGTGAGGATCAAGAAATTACAGGAAGTCAAGCAACCCCAATCTCCTACATGGTTATTGTGTCAAAACTGAGTGATCACTCTGCTGACTCAAATACATGAGGAAAGAGCAAAATTACAGTCACTCAAACATAAAAAAGCAGATAAAAGTGAAAGCACAGTTTGGTTAATTAAGTAATGAGGAAAAAAGCACACCTATTTTTCATTCTAGTTCTATGTAATTCAGATGCTCACAAGTCTTCACTGCTTCATGATAGACCATAAGAACTCATTAGCAAAGCTTATTTTAATTCTGAGGAAATTATTGTAATATTTGCCTATAGACTTGCATAAGTGATTTAGTTAATTGATCCAGTTGAAAGAAAGGACTAAACTGTATGGAGTGTAAGTGATAAATGTAATGAAAATGGAGACTTTCCACTGCACTATTTCAATTTATCCTGACCTTCCCTGTTTCCACACTTGGCCAAGCCATACTGGTCCAGCTACCTTTGCTTCCATCACTGCTCTGCTCTGTAACATCAACATCTCCCTCCTAACATCCCTGTATGCACAACATCAACACACTTCAGGGCACCAGCCAGCTCTGATGGCTGTGAGTCAGAGGAAACTCCTTTATGGCACAGCACAACTTCTCACGTCTTCCCTAAAGCATGTGACATGGGATACTGCCACTGGCAGCACACCGGAGAGAGAATGATTGCCAGTTTTATCTGCATCTGTTGAAAAGCACTCCATAAAATATGCACCCTTAATTGTTGTGCCAGTAGCCTACTGGAATCCTGTAGGAATGTACTATCCACAAGAACAACATAGTGTGTCAAATAACCAACATCCTGCTGAATGAAAGTTATCTTCAGAAAGGTACTAAAAAATAATGCTGGGTACCAGACACAACCACGTTCACTTTTTCATCTGCACAGTATTTGCATCATTGACAAACAAGGGCCTGGTGCTACACAACCAAAGTAACTCTGGAGAACAGACTTTGTCCTATTCTGCCCTGTGTATAATATCCAAAGTTACCAGCCAGATTCCTAACCCAGCCTCCTCAGTGCTACTGCTTCCCTTTAAAAAGAAGGAGGAAAAAATGTTTTCTCCTCTACATAGAAGGAAGAGTTTGCAGTGGTCAGAGACAGAGAAAAAAATGTTCTAACTTGGAAACTGGCTGGATTTAGTGGGTGAACATTAATCAGAAGTAATTAAGAAATATCGAGGTATGTATTGCACTGTTGGCCTGGACCATGCTCCAATGTTCAGTACTGCCAAACCTACTCACTAAAGTAGGAAATGCCCCAAAGAAGAGGATCTCAGCGCTAGAAGAAGAAGTCAAGGCAACAAGGGAAAAAAACAAGCATGAAGAAAATGCAAGGACTTGAAAAAACTGGTTATTTACTCCTGGGCATATGGGGAGAATGAAGCAGAGCACACTCAGGGTCTGTGAAGAAACAGCTTCACTGACCTCCCCTTCCTTTCCAGCCATTTAGTCCTGACATGCAGAGACAAATTGAATAAAAATTAAAACCACCAAAGGAAAAGCGGAAACAATACCTTTCATTAGTTTTCATATCTGACAATGTGGTGGAAATCCCTGGAGAAGTGGTGCAGCGTGAGATAGCCTGGACACAGAGCTGCAGTCCCTGCCCACAGACTGGGTGAAAGTCGTTTAGAGGCGGGACAGAGCAGGCAACCAGTTAAATGCAAAACCAAAAGATCAAACAAATAGGCAAGTCCTAGAATCTTAAAAATCAACCAGCTGCTTTATTGGGAATCAATCTTGATCCCTTAGGAAAGAAATAAGATAATGGAAAGACTTAGATTCAGCAAAGAGCCCTTCACCTGAATTCTGTACAGAAGGGCAGCAGTGACTCAGAATAAAAATGGCAAAACCCAGGTTGAGACAGAATAAAAACAGACAGTGCATTTCTGTACTACCACTGAAATGAACAGTCTTAATTCATGTGATCAATTCGTCTGCCCCTCAGACACAGTATTTCTTTAACATCACACTCTGTTTCAAATGAGATCATTTTCCTTCTTTCTTCGCAAAAATCCTGGTTATACCTTTCTACTGCTTTGATGAAGCCTTGTCTCATCACTTTTCTAGGTCAATTCCTCCATATCACCACTCATCCTGATCTTCTCACAGCAATGCTCCTTTGGACTTCACCATAAAACAACACAGTGAGCAAAACAGTGACTTCCAGATGTCTGAAGATACATCCTTCCTCTTTCCCTCTTCCCTGCCTGCTTCTACACCCTCTCCTATCTGCTGGATCTCTACCACATGTCCACTTGGTCCATCTCTTTTTCAGGTTGGAGAGTCCTGGTCTGTTTTACTCATTTACAGACAGACCTGGTGATAAACTTCACTTGTTTTCTCACAGTTGAGGTCAGTAATTTCCCTCCTCAAGATCAAGTCTGAAATGCAACTGAAGGCTGAAACAACACTCCCGAGCCTCCCTAATTAAGGTTTGTCCATTACTAGCCAAGACCTCACTGTATGTGATGCCCTACAAACACCCCCAGCCCAGCGCAACTCCAGGAGCAACAACATCCATCAGAAATATGTCAAAACTACTGGTATGTCCTGAAAGGGTCAAAGCAAAGATTATAAAAGTTTTATGCTTAAGATTCTCATGTATTACTTTGGCTCTCCTCGCAGCAGGCACAAGTCAGGAGAGATCTCCTTCCAAGGCCTGATCTCATTAAACTGCAACAGAATTTCACTGAACATTCACTCAGTTTTCTGAGCTTTTTGCCCTTTTTGGCTTGAAAAGGTGCTTTTGATAGCTCGTCTGTTTAACAAGGAAATTCCTTAGAGGGTCTTTGCTGAGAATGTACAAAAATCCACTGACAGCTGCTGTTGATGGTTGTTCATTTTTGGGTTAATGCACAGTATTTAGACAGGAAGCAGTTGAGGAAAAGGTACAATTTATTAAAAACAGGCTTGGTTCCAAAACTCACATTACAGTACAACACATGGCATAGAGACAACACACTCCCACTGCAGCTACCTGCATGGACAGGCAACCCCAGATCCCCATGTTTGTGTGAGCCTGGTGCAGGAGCTGCAGTTACACCCAGAGAGAATAGGACCCACACCATTTGCAGTCCTTCAGAACTAAAACACTGCCATAAATTCCTTTCTTGAAAAACATGTTCTGCTTTTCCACATGGTGCAAAGTGAAGCCAAATTTTTGCATGTCTTTTTACATCTTTTAAACAGCTGTCAGATAGAAAGCTCTCTCTCTGAAGGACTTACGTGGTCCCTCACACCACAGCATCAATTTAACCTGATTATCTTTACAGCATCTTTGGGAAAGATCTCCTCCAACTTACAGGAGGGGAAACTGAGTCAGAAAGCCACTCAGTGATTTTGCTTGGTGCTCCCCACTGTAGAGCAGGATGATGGTCACTCTGGCTCTTACAGAATCCCCCCAGCACTTATCTCACTGAAAACCAGTGAGTAAGTGCACATTGTCTCATCCACTCCAGCACTGAGGCAGAGGTGGGATTTTGCCTCCCTCCCCACCCTGGTGGCTACAGGCCCCTGCACCAGCAACCTCTCCCCTTCTGCTCTTCTTTTACCCCCAGGGAGGCTCCATGGCTTTGATGGGACGATTTCTGTATGTCCCAATCTATGAACCCCATGGGGACTCACGCTGAGAGCGCTGTAAAATGCACATCTCTCTTCTGGCACAGGAATGACCTGGTGCGCCCTGCCAGGCACCGCCACTGCCAGGGAGCTGCAGCTCACACCAGCATAAGGTTTGTGCTGCAGACACACAGCCCCACTCTCCTCAAATACCCAGCAAAGAAAACCTCTGCAGCAGGTTCACATAGCACCTGATGTCAGCCTACACAAAATAACAATGAAACGGTCGCTTCCAAAAAATGGTTGCTATAAAAAAGAGATGACATTTTGCCATCCACTTCAGAAATTCCCACTACCAGGTGGTGACTATTTTACTCTCTTTACAAAAGCACTGAAACTCCCACCTCCTCCTCTCCCTGCCCATGTCAGCAGGCTCGCTGGGATGTTTTCATGTACACCCACATTTGTCTTTCCTCACATGATTTTACAGAAACATTTCAGTTTGCTCTTTTCATACACTACATTCCAAAGCCTTTCTGTCTGCAGGGAACTGCATCTCCGCCATAAGCTCATGTGTGTAGTCAACTGGTAGGCAGCCATCAAATCCCACATACAGCCAGAGCCTGTTGGTAAAGAAGAGGATCGGTGCAAAGCAATGACACACCACAAGGACACAGACACGCATGTGCCTCTCCTGCCCTCACTGCAAAGGATTTTTGCCCACTTGAAGCCCCCCATAAGCCCCTTATATGGAAAATAAAGTCTCAATGCAATTTCATGAAGGTTCACGCGCAGATTTCCCCCCCAGCAGCTTGGTGATGCAGACCTCAGAGTAGCTGGCTGCTGTACCACAAGCATCATGGGCACTGGTAATTAACATTAACATGTAGATGGAGGATCTGGGCACAGCTGACATGAAAGTCAGAGTTTGTGAGCATTTAGAACTGAGTCCTGGCTGCTGTACTGAACACAAGAACTTCAGCAGGGGCACTGAACCATGCATAGGGGGAAGAGAAGCAGTGCTTGCCTGGAAGTAGTAGTACTTTGCATTTTTTCACAATTAGAAAACTCAGCAGTGGCTGAATGGATATATATCTGAAGTATCAAAAAGGATGTTTTTTTCTGCCTCTAGAGAAAATAGCATCCCAAGCTCTAATTTTTATTAAAGCAACTGTAGAGAACAGTCTAGAATGAAATTGCCATCTGAATCTTAATTATACCTTCACATTGAAACACTGTAGCGAATTACATGTAAGACTAAAAAAAAGGAGTGATATTAACATATAATGAGCCTCATCAATTACTATGGATCAGGAAAAGTAGCCCTCATATTATTGAAATGGTTTAATTTGCATGACTGGATGATTCAGATTCTTCTTGGTCATTCATTCAAATCTCCCCAGAAGACATAGCCAAAGAAATGTCCCGTAGCAGTCTGGGCCTCTAATAACTAAATTAAATACACTGCTAGCTACCCTCTCATTTCACAGCAGGGAAATTGAAGAGATTTCCTACGGCAAGTCCAGAGAGGAACACAGATCTTTAGCCATTACTGAGCTAACTGTATATGTATATAAAATTAGTATGATTTTTATAGTGCAGCAGTATGTAAAATGACTTGCATATCTGAGCTTAACTTCTCATGGACAGAGGCTCTGTCCCATGCTGGAAACAGGAAATATATTTTAACAGTAAAGCAAGGAATGGACTTAAGGATAGAGATCAGTTCCCACCACTTGAAGAGGAGTCCAACAACTAAAAAACCACCCAGACAAAAAATTAACTATACTCAGAACTAAGGTTGTGTGTGCGCTTGGGTTTAGTCCCAACGTAGCCACTGGAGACAAGTAGTTGAGAGATCTGGGAATACAGTAGCACATACAGAGGAAGCCACATTGAGATATTTCCCTCAATTTTGTCAATCTTGGATTTTCTTGGCCATCCTTGGGAGTTTTTCACACCTTTAACTGCATTGGTTGATGATGACAAACAGGTGGATGATGGGCACAAAGATACAAGTCAGGAGCAGCTTGGCAATGCTTTGAACACCACATTTATCCTCTCTACTTTAATATTCCTGCTCAAGAGTTACATTATTTCCCTGCTTTGCAGGGAACATGGGGCAATCTATTTAATACTGTTGAGCAGATTAAGATGTTGAATGAATATTGATCACTAAGCTCATTCTGACTTTAGTACCATATATATACGTAGGGCAATCTTCAAGACACTTCTGATGATCAGCACTGACCGATTATATTTAATGAAAACTAGTTCAGAAACACATTTGAGTCAGGTATCATTCATTCATTTCCAGATTCAATCAGCAAAGGAGAGGGGGAAAGTTTGTTGCCTTTTCTTCAGATTAAAGGCTGCATCTGCTTTGAAAATTAATCACTTTCTGCTGTCATAAAGTCCTTCAAGAAACAAACTGATGGATTGGCATCAGGTTGACTCACAATAAACAGATATCCACATGCCTGGAAGCTTGTAAAGATTAAGGATGGAAAAGGATTTTTTGAGGTACACAGAGATACCATCATGAGTAATGACTTGAGAAAAACAAAGGCAAAATCTTAATTTGAAAATGCACTGTGGAGTGTTTATTAGAGAATGGGGCAGAGACAAACTTCCAAAGGCAGTTCTGAAAATTTCATCACTTGCAACTGGATAGAAAGGAACCAGACAAAGCACCTGAGAACATACTATCAGATGCACTCATGTTTTGGCAGGCAGAGCACTTAGATAACTTTCAAAGCTCCTCTTCCATCTGATATTTCAGGAAACCCCATAGATTTTATTACAAACCCCTGGTCCACCGAGGCCCTCAGTGAGTCTGGGCTGTTAGCAGGGAAGAGAAGAGGGAAGGAAGGACCGACATGTCCTTGGGACACCAACATTTTTCAGGAGCACAACCCAGCCATGCACCGTGTCCCCCCTCTTCTCCCAACCCCCCGCCTCAGCCACCATGCACAGAAAAGAGCCTGCAGGCATATATTGCCTTCAAAAACTATCTATCCGACAAAGTGACTGTGTCCTGGCTTGAAATCAGAGAACTGGCAGGACATTCAAAACATCCCTTGTGGTCCACAGGCATCCTTCCCCCCTCTCCCCCCCCGCAGTCACTGGCGTCCCAGGGATGCCCTTGTTGTTGTGGGCAGCACGATAACAAAGAACGGATAACGACTCCAATTAGGAGGTGTGAATGTCATTCCACTCCCCCTGCTCTCTTCCAGGTCACCATGAATGTGTTTGAAAACTACTGGCACAGCAATTTAACGATAATTCAGATTTAATTTGCACTCTGTCATCTCTGTTTTTTCTATAGGCTTTAATAGTTTAATTTAACAGTCTTAAACACTGTCTGTATTACCAAGACATAATGTGTATTTCAGATTTGAGCAGCTGCATGGCACAAAATAATATTTCACATTTATATTGCGCCTTTCATGCCGAAGATGCTGAAAAATGCCTTGATTACTATATCCACACAAGAATCAACTCATCCATCACTGAAATGCAGTCACTTCTACGTTGGAAACCTCATCAGTCTTTAATAATTTAGGCAAAATAGAGCAGAATATACCACTCTATGAGGAGGCAAGTTGAGCAGGTAAAATTAAGTTATCCAAAACTGCAGTTGGGCAGGGCTGTCTCACAGGCTCACCCTCATGACAGGAAGTTTTTTATGACTCTCAGCTCTCTAATCAAAGGCAGTACCTGCAGGAACAGTTTCCCTTGCACCAGCATGGTTTATTACCGGTCGAGGGAAGGAAGGCTCTATTGTCTACTGCCCAGCTCGGCTCTGCCTCTCCCTCTGCCACCTCCCCTCTGGGTCAGCAAGTCTGATGCCAGTCAGAACAGACCATTGAAAACATAAAGAAGCAGTGAAATGATTGCCAAAGTTTCTCACTCTGGCACTGTCCAGGCGGGATCCTTCAACCCAGTGAGGAAGCACCCATTGATGTCACTGTGCTCTGAATCAGGCCCTAATGCAGCCCAGCCCCACTCTGCCCTTCAGCCCCCTGCCTGCTCCCACCACCAGCTGCCAAATTCCCAACCGAACAGCTGCCCGGGGACAGCACCTTTCATGTCTCAGGGAGTGCTCTGCTCAATCTTTCAACAATCAGCAGAGGAGAGCTCTCATACACATGTAGATGGAAACCATCTGGTGATGAATTTGGCTCTAAAAACAGGGTCCCACCTGCTTTAGCTGCCCCATGACCCCTTCTCTGACCAGAGCAAATCCATGGTGTTGCAGCCTCTTCCCAAGATGTCATGTTCTCCAGGCCCTGGTAGCCATGGAAGGTGGTGCTTTCCCATGTAGTATCCCAGCTCAAGCTTTGTCCCACTGGCACATTTTTGCGACAGTGATCCAGGAACCAAGTAAAGTAACAGGGAAGTGGGTGGGTGGAGAACAAATGTGTCAAGCTTAATAAAGATTCTCTCTATTTCCAAGAGCATTATCATCCATGTTCATAACTTATTAAAAGGCTTTCATTTATGAAGCCTTTAAAGCCCAGTTTAATAACCTGCAATCATTACTTGAATCACAAAATTTGCTTTTTATTATATTGTGTAAATGAAGCACTGTAGCATTTAATGTAAATTATATTTTCCTCTTCCTCTTTTATCCATGTTTTTAAAGCCATTATGATCAGGTGTTTTTCTCAACCTCCCCTAAAAACGCACTGCACAATACCTGTGGGCCCAAAGTAACACTGTTCCTGGGATTCGAGTACAGCAATAAAAGAACAAAGATAATAAACCAGCCTTTCCTGTGTGCTTGCTGCCTCTGAGGTTTCTAACTGGACTGCTCAGACCATTCTCTCTCCCCAGGGGGAGTCTCAAGGTCCCCTTATATCCAGGAGACATAAAAAGGAATTTGTTCATTATTAATACACTGTCTCCAGGAGGCTTTTTTTTTTCTTTTTAAAATCAGAGTATAAATTCAGATGGAATTTATATATGTGCAGACTAAGAACACCGCACTGTTGATGGGGTGGTCTGGAGTTATGGATGAAGGCATGGTAACAAACCATCAGTAAGATTCTGCAGCTGGGGACTTATCAAGAGTCATGGCCATTTCAGGCCAGCGAGAAAGACATTCGCCATTTAACGGAAGGAGGACCTTTCAGGGACTGTGGCTACTGAGCTGCCAGGATGGCAGTAGGGGCAGCCACCTGCCTGACGAGATGGCACAGAAATGCTTCTCAGCCCCAAGTCTAGTGTGCGCTCTCCCAGCGTGTACCAGCACATCCTGACACCTAATTATGCCTCTGCAGCCCCAGTGGGACTTGTGGCAGCAGGTCTCATGTCCTTCATGAGGCCAGTCTTTCACAGAGACAAAATGAAAACATTAGAACACCTGGAGTAAAACCAGAAGGAAAAATAAAACAGGAAGAAAATTAAATACTGGAAACAGGTCAAAACTGCAAAGCTGAGAGATGTGGATCCAAAATTTGGAGCAATTCTAATCAGGGGTTTGGTTCTGGCTCATCTGTAATTGAAATGAAGTAAAAATCTGCCTGAGACAGTCAACAATCTCAGCTGTTTCCGAGATCTGGCTTTCATTAATTTCATTAACATCTAAAATGCATTCTTATTGCTTGTTCTTATGCTGAAGAGTAAGCGAAGTAACAACACACCAGGAACCAGTTTATCTTTGTCTTCGCAGAGGAGCAGATGCAGTATCAGTCTCAGGGGCACACAGATCCCTTGCATGGAAAATGGCAGCAAAGAATTGTGCAAGTGTGGAAATCTTTAGCCTGAAAAAATAAATAAATTGGAAGTAGCACTTCGATCAGTCCCTCTTGCACTTTGGGGAGCTGCACCAGCATTATTAGTATTAATCAGTGTGATAATCCCAAGCTACACTTTGCCAGCCTTGCTCCAGAGAAACAGTCAAAAAGCCAGAACTCGTATGGAGCCCTCCCAATAACCTGTGCTTTGTGAAGCCAGATCTGGGGATCCTGCAGAAGGCTCATGCCCTTCCTGATTGTCATGGAAGGATAAATATCACAGACCAAGTTCCTGGTCCGAGGGATGCATTAAACATGCTCTAGTCGGGTATGTGACCCAGCCTAAAATGGCATTTCCACCCTTCCCTTCAATTCAGATATTTAAGAACAGGGTGAAAATGGGAATTGGGAGGCTGGTTCCTCATGCCTCTGAAACAAAGCTGCAGCAGCTGATGAGATGGATTTCCCCACTGCTCTGGAGGAGTTAAAACCTCAGCCCATGTGGCAGAAGGGGCAGCGCGTGTCCACAGCCCCAGCAGTCGCAGTGTGGGCTCTGCCCATCCGCCAGCCCCGCCGAGAGAAACCCTGCACTCACCAAAGCCAAATCCAGCAGCACGTCGGGGCACACACCACTGCTTGGGAGGGGGAAGGAAGCCACCATGCAGTATATCAGGGCACAGAAACTCTGGACAAATTCTCCTTGATCTAAACCATTTTGCCAGACTCCATCTCTCCTCTAGTGTGACGCAAGTCACCAACAGGGCGACTAGAGGGTGCTACAACATATATGGGCCTCAGATTCCAGCCCTTGGCATTTAGAAATTCATGGCATAAATTAACTGTTCAACTCTGTGATGATGCTGATTTGCTTCACTTGGCATAAGCAGTTATTTTGCTACAAGAAAGATGATACTTTCTGAGACCTGTCATCCTTGGGTTTTCAAATCCACTGGCATGTTTAATAGCAAAAAATATGAAAGGCAAAAATAGTCTTGTACAGATAAAGACCTCCGTGTCACAAACGACAATGCACTTTAATTAAGTCAACTCACATATATTATATTCCACCCATAAAACTTAATATCAGCTAAAAATTCCCATCAAATGCAAATTTTCCTCAGTGATTTATTTATGCAATTGTGAGACAGAGAAAGCACACAAAGCAGTGGGAGCTGCAGGCTGAAGTAAACAGTGTTGTCAGAATATGCAAAACAAGGGAAGAACACAAAAAAAAGAGAAGGAGAAGGAAGGGACAAACATTCTCTGGCTGGAAAGTTATTGAGTGTGTGGAGCCAAAGGGGAGTGTAAAGCTTGGAAAGGAATTTCTACATGTAACCTACAGACTCTACCCTATTTTACGCCCAGCATCTCTCCCATTTAGCTAACAAATGAAAAATCTTTTTGGGGGTAGACGTAGGGTTAGATTTGTGGTTTTAAAGGTCATTGCCTAAAACCAGCACCGCAGCAGGCAGAAAGGAGCTTTGCAGTTGGTCGGCTTCGGCGTATCCCACACTTTGAGGAGCACTGGCGGTGAGGTAATCCCTTAGGAATGTGTGTGCGGTTGGATGGCTGTGAAAAGAGAGCGGTCAGCTACCAAAGCTCTGTGCTGAATATTCACGTCACACACACACAATCATTTTTCTTGTTAAGTATTGAGAAGAATGGGAACATTATAAATGCAGTATCTTCTCTAGCTACAAGTTTAGCAGCTTTAAAAAGATCTCCCTCCCTGCTCCTCCACTCCACCAGCTGTGCTCCACCTCCATCCCCAAACCAAATCACATACTGAACTTTATAAGACATAAAAAAAAGGGAGGGGAGGGAAAATTAAATACAACTGAACTAAAGTTAAAGAGTGAGAAGTTTAAGAGGTGATGATGCAGAAAACTGTTAAAAGCGTTTCAAGGTCACTTGTCTATCTGAAAATGACACTTTTTGAACACATAGCCCCATGCCACATGATTGGGTTATATCCATATCTATATTCAAAACAAGTGCTTTCCTCTCTACATGCTGAGGAGTCATTATAGCAACAGATGAGTTTGCTTTGCCAGTGCCAGGTAGTATTGATAGTGCTGCTTGTTGACAGTATCTTTATCTTTTGCTTGAGGCACTTGGCAATTTGTTGCAGGGAGACAGAGTTAAGTGTTAATCAGGCATCTCAGCCCAAAATCAAGAACATCATGGAAAGTTTCCCACTTATTTTAGTGAGTTTTGTATCAAGCCCTAAGCAAGGAAAAATGCCATATAATGCTTTCAGTCACTTTTCTGATCATTTGCCAATAAGGCTAGACAGATAATCTTCCCTTTTTTCTTTTCTTTCCCCCCCCCCCTTCCTTTCTTCCTGTTTCAAATGGCCCTGCACTGGCATTTATCTGTCCACTTTCATATGTACTTGTTCACCCTCTGCTTAGCTCAGGGGACTAGGGCTCACAGTTTGCCTGCACAGAAGTGAGATAACAGCACCTCACAGAAGTAATTTTCAAATTAATTGTATCTACAAAAAAAGAGAGAATTAGACCAATCACATGCCTCATTTGAAAATAATACTTTTTCTGTTTTTAAAAAAAGTTGCAGATGCTTGAACTCACAGGACTAGATTAAGTTTCTAGGTCAGTAAACTCCTGATTATGAGATTATTAGCTTGAATGGCACATTTAAATGCCAATCTCTTTTCTTGCAGGAAACAAACAATTTAAACATGCAATTCTTGACCCACTCTAGTACCTTTAAACTTACTGTTTAACAAAACCAAAGAAAGAAGGGTGGTGAAAAGTTGCCAATCCACTTCAAAGCTTCTTCTATATTTGTGGGTAAGCAAAGTCCAAAAAGGATTAATGAATGTACTCAGAGAGATGAAAACTCACTGGGAAAAACTTTCTAGAACTAAGCAGCTAAAGACTGAAACAGATGCTCTGTACCATGGGCTAGAATGCAAATTTACTTCAAATGTATTACAAATTTTAGCCTTCAACTTCTAAGCATGCATATAGAAATGTCTTTACAGCTGTAACTAATTTCAGCACAGAGGCCTTCAACAACGTGGCACTGAGGAAGGTCCTGAATGGTGTCTGGTACTGTTTACTTCCAGCTGAGGATTTCCCCACAGTGTAACTCCTCTCCCTCAGGAGACGCTAACACTCCACAAATACTAACTGACCAAGCCTTAACATCCAACTGTTTCCATTAGCTCAAAGCCCTCAACTTTACCAGTGGGAAAAGTGAGATACAGTGCCACCAAGAAACCTAAGGCACAATTCCCTTGTCTGCTGGGGAAGTAAGTCCCCTATGAGACCATATCTTAACACTATCCTCAAGTATTTCACAACAGGATGTGAAATGCCCACTTCATACAAGGAGGACCACCTTTGCACTCTCTATTAATGAAGGTCATTAATTCACACAGACAAAAGGTGCTTTCTGGGTTTCCATCTCTACCACCATGACTACAACAAAGTCTCCTCATGCTTCACTTCCAGAATGGCTGCCCCCACTGGAATTTCTGCAAATGGTTCACCTCCTATGCAAGGTATCCAGGAAGGTGATTTAAAAATTGTCTATATGAAATGATTCCCATGATTTCAAAACTGCCCCAATTCTGCATGTATGGAAGGAGACAATTGGGGCGATGGTTAAAAAAATTACACTACTAAAAAGTTATTTTCCTTTCAACTATTGTATCAAGTTCATTAATACCTTCTGCCGTCGGTGAAATGATCCCCCATTAACATTTCGATTTATTATTGCTGCTCCATTAATGAGACCACAAAAAATGGAAATGAGGCCTATAAATATGCTAAGAGTTAAAGTCACGAATCGTAACAGCGTGCGCACTTTATGAGTAATGTTTTGGTACCACTGGCATTCAAAACTGCATGGAAGGAAGGCTCTGCAGCATAAGCATCTGCTTAACAAACAACACCCCAAAAGGTCCAAACAGAAAACCACAATTCCTGAAACTACAGTTAAAAATATCAGCAGAGTCAAATCAGTCTTAACCCCAGCTGCTGAGCTCCATGCAGTGCATTGTTAAAATGCTTCTGGAGAAGGACCTTCCTTTCTCAGGGAAGGTCACCGGGACTGTTAAATTTCAACAAGCAAATGCTGCAGGAGGAAAGATCTGTCTCCATGCCCTTTGCTTAAAAAACCTTTACTACATGTTAAATGTCTACTTACTGGCACCACACCCAGTACTGGGGGATATTGATCTCTTGATAGTGCATCACATCTTCCAGGAAAAAGAGCAGGCTACAAACAGAGTTCCAGTCTTGGGAATCACACTGGGATTTATTTGAGAAATAAATTTATTGCCAGGTAGCCTTTTAGATCCATCAGGCTCCCACGGTTCCTCTGTTGATATTTTCTCCAACAGACAGTGCATATCCTCCATGGGTCAAGAAACATCCTTATGCAAATGGCATTACTGCAACTTGCATTTTCAGTTATTAATATTCCACTTCCCATCTTACAAATGTTTTCAGAAAAGGAGGAAAGCAGCAGCTCATTCCCCTGGGAACAAAACCACAAAATGTGATACCTCGCTGAGTTAGGAAAGGAACGGTCCTTTCAGCACAGGGATGTCATATCATGCTAGCAACATTTTTGTTTCTGCATTTCATTTCTCTCTCCTGATTAAAAATGATCAATTCTACCCCATTTTTTGAGCATAGCTGACAGCACTAGACATGCTAAATGAAATGTGTAGCACTATCACTAGCACTACCATCTTTCAAGGAAGAAGCTTATAATTATTACATTAATTTTTATGATTTACTTTCCAGGAATCTTGGATTTCATGACAGGGACTGGCTTTGCTCTGAGGTCCCACAGTGTCAGTGAGATGAGAACACTGCAGTCCACGCTGCTTTTAAGCATTAACAGAAGAAATGGCCTAAATTAGCCAGTTTGCCATGGCAGCAATAGTAGGTTTGGAAAAAAATTCAGACACCTTCAGTAAGATGAAATAAAACAAAAACATGAAAAGCAAACTATTTAATGAGAGCGCAGGCTATTTCAATAAATCTAGTTATTTGATAAGCAGACTGCCACTGTCAGCCTTTTATCATCTGTGAAAATGCATGATGGATCTTCTCTGTTTGCTTACAATTTCAGACCTTCCCCTTCTGATCAACATCAGCATTTTGCTCCAGTGCCTCTAAGGACATGGATTGCAAGCAACCAGCCAGATTCCACCTTTCAGGAAGACTCTAAAGACTGACAACACAGGCATGGCTCAGTGCTGTGTACATATGGCACACAGTCTGGGTAGTTTGAGGCTGTTAAATGTTCAACCTCTTCTGAGTTTGCCTAAAGGGAAGGAAAACGGCTCCTGCTGAGAGTGTATGCATATAAAACTGTAACAAACATTTGATTTTAGCTTCTCTGAAGCAGAATTAGTCTGCGCATTCTGCACTGCCAGTTCCTACTGCAGCTGCTCAGAAGAGATGGCTTTGGAGGGTTATTAATTCCCATATTAATGGTCAGACTCCCCCATAATGCTGAAATACAGGCTCCCGAGTGTGTTTCAGTCTTAGTTTCCCACACGTCTTTCAATCCTTTCATAATAAGCAGATAAAGTCATTATTTGGATGAAAAGGACTTCAGTCCAACACAGGCTCACAGTACTTTATCTAGCTTTATGATTCAACTACACATTTTACCATCTATAGGAAAAAAAAAACCTGCTCCAAAAAAAAGCTAGAAAATAATTTTAAATGTACAGCAGGTTCCAGGGAAACTGCTGAAACAGCTACATCCTGTGTGCACTGTTTGTTTGTGCTGAACTGGTTAGCAGGAGAGAAAGGCTCAGATATGATTTTTAAACTAGGCTGGTGAAAAACGTTTCACTCTCCAATAGAGTTGATTTGAAAGGATTATTTCTCTGCTACACTCTGAGAAAGCAATGCTGCCAGATGTCATGAATCTAAAATGCTTTATCTAAATCATAAGATATCACCTGAAATCATGTGTACTTTACATACCATGCAGCCCCTTTCTGTCCTTTTTCTGAAGTTTAGGTAGTAAGCTTAGAGGTACTGCTGAAACAACCCCAGAAAACTCTCTGTGATGCCTTAGGATTTTAGCTTTTATATTTTTCATATCCTGTAATGCTTTAGTGTATAACTCTAAGACTCCATATAGCCTGTTAGCTACTGTTCTCCCATTCTGGTTAGACATAACAAATCCTCTCTAGGCCCGAACTTCAAGGACACCTTACTGTCTCAGACTCTGGAATACGTAAATGAAGTGGCTTAAGGGGGGGAACAAACTTGGGGTAATTACTTCATTACCTGAACTTGTAATTGGAGAATTAATCCCAATATGCAAATGGACCAAACTTATAAAAGTATGAAAACCCGTGACCTGGTTGTCCATTTTGGGTGTAGCCCCTCTGAAGGCTTTTGACTGCCCAAAGTGTACCTGAAGGCTCTTCAACAAATACCCACTTTCATCCTCTTAATTTTGTCTAGCCTCTGTTTTCAGCCCCATCAAGGCATCATATGGAGATTGAAACTGCTTGAACTGGAGCAAAGCAGAAGTTACTCCATCAAAGTCAGCTCTTTAGTACTGAAGTTTGTCTCATTTATGCTGGCTAAGGATCTGACTCTACTATCTACAGATTGAAAGATGCTAAAAATGGAGTATTTTTATATGCTCTACCAAATATAAAATACGTGACTGAAACGTAGGCAGAGATTCATCTCACCCTACTTTATTCACCTGGGCTAAGCTAGGCTGCAAGGCCTTGGTATGTCAGCAGGAGGAGATCAGCAGTCCCAAAGGTCAGCTCTTGTCACCCGTGGGAAGGCCCTTATGGTGAGCCACCCTCTGGAGATGCTCATCTCCTTCCTCCACTACAGAACAAAACTGGATGATGACAGATTGTCCCAATCAGTGGTAACAAAACAATCTGATAGCTATGCAAAACTCCTCCCCTTTTTCTCCCCCATTATTTTTGTGTCAGCATGAATCCACTGACTTCTGCAAGGTTATTCACACTTAAATCCATCTAGCCATAATACTCTCCATAAAGCCATGTTCCCCTGGACTGAAAGCTGCTGAGGATGCTGGTTTCAGTTGTCCTAAGTTCTCTAGAAAAGGTGCCCAAAAATCAAGAGACTCACGATTGTCATTTGCATAAGGCCTTTCACTCTTTTCATCCAGGTTTTACCTTAACAAGAAATTTGGTTTGACATCAGACAACTCTACCACAAAACAACTGAGAAATATAAATCACTGTAACAGCCCCTCACAACAGGATGAATTGCCCTAGATGTGAAGCAAAAGTAGATATTGTTCACACTTCACTGCATCACTTACAGTGAATTTTGCTGAAGTTTTTGAGAGTTAATAAGCTGCCTGCCTCTCTTTCAGTCTTCAACAGTGTCAAGTCTGTATAGAGAGAGGTACAGAAACAGTATCTGATCTAAAGCTAGAAACTAAAGAGCTTATTTCCCCTCATCTGGTGAAGAATCCAGTAAACCTCTTAGGCATATTGTTGAAACCACAGTAAGGACAGTATAACCTTTCCTAGAATTGAAGGATCAGGAAAAAAGTAAGAAACAAGAGGCACACAAGTTGTTAAATAGAGTATGCTTGGGGAGAGCTTTAATCAAAGGTGATGCATGGGGCAGGTCCTTTAGCAGACACTGCAACACTCACTTCATACAGGGAACAGCCTGGGACTGTGCCTAGCCTTGAGTTGTTGGAGCTGATTCCACCTTTGAGCACCTCTCTTCCCCATCTGCAAAATGATGATAAATCCTTATGAATAAAAGTCAGTAGATGGGAGCTAAGCCTTATCCTTCATGTCTTCAGGCAGGCAACACCCTGGGGAAATCAGTGTGGGACCTTTTCCCAGGTAAAAGGTTAGAGGACAGAGCCCAAAGCTGTGGAACAAAGCCTGCATAAGGAGGAAGGGGTGACCCAAGTACTGTGCCCTTCACATATCTCCCAAGTGGTGCAAAGTATTTCCCAAGTTTATTGTTGCAAAGCAAAGCTGAGATATATTGCTCCTCTATAAACACAGACATTTCATCAGAGGACATCAAGACAAGTTTTGCCTTTGTTTTGCCCTTCATAACTTAAAAAGGCATCTCCCAAATAAACAAATTCCCTTCTTGTTACATTGTCTCCAAACACACTTCTTCCACCTGGAGCCAGCCTCCGCAGCAGCTATAATTTTGCTCCAATATGGTAAACGTCCTCCTTTCCCTTCCTCCTTCTCTCCCCTCTTCTACCTGGGGAATTCAGCTGCTTGTAGAAAAACTTGAAAAGAGAAAAAAGGAATAAAAAAGTTGGCTTGCATGGCCCAGAAATAAGAACTGAAAAAAAAGTGAAACCTTATGCTTTGTCCCCAGTGGCTCAGGGACTTGGAGCCAAACCAAGGCCATGAAAACAGAATATTGCTCTTTGTTAACAATAAATAAATAAATAAAGGACTACTCACTCTTGCCCTTTGGGATATGTTTTCTAAGGAGGAAGAAATTCCCTGTGGAGTTTATTATGTGTAGAAGGGATGTGTGCCTCCTGGGGAAAAGCAGTGGGGGCAGTTTTTCCCTTGGTGATTTCTTTCCCGCTTTTCTATCACTTTTTTATTAATTTTTGCAAGTCTCACTCCCCTCCGTTCTGCAATAAGTGAAGCCACACAAAGGAACATGCAGGTAATTCAGCCACTCAAAACTACACAGTATCTCCTTTCCTATATAAACTATCAGTGTGTGGCCTGGGTTTCATTTGCAACTGTAAATGAAACAGGCCTACAACTGTGTTCATAATCCTCCTTAATTGAATTTCTGTGACAAAACCCAGACAAAATTATTACCCTCAAGTTAACAGTTTGTGCGAAGTAGCCAAGGGTTCCTGGGAAGCTTTAAAACAAATGCAGGACAAAACTGGATACCACAAAGCAGTTATTTGGTGTTGGTACCATTTGTTTGAAGCGGGGGAGGTTTCCCTGGAGGAACAAGGTCATTTTAATATGAAGGACAGGCAAGGAATTCAACACAGGATGAAAAAAAAGCAAGAATTAAATAAGCACTGGATGAGCTTGGACGTAAACCAGCACATACTGCTCACACCACAGCTACTGGAAGGAGGTGTTGGGCTGTTCTGGCTGTTTGAAGGGCAGCATCATTCACAACTTGGTGTGGCTCATGGGAGAGTTTCACAAATCCAGAAGGACTTTAAACAACTGCTAGCTTTGTGTTGAAGTTCACACCCCATTGAAAGGGTATCTCCTTTAAAGTCCTCACGTAATAATTTCCTCGAACTTGATCATCAGTTATACTGTAAACAGGCAGAGCCTTAGTAATGATGTCAGGCTGCTGGTAAAATATCTAAACTTACTTTTAAAATGTGAGAACCACTGCTAAATGAAAGCAGTGATACAAAAAAGGCACTGTCCTGCAGGGCACTCCCATTGCTTGCAGAAGAAAAGAATTAAAGCCTTTCCTGTTACCCAAATTTAGTGTTTCTTTTTATTTTAGATGATACAGATGTTTTCTTGACAAATTGGGCAAAGCTGATGTGAACAGAGATGTCTGTTTGCAACAGCTAATTTTGTGTGTCATTGCCATGTACTCGGACAGACATTCTATTTTACCCCGAAGTAATGTGTTTAAGTCATCTCTGTATCAACTGGTAACTAAAGCAAACTAGCAAAGTTGTTAGGGATCAAAGCAGACTCTTTATGCTTCAGTTTACAGAGTTGATCAGAGCAGGGAAAACCATGTCATCCCAAGGCAGTGCCTGCCTGGGTACCGCCCCACATGCTCATAGAAGTTAATATCCTTTGCATTTTAAGCAGAAGGCAAGGCTACAAGGGCATGGGGAAGGCTGAGGTAATGGAAATAGAAATCCTACAATTCCTCAGTATGCGCCCATGTCTTGTGTGTTACCCAGGCCTCTTGCAGGCAGAGAATTGACGGAAATTTAGGGGTAGAGGAGGCTGGCGGGGCCTCATGTTAAATTTTCCTCCAAGTAAAATATTGCTATAGGTGATGAAATGAGCATTACTGTTCAGAGACAGGCAGGCAGAGACCAGAACTCATTTCCACAGACCTCCGTGCCATGAAGGATAGTGGGTCTCTGTCCCCACCCTCACTTGCAAGGCAAAGCTGACATAATGAGGGACCTCAGAAGAGTTTCCAGGAGACATATCCACTCCCAGGGATGCAGAGGGGTAACAATCATGCTAGTGCTTTCTTCAGGGTCTCTGCTGTGCCAAATGTTTCAGCAGTTGCATTAATACCTGGCTTTGAGAGATTGCTCATTAGTCCTTGGGTCCTGTGCCACTTTAAGCAACCTTTTCAGAACAACTTTTTATAGCTTGTGTGCTCTGTTTTCCTTCAGGCCACAAGTTAAACACATTGAACAACACTGAAGAAAGAAATAAACACTGAGTCAGAAATAAATAGATGCATATGCACATGCCTAATCCCCCCACACACACACATACACAATCAAGGCCAGAGATCAGTGTTTTCAGGAAAAGGCATGAGGGAACAAATTATCACAGTGCTTTGTCACTGTGGCAAAGGAAAGAAAAAGGAACATTGAAAAGGGTGATGAAATGTTTCAAGAAAAAGCAATATATTTTTATGTACTTGTAAAATCCATTGGCAATGACTTTTCTGGTTAATTAGTTTAATCTTATTAAACTAAAAACCTATTTGTAAAATCCAGACATATTCAAGTGTAAGTCCAATTTCTTCACCACAAGCCAATGCACCATTTCAAAAAAGAAAATTCAGCAATACAAACCAGTTTCCATCAGGCTGAAAGTACAGCACTTTTATTGGGAAGAGAAATGGATAGAGTGCTTGACTTTTCTAAAATGCACTTTGGAAAAATCATGTTACTCATTTACCCCAAAACTGCAGTCCTCTCCCTCCCTGGCCCAGTGAAAATGGATGCATATTTTGGCCCAATTATGCAGTGATTTATCAATCAACATTCTGCTGTCTTTCCTTGCACTTGTCATGTTCGACTTCGTCCTCTTTATTAGACCACTCTTCTTCCCATTAAATAGTCCCTCTGTCTCACTTGCCAAAGAACTGCCAATGGACCCCTGATTTTCCAGAAGAATAGACTCAGCTTTACCAATGGAAAAGGGCCTCTAATGTACCATGGACACAGCACAGTGAAGCATGGTAATTTGCCTGTGTTAATGATGCTACTTCACAATTATCAGGAAAACAAAAATCTCTAATAGCTAAATGACACTCAGTCCTTCTGCAGCCTGTTGAATTCAAAAATCAGTGGGAGCAAAACCCAACATCCTTTAAGAGATAAGCTAAAAGTGGCTGCAATGTTCCTTCTCCCTCCCCCCCCCAATTCCTGATCTGCATTGAATCACTAAAATGGGTGATTTGGTGCTGGGAGCAGGACAAGAAAAGCCCAAACCAAGTGTTTCAAAATGTTTTAGCAGCTCAAAAGCAAGTGGAGAAAAATTAATGAACATATATGTAAATGTTTTGGACATACTATACACTGGCATGATTTTGTGCAAAATACCACTGTAAAGCAGGACTAATGTATAATTCATGGTTTTCTCTTTTTTAGGTGAAAAGAGGAAGTCATTACTGTGGGAATGACAGGAGGGGCAATCTGCATGTGCCATTGCTTACTTTTGAAGAAGCTCCAGTTCCACAGAGCTCTGAGCTCTTGAGTGCTAAATCAGCCCTGAGAAGTGTCTTCAGCCACAGTTCTCATCAGAAAGCTTCTTAGAGCTGGGTTCCCTAGGCTGTCTGGCTAGGCAAAACACTGATTGCTTTGGCCAGTCAAAGAGTCATTGCTCCAAAAGTCAATCTTCAAATACAGCACATTAAGCTACTCTGTGGGAGAAACTCTGCTCTCATATTTGGCCAAATACGACAGGCAGAACAGCACCGGCTTTGATGACATTATTTGGAATGCACAAGAAGGAACCAGGGATCATAAACAATCATATGGTGCATGTTTGGTAATCCTTTGGCACTGTTGAAAGGTTGGAGAAAAGACTCAAACACAGGTTTATGAAAAAAAGATGAACAATATTTACAATATTGCTCATATAAGAGAAGGCTTCTGTGATATTTTCCAAGGGCAGAGGCAGTGATTTGTCATCCAGTTGCAGTTCTGTAGATTTTGTAGCTGTCTCATTGGCACACTCCACACGTTTCTTGTCCAAAACTTTCTGGTACAGCTGTGCAAAACAGGAGCAGGACTTGAATTCAAGAGTGGCTGAGAATTTAGGATCAAGCCATTTCAATTTTTCATCTCCATTTCATTTCACAGACTCACACAGAATCACAGAATCATTTAGGCCGAAAAAGACCTCTGAGATCATCAAGTCCAACCTGTGACCAACCTCCAACTTGTCAACCAGACTATGGCACTGAGTGCCACATCCAGTCATTTCTTGAACACCTCCAGGGATGGTGACTCCACCTCCTCTGCGGGAAGCCCCTTCCAATGCAACACTTGTCCAGGCATTCTTCAATCCATGACGTTTATTACTTAATAGACCCTGGGGTAAGACCCTATCCCAGTTAAGTGACAGCTTTTACTGTAGAGTGCTTAGAGTGTTGTTGGGGATGGAAGGTGGGGGAAAATAAGATTATTTACTGTAGAGCTCTATACTTGATTCTCTTATTGTCGTATTGTCTTGGGGTGATTTTATGATAAAACTCTGTTTCCCTATTGTCTGCTTATTGCCCAGAAATGGGTCCTGCAGCTTTATGCTGGGTCTGAGGGGGAGCCGGGAAAATTCCTCAGCACGGTTTGTGTTCAAGGACTCACTCCCCTGTATTGCTCGGCTCTACCTGAAGCGGGAGAGAGTGGGTTCTTGCTTCTAGCCAGCTTGTGAGCTGAGGCAAGAGGGTTTTTTCCAGGACTGCATACCAGCATACCGAAATCGTCTGGTAACTTCTTCTTCTTCTGGAACTGTTTGGCCTAGCTGTGATCCAAGAACCAGATCATCGGACCCGTGGACCAGCAGAGAGGCTGCGGGGACGTTGCATCCCAGCCCCTCGGGAGGGGTCAAGCCAGCTACAGAGGGAACTCTAAATCCACCAGCTTTCTCTGCATCGAGGAGGTTTAATATTTTAAGAGTTATTCATTTTTCCTGTGCCCTGCTGGCACTTTGTTTGTTAAATAAATAGTTTTTTTCACTTTCCTCTAAGAATTTCCTCTCGTATCGGTGGGGGAGGGAATGCTGAAATCTGCCTTCCGTGGAGGAGATGTTCCTTCCAGAGCATTTCCCCCTAAATTTGTCTCAAACTGAGACACTTAAGAAACTATGTGCTTACCACAGGAAAGGTTTGTCAATGCAGGTTGAAAATAAGCACCTGAAGACTCTCTAAATACTGTTTATTCAATCTGAAGTAGCATTCAAGGGGTGTACTAAAATCTTCAAGACAAATGCGACGCATCATGTATTAAAAATTCTCCAAAATGTTGTATTATTAAGTCTTTCTTTACTAACATGCCTGCTTCAACTAAAAGATATGTTCTAAAAATCCTACAAGATGGGTGTTTCAATAGCTGGCTCAATGTTTGATTTGCAGAAAATGTGGCTACAGCACTAACAACCAGGCATTGGGAGAGACATAAGCAAAGGAGCACTGTGACCTGCCTTGAACACCAAACGATTTACTGTAGTTTTAAATATTAACATTTTCTGAATGAATAGTTTTGATACCTTTCATCTTGTGTTTTGCAGACTTTGCCAAGTTGAGACCATAATACTTATAAAAAATTTATCAGCAAAACCATGGCTGACTCTACAGAGGCCTGATATTTGAGATCTGCCCAGGCAATCTTGCTGTGAAGTCAAGGGGCCAAGGAAAGACTCCCAGCTGTGACCCAGCTGAAGTGCTTCTCCAGTGGGGCATTTAATCTCCCAAGCAGGCCTTGCTCACAGCTGCCTGGCAGTGTGCAAAAGGCATGATGTCTTCCAGGGGCTGAATGCAAAATAAACTGCACCCCTGGGGCAAAATTCACACCTCCTAATTCCAGCAGAACGAGCAGAGATGCTCTTTCAGATGGGCCAGGGCAGGAAACCAGGACAGCTCTCGCTGCTACCAATGAATAGCCATCCCCTCATCCTGCCAGTGCCACCCCTACCTTTGGGGCAGCAGAAGGCCTGCAAGCAAAGCCAGAGGCAGGGACAGAGCAGGTTTACAGGCCACAGCCACCTTTTACTGCGGGCAGGGGCATCCCTGTGCTGCAAAGCCTTGAGCCCCTCAGTGATCACATCAAGGGAGGCCACAGATCATCCCTCCTCTACCCTTGTCTAAAGCAACAGCAACACAATAAAAAGCCATGTGAGCAGAAAGGCTGGAGGAGCTCACACAGCAAAGTTTCTTCTGTTGGTGTCTCTCTTGATATCAAACTGCTCTTGTGAACAGTACTGCTCATGTACAGGGTTGCCAACACCTGAAGATGGTGCAAGGTGCAACTTAAGTATTATCCATGATTCTCCCTCTAGATTTTGCAAGATGAGTGCACAGGCAAAATCATTATATCCATTAATTTTAAAGTACTGGTATCTCTTTTGCTTGCTACTTGCCAGGCAAGTATAGCCACCAAGGTGTGCAGCTATTAAATGTCAAACACAGTTCCTATCACCCTTTTTTGTTCTTCACTTTCCTTTCACTGTGCATTTTCCTCAAGATCTTTCCTCCTTGATCTCCTTGAGAAAAATGGCCTTCTTTATTGATTAAATTACAAATTCCAATGCCGGATGACTGAGTTATATGATAACACCTGACAAAAGACAATTGAAATAAACAGAAAAATTAGCACTCTCTTTATTACAAAAGGTTTGGATGTTGAGTAGCTGACTGAATTAAATGGAGATTGAGCAGATCTGAGAGAATCGATTAGGAAAAACAATGCAGAATTCAGAAAAGAGATAGCAAAATTAGCAGCTTACTAATTCACCTTCAAAAAAGATGGAAAAAGTTGAGAAAGAGAAGGAAACTGTATCCTTTTTGTCCATTCACAACAAGAAATTGCCCAAAAGCTTACCTCTGTGATAAGACTCCTAAGATACTGAACTCTGACATCAAGTTACCAAAGGCCAACAAATACATGACCAGATCAGCAGCCTTTAGGGTCCATTTGTTCTTTTAGTAGACCTTTTTAATTAGTGGTATCACAAGCCTTGGCCTTTGTCCTGTGGCCTGGGAACCAGCTTTTGGTAATGTATCATTGCATTTTATTCACTGCTCATAGATGCTAATGAGGTATTTTTAATTTTGTCTGCTTGTGACACTTCCTGCAATACAGATGTCTTGGGCTTTCTTCCTGCAGATTAGGCAAGAGTTATTGGAGTTCTTAGATTAAAAAAGAAGCTGATAAAGCAAAGCATCTAAAATGGCATGATCGACTTTGAAACCATGTCATCTCTCAGTGACTTCCCTGCAAGCTTGTTGTGAGGTAGATGGAGTCTAGCAAAGATGAGTTCTAGCAAAGCTCTGAAAAGAGTGTAAACACAGCTCTTAAACAAGGACTGCAAACATGATAATATTTACTTACAGCTTCTGCATTACTGAAGTGTCATATTCGAAGTCATGCTCCAGTGAAAATCTTAAGTGACCTGTGGAAACATCAGAAAACAAGTCTTCAGTGGATATTTCTAATTGCATCTTCTACCAGATGGGGAAGAATTTTGACATTATTCAGAAATTAAATAGAATGAAAATATTATTTAAGTTTAACCACAAAGCAGTGTAAAAAGTTTTTTTAATGCTCACCTGAAGGTCCTCCAACACTAGCTTCAGCTGCAATTATTTGCTTTCTGCAAAAATCCTAGCCCACAGATCTGCTAGCAGCAAATGTTTGTGGAAACGATAAATATTTTAACACAATCAATCTGACTGAGAAATTGTGCAGCCCTGTCTGAACTTTTCATAATCCTAAATGCTTCATCCTCACAGAAGAGACAAGAAATCACTCTTGTCCCAGTTTCCAAATGGGAGATTTACACCAGGGAGAAATGTAGGCTGTGAACACATAATCTCATTGCAGCGCTCTCTTTGGGGACACTCCTGTCCCCACCACCCATCACTGTGCCCCATCATTCCCTCCTGCTGGAGTTCATTTCACCTTCCATTCTGCCAGTTGAACTACATATGTGCTCACGTTAGTCAAGAATTATTTGAACTTCTCAAGTCAATCCAGGAGCTGCAGCCAGATGGAAGATATGTGAGTGCAGCCTACACAATTTGCCCCCAGTCTCACAGCAGGCGTGGCAGGGGAGAGCCTGCACACTGGCTGTGAGCCCCTATTCCCCTCTTTGAAACACCAAAAGCAAAGCTCAGAATGAAGAAATTTGCTCAAGAAACCCACATCTGAAAGGTTATTCTCACTATTTTCACCTTTATGTCTTATCCAAACCCCACAATTCCATCACAGTCTCATGAAAGTAAAGAGGCAAAAAATTGTGACAAATTTAACAAATTCTAGATTAGTTTGTAATAATTTATTATTTTATTTATTTATTTGTAATAATTTATTATTTTATAATAATTTACCCTGTGCCTGAACTCTTTGCATTGAGCACAGTGCAGACATCGGCCCTGGTAGTCCCTGCTCCCTGGAGCTCACTAGCAAGAGATCAAAGAGCTAGAAGTATAGGCAGGGAAAAGACAGAGACAGCAAAATTGGAGGACATTTCTGTACAGTAGCTTGTGAGCACAAAATCCCACTCAGCCAGTAAGAAATGAATCACTGCAAAGAGATTCTGACCCTGCTACCTATTATGCTCGACAGACAATCTCAGTGAAATAATTTATCTAGTTATTTACATGGCTTCCATTAGAGCAATGTCTGAGCATTCACAAAGCAGATGGGTTTTTCCTCACTGTGCTCCTGAGAAGGAGCACCTGCTGCTAACGCTACATCATAGACAAGGAATAGAGATACTAAAAAGACAAAATGCTTTTTCCAGGGAAACTACTATCTGGTCTGACAAAACTCTATATAATGCCAGAGGGCTTCTGTAGGTTAAGGTGCTGCACTCAGGGACGGGCCATCAGACTTTAGCCATAGGCAGACTTCTTACCACCCTGGTAACTCTTTTTTGGACAATGGCTTCTATACAGTATGAATCAGGAAAAGTGAAATGGAAAAAGGGAAAGGGAGGGTAAAAAGGGAAAATAGGGAAAAAATGATAAAGGAAAGTCACAATAAATGTAGCACCATCTGAAAAAAACCAAACTGCAGAAACAGAGGAACCAGTCATGCCATTCACTGAGAGGACTGAAGCAATTGTTTCCTTCAAGAAACCTCATTCATTCCATTTCCATAACACAGAAAAGGCACTCACAGTCCCCTCTTTCAACGTATTAAGATTAACACACATACAGACTCTCACATTTCCTTCCTTCTCCTATCAGTCTTTCCTCATGGAAGAAGTCACGAGAAAGGGATGAAGATGCAAACATTTCTGCAAGCTGTTCTGCCAGGGCTGAATCCTGAAGGTGGGACACCCAAAGGAACGCAGGGGTGACAGAGCACCCACCAAAAGGACTCAGTCTTCACTGTCAGCTAACTCCTGCTCTTTAAAATGGTGACAGTGGAAATGCTTCTTTGGTGATATCCCAGGAGGAAGCTCAGAGCCCAGCATACCAGCTTGTTAGAAAACAAGATCCATCTGTTAGCTTAAACCTCCAGGACTGGTAGGTAGTCTTTTCTATAAAGTAAGACAGCACAAACTCTAGGTTTCATCAGCAGAAGAATTCTGGTCTGCACACTGCCTCTCTAAACATAATAGCTCCCCTTTGGCTAGAGAATAGAGGATTCCCTAAACGAACCCTTTGATCTGCAAGACACTGAGCCTTCTCCTGAAATTTCTTCTCAGACATTTGAATTCCCTCTTGGGTTACAGCATGAAACCTTTCTCAATCTCTCCATTAACGCAGCAGATAGACAGATGGGATAGCCTTCATCTTTCAGAACTCTTGAAGTTTCATTTCCCATCAATTTTAACAGGAATGCTCAGAGCTCCTGTTGAGTTTAAGAGAACCAAACCTATAGACTGTGCTCAGTAAAAGCCAGGAGAATCCCAAGCCTGGTAGTCCCTCCACAGGGCTGTCATCAATTAAAAAGAAGCAGCGTAATGTAAGTAACAGTATAATGGCCAGATTTCCCCCTCCACACACACTGCCAAATCATTTTTGAAAACTCTTCAAGCATTACAAATAAAAAGCCCAGTGTGTGCTGTAGTGGAGGTGGAGCTATACCAGAACCACCGCTGGGTCTAAACGTCTTCTCTTCATTAATGCATTTTATTCTCTCTTCATCGCCAGTCAAAGGAAAGGAGGTGTTATTGCCCTTTGGCAAGCTACAGAAAATCCAACACTGCAGATGGATTACACACCTCACCCAAGGTCCCTTGGGACACCCACATCTGCACAGAGAACTAATCCCAAAATGCCATGTACCCAGTGCCCTGCCCTTCCCCTCCAGCATAGCCTAATTCTCTGAATTTCATGATGATTCAGAAGTCTATTTAAAGCCCCTACAGCTATGGGTGTGTGCAAGGAGTTAAGGCTGAGCCAAAAAAGTTTGAATTGAGCAGCTCTGGTTGAGATTCTTGGTAAGAGTGAAGCACAGAGCTGGGAGGGTTTAACCTGACATGGGAAAAAGGTGGCATGTGTCAGCTGGGTTATGATGTGAACCCCCAAGAAGATACAGTAGCAATGCTAGTGTCCTCTTCCCCATTAATCTGCCCTGTAAACAGTCCAGTGGTGCCCACACAGCCTAGCACAGCTTTCCCAAGCCTGCTCCATCCTTGCATAGCAAGTGCTGCTCTGAAACAGGAAAAAACCAGACACAGAAGAGCTACTAATACCTCTTACAGTTTCCCAGTGTAAATGAAGTGGCCAGGCACAGTTACACACTGAAATGAAGGCAGCCAGGAAAGCTGACAAGGTTCACAGACACACGGCCATGGTTTACTACTCAAAGCACACTAAGCTCTTTAGGTAAGCTTTGTTATTACAGATGGCATTGCTTGCCCTAGATATGATGTCCAAAATGGGGTTGCTCTCTGTAATCCTTCAGAGGCTGCTTATAAATCAGAGAATGCTTCACCTCTGGACACACGGCACTGATAGATGATAATGTAAATGGTCCAGTGTTTTAACCTTAGCAGGCATTTGCTTAGGTTATTGTAGACAAAAATGAGGTCAGGAACTGTGGTCACAAGCCTTAATCGAAGAGCCTCAGCCTGGAGTCGTCTGGAGCCCTCTGGCTTGTACAGTACTGTGCCCGTGGCTGACCCGTACAGCGAGCGATAGGCTGAGGGTGCTGAGGGGTGAGTGGGCTCTCCTGTCCCAGCCCCGCACAGCTGCGCCCCACAGTGCCACCTCCGCCTCCCAGAACCCTTCCAAGCCACTTTGCCGAGTAAGAAACAGCAATTGCAGCAACATAATTGCTGTGGAAATGATTTTGAAGGCATCAACCCCTAAACACACACAGTAAACAAAATCTGCTTCTCTATGAGCTCTTCCACTTTTCTCAGGCATCTGAGGGATGTCCTTTATAAACCATGAGATAAGAGCAGACTCGCTGTTCAGACTGCATATCTGCCTGGTTCCTTAGATACCAATGAAAGCCTAAAGGCATGGCTTGGCATCTCATCCCCTTCTTATAAACTCTCTCAGAAAGTTACAGCTGATTTTGACACAAAGATGATGAGAAATGGGGAGCTATTTGTCCCATTCTGGGGAACATGCCAAATCCTGTATTAACACCCCCAACCCTATTAAAAACAAAATAAAGGAAAAAAAAAAACAACCAAAAAACACAACAAAAACCAAACCAAACCAGCAAAAACCAACCCTCCTGTTTGCTACTGATTAGGCAGCCGAATTAAAACTGATGAAGTGATTGGATAGGATCCAAAGCTGTTTATCTGCACATAAATCACAGACATGCTTTACTCAGCCAGTATGGATTTACTGAGCTAGAGGAAAGACCTCGTACTTGGAATGCTGATTATTACAGCAATTAAAATATCAGTGAAGCAAACATTTGGGGTAGAAAGCTGTTAAGGGCTCCTGGAGAAATCATTCCATTAAATATTAATTCAATCAAATTTCAAATTTAAAAAGAAAGGGGGTTTTAATAGACAGTTGGTTTGGTTTTTTCTGATTAAGTGTATGTTGTTAGAAAAATCAAATTCAAAAGAAAGAAAGACACAAAATAACTAGCTGGACATGCCAAAGGAGATTAGAAAGGAAGGCTGATACATATTTTATGATCACAAGGGAATAAAAAAAATAAATTGAGAGATGTACTGTCAAACCAGACACAGTGTTAATAGCTAAAGTATATGGCAGTAAGAACTGCTGTTCCCACAGCTATTAATGTAAAACTGAAAATTTGGAGCAGGCTGCAGCAAAAGAAAATAAATCACACTTTTTTTTTCAATTTGAAAATATATATAAAATAAATCCCTATCCCCATCATTCATTCTCTGCATCCCAAGCCCCCAACACACAAGACTGTCATTTCAGCAAGCTACAACTTCCAGGCAAGTGAGACAAGTGACAATTTCTTACTATTAATCATTGCTAATTTATTTATGCGATTTTTCTACTTATAAGAATCATTGGCCAGGAGATTATTTCCTCCTTCCCCTTTGAGTCCTGAGAAACTATTTAACATGGGAAGTAGTTAAGGGGGGCAAAGAGGGGAGAGTGTCATGTAGCCAAGTTACGCATCCCAGCTGGAATTTGGGATGATGTCTTGCAGTTCTGACTCCTTCAGCCAAGTTTCATACAGGAAGCACGAATGCGCCAAGGGCGCAGTGAAATCCACTGGAGCCAATAAATAGCACTTGACTCCATTAACACATCCCGCTATGGATCCCTTCATAGAACCCTCAGCCACCTTGCAACCAGTTTGCTCACAAGGTAGCCAAAGATTTGCACAGGGGAAAGGTTCAGGAGCCAAGAGGACCCTCTGATGAAGCCTCACAGATGCAGTGTGTATGCACATGGGATGTGTATCCAGAGCCCTTCCAGAAGAGGCAAACACTGCTCATATATAAGGCTTATATGGAAATAGTGGCCATGGAAGGTCATGGTGCCACCAGTGAGGTAAAGGGGAAATTGCTGTGAAGAACTTCATGGGGCCCCTGGAAGACAACTCACTCCTTGCACAGAGGCTCCTCTCCAAGCCTGGATGGGTACAGGGGTACCAGAGAGGAGCATGCAGTTTTTGCCCATACACAACAATCTGTTCCAGCTAGGAAAAAGGACTAAGAAAACATTTCTAAAATTCATAGATTAAAATTTTGTAATGCATGTGTTACAAGTCTGATTGTTATTTCAAAGCTATTAGTAACAAGAATAATTTCACCTAACACAGAAATACCTCCATGATCTCTTTCTGGAGTAAGAAATAACTTTTGAGGAAAGTAGTTGACAAATTACTTGACAAATTTGTCAACTACTTTGGGGCCATCAAGATAAAAGGCTTTATATGTTGTATGATTTTTTTATGTATATATATAAAACACTTTTACTGGACTGTTGATAAAAGCCTGAGCTACAGAGGAACTTTTTCCCCCAGCTGAGAAAAGGCAAGCTGCTAGACAAATCAGTTCAATCTCTGCCTTTCAAACAATATAAAGCAGTATAACTTTCAGGAGTAACACCTCATCTGTTTTTTTTTCCAGACTGCCTATCAGGAATCAAGAAGTAAGTAAACATTTGAAAAGTGTTCCTCTGAGAGCAAAGGTTTAGATTTGAGTCACAGGATCCATTGAAAAGAAAAATTGCTTCTGTGCATTGGGACAGTGCCTTCCCTTCTGAAAAGTTTCTAAAAAGAGCAAATGGAGATAATCTTTTTACAAGGTATAACCCATATGGAAATTCATTATTGCTTCCCTTTAAAAAAAGTCAAGATAGTTCAGAAAGTGAGAATGGAATCACTATTTAAAAAAGGTTAAAAGTATGCAGAAGATTTCCTAACAACTATAGCCAGTAAAGGCATGGTTAAAGTGCTTTATCATGGTCTAAAGTGAAGCTCCGATTGATGAGAACATGAGATAAACAAAAGAGGTAAAGACATAATAGAGCCCTAAATCACTCAGCATATTTAATCCAGAAGTGGGGGTATATATACCCAGCGATTGTTGATTCAATATTTTAAGGATCCATTCTTCTCCTAGCACAAAACACTCGCTAGAGTGGCTTCAGCAGTGCAGCTCCCTGAAGGCTGCATTACTGCTCGTTAGCCCTGTGCAACCACCACTGTGGAGGCAGAGCTGAAAGGAATCATTGTTCCTGCTGTACAAAAGCTAAACTGAACCTCCAGAGAAGGTGAATGATTTGCAAAGGATTTTACAGCAAGCCAGTGGCAAAGCTGGGGGAAGGGGGGAACCCCAACTTACGAGCTGGTGCCTCCCAAACACTAGTCCTCGTTGCTGGCAAGTACACCCTGGAGTTAGGGACTACTTTCATTCCTGCCTTTTCCACAAACAGCCATGACTATTAACTTGAGACGGTCACCAAAAGCATGTACATATGCATGGAAGGTCACAGAGGCAGGGCCCGGGACAGTGCTTGAAGACAATACTTAGCTCTAGGTTCTACTTTCAAGAGGTGTGAGAGATACTGGAGATGAAAGTTTGATCCTAAAGGGCCTAAACTAGACCTACAGCTGCTTGGAAATAGTCTTCTGTTGTAGCCGACATTCATCCTGAATTCAGTCTGATTACACAGCGTTAATTGTGGCAGGAACCTGAGGGCAGAGCACAATCCCACACCAGAGCACACCGGGTACACAGGCAAGGCAGGGTAAGTCATGGAGCCAGGCAGAGTGCCCTGGATGGTCACACCAAGCTGCACACTTTTCTTTAACACTTATTAATTTAGGTGATTAGATGAGTCAAAAATTCAGAGGGAGCTGTTGTTCATTACTTTTTTTCCCCCCTTTGGCTATTCCAAGAGACATTTTAAGGGACAGATGATCTTTTTAACATATAGTTATGGTTCTCATTAGCACTAAACCCATGAATATGAATATGAATATGAATATGAAAAGAATTCAAGGAGAGACAGGAAATGACTGCAAACATCTTAAGCTAAAGAAAATTCCTATTCTTTCTCCAAAGAGTACAGTTGCACCATTCTGGTGTAGAATGTACCACTCTGGGCAAGGAAGATCAAAGAAGTAAAACCCACTGAGCCAAGTTCACCTTTCACATTGTTTCTTAGCCAGACCCAGGATGCAGTCAGCAGCTCTGCCCAGGAAATTTCTAACATGACTCTCTCCTGACATTACAGCTTGATCTGTCGACATTGACACATCCAGTCTTTGGGTTCTGCCAGGCCTTTCAAAGAAGGGATGTGAGGGGGCCAAGCCTGTGTTGCCGGTCCTGTCGGCAGCTCGGCTCCCCGCCAGCTCACACTGCAGGACACCAGCAGAACAGCCAACAGGGCCAGTGCTTTTACAGGCCAGTGACCCCCAGCCTGCAGCAGCCATGCCATGAACCAAAGTACTGGAAGTCCAAGCAAATTTTAAGATCAAACTTGACAGAGGCCGCACAAACTCACAGGGCTTTTAGGATCCCTGATAGGCACTCAAACAGTTCTCAATAAAGTAACATTCCTCTGCCTCTAGACTGCCCAAGGTACAGGAGAGACTTGCTCTGGAGCACAAGGAGCACCTGACTATTCCTTTTTTCTCTAGGCACTGTGGCACTCGGTCCCTCTGGATGTGTATTTTTGTCCAGCAGCCGAATTAGGCCATATGATCCCATTGTCCCCCATGAGATGACCAAATCTATGCTCAGTATAGCAACCTGCAAAGGAACAGTGTATCGGGGATTTCTGGGGCTTTCTGAACACGTCTCTGCAGACTGTTGTCTGCTAATGGCACCACTTGATTGATTGGTTCCTGCAGCCTCCTTCACATCTCCTCTCTTTCAGAGGACTCCCAGCCCGGGAGCTGTCTGAAGGACTGAAACTGACACTTCCCCTGGAAAAACATTTTCTGGACCCTTATGTCTTTGCCAGGCAGACCAAAGGGAAATGAATCAACACAATGGGACAAGATTGGTTGTTCTGGAAAACTCTGTGTTGGGTCCATCATTTTACAAAATCAGAGAGAAACATTTTATATTTCTGTCAAAATAAAAAATTAATGTTCAATAAGGAATTTAAAAATGCCTTTCTATTTTCCAAACTGAAACTACAATGTTTCCAAAGTGGAAACTTTTCCTAGTTTCAGACAGCACAAAATGAGCACAAACTATAAATAGTACCTACTTGTAGTGCTCCTGTGGAAAATGCTGTTGAGTTTTTGTGGGATATATTCTAGGACCGAACTAATCAATTTCCACTCAGCATTCCCCTTTTTATACTACATCCCATCTACCTGTCCTGAGTAATTGAAAAGTAGTAGGTGCTTGTGTAACAATGACCTCTGGCAAAACACACCAACACTATTTTGGATTTGAACTAGTATAAGCAGGGCCTGCAGCAGTGACCCACCTTTCTAGTTAACTGTGTTTTCCCCACCCATTATACAGCAGCTGAAAAGTTGTATCAATTCCCTACACTGCACCAGGCACACATTTTTTTTATAACCAAATGATTAGAGTAACCTACCTACTTTATAGACAGTCTGAAATATAAGGCTCACAACAAAGTCAAGGGAGAAAGTGCCATTCAGTCTAATGACAGCAGAGTTAAGTCATTGAGCCACTAGAAAATGCTACATCTAATGTCTGTCATTCTTTGCCTTTTCCAAAATCACAAATAGGCTGTGGCAGCCTCAGGAACAGTGGCCAAGTCTTCTAGTTCCCAGATTTGTGCTTTAACTACTTGACATATCCTCTCATCACTGGAGCAGGAGACAGAATGATCAGAGACCAAAACCCCTCACACTGAGCAATCTGAAAATATAATGTTTCAGCACAACAGAGACTTGTGTCATTCCATCACTAACTCACCAGCCCAGAGGACAAGTCCAAGACAAACGTCCCGGCAGCAGTCCAAGGTCAGAGACCCAGAAGGTAAACCCGTCAAGAATTGGTGATGTAAACGCTCCCTCTCAGAGACAGTCCCACTGCATTCTTCTCTGAATCCCTTGGACTCTGCAAACTTCCTTCTCTGGCATGCCTCTTTGGACTTCTTCCTTCTATTTTTCTCATAAGCTTGTTTGTGGATGATTTATCTATTTTAAAAAAAGGCATGTTTTTCCTTCATTGAAAAAGAAGTGCGTCTGCATTTGGCCGATACTGTAACGGTGTTATAAAGTCCTCTTTGAGAAAGGATCTCTCTACTTCATGTCCTTCCTCTTTCCTGAGTTATGTGACAAAGATCCTGAGAAAATAGCTCATAGACTTCATGGTAAGCACCATCTCCCCTTCTCCCTTTTCCCTCCTCACAACATTTTTAGAAACTATTTAAATGATCCCATGCTTGGTCTGAGCATTGAGTCTGATATGGCATCATTTCTGAAGGGCCCACTTTCCATCCATCACTGACCAGGACACAGAATCCCTATTCAGTGTAAACATGACTCAGTTTAATTTTTCCAAAGACCATTTGATTTTACTTTCTGGTATACACAAGTGAGTAAATATTACTTGGTAGGCTAGAATTTCATGAAGCCCAACTAAAATGAGGGCTACAAATCACTAGATGCAGCATAAACATATGGTGAAAACTTTGTAATCATCCCCAGTTTCACAGAGGCATCCTGTGAGGCAGCCAGGAAAGGAATTTAAGTCAGTTGTCTGAGTCCCCATAAACATAACCCATCTTTCCTCCATATCTCTGTTCTCAGAAAACACATATTTTCTCAGTTTCTGCCTAGCTAGCAAATATCAAAAGCTAGCAGTTTTCTGTCTCCAGTATCAACTCAGTTACAAGAATTTTAATTGCAATTGGTTTCCTAAGTCATCCTCTCTTCTCACTAATTTTTGCTGAAAATGTACCTCCTGTCATTGCATGGACTCCATTCTAATCAAGCTACACAGTTCTCTCCACACTTTTGGCACTGCATTTAAAAATCAAAGTGCCAAATCCCTCTGTGAACTACTCAGATTCAGCACTTATATATGCCTGTCAAATTCAGAGAGAAGTCAAACTTCGACCCTAAAAAAGTTGATATATGAAAACATGGCAGTGCTTCCTTGGCTAGAGGAAAAAAGAGATTACTTATAAAGCCTTTACTTAATTCTTTGCATCTGTATTACGGAACAAGCAATTATAAAGCACCTCAGATTGTTCTAAACAGTACAAGTAAACCTATCAAAATGAGATGCACATGCCAGCATCTTTTCCAAACAGAAATGTTAAGCACAGTTGCAGCACTGCTTCAGGTCAGTGCAGTCCTGTAGTAATTACAAGTGCTAAGAACAGACCAAAGACCAGATTCAGAGCAGAACCCATCCTTCTTCACCTATAAAGAAAATACATTTCAAAGAAAACCCAAGAAAGAGTGAAGGAAACTTCAGAAAATTAATGAAATCCCCAAGCCTGATGCTATATGCAGTGCTAATGATGGCTCTGTTAGTGAGCTGAAGAGGAATGGCACAAAGGATGGAGAATCTGCCAGACACTGACAGGCCAAGATAAAATGAAGAGTTATAAACAGTTATACAGAAAGACTTGTTTTCCCCTGGTGATGAACTGCTCTCTTTAACTACAGACCCAGAGCAGACACAGGATTTAGTCTGTGGTACCTAACCAAAAAAATGTTACTGACACCTACTTAAAGGAGGGAAGATATTTTTAAAAACCTCTTAGTTTAACTTCCTTCATCCCACAAAGCATTGCCCATTTTACATAGGAATAAAGATGAGACCTTCTAGGGGAAGACCACCTGGCATTTGCACCCTAAGGAGCAACTCAATGTCACTGCATAGAAGACTAAAGCTTGAATCAGTTGCATAGCTGGGTCCATATTAATTGATACACACTGATCATGTGCTATATAGGTACAAAAAAATATTTTGACAGAACACCCTGGGAGTGTTACCTTTCCTATGGTCCTGAAACACTACTAGTATAACTTTCATAGGTTATTATGCAACCGCTTCAATGACTCATATGAGGGGTGGATTAAATCTGTGACGATCCCCAGCCAAAAAGATTGAGTTACTGCAGCAAAATCTCTTGCACTGACTCCTGATAATTTGCATTTACTTTCTTCAGCCTTTACAGCTTCTTTCTTTGACACTTACTGCCAGTGCAACTGTGGCATTGCTTTCAGTGAATATCACAAACACTTTGTGACTAATTTTTTACCAAAGAGCAGAAAAGATCTGAGAGCCACTGGGATTGCAAGCCCTCCAAGCACCATACAAAGTTAGGGCTGGAACAGAAACCTAGAAGCAAAAACTTAGAATCTCACAACTGGAGTAAAGTTTGCAGCTAAAGTGGCTTATACATCCAGTAAGGGATGCTGCAGAACCAAGAGACAGGGCAGATTGCAAAAATGGACTCCTTTGTACTGCAGAGGAACTCATGTCCACACCAGTACAGATGTTTTCCTGCAAGTGTTTATGTGTTTGCACTGGGGAAAGAAACTTGACCAGCAATGAAACTGAAACTTTCTGGTAGCTGGAAACTGCTAATTTTCCACTTCTCCAATGAAAATCTCAAAGCTCAAAGAAGATTTCTGTAAAGCAAAGTTTTTACAGGAATAAATTAATCTTCCAGCGAGCTCTCCAACACACACATCCATAGTATCACGTAACATGTAGTATTTAGGCTGACTTATTTTCCTTGCTAAAAGCAACACCACTCTATTTCTCTTTAGGACACCTCCCATTTTCATTTCAGATAATTACAGAATAAAATCTACTGTCTTCTCCACTTCCATTGCTGTTGACAGAGACCCATGCCTAAAGACTTATTTTCCAGTGTACAGTTAGATCCCTAGCAAGCTCTGCCCATCAGATTATTCCATTAATTTTCCAAATGACATGAGATCACTGTTTTACGTTCATTTCCTGATGATTATCAAGGTCCTGGGAAGATTGCATTAAATTTTGAGCAAATCCTTATGAGAATTGTTACTTAAACACAGTAATCACTATCTGTTTTGGACAATATGAGCCACTTCCATGCACTGAATGTTACCATTTCATTTTCAGACATTGCAAAACTCATCAGCAGGCAATCATTAATTGTTAGCTGGGATCCCTATGCAACCTCATCAATTAGGTGTTTTGTGCCTATATATAAAATATATTTAAAATAAAGCAAGAACTATCAACTGTATATCTGTGCTACAAAGAGATAAAGAGTTTTGTTAATCACTTGTCTTCATTATATCAGAATCACTGATTTAAATATCAGTATCAGTTCTTGCACTGTCCACCAATTCCAGTAAATTTTCAGTGGAAATACATTTAGTTCACATTTACTCAGATGTGAGGTTCTGGCAGTATGCATTTGTAGTCTCTCTTTCATAAAGCCTTCCCGGCAACACAGATACAAGGCTGGTTTCAGACAGGCTCACAAAAAGTGCCGTAAGCAGTCAGGAGCCCAAGAGCCCATTTGGAGCAGCAAGCCCTGCAAGTGGGGAATTAAGATCACCCATTGCATTACAAGAGCTGTAGGGTCAGCTCTGCTTCAAGGAAACAGCAGGAGTGGAATACAAGAGTAAGATTTTCAACAGGTACCTCAGAGGTGTCCAGCTGTCTCCTCAACACAGTGGAGAGTGAAGCACCCAAGCCCCCCACAACCTGATGAAGAGTCCCCCCCAGCCTTTCTATAACACAGTTCTGACCAGGCACAAAAGTCACAAGGCTGTAAATCTCCATGTGGTCTCACATAAATCTCACCTGTACAACCACAGCACACTTGACTTTTTGTTTCATATTGTGAAGATACAAAATATCCAATTTCTTTCTTCAATGTTACAGAAACAAGGATTCCCAACATGTACCAATGCTACTGCAGTGCCTTTATTCAAAGACGGATTATTAAGGCAACTAATGGTCGTGATGGACAAGGCCAACAAAATGGCAATTGGACTTCTCTGTTGAACCCACTGTATCAGACAGGAAAGACTGAACTCCACACTCGTTGATTTCAGAAAACAGAGTATTTCTACCTAGTTTGTCATAACTACCTCATTAAGCAAACAATTTCCCTTTCTGCCTGCCCCGAACCATCTAAAAGTTTAGCCTCATTTCCAATTTGAATTTGCCCTTTATTAAATTGAATTCACTGTTCCTTGTGTTACTACTTGTGTTATGTATCATTTCTTCTTCCTGGTATTAAATGACCCTTAAGATGATCATCCTGCCATGAAGCATTTCTCTAGATGAAACTGGCTAAATTCATTCCTGCTCCTGTAAGTCCTTTAATGTTGCAGTCTTCCTTTGGAGTCTGGTTTCTGAAGTTAAGAGCATGATCTTGGTGCATGATGCTACAGGTGTGATCTTAGCAACAGCATAATGACACATTTGTTAATTCTCTTTCCCTGATAAAGCTGTTTTTCAACCTTCATTAAAATGAGCCGTGTTTTGGTAACTTCCATCAGCAAATTCTTCTTTTCCTGACTGCTTTCATTTTGCATCACTCATCTCAGGATAGATTTGCTGGTTCAGACCAGACACTTCCCTTGTGGCACCACAAACATCTATACATGGAATTAAAAACTATTGGGTCTCAGTGCTGCCCAAGCCTTTCGAGAGCTGGCAGTCTAGTTCACAGTGATGTGAGAGGCACTGGATCATGCTGTCAAACAGGAATGAAGTTAAGAACTCTTATGTTTTCCTAAATCTTGAGCTGTGGTGTACAGGACTTATTGTGGAGTCACGCACTATCCACCACCAGTAAGGTTAATGCAGTTGTGAATTTCAACCGAATTGCCTCTCTCTTCATTTACATATTATTTTAATTCAGCTGGTTTTCATATGCATTCTACCTTCTAACTGTTCAAGTGCAATTTGACACAGTCATTTCCTTACTTGTGATCCTTTCCTGTATGTCCTTCTCTGGACCTGGACCAAACCCCTTCCTTTGTTACAGAAAACTGCTGGGTAACAGACCAATTTTCAATGCATCTGTGTGAACAAGAGCAACAAATACTGAAAGGAGCAGATTTTGAAGTGAATCAAGGATGTAAATGAGTGCAGGAACCAAAAGCTATTTTGGAAAGACATTTCTGAGCTACCTTAATAGGCTCAGCCTGCCATATTTCAAAACAGCATCAATGGACAGAAGTAATAAAAATTCTCTGATCAGTTTAAGCACAGACATCCCTCACAGTTGTTATCTGCATGTGTGCACATGCACTCACACAATCACACATGCTTCTTCACCTGTAGGATCAAACCTCTTAAAAGTCTTCCATGATTAATTTGAAAATAATTTATAACCCAACCAGAGACCCACCTAGAAGACTGCTAACAGTACCTACAATCTGCCCTCCAAAGGTGTTCGCTTCTAAGGCTTTTTTTTTTTTTAACAAATATGGATATGGACATAGATATAATCTGAGCACATTTTTGTGTCTATATATATATGTTTGTGTATATATGTACGTGTGTATGTATGTATATGTCTGTATATACTGTATATATATGTATGTGTGTAAGTATAGATGTGTATGTATAGCTACACAGACACTTATTTGTAATTTTGGCCTCATATGCCCCCAAACAGCGAAGCACTTGAAAATTATTCTTCCAGTGGGGCTATGGCAGCATGGTGAAAATCTCTCTGCTCTTAATTAGTCAAAGGCTCTTAAACTCTTGGAGTTATAAACTGCCAGAAGTAGAAATCTATTGAATGTAAGAAATGTGCTTTAGATAAGCAGCAGAGAATAAAGTACAAGATGGTCCAGTGTTACTTGTCTTGACGAAGTTTTACTTTCCCTGGATCAGCAGCAGAGCTTTTCGTATTCCTTCTTTACTTTTAATGAAACTTTACAGAATCTCCCCTGTACCCTGACCTGGGATTCTTAAAAGAAATGCAACAGCCTATATATTTTTCTGATTATATTTTCCAGAGCCAATTTCACACAGGCTGTTTATAAGTCACTCACCAGAAAGCAGAAAAGAAGAAAAGAACATTTTCCATTTCTTTACTAAAAAGCAAAAAGCCTCAAACCAAACAAAATTGTACACAGCTGTGTGACACCAGCAGTGACTTTTATGATACCATATGCCCCGCTGAACGGTGTTTCACTCAGCTGATGTAGCCTTACTGAAAGGTTAATAAAGAGGCATGATCTTTGGCTAATAAAGGCCAAGTCTGTTATAAAGGAGATAGATTTCAATTTGCAAGGAGAAGGAGGGGAGGAAAAGAGACAGGCAGGAGAAACCTGTGCTAAGGGCACTGTTGGCATGCCATGATTTGCAATGCAGGGACAAGGGGCCCTTTATGGGGTTTCACTATGACACCACATGGGGCAAGCAGAGCCAAAGCCCCCTGCATGGTTCTTTCCCTGGAGCCACACGGCAAACTCAGAGTTTGTTTCCCAGCTTAAGGATAAGAGAAACCAACGTCTCAGTTCTCATCTGGTTCTGTATTTGACACTACTTATCGCTTTGATGGATTGTGTTACAACTGAGAAGATATGAGGGGGTTGCCAGTCTGGGGGGCTTTTTCAACTAGGATGCAAAAGAAAGTCTGAGATGCAAACCACTTTAGAAGAATACACATGGAATTTTGAGATGCACGGTCCCTGAGAGATGGGGCTAGGCCACCCACAGGCACCAAAGTGCCTTCAGAGATAAGAGGGATCCTCACCTGCTCTTTCTACCACTGTTGAGAAAGTGGGAAACCAAGGCGATTTTTGCTGAAGCAAGCCTTCCTTTCACACATGCAGACATTTCTGCAGAGCCTGGCAGGCTTCTTCCAGCCTCCCAGGAAAGCATTTTCAGCGAAAGCATTTTCAGCACACCCTCTGTCCCAAGACCCTGTGTCCCCCCCACACACACTCAAATCCCATCAAGGTAAACAAGCCATAAGACTTCAGGATTAGGTCTACTGACCTCAGAAGGAATTTTGCTCAAACAAGCATTAAGCCTGGAAAGATTTTGTCCTTACTGAGAGGCTTCTAAAGGTTTCCCACATAAGAGTTTCAGGAAAATGACTTGTGGAATTTACATCCCGCTTTGCTCCCTCAGACACTTTGGCAGCTTTTTCTGGAAGACACCAGAGCTGGCACTCAGACAAGACATCAGCTCACAGCCTAACAAATTATTGATTCTCTCCTCACTTTGAAGCAAGGCAACAACAAACTCCTAAATGCACTGCATCCTTCAATATCTCCCTCTGGAGAAATACCCGTCTGTAACACTGGCAGTAAGGAGGTGTTTCCATCTCAGGCCTTCTCAGGTGGACAGAGCTCTGTGCTTACATATTTTGTTCTTGATGACCAGGTGAGATTTCTGCATAGACCGACTTTCAAATCCACACTCAGACACAGCGAGACACATGTACAAATGTCTGAGTGCACATATATGAAATAAATTGAAGTTGGAATGCAAAAGGTGTCCATCAGAAAATGGGGTTAAGAGTTTGTTTTCCCCAGTATTACATTATTAAGAGGCAAACAGAGTTTTCCATGCGTCATACACTTAATGAGCTCCAGACTGAGGACACAGAAAGATCTTGACATTGGCTTGAAGAAACAAAATGTTCAAAATTATCTTGACAAGTTGAGGCAGTTCATCACAAATGGCACATCACCACATGAGCATCAGTTTTGTGAAATTCCTGTTATTTCTCTGCAACTAATGGCAACGTGCCCTATGCTTACTTGTTTTCCGCCAGCTTTCTTCGCTGGCCGCTCACTAGCGATGTAGGTTCTCCCCTGACCCACTGCTCTGCAAGGGCTGTGCCTTCTGCTGCCGGTGGTATCCCAACTCTGCAGCCCCCAAATGCCAAAACCAGTGTGCAGCCGCTAAAAAGTGCTGGTGACTCAGTACTACACTCATGTCACAAGCAGACTGAAGAGTAACATCCACTTCTACCTCTCTGAATGTAGTTGTGGGAGCAGCTTTCCCTTGTGTCAAGGGCTAGAAATGAGGCCATTTGATGGAATCCATCACAGAATGCCTTGTTGGCATATACAGGAGAGGCCAGGAACTGAACCCAAGAGCTGCGGCTCGCAGTCGTTCGATACATCTCGTATGCGATGCCTCGTGTCATTACCTTGCACCAGCTCGCATCAGGACTAGAAAGGGGTCCCTTGGGCAAATTCTGCATTCTCACAACTTAGAATACAGATAAATCCAGCAGCTCATCTATTCTGCATTGAAATGCTTCCCCTGCACCTGAAATCAATATGGTCTTCATGTAAATTTTTACTACATGTGCTGCATGGCTTCTAAACATTCATTCAGTTGACATACCTAAATAGCTCAGAAAATGGTATTATAGCTTAGCAAGTCAATGATCTACAATTTTATATCTCCCTAACCACATATTTATAAACAACACTATCAACATTGTTAAGGCTACTGTGTGAAACTTTTATACCATTTCTAAATGTATTTTTTGCAAACGCTACTTTTATCAGAAACATTAAACAGCAATTTTTTTTTTTTTTGCTTCAGGCACGCTTTTCTGATCAAGATTGATACAACAGAGATTTCAAATGTGCAAAATATTCTGTACCACAAATACTTTTCATTGTCCCTGTGAATTGCAGTACATCCCAATTTCAAGAGTTTGCTTTGCTTTAGATAACGTTGCCAAGTTACTAAAAAAAACCATCAGCAGTGGACTGTTTGCATCCCAGGGTCATAATAATGTATCCTGGTGATACTGAAACATCAAGATGTAAACAATAAAGAGACGGAAGGATGTTGACCCAAGTGGACAAGTCTAAAAAAACTGCACTTCTAAGCAAAGCAGTATTTAGACCATTGGATAGTACTGGTATGGGTACCTGCAGAACTAGGTGCCAATTTTAGCATTTCTCAGATGAATTTGTAAACTGAGTTCATATGTTGGGCTCACAGCAGAATAGAGACCTCAACAGATGCAGATTCCTGTACACTGAAGAGGCTGGAATAATCACTCCTAGCCCCAAGGCAGAGAAATAGGAGAACATTTGTTTTCAATATTTAAATCAACTGACACTGCAGGATGTCTTGTCATTAATACAAACATACATAATAACAGGCAAAGGACAGCACTGAAATAGACACTATCCTGCTGGATGGTTTTGCAGCCTTAAAATACCCGGGATAGAAATCAAATATGAGCCACCATTAGCTGCAGCAACAGTTTTTAGGAGATGGACTGACAGCAAGACAAGGCAGATCATGTATATCTTTTATTGGACTAATACATAAGCTGTAACACATGAGCCTTCGGGCCAAAAAAGTCTTCAGGGGACTGGCAGCAGAAAGAACATTTCTGGCCTGAAAGCATCTCAATGTTTCGAGCCAACACAAAGTCTCCACCTCTGCCCATTTTATCTCAAGCAGCTGAAAATATTTTTTGCAGCCTGTTTGTGACAGTGACAATGACAACCTGCACAAACCCAGCAGGCCCAACAGAAAAGTCCTTACTGCCTAAGTGCTCTGTTTGGGCTCTGTCCATCCAGGATATTTATAGAGCAACCACAGGGACACTCACAGCCCAATCATGGTGACGTGGCACGTTTTTCAAGAAGTACAGTCACAAAATTAACAATTCTCTGTGAAAACACACAAATGATTTCAGCTGTCACTAGTACTTGGGTGTCCCTGGAAGTGACCATTGCAAATTTGTTGCAATTACAGTGCAACTTGAGGAAAAATTCTGTTGTCAAGGTGTTTCTCAGAGACTAAGGGATTTGGCCAGGAGTGACTTCCATCTCTTTTGATAACGTTTCCATATAAACATAAGGGCCACTTAGCAGAGACTTGAACAAGGTGTTTCCAAACTAAAAGACTGAGGGGGTGCTGGTTGAGTTAAAAAGCTCGCTCTGAAACTTGGCACTGCAATAATTCAGACCCCGCAGAGACAATCATAGAAGCTAAAAAGAAAAACAACTTTACTGTTGTTCACATAATATCACAAAATTTGTGAAACACAGAGAGTTTAAGCAATCTGGCCTCCAGGATCAGAAACTTAACTGTGATCTCTTGCATTTGCAAAACCCCTTTTGCAGCAGACAACAGGATGGATTTTTCAAGTCTCTAGGAAGCACATGAGTATTGAAATAGGGTTTCCAGCAGCAGTAAGGCTGAAGTGCTCAGAAAATCTTTGGAAATTTTTTTCCTTGAGCGAAAACAATTTGTGGTATCATATCACTTCTGCTAAAATTGTGTCTGAAAGGCAAAAAAGGGAAGAAAACTGGGAAAGTTATGAAAAGGGGAAAATCAGACGCGGAAAAGTTTTGAAAAGCATAAGACATTCCAAAATAAGGTTTAGTTTCTGCATATTGTGTGTTATGCATCTGAAGATAAACATTTCTTAAAACAAAGCATTTCTGTGAACCCCATACAAAGCTTCCTCTCTCCCTCACCTCAGAATTTCCTTTCCGGTTTTGAAATTTTCTGTGCTTCATCCTATTCAGAATAAGTGCAAACATTAAAATCCTACATAAAACATAGCTTTTGTCCATACCATAACTTACACCTAAAACTCCGTTCTTCTTTTTAAGGACAATGTACCTGAGCAGTTCACAAAATGTTCTGTGCCTCTTTATTAAGCATCTAAATATTGTTTAAAATATAAACTCAGCTGGTTAGGAAGACATGAAGCCAGGTAGCCATAAGCATACACCAGACTGCATTTTCAGACAAGTCAGTTAGAAGCATAAGGCTATGAATAATCTGATCCCAACTATCGCAACAAACAGGAAAAATAATGAAAGCAAAGGGGAGAGGGAAAGAATTCAAACAAGCAGTGTATGTATGATAACAACAGTGCCGGAGCATCACTGTAGTGTAGCCAGGCTGTGGCAGGCGATAACATTCATTCCCCAGAGAAACCTTTAGGTTTATGACAAATCAGGGATGATGCTCAACAGCCCTTTGATGAGCTCTGCAACAGCTGCTGAGGTCTGTGTGCCACTGCAACACAGCTGGAAATGCACAGTGCCACAGCATTAACTGGATAATAACTCAAGGCTTGCCAAGCACTGAGTATCACTAACTTTTTCTGATGAGTTATTTGTGTCCATAATCGGCTGTGAAACTCTTTAGGAAAGATGTTCTCTGAAAAGGAGGATTTATCTGCAAAGCAAGCCACTGTTGTTAACAAAGTTGTCTGGCCTCAAAGACTTAACAAACCAGATTCAAACTCATGTTGCAGGCTTAAGGCAATTAAATGTTTTCCAGTGATGGAAATTTAAGGAGTTTTTAAAAGACAGAAAACATGGTAAATGAATGAATTGTTGGACCTTTGTCTATGAACAGGAAGATGAGCTGGGGGAGCAGAAGAACTACAATGCGCCCATCATAGTAGGATCAAGGATGAAAAATTTTACATCATTGGAGGGCCATTTTTGACTTTGAAAAAAATCCTAATTGTGATCTTGATTGCAAGACGTCATGTGCTCTGATAAAGGCTGGCACCAGCCTTCCCAGTGAGCAGAATCCAGGGAACAAATTGTGGCCCAGACAGTTCCAGTTCCCTCAGTCCTGCCAGAGAAAAGCTGTATCCACTTCACTGCAAGAAACATTAAACATCGGGCTGTGTGCAGCCACCCTACAGAGAAAACAAGGGGCAGAACCAAGCTTGTTGCTTCCTTTCACTCTGTCATGGTGAAATGAGTCAGTGAAGGAGGAAATATTGTGGACAACACAGTGGGGGACTAGACTCTTCCCTGTGCACCGGGACAGGTCAAGCCAACCTAGCTCTTTGAGTTTGGCTTTTTTTGTGCATAGTACAAGAAAATCCTTGGCACAGATCTCAGCCAAAGGATCTCTCCTTTTGAGTGATTGTTCTGGCCAGTTACAGGAGCATCTCTCAGCTGGTGGTGGAACAGCGCTGCAGTTGTTGTCATCATTCCTGGAATCGGGATCATCTGCAGCTGCCGTGTTCTTGGTGAGCCCGTGAATCACTGCTCACAAAGAGGTGACACAGGAGGGTATGGCAAGTGAGGATGATCAGCAGAAGGAAGGCAGGGGGTACATTCCTGTCTTTACCTAAATACATGAAAAATCAGCCTCAGTCCAGATTTAGACATTCACACATTGCCGTACTGACCAGTCTTTTCCCATCCCACACAGGTCAAAGGCATCTGCCTTAAAGGATGTAAATTAAGTAACAATCATTGACTTCTCCTTCATTACACTAATGCCTAGAGCATGGAAAGGGGGGCAGGGGGAACTCGGCAGAATCTTACTCTGATTTACATCAAATGTCATTTGTACTTTTCACCGGCTGCCTGAGGGGGAAGAAATCCACAGAATGAATATGGGGGGGGGGGGAGGGTCTTCACCATCACCAAAAGAACAGAAGCACAAGAAAAGAGCAGATGGGAGAGGATGAAAAGAGGAAAAGGAAGTATTTCAGAGAAGTGAGTTTATAGCTGCTGTTTCTCCAGCATTTCACAGGTTCAGATTGAGCACGTACACTGAGGAAGGAGAAGAGGTTTCTAGAGCCAACAGCGAAGGCTGTGGTACTTTCCCAGAGGTTTCTACTACTCTGAAGCTGAGTCCCAGGAAATGTTCCATAATAGACTTTTAGGCATGACAGTGATGAGAGATTCCTTGTAAGAGCACCAGTTTTGCCAACATTAGAGGAAAAGGACCCATTTTAATGGATCTCAGCATGTTTGACCTGCCTAGTCTTGTAGTGAGGGTAGGGACAGAGCCCACACAGCCCACAAAGACAAAGACAGAGAGCATTCACTACTGATGCCTGTTCATGGAGCTGTATCAGTGAGTAACTGACAGAACCTGTTGGTGCAGAAAGTTCCCCAACAGGAGCTACAATGATGAGAAAATTTATATTCCTCATATTCTCCTTGGACAACCTGGTAATGACTGCACAGGGCACAAACTCCTCTTACTCTCCTCACGTGACAATCCAGGTGGGTCACGCTGAGCTCTCACGGAGAAGGTGGCAATCAAGCAGAACAAAACAACATCCAGCCTGGTTGGACTGTATCCCCAAGCAGTCTCAGTGGTAATCAGGCCTGTTATTCCGTTGTGCATGATGACCCATCAGGAGAAACCATCATTGTCAATGCTCAATTTTAACCCAAATCTTGCACTGGCCGGTCATTTCTTTAAAGCGCTGGTTTCTATAGTTACGCAAAAATGAGTGCTGTTCCTGGCTCCTACGGAAATGAGACCAAACGTGCAGTTTGACTTTCTCTTCTTCCTACTAACTTGGGAACTCACGGACCAGCTTTAATCAAGAGCAGAGAAGAGTGGAGGCTTCCGGGATAAGTAAGTTCTTACAAATTTCATGAACACAAGCTCTGGAAAGGACATAGCTTCAGGAAAGGCTGAAAGGTGAACTGAGGCTAAGGAAGACACAGCTCTGCCTGGCTACAGAAGCAAAACAAACAAACAAAAATCAGCCAAATTAATTGCAGAGAAATTACCTTTCCCGAACATAAGGTTTAAAAAACATTTGTTTCTAAGGATCATTGAATTAATAATCATGAAAACCATTGATTTTTCCAAAAGTTATTTTATTTCCCATCATTAATTCATCTTCTTTGAACTGCTAAAGAGATGTGCATGGGAATGGCAAACTGGAAGTGTCCTACCTGTGCCACATCAAGATGATGCTATCTCAAGGCACTACAGCACCCTTTGTTCCCTCACTAAATCTGCCCCGGGGGTAAGTCCAACATACCAATGGGATTTAGCCAAAACTGCCACTGCAGACCACAGCAGAGATAAGGCTGGCATTTCTGGTATTGCCTTAACTAGGGTGGTTTAAGATGCCAGTATTTCATGCCTCCTGAGCAGGTCTACCATTCAGCTCCCATTTACATTGTCACTGATGGAGGGGGCACCCACAGAGAATTAGAGCTCTGAAAATATCTCCATGCAGACAAGGCCAAAGAGGCCTCCTCCTCATGGTGATTTACTTCACTGCAGCAATGAAAATTCCTGTCTGGAACCAAGTGCCTGACTGCAAACTTACCACAGCTCCACGGCTAGCAGAGTCAAAAGGTCACAGCATTTATTTGTTGCTCTTCCAAGATCACTTTCCCATGAACTAGATGGATTCTCAAATGCCTTCTATTGCACAGAAGACTGTGATTAATCTAAGTCTTGGTTCAATTTGGGACTAGCAGTGTTTTCTTCAAAAAACTCTGTATTAAATTCACTCCTTGGATTCTTAGCAATCTTAAAACTGGACAATTCGTTTTAAACTAGAACATATAAAGGTCGTCTTTTGCTCAGCAAATATAATGACTGCAGAAAATAAATTGCTCTAATTCTTAATGTAATTCTTTGCCCAGCAGAGGAAGAATTCCACGTTCAGGGTCTTCAGCTGCTCTCTTTTTCCCCTCTCTGTGTTAAATGCAGGGAAGAAGTCTGTTCTGCTCCCAGTCCTGCTACCCACCCTGTGTGCTGTTGCATGTAAAACTCAAATTTCATGTGTGTTTTCTCAGCTAATAAAAGTGCTCCTCTGTCTCTGAAGTATGGTATTATTTAATTTTTATGTAATATAATAGAACATGATTTTATACAATCTCTCATAACTTCCTCTTCTTCATAAAGCTGCAGTTCCTGGAGCCATGTTGTTACACAAAATTCCCATTACACCAAAAGAAAAAAAGAAAAGAAAAAAAAGAAGCTTTTAGCGCTCAGGGTAAGAAAGAGGAGATTTCAAAGGTGAAAATACTGTAGGTTCAAAAAACAGACGAGCCCTAGCAAATCCTGTTACAGCAGTTTAAGACAAGACATCACCATCCCCAGATGTTTGCCTCAACCATTTGCTAGAGGTTTCCATTGCTTGAAGCAACGGGCAGAGCAGAACATGTGTCTGCACTTAAGCACAACAGCTTAGAGCCAGAGATCTCGGTGCATGGCCATCAGCCTCACTTTTCAGCTAAAGGAGGGGGTTTTGCACAGAGCTGGAGGCAGCACAGGCTTATCTGTCCTTCTGCCTATTCTGCCATGAAACAGGGGCCCTGACAGACAGGGCTGGGCAGACAGTGGGGCCACGTCTCTGGCCCCAGGTTCATCTCCCTCCTTTAGTACCCCAGCATTTCACTCAAGCTGTTTTGGAAACAGCAATGCTAATGCTGCCAGGTCAGGTTGGCTTCCCTGTTCAGTCACCCTGTAACCCCAGCTCTGCAATGTCCTCTGTAATCCCACCCTGGTCTTGCAACATCCCTCTTCCAAATCTCCTGACATCCCCTCATGACAGACTCTGTCCCACACCCCCAGCCAGGACATGGCTTTCTCCCTGTACAGCCTTGCATGCGGAGCTGAACGCTGCCCTTGCCAAGCTGACAGCCAAGCCCAGTCAGCCACCGTGGCACTAAGGCGACTGCTTCTCCATGGAGGCATTGATTTGGCTCCCTGTCCTCCACCCAACTGTAGCATTTTCATTTGCCAGTCACAGGAATGCTTCTTGTCCCTTTCCAGGAGAGTATCTGTGCATCAGGAACCATCAACAGCAGTGATCCAGTGATCCAATTGCTCTGCAAAAGGAGCTTGGGGATACAAATGTTGGCTACACATAACCTGGCCACAGTTTAAACTCATGACCTTGGGGGTTTACTCCCCCCAAATACAACACTTAATTCTGAGATTGCCTTTCCACCCCAAACACTCATCAAAACATTAATAAGGCATGAGGCCTTTTAAGCTAAAATGGGCACATTCCCACTGGGAAAACAGCCATCCCAGAAGTCTCAAGCCTGGCAGGAAACTGGCTTTCCAAGAGCCTGGAGTTATGTGGGACAAGCTAAATGATGCTACTCAACAACTGTTTCCCAGAGAAATACAGCAAGGGCCATGACGAGGCCAACAAAGACTAAAAATACCCCAGAGTTTAGCCCACGCTCTACATATTGTTTCATTTAACGTGCCATAATTGATGCCTTCTGTCCACACAGAGCGACGTATGAAGTGCAACACCATCACACAACTGGGAACAGCGATGCCTAAGAGACTCAAAGACAAGGGGATAGTGGTGCTGTTCAGCACAGAAGACACCAGAGTCTCAGGGATAAGAGCAAATCGAGGGGAATGCCTCAGAAGGAAAAAATCTCCTCACAGGGTAATGGGAAGCTGGAGTAAAAATTCAGCAGTTTAGGTGGATCCCAGCAATTTGGTACGTGTAGCTGCCTTCAACATTTAAATTTCTCTGAGTTATGTCTACAAATTGTACTTATCTGAGACTGCAAAGCATCTGTTTAAAGCAGGCTCTAATTTGAGACATTTTTCCCTTTGATAATATGACGGCATCAAATTCCAAAGTGCTAAAAACCAGACAAAAATCAAGAGCTGAGATGCTGCAAGATGTGACATTTTTCATGTAACAGCAAGCCAGTCTGACACTCTCATGGATCCCAGCATGCTGTTACTACGTGAAGCTCTAATGCCATTGATAATAGTTAAAGGATGGCAGTTATGTTTCAGGAGTCAAAAATAATTTAAAAACCTTGAAGTGTCTTTAAACAAACGTTACTGAAACCTCTCCTTGTGGTCCTTGAATTCTCATGGGGTAGACACTATACCCTTCATGTAACCCCTGGCTGCTGATTAATGAAACTTGGCAAAGGGTAGCAAAGCCATGCCAAAGGCAGCACAAAATCCCAAGTTTCTTCAGATCCCAGGGGTGAAAATGCACAGACAACAACAGCACCCCCCAATCATTTCCTGGCTTCACTTAGCCAGAAGTTTGAGATAAGAGTGCTCAAATAGGCAGTGCTTTTCCCTCGGTGTTCCTGACAATGGCTCCACATTCAAAGCAATCACAGCCATCTCCTGTGTACAATTACAGCCTTTTACAGTCTCACCTTGTCTAACTCCCCACCACAGACCACGGGTCTAGTCAGACACTACGTGCATTTGCAGTGAGTTTTCATCTAGTTGCCTGAATCTCTGGCTCCTGTAGGAACTCTGCTGTCTGCAAAGTTAACAGGCATGAAAAAGTTGCATACAATTCTCAGGTAAGCTAAAACTGAGCTTTTTGGATCATTAGTGTTCATAGCACCTAATCATGCTACTGCAAGAATAACTAACCCTTTATGTTCTGTAGGTACTGGCCTGAGCTGCAAAGGTTGAGCAACCAGACTGGCTGTGTGTTTGTGTTCTAAATCACATCTCAGTTTTTCTGCTTTATTTATGACTAAAAAATGATAATCCACATGCCATGTGATCAGATAATCTGTACTCTGGTTTGCTCGCTCTGCAGCAAGATTCAAAAGACAATATTCAGCAAGCAGCAGCATCCCAGCTTCTTGTGTACAAACCAGCAGCTTGGGACCACTGGTGCACATATAGGTCAGAGCAACACACTGCAGTAACGATCAGATATAGCCAAGGTGACCTAAGGCAGGCTAGCCCAAGTCCCAGGTCTCGTATAGAGCAAGAAGGAATGCCTGTTCAGCCACAGCACTGCAGCACTCAAGATACCCCCAACATACGCCGTGCAGCAGGGAAGAGAGAAGAGCATTGTCGGGGAGGGAGCGTAACTCACTGCCTGCAGCCAAGGGCAGAGCCAGCCCTGGTTTGCTGCTGCACTGTGGTGGTGTTGCCAGAGATGCAAAGCCAGGAAAACCCATCGAGACAAGTTTGCAACCAGTCTGACAAGTCAGCGCTAAAAATGACCCATACAGATTTCCCACCCCGTGCAAAGCCACTATTCTTCAGATCAACAATGGGGTGTGAGGGCAAATGGCTTGCTATACATTAGAGCAATTAACTTTTATGCTGTTTGGCCATTTGCAGACAGAAATCCTTTCAAGCAGGGATCTTGGATGCAAGTAATTGATTTTTTTTAGTCAACTAAGGGACATTTCACAAAATGTATCCTATGTGTCATATATCATAATATGTACCAGGTCATCATAAATCCATGCTTCTCCCAAAGCTGCACCTCAGTCCTACTGCTCAAAGTTTGTCAGCTGTCCATGCCTAGCAGTTTCCATTGCATGTGGTAGATGGTAGGTGGTGTGCATGCACTGAGGCAGCAGAAAACCTGTTGAAGACATTCCAACAACACGTCTGGGGACAGCAGTGCAAAAATCCCAATCCCAGTTCGGCTTTTGATTTCCTCCTGTGACCCTGGTTAAGCATCTGTGTGCCAGCTTTCCTATCTGTGCAAGACCCCAGTTCCTGGGGTTCCTGCAAAGATTACCTTCTGTAAGGCTCTTAGGAGAATTAAAATAAAGTATTTGCCTTGTGGTTGCACAGCTGTCCATGTGGAAGAGTCCTGGGCTTCTCAACAGAAATGCAACCAACAGCATCTGCAGCACTGCAACCGTGTTCTACAGAAAGGACTGAAACCTGTATTTAAAGAGAAGAATGGGAATAATTTTTAGCCAGCACCTAGGATGCTGCTGCTGAACTTTACAGGATGATTTAAGAATACTCAAAACTCCACTGTCCTGTATAAGAGTGAGACTGGGGAAGCTAAAAAAGAATACTAGGATGACAAAATGCGGAGAGAAAGTACCAGACAGGGACTATAAAAGAAATGCAAAATGTTAAATATCTAGGGAAGGCAGGGCAAAATAGGAAACAATATCCCAGGTATGAAAATCAGAAAAAGCCAGGCTATAAGAAATCCTTATATATCAGTGAGTGAGCAGTAGCTCCTCTGGGAAGAGGTCGGAAAGAATTAATTGAAAAGTGAAGTGGGAAAAGGTAATGAAGAAAGCACTGGTGTGATGCTTATAGACTGCTCAGAAAAGTCACGGTGAAAATGCTAATGAAGTGCACATTGTTAATTACCACTGAGCAAGACCCCCATCATGCCAAGGTGCAGGATCACAGAACCTGAGCAGATGGGTTTGCTGACCATCCCATCACAAGCCATGGGTGAACACCAGAGAATTCACAGGGGCTCAGAGAGTAGGTGATGACAAAAGTTTGGGGCTGTGTGATGCAGAGAGAAAGAGGGATCTGTACATCCTCTTTTCTACCCATGGAGCTACACACTGTCCTTGCTACACCAGCTCCATGGGCTACCAATGCACCAGGCTGAAAAGCAGCAGCACAGATCCAGGTGCCACATCCAGACCCACCATTTCTTGGTTGTCACACGATCAGCACATGGGCACGGCAGGAAGCTGGCCACACAGTACCACACAGACCCAGCTCCATGTGGCCAGATGTCAGGAAACATTGATCATTCAGATGGCTGGATCACAATATATGGCACTGATGGAGTACCTGTGATTACAAACGCACTTTGTGAGTATGAATGCAACCTCTGTCACTAGGAGACAAATTAATATTTGTCCTCATTATACGGGAAGGAACTGAGACACAGAAAGGTTACATGATTTGTTCTACGCAGCAAAAGTGAACAGCAGAGCAAGGAGGATGATGACTGGCAAACAGTCGCCAAATTTCCTCCACACTCCCTGGTTTTCCTGTGCTCCTGGCTGTGAACAGACTGCAGTACATTTGTACTGGCAGCTATGGGGAGAAAGTACAAAACAGAGCTGGGACTGGGCATTCATACTGGTAAGAAGTCTATCCAGCTTTGTGATGGCAAACTGTAGATAAAGAGAGGTAAAAGCTTTTGCAAAATGCTACCCACTTCAGAGCCAATCCCTGGATATTAGGAGCTGGGAGAAGACATTCACAAAGAACCATTTATTCATGCAGACACCCCACAGAGCAGCCAATTTTTACCAGTGTCAGACCCGGCAGATGCACAGCTCGAGTAGGAATCCAAATCTGGGCAGATTTTCCTAAAATTCCCACCAAAATCAGAAAAGAGACAGAAGTGCAGAGTGGACTTGTTACTGATACATATGAAGAGAGAACTTGAAACAATTCAGTTTCTGGCTGACATATCCTGCTTAGGGGCTATTTTCAAACCAGCAAGAAAAAGAGAATAAAAATATTTCCTCCACGGATCTGGACTTCTTTCCCTTCCTGTAATACTTTTGCTTTGCTTGCCAGATTGGAAACTGCTTCTGGCCAAAATGTCCCCACCAGGAACAGAAGAGAAAATGAGCTGTCTGCTAATAGATATCACCTAATAACAGAGAACAGAGTTATTTCACTTGCAGTCCATGCTGGTATCTCTGAAGGTGAATTCATAAACCCTAAGTACTGGCTTGAACTCCTGACATCTTCACTGCTGAGCATCAGCCTCGCTGTGGGCTAACACTGGGTGCCTCATTCACCCTGGTCTTGTACCCTGTGAATTCACTAAGCCTGTGGTGCCCACAGGCAGCTTCTGGGCTGCACACTCAGATCTATTTCAAACACAGCCCCCAGGCTGAGCTGGTTACAATGCCAGCAGTGCAGCAGGTATGAGCATAAGTCACTGCTGCAGGTGAAGTGAGCTGATTGTCATTCATTTCTCACCCTGAAACCCCTTTGCATGCCCAGTCCAGCCCTGTCCCGCAGCAGAATGGTCGCACCTTTGCAGATCTTGTCTCTTCTCCCATCTCTGAATTAGGCTCAGTTCCCCCTCCAGCTCCCCAAGGCATGCCATACGTATTTCATGGCCTTCAGCCACACGGAGAATTTAGACTGCCCAGAACTTGTAGGGTCAGGAATCTTGGCCATCTCTATGTTCAGCTAATGAAAAGGAAAGGAGCAACATTAGGTCTGGAGACAGCTGCACTGCTCTGGAAGGGAACTACTCATCAGTACAGCTGCTGCTTCCCCACATGACAGTGGCAGCAGGCAGGGGCCTGCAGCCCCCTCAGGCTGCCCATTTTGATCTGCTGACACTCCATACCTTTTTTGAATTAGTATAAATTACTGCAGAAAGCAAGCAGCAAAAGAAGATCCCACCTCAAGAAATAATAAAGATTTCGATGAAAGAAGGTTGCAAATATGTCAGGCTGCATATTAGGGGACAGAGAAGCACACACAGGTGGCTACTACATTAAAAGTTGGCATTTGCAAACTCAGGGCCACTGAGTTTACTTTGTTGCTGTCTCTTCTCTTCCCCTCCCACACTGGATGGGAGGGCCTGACAACCTATAAAATCCAAATGCCAAGAAACAGCAGTTTTGTAATAATTTGTGCAAGTCAGGCTTATAGTGCTGGACAGGAGGAACTCCCAGAGCACCTGAGAAGCAAAAACATCTCAACCCTCACATCTAGAAGCAAGCTCCAGAAAATTCATAGAAATTTCCTCTGCTGAAAACCAGCCCTCAGTACCAGGATCCCACAGGGCAGCTGCTCCAGCCTCCAGCCCTCCTTGTGGTCCCCCACAAAAAGGAAGGAATCCTCAGGGAAATACCAGTGGGCCAGCTCAGAGTGTGGAGGCAGCCCCGTGAAAATCAGCAGGGAAGGAGCTCTGCAGCTGCTGGTGGGGTTTTGCTCACCATGGTTCCCAGGGCAGAAGGAGAAGCTGTGGGAAGCACAACCCCAAGGGCTGGCTGGGAAGGAAAGTTCCCTGATGGTTAATGTGTCTCTAAGCAAGAAAAAACTCACCTCCTTCCATGGAGTAAAGGTGAAATGTGGGTTCCACACAGCCCCACATGGCAGTGAGAATGCTGCCTCAGCATGGACACTTGGACCTCTCTTCCAAGCATATGAAAACTATTGCGCCTTATCGGCTCTCCTCTGCTGGAAACCTCCCGCAATCCCATGCTGGGGACTTAGAAAGAGGTCAGGGAGGGAGAATTTTACATGCTGAATCATTCCCAGACAAATCGTTTCCTTATTATACATGGCAGCCTCCCACGGACAGACTGCCAGAGGGCTCTCTGAAATCGTATTAGGTGCCTTTCCCTCGCTTCTCTTTATCCCCCCTGTCATCCTTCTCTCACTTGAAACGCTGTAGCTTGCAGTCCCACTGGAGAGGGTCTGGGGGTCATGAGTACACAAACAGTCCAAGGGGCCCAAGGAAGGGAACAGCACAAGGGCCTGCTGTAAACTGCTCCAGGCTCAGCAACTCCCGCACGGGGCTCACGCTCCCAGCTCACGCTCCCAGCCATTTTCGGGACTCGCAGCCAGATGTCAGGATCCGGCAAGCCTGGCAGCAGAGCTGCCCTTCAGGCCCACAAGGCCTTTGTTCTGGCACGCTGCTGATCACGCCTGCAGGTCAGGTGTGCGCACTCTTACCACGTCTACCCACACCCTGGACTCTCTGGATGCAGACCAGGAGCCACAGAATCTGTATTTCAGAGAGCATCAAAGGGGAGTTTGTTAATAAGTCCCGAGGAGGCACTTAGCTCTGTGTCATGCCAAGGCTCTGGTTGCAGCCTCCGGGCTGGAGCTGACTTGCACCCAGCCAGCCAGAAGTGTGGAGAGAAGGGGGTAATTCCCCCAACCAAACCGCACCACCCTGCGTGGGGGATGGCTTGTGCTGGGAGGCGCAGGGCTGCAAGGGCTGCGTGCCCGTGCCTCCCGTGCTGTGGCTGCATGAGAGGGGAGGACGGGCAGTGAAGGAGCACAGCTGCGGCTCCAAGGCCCTCAGTGAGGCCTGGGGAGAACAACAAGATACTCAAACTTCACACAGGCGGTTTCTGAAGTCAGTACAGTGTCTTGACAGCATTACAGCAGCATTATTGTGCACAGCTGGGGGTAAATTATTCCTTATGTAACTTTTGTTTAACATAGCAACTTCCCTTGTAAATCACGCTGCTCAGGCCCCAGTCACTGCAGGGACGTTGCCAATCGAGGCTGTGACAGAAGTAATGCCAGATCCGAATCAAACAAACCCTTCTGAGGTTACTCAAAACGCGCTCAAGAGCTTTTCAGCAGGGCTGGGTCTGCAGGCTCACAACACATGCTTGGGTCACTTCTGGTTTGTTACTCAGATTCCCCTGCAAAGGAGGGCTGGGGCTGTCCCACAGAAATACAAGCTTGCCATTTATTCCTGCAGAACTGAATAGAGGTTCTCATGCTGCCTCTCCACTCAAATACTTTGGAGCCACAAGAATCGTTAGCATGTCAGGGAAAACAGAAATCTTCTCTACACACTCAGAGTTTCCTAAAAATTGTATCATCAAACCTGGCCAGTGGCCATCTCTTTCTGTTGTTATTTGTTTTCTCCTACCCTCTGTGCTCTGCTTTATCTTGGGGAGCAGCTGCCCCACAGAGCTCTCTTCTGTTTCAGGAGTGTTCAGCAGTGAGTTACTGACAAGTGACCTAGCACCACCAGGCCATTTAAAATGCAGCCACAGGGATTTGTGGCAAACTGTTTCAGGTTCCAGCTTGGAAGTCACTTGGAAGTGTCACTGTAAGAACTCTGTCTCTTGGTGTCGTTTCCAGCATGAGGCTGACCTTCAAATGGTGTCTGTCCTACAGAGTTACAAATCCCATTTTAGCCTCTAGGTTCCTCTGAACCTTAACAGATGTGCTGTGAGCCTCAGGTAAGTAAAGCAAGTCCTAGGCCTGGGAAATGAAACAAAAACTGCAAGTAGAATTTTATTGCTTAGAAACAGCTCTGGAATCTGGACCCACAGGAATTTGCCCAGCATACACATAGTTTCTCCTATCAGCAGAGCATCTCGCTATCCCTTGTGGCTGACGTGGCACTTCAGTGTCACAGAGTCCGTGTGTCCAGCACACTCAACACAGAGACATTCAGCACAACTGTGAGAGCTCTCCCCAGAGAGGCATTTCTGCAGGCACCCATGAGGCACAGTTCTCCCAAATCTGGCAAGCACCAGCTCTCCACCCTCTGATTCCATCTGTCCAAGGCCTGGGTTTTTGTTCTATTTTTCCTACAGCCCATGGAGGCCTACTGTCCCATTACTGCATAACACAAAAGAAAGGGAGACCACAATTGCCCCAAGCAGCTCATATGCAAGACAAGAAAGAAAAGGCTGGGGAAGGATTATCCCTACAACTGCAGTACTCAAAGGACATGGAGATTAACCATCTTGCTGAGGGTTACACAAGCAGTCTGTGGCAAAGGCAAGAATTAAACCAGAATCCTCCAAGTCCTGTGCTAGTGCCCTTACCACAGGCCTTTCCTCTCTGCCTCTAATGGAGTGTCTTCAGCTTTTAAGGGCAAAGCAGGGGAAGTGACAGTACTGCTTTGTTCCCTTCCTGCAGCACAAGCAGAAGATGAGAGTTACAGCACAGACAGGTGGGACTGAAAACAGAGCACTTGGAGCAGCAGTGTCAAGTGAGTAAACTGTTTTGACAATTAATGATGTGCTACAGCCAGAGACCTCCTTTCCTCCAGCTGCAAGCTGCTTCCAGCTCTTGAAGAGTTTGGATCACTTCCCCATTCCCTTTCTGTAGCATATCTGGCAGAGTTATGGAGATGTGGACATTTGAGCAACCAGAGCTGATTTACCTTCACTTGCTTTGCTTCTCACCAGTGCCTGCATCCCCTCAGAACATCTGCTTTGTGTTTTATAGAAGTTTTAATGGGGAGCAGTGCTGAATGCGTATTAACTGACTCTTTCTTTGAGTTCCACAGTCAGGTTCCAACACTATTTTTTACTTCTAACTGGACAACAACTGCTGAGACTCTGCAAGTGTTTTGAGAGCGCCCACACAATCTTTTTCCTCTCTGTTTCCTCCTTGAGCAGTGGGACAGAAAGAAGAAGATTAATTTGACCTTCCTAAATTGTGAGGCTATGGTGACTTGTGACTACATCTCTCCTTCAGCAGAATGGGCCAGCCGTATTTTTAAAATCAGTCTTGAAACATCAAATTAAGAAAATCAAGTCATAATCAGAGCAGAGACTGACCTATGCATCCCTGAGTAATTTTTGTCAGGGCCAGATATTTCAGATGACCACTATTCACTCTCTCTGCTGACAGAATTAAGCTGCCATATCTGGATGTTTCTCAAATATAAACCTCACATCAAAATGACATGAACAAGCCAACTTTAATAGTCTGGAAATGAAACAGTTTCTATGATTTCTGATTTGATTTCCATCCTGAAATATAGATAAAGGTGACTGGTGATAGACCAGTGCAGGCTTGGCACAGGGCGATCATAATGTTCATTCTCAGAATCCTGAAAGTTGTGTTTAATAAAAATAAATAAGCCAATTTCTCTGTGAAGTGGTAAAGAAACAAAGCAACTGGCACCCAGCATTCCCTGCCCAGCCTCAGACTGCCTTTCTACAGAAAATAGGTTGTTTCCAAACAAAACCACTTTCCAAGCCTGCCACAACAGCCCTGCTTCATGCTTTAAAAAATTTCTGTGTGCATTCAAGCCTCCTTATGCACTTTGGTGGAAATCCTATACTCTCCATGATATACACTGAACTTGAAGCCAATCAAGTTTTCAAACTTTGTTTTGAGATCCCCACTTCATACAATACCAGGGCTCCAGGCAAGAGCTCCCCCACCAAGTGTAAGCCTGCCAGATCTAAGGCTGGTTATCACCCTTTAAACAAGCCCAAGCACAGCAGAAACGACAAGCTTTGATACAAAACCAGGGAAACAATCATGACAGTGAACATCTGAAATGCTATCAGAGTCATCAGTACAGTTTTTCATATGTCACTATGTCATTACATCACAGTTTGGTGGACAGGAGATGGGTCGATGACCAAGTCTAATCCCAGTCCTAACATTCTCTCTTTGGACTGAATTCAGTCTTCGTTTAATGAGCTGCAGTTTTAATGATTTACTTCCAAGTACGCCAAGTCTCTATTTGGTTTTTTATGTGGCTTGATGCATATGTTAAATAGGATCATAATATTTACTTACCTCTCCAAAGTGGTGGGAGATTTAATGCACCAACTTGCATTTTAATGCAATACAAAAAGATAATGTCTGAAGTCATTTCAGGCACCATCCCGAACCCCCCCATTCTGTTTTTAAGGCTAAAAAAAATCATATATTTTTGTGATGTTCTTTCTATTTTGTTCTGCACAAAAAGGTAATGAACTAAAGGTAAAAGCATTAGAATCCAAACAGCCCCAATATTCAGTACTGCAAATTCACAGCAAAAGCAGGCTGGAGGGAAAGTAGCTAATTTACTTTTCTTGTTGTTTTGTGATTCAAGCAACTTAATAAAGAAAAAAGGGAATTAAGACTTCATCAGTCACAACTTTGACCAGAAAAAGAAGAGAAAAAGAAATCCATGGAATTTTCCTTTCCTTATTCTATGAGGAGCACTTATTACAGCACTCAGGTAGGGTTTTTAAGATAGGAAGTTAATCAAAAAGGCAAAACTGATTTATTGGTTGACAACAACTCTTCAATTGTGTTTGCAATGCATTTTGAAGATGTAAATGATTACTGTAAGTGTTAAAACATTATTCCTGACTTTGCTGGGAGAGAACTTCAGCACAGGTGAACCACTGGAGAGGAACAAAACAAACTGGCTGGCAGTTCTGAAAAACTGTAACCCAAGAAGTGCCCGCGATGTGCTCTGACCCTGCACACAGCTGGATCTTCTACAGAGACTGCATTACTTCAAGCAGTAAACTTAAGGCACAGCTATGAGAAGTAGGCTAAACTCTTACACAGCCATTTTCATCCTCATACTTAAAAGCAGTATTTACCCAGAACTCTGCATTTCTAGATCTGTTTTCCATGATGGGAGATGGATGGGGAGCACACAGGAGTTAAGGCTATAACTGGATGACCCAAGTGCCAGCTCAATATTGTGGGCACGTCACAGTGCTGCCTGTCCTGGTCACACCAGGGAGTGCAAACATGCAGGAAGACCTGGCCAAATCACTTAATGAGACTGAGCTCTACAGGAAAAACCAAGGAACCATCTGCTCAACAAGGAGATGAGACTAGGAGGACCATGCCCCATTAACCAATTTGACGTGGATGGGACAGCAGTGTCTTATTCTGCCTAGACCAATCCCTCTCTGAGTGTTCATGAATCCTTTCACCTACGTCCACTCATGTCAGCTCTTTGCCTATTCTTTAATATTTCCAGTAAAACATTAACATAGGAGCACTCAGAACAGAAGTCAATCAAACAGGAACCACTCACTCCTATCCATGCCTTCCCAAATACAAACAGCTTTTCCCCAGTGCTCAGTCAACGTTCCAAACACTCCTCCCTTTCTTTAGGAAACACCTGAGCAAACAGGTGTGTCTAACAGGCTGCTCTCAAGTCCAGCAAATCCCCTGGGAAGCAGCTCCTGGCTAAGCTGTCCTGTGTAATAGGTGATCCCTTTTTCCATCCTTGGGTGAAGACAGGACTCATGGGAGACCCAGCAGGCAGTGCTGTGTAGAAGCTCTGGTTTCATTTTCAGATCTGGGTTGCTGACCTGTGGTGCATTGGCACTGGTCTGTCAGCCTCTGCCTCCTAAAGTGCATTCACTATTTAAATAGCAAGCCCTTGGGAGAGATATTGCTGCTGTCTAAATGAGGGAGGACAGGCTGTGACTACTTCAGGCAATTTAGAAGCAGTGTTAAAAGTGCAAGAAGGCTGGGAGAGCAACCAGTGCCTTTTTAGCTTTTTCCCATCCTGAAAAATCTGCAACCATCTGAAGCCATCTCCCAGGACACGTTTGTAGCTGCCTACTATAACAGATCCCTGGATTCCGCCAGACCTTCCTGGGTGTTAACCAAAACAGTATAAATACTAGAAGGCTGAGAGCTGTTTCATAAGATCAAATAATTTCCATCTGTAACTCAACAGAGTATTTGAACCCAAGGCTATTGAAATGAATGGCTGATATCAGACATTCACTACACAACCCGCATCACTCTCCCACACTGCTTTGACCTCAGCTGAAACCATCTGCAATTTTACTTCTTCCGCAGTGGCAAGGATTAATAATTGATCATGAACCTTCACCATGAATCTCCAGGCTTCTGTCAGCCAGTGTCACAAACTTAACATTATCTAATTGTAAGTTTTCCCATTTAATTGCAATATACACCTGCTCAATGTCCCTCTGTGTGTGAAAAAGCATCATACTTCATTTAAAAAGCCCTCATTTAAATTCAACAGCTAGCTGCACAGATTTAACCATTAAACTGATTTATGTTGCATAAAAGATCAAACCAGATCACACCTTGTGGCCAAATAACCATAAAAGGTTTCTGTAAAGATCATTAATTCACCTCCCTGGGCAGTTAGTTTAGCAGTAAATATGACTTAGATGACTTTATCCAGTTAACCTTAATGAATTTGTTATTATGATTAGTCACCCTAAATAACAGAAATGTGAGAGGGGAAGGTACTACAGTTCAGACCCTGGTAATGAACAGGCTGCTGGTGTGCTGACCCCAGATTCCCACACTCCTGGGAAACAGGAATCCATCCTCTGCTTGCACCTCAGGGGACCTCAGCCAACCTCATGCTGGGGAGAGGCTGGGCTCTGCCTGATCCTTTTCAGTGGCCTGCAGGTAGGCAGCTCCCACCATCACAACCTAAGAAAGAGAAGAAGGGGCAGAGTGGGACAGAAGGCAGGAACAGCCCATTTGCCCCATGCTACGAGGAAAGCTGGCCCAGTCGTCCACATACCAGCTTGAAACCTGGCAAGGTTTAGTTTGGCAGACCTTGCTCTGTCACAGATTTCCACAGTGACCTTGGCTAAGGTATTTCATCTTTCTGTCTCGGCTCCCCAGCTGTTAGGCAGAGACGACAGTGCTTCCATCTCTCACAGGAGTGGCCTTTAAGTTTGTGAGGCATTCAAACATCACAGCTCTGGGAGCCATAAAAACTCCTTAAGTAGGTAGATCCATCACTCTTGATGCTCCGTTCTCTTCTCACCCTGCATGGCTCCATTGACTTCAACCCATTTAACCTGTCACGGAGGACGTGAAATCAGATTCAGGCCCTTGATCTGGCAAAGGGATTGCCTCTTCCTCAGAGTCGCTGCAATAACCAGCAGAATGGGACCCAGTGGTGTCTGTAGCCACATAAGTGATCATCAGTACTAAAGAAATAGGTCCATATCTCGGCCACCAAAGTTATCCACACCAGAACAAAGCACATTATGCTGACAGCCCAGCATTCCCTATGCAAACTGCTGGTATCAACTGATGGCCTTTTACACCACTTTGGAAATAAAGGGAAGAGAAGATGAGAAGGGGCTTAAATCCTAACACTCATACTGGTATAGGTGTTAGGAACAGTGCAGTCAGTGGAACAATACTGGTGTAAGGAAGAAAACAGGACTCGAGGTGTTTGGGTGTCTGCCCCAGCCTCCCGCGGGGCAGAGCCCTGCTCCTGTCACAGCTGCACTTGGTATGCAGTCAGCACATCCGTAAATCATCACTCCCTGCATGAAAGGGCTCATTCTGTCTGTGTGCATTTCTCTGTCTACGTGTTTGCTCTCATCAGCGCAAGGAAAGCACTTTATCCTTCATTTTTATGCTCAGCCACATGCTTCTCCAGCCTTCCCACATTGTGTACACAAGTAAGAATGTAGAACACTTCTCTTTGCAATATCCACAGATCTCCACCTCCCAGGGAAAGGATTCCAAACTCACACCTACATTCAGCATGAAGTGCTGGACGCTTTCTCATAAAATCTGTTCCTACTTCACGAAGTGTTTGGTCTGAACAGAAAACAAGGGTATCATCAAAACCAGTGAGTAAGGACGTTTCCACTGACCTCAGTAGGCTTTAGTTGAGATTCTCTGTGTTCAATTATGTCAGTCATCATCACTAAAGAAGAGGCTCAAGCATACCCTGCAACCTTCAAAGATGCTAATGTGGAACACAGCACGTGAGAACAGACAACATAATTCACTTGGGAAATGTAACATGCTAATAGAGATCCCTTTCTCCAATACCAATAATTTTTTCCGTGAACCTGGTTGCATGATCATTTATCCTTGGATGTAAGTTTAGCTTGCTGCAAGTGAAGAAGGGGGACTATAGATTTGCACAGCATACAAGAAACCTCTGTTCCTATGAAAATAATTTGCATTCTTTTGGATCTGGCTGCAGGACTGTGGCCAAAGCAGTATTGTGGAAACTACATAGTCTATCCCCATTCTTAAGGACATTTCCAAATCCACAGAAATGAGGGCACCAATAAAGTCTGAAAAGGAAATCTGATGGATTTTAAGCAATGTGGGGCCTCACTTCCAAGCATTTAAGAACCATTTACTTAAAATTAAGCGTATGTCTAGGCGTCATTGATTTCAGTGGCACTTATTCATGGGCCCAAGTTCTGTCTTGATCTGGGATCTGAAAGCTTCAACATTAGAAAGAAAATGCACAGACTAGTTTTCATTTTTATGATTAAAGGCATATCACATCAATCTCATATCAACAAGGAGTCTTTATTTATAGAATATGATATTAAATCTGGATTCCTTTCAAATACTGAGAGTATTTTGTTACACTGTGCATCAGGTGCTACATGTGATTTTGACAGACAGGCTCATCTGAGAGGTGCCAATTAACAAACACTCTCAGAAGCAGAGCATGACAAAAGTCACAACATCATCAGAGAAGGAATGTGTTTTCTCTCACAGGAGGAGATATCAGTGAGGAAAAAAGTTCGTTCATCTCCTCCAACAATGTATGAATAGCTCCCCTCAATTACCCCATTACCCCTTTACTAACTATAAAGAGACATCATGAAGAAATGAATATATATTCTATTTCTATTTTACGTAACACATCTCCATCATTACTTACGAGACAGAGAGAGTTAAAACTCGATGAAAAGGTTGTTGATTTTTTATCATCATGTTTGCTTTTAAACTCACTGGAGTGCTTAAGCAAGCCTGTGAGTTCCACATTTGTTCCTAATTTGCTCTGAAGGCAGGGGGCCAGCGGCAGGGCAAAACAGGCAGTGTCTGGCACTTCTGCTTATTTTCAGATAGAGTTTAAGGCAGGAGTCCAGACCTGGAGGGTGTTTTAAAATACTGATCTTGAATTTCTACATTACTTTCCTTGGGAGGATATAATGGTGTCTTATACACTATGGCCACAGTTCTACACTGAGTTTATTCAGGCTTCATGTATGAAAAACAGAATGAATTTGAGGAGAACTGGAGCTAGAGATCACTGTGGCCACTGCTTAATGCACACTTGCTGTTAAACGGTACAGAGAAGAAAATCCTACATGAATTCTTATTCTAGTCAATCTGTCAAGAAATAACCATGCAAAGTGGAACAAGGACCTCTTCCCTTTTGAAAAATGCTAAGTGATACTTAATGATTTCAAATATCATTTTCTAGGGGACTAGTGACACCATGCCTGACCAATTCGTCAGGAACAACTCTCCCATCCATGTCATCATCTGCCAACACCAAGAGTCTTTCTTTAGGACCAGACCTGTTCAAATATCATTTCCTATACAAGATCTGGCAAGAGCACAAAGTGCCCAAGGCTGTGACTGCACGCTGCTGACAGGTGGGGTTTTCTGTCCTCCTGGTAACTGAAAATGGCCCAACTCACCCCCTCCAGTCATGTTTTTTAGACAAGACCTGTTGCTGACTCATATCCTGCCAAAGAAGTAACAATCTCACACAAGAACCACCTCTGACCCTAAAGCTGCTTCCTACTGAGTGTGTACAAGCCACACCTCACCTGCAGCATGAAGTAGGGAGGTGCCTGTTTATGCAACTGAACTCAGTAAGCAAGAAGCTTGGCAATGCAAGCTTGTTTTTACATATTTAGTCTACACCATAATGTAATGGAAAGACAAGATTTTTAGCAATAAAGCCATCAATGTGTTTTCAAGTTACTTGGTGCAAGCCCCTCGATGGCTAGTTTTTCTTGTGATCTCAAGTGAATTGCCTTTAAAACTTTCCTATTTCTGACAGAAAGTAAAAGATCCCATTTTGCTGGGGAACAACTTTAATTCCTTGTTTTGCCAGCCTCAGACAAGGGTAGCAGGTTAATTGCTGTTTTTATTGGTATAATGAATGCCAATTATAAGGTGTGTGTTAAATTCCTATGTTCTAGTTAAGTGAAAAAATGGATCACACATACCCTCTACATGCTGCTATCCAAAGCAAAAAGAAGTTGGAATATCCCAGGTAACAGAAAAAAAACCCAAAACAAACAAAAAACCAAACAAAACCAAACACAACAACAACAACAGAACCACACACACACAAAAAAAGATAATGAAAATCATAAAGACACCTCACTATGGTCAATCAGCATGGATCCTGCATGGCCAGCTCTGAGACAAAGCTGAAAAGCCCTGTCTGATCTGCACTGGTTCCCCATCTCTCACTAGGCTGAGCTTACATGCTTAGTCTCCACAAAGGTCCTTTACAAGCAAATCCTATGTGTAAGCAGATCCTTTTGGTCCCGAGGGCCGTGGGGGCTGCAGCCACAGAGCTCTCTGAGTGCTCTGCTGGTTTGGACCCAGCCCCAGCCATGTTTACTAGTTCCAGCTCTGCCAGAGCAGGTTCTCCCCTCTCCCACGGGAAACACAAGTGTCTTGTGGGTCACCCTGACCACACCTGTAACATGATTACGGCCTGAAAGAGTTCACAGAGCTATATGTTAGTTTAAGAAGCTTACTAATGGACTTGGCAGACAAGAAAAAGTGTAGGATTTAACATTTTTCTTCTTTCTTTAAATCTGGAAACACTTTGCAGACGCAATTAACCTTGTATGGTCATCTCTTTCCACCACTTCAGGCAGCTACGTAACATTCTCATTCAAATTGCTCCTTTGGTGTAAAATTTCTCTTCAGAGAGTTTTTTTTCCAATTTTCCCTCCCTCTTCAAGTGGTCTTAAAGAAAGGACTTGGTCAGCTGGACTTCAAATGACCCTTGAATGTTGTGCTTACTTTCACAGCAGGATGCTTCAACTGCTTCATCAAATAAGTCTCAAGCTGACAGGTTTGTTGATTGGGAAAGCAAAGTCTCAAACTGAGGGTAAAGGGTATGTCACAAATATTAGTGTAAGTACAGTGAAGGCCCTATATCCTTGCAGAGAACAGTGTTTGCCCTAGGCTAAAGTCTGCACTAATATTTTGAATTTATATCACATCTTCTCAGCTGATCTTACGGGAAAAAGGCCAATTGGATTTTATAGCTCAACAGCTAATAGGATTCTACAGGATTTGATAAAGAAAGGAATTGCTGTTATAGGTTTAACTATCCTGTAACAAGGAATATAGAGCTGTGTTAAATTTCAATATTTTATAAAATATTTGCACTGAAAATAGAGCTGCAAATCCATGTTATGTGTTAATAGTTTGAAATTAAATACCTGGATGCCGAGCTGCTGCTGAACCACATACTGAGAAAAATAAGTTATCCTATAATTTTATAGCCTGAATCTCTGACATCTGCAGTATCTTCTACTCCAGGTGTTCCCTTTGCTTTGGAAATTTGGATTCAGAGAAAGAGAACTGGGACTCTGCAAAAGCTTAATCCAGAACCAAGGTAGATCAAAATGAATTCAGGCACTGCTGCTTACAGAAATATCCTCTGTGGTGTATGGCACACTAATAGACCCTGGGCTGATACCGCCAGTTATTCCTTCTCCTGAGGGAGAGCAACAGCAGAGCTCCCCCCAGACATGTGTGAGCCTCCTTTTTTTAGTACCACTGGTGCCTGCAGACAAGGATATGGCAGCTTGAGCTTCTCCTCCAACATAGAGAGCTCCCATGGGCAGCCAGCACTGCAGCTGCTGAGAGGAAAGTGCTAACACCACAAGATACCAAGAGCTTGTTGTTTTTACCAGACTGGTTTTGAGGAGAACTGAATTTAACTACCAGAGGAGGAAAGAACCATTACAAATTTGTACACAGGCCCAAGGGTGGGGCTGACTAAGAAGGAAACAAAATCTTGAAGGAAGCATGTAAGGGACCTCAAAGTCCCAGGCAGACCAGATAGTGAAGCATGGATTGAGCCCAGCTGATTTTGACAGCTCTCTACAAACAAGACCCGTAAGAAGGTGGATCCCTCCTGATGAACTGATTGGGACAAAAAGAACTGTCCTGCAAACTGGACCTTGCCAGAGAAGAGCCAAATAAGTGTATGACAAAGACCATACCTGATCCTAGGGAGAAGATCTGACAAGTCAGCCTCAGAAGCCAGAAGCTATTTACAAAGGCAACAAAAAAATAAACTCTCAACTGTAACCCTGGAAGCAACAGGCTTGCTGAGCCAAGCATCATCTCCTAGATAACAATCTAATGAGAAATTTCTCCCCAGCTCCATTTCTCCTCAGTGTGTATGTCCCTTTGATGTACAGCTGCAAGGGCTGGCCAGGTGCAATCTGTTTTAGTGAGTAATATGCATATAGCTTTGTAAAATACTTTTAAGACTTCAGATGAACCTGGGTTCCATGTTTTATGTCTGTAAGTGTCAGCTCCTGATAGGGAAGTTCAGAATCTGCTGGCTGAGTACATCTCCTCACTTGGAAGGCACTGTACCTCCCCTCTCCAGCTTGCAGCACCTGAGTGAAGAAGCTGAGGCGCAGGACAACCCTGCACTTCCTACAAGAAAAAGCTGAGCAGGGAGCTGGTTCTTGGGGAGGGAAAGGTAGTTGACTGCGAGTTTGTAAGGGATTCAATCATTTGAAGTCTCTCTGAACCAAACCTGCAGGGTTCTGCCTGTGAACTGAGGACTAAAGAGAGGGAAGGGGTTACGGATTTTTCATGTGTTGGCTTCTATAAACTGGCCCACCACGCACACATGTACTTCTCCATTACTCAGCTTCATTGTTCATCCTGGCTGTGACTCTTTTGCACAAGTCCAGCCACACACTGTGAAGCTGGTTTGGATGATTCCCTTCTCTTCACCATGCAAAGAGGAGTCAGTTTAAACTTGCCTGCATCCCCAAGAGTAGGTGTCTGGGAGTGCACTGCTGGGCAGACACCCAAGACAGCTCTCGACAAGCTACGCTGAGCCCTGAGAGAAACATAATCACATTCCGTTTGGCACTTGGGAGCAACGTAACCACACTGCCAAGGTAATGCAACCTGCTTCCAAGAAAGACTAATTAACCCAAAAAGGCATCACCCTGGTGTCATCACCTGGCTCTGGATTGCTAAACAAGCACCTCCTGGGCTCACCTGGGCGTTTCCGAGAAATGCTGCTCTGTCCGACAGGAGCTGCGTTCCGTGGCAAACCATCTGCTGCTGCCACCACAGCCGGAGCGCCTGCCTGACAGAGAGAGACGTGCTGCCCCGCCCGCCCCGAGGCACACACCCAGCAAGGAGGCAGGCACAGACACTGAGTGGCACAGCGCGGACACGGCAACAGGTAACCGTAAGACAGATGTCATAGGACATCATTTGAACACACCCAGTTGCTCAGTGCTCATGACTGTCCTGCTCACCGGAGCTATTCTCCTGTATCAACACATGCCACTTCCTTGACCCTCGGTAAGTGCAGACAGAAATGTCTGAGCTCAAAGCCAAGTGCCAGCCCCACACAGCATGTACAAAGGTTCAAGAAACATCCATGCCCTTCTTCCTCTGCCAGGGAATCAGTGGGTGCTGGATTCCATCTACAGGTTTTTGCCTCTCACCACCCAGACAATGAGCAATTTCCAATATACACGCTCATTACGCTCCAGCGGAGCAGACGATAAAGGAAAGGTAAGCGGCAGCCAGAGGACTGTCTGCACACAGCAGCCAGTGATGCAGAAGCTGTCCTCATCTTGCAAAATTGACTCAGACACTTCCAGAAATTCACATCAGATATCCAGCCTCTCTGAATGGATAATAAATACGTCTGACCCAATAACCCAAGTGTTATCTGTGTTTCAACTACCAAATCAAACAATACAGCTACACACCTGATGTAATTTTAATAACATAAGACCACAAAGAGCAATGGAGCACAATAGCAAAAGCAGACAAGGGAACATTGATTTTCAGATTGCATTCCACTATAAACATCAAACTGCTGGTGGTTTATCTGAAATATAAGCAGACCGAAGCAGAGCAAAAGAGGCAGAAGTTCATGCATTTAGGCTGAAGAGTGCTTAATGTGCCAACTCTAGTGGATCCTGCAGGCCATAAACAGAAATTCTTCATTCAGGATCAATGCAACTTCAACTACAGTTGTAGTAACTGTAGTAGCTGGATATTGACAATGTTCGTGTACGTGTTATGCATCGCAGCTTCCTGCCTACAGGGGAAGAATTTAAACTTCTTTGAGCACAGATGATTATACTTTATCTTAAAGCCTTGACCAAACTCCTTATGATTTTGTAATGTACATTTTAACACCCTGAATGCATTCAGCTCTCACTGAGTTCCTGTAGTCCCAAGGAGTTTTTCAAGTACAGCCTCTGTGGAACCTGTCTGAAGGAGAAGGAGGCTCACTGCTACCTTTTGCTGTCATTTACTTGGTTATCAACCCAGTATAACTTCCCTGACATCAGGTGAACTATTCCTTTGTACAACCAGGAAATAAAAAGCATAATTTTGTACACTGTACTTTGCCTTTAATTGGAGTCAGATAAGGGATCTGAGTTTCCTTCCAGAACCTACTTTCCACCTTTATCTATATATGCGAGCACACATACTACATTTCTTTGGCTAAACCTTAATCCCTTAATCTGTCAATCCATTTCCTCATCCAGAAGACATAAACTTCCAAGCCATACACCAAATGGCACAGAGTTTAGACAAAAAAGGACTTAAAACTTTAACCACCGTCTCTACAGGTGGGTTGGACAACCCTCTAGTCCTAAATCTAATACTGGCATGAGCTTGGAAATGTGGATTTATCTTCTTGTGAAGATGAGCTCCAACGATATAATTTAAAAAGGGGTTAAGGTAGGAGCACTAAAGAAGATATCACCCCTGGATGCAGGGAGAGCTTTCTACAGATGAATTCCCTATACACTGATGCAGTGCATGCTGCATAGGTTCTGCCAGAGCATCTGCAGCCACCTGCTCTCAGAGGCAGACACCAGGAGAAATGGGGCTTTAGAGTAGTGCTATATCTAGTGAATGACACAGAGGAGAACTTCTAAACTCTGATGGTTTTAGTGGCTGTCAGTTTTGATCCTGTGCTACTGCAACCAAGAGGCAACTTCCCTTCTTTACTGGAACACTGAACAAACATCAAGGGACCTTCTTCTGTCTGGGCCAGCAAAATCTGCAGCCAGATCTCAGCCACAAGTCAATACTTACTTATAGCACAGTATGACTTTAATGCTTGGATTTCCCAAGAAGTGCAGTTGTCGCAGAATGGAGCTGGCTGGATTGAGGAGGTACAGCCTCCAAGGAGATGACAGTGGTTGGATACTCTCTTCCTTCCAGTCTGAGGAGGACTCCCTACTGATTTCATCAGCAACAGGATGATCACGACAGATGATTCACTTACCTAGCTGATAAAAACATCATATCGGCATTCCTACCACACTGGTCCAACCATAACATTTTCTGGTTCTTTCAGAGCTTTTCAAGCACCACAGAGGCTCAGTGAACACTACTTCATCGTAACTGCCTCTCTGAAACATTTATCAGATTGCAAATACTTAAATTAGTGAATTTACACAAGGGGAGATGCTTCTAGACTACTGTTAGTTTTTCTTTGGCAGAAATAGAGAGAGGGTCACATTTTGGAAGGTATTTAAAGCCTAATATTTTTCAAAGAACAAGAGCAAAATAAATAAAGCACAAAGCTTGAGTCTCCGCTGGACACCTCCAGTTTTACACTGGTGCAACAGTATCAAACAAATGGCCAAGAATGACTCATGGTCTGGAAAACATGTCTTTCTGTGGGAGATTTAGAGAATTCAATCGTGTTAGCTTATCAAAGAGCAGGTTAAGAGAAGATTTGATCACAGTCTGTAAGTACCTGCACAGTATCTGCTCGTAGGCAGTTCTTTAATCTGGCAGATCAAAGCACTAAGAGGTGAAATTAGACAAACAAACTGGAAAAAGCAGATGTTTTACTCTTTACCTACTCCTTCAACACAGGATGCCATAGACTATCAATTTCTTAGGTGTCTAAGTTTGAATTTCTCCCTAGTGTAGGTATGTTCTAACACAGTCATATATTAGTGGATTAAATGCCAGAATTAGCACATGAAATTCCATGTTCTGAAGTTTTACAGAAAATCAGGCTAGACACTCATAGGCTGTTCTGCTTTAAAAATAAAAATAAATACACCATAGAGTTATAGAAACTATATTAAATAAAGTTACAAAAACATGCAATGTAATAACACCACTATCAGATTACTTTTTGACATTTAGAATACATTATTGCAAAAAAAAAGCTGTGCTCATTATCAAACAACAGGTAAAACTTTTTTCCATTTATCTGTAAAGAAGTCGGCTCCGTTGCTTCTTACATTCAGGTAATTTATTTTGAGGTAAAGTGAGGAGGTTTGGGCTTTGTTTGGGTGGATTTCTTGTTAATTTCCCCCCTATAAAATTAATATTGAGGCATCTTCACAATTCCCACACATGGAAAAAACACATTCATAGCCATGAAGATTGTCAGTTTTCAGCCTGGAATGCAGCTGACCTTTCCTTTTTCAGCTGTTACAGTTTCTTAGCTTCCACAAATGGATATTTACTCTTTTTCCTTTAGTTCCTTTTTTTCCTTTTTTTTTTTTTTGGAAATGTTCCATTCACAGTGTGCTAGGGGATTTCACTCAAAGTAACACATGCTCCACAGATTAGCAGGCTCTTAAAAATATGCTTGTCTTCTCTTTATGGGCCTGCTCTATTAAAAAGAAGTTAACGGAAAGACACCCATTAGTTCTGTGGGTATTGGATTGGGGCCTAAATTATTGCTAGTGCTGAACGTGCACAGTCAGAAAGCATTTCAGAAAACATGTGCTTTTGAGTATAAAGCGGATTTCCCTGAGATCCTTTCCAAACTCCAGTGACTAGTTCTGGAGAAGACATCTGCTCTCCCACGGAGCTTCTCCCTCTAATGATGGGCAGGAATCATGCAATTCCTGAGTACTCACAGTGGGGTTTTATATCACTTATCTCCGCCTTTATGCCCTCCACACACACACACATGCAGCTCTTTTTTACACCAGGCTCTCTCTTTCCCATCCTGCACTGGCAGCTTCTCCTCTCTAGGCCATCCATGGGAATAGTGCTGGCAGCTCACAAAACCCAAATTGTTAGTGAAGCAACAATTTTGATGTAGTCACATTCTCCTATGCCCCATATACACACCACGTGTATACGTGCATCAAATGCATCTTGTGAGCTGAGGAGAAATGTCTCAATGGATCCAACTATTGCATGTGATGTACAAAGGACATTTTGCAGAGTCCTAAACATTTCCCTGGCAAGACCATCAGTGGGCTCACCAGTTCATTACAGAATGCTAATTACATCCCATCAAGTGACCTGAAACTGCTCAGCAGCACTGAGTTAAGTATGCTTCCATGGGAAACATCAGAAAGCTAAACCTCTCCACAGTTGGCTTAGAAAAGATTAGTTTACAGAGACGTCTGTTCCTTGTCAAAAAATTCCTTCCATTTCTTTCTTTCATGTTATACACAGACAGATCATTATTGCCTTGAAATTGCAGAATCCATTTCTTCCCCTTAAGAAAATCCATGGTAAGTCTTACTGGGTTAAACTAGTAATTTAAAAAACTAAATGAAAACAGGCAGAAACAGGTTTCTGAAGATAAACATAGGTTTAAAAAATAGTTTTAGTTTTAAATGGAAGCAGAAGTGCATGCATAGAGAGCTGATTTTTTTCCTAAATGAAACCAGAATTGGAAATCCAGTTGTGAGCAATCTGGACTACTCAGCCTCTCCCACTTATTCCAGTTACCTCTCCATTTCCCTGCTACTGCAACGCTCACTTATTGCCTCTTGTCTTTAATTAGGCATCCATCCCACAAACTGTTTATGGCAGCAGTGTCCCATTAACTGCGATATGGCATGGGGTCTATCTAGCTGCACAGAGCACTTGCCCCCCTGCTCAGGGCTCGGTCTGACTTACATTGCCTGTTTGAAAAGCATCCCATATGCTGAAGACCCACTCCTAACAGAGACCCCTCAGGCGAGAAAGAACAGGAGCCTGCTTAGATATTAGTACAAAAATTTAAAATTCCAGATTGTTTTCTAGCACCAAGCCGTTTCTTTATTATTATAGCTCTCCCATGACTTTCCGTAACTGGTTTTAAGCTTTCCAGAAGCAGATAAGTCTTTATTTACAAACAGAGAGACTGCACAGGAAAAACTGAAAGCAGTTCAGAAACAGAACCTTAGCTCCCCAGTTCTAGGCCAGCACCAAATACACTAAGATGTATCTTTCAGGAAGCTGCTACAATCAACTCCTTCAACTGTTGTCATTAGTGCTTCTGAATGTGCTGAGTTTATTTTAAATGCCTCCTACCTAGGGAGACAGAGCAAGTTTTCTTGTGCATAAAATATTCTCGTATGCATTTCTGATTTGATGTCTGCAGTACCCTGTGTGTTTTATGCTAAAGCAGAAAAAAAAAGGATACTATCTGCTTCCACCACACTGTTGAAATGGCAGAGTATAAAGACATGTATGGGGAAGTCAGGAATTGACTCACACATATGTCCTATCTGTTCCAGTTCTGGTGGCATTAACAGAGAGGCTCCGGTGAGTTCTCTCTGCTGGGTATGCTCAATGTCAGTTTAGGGAAAGGAAAACTATTCATGTCCAGCTCCTAAAGAAGCTCCTGCTTTACTAACAGTGTCGTGGCACTGCTGAAAATGCCAGACACAGTGGAGCTAAACTCATCAATATGGAGAGGGGAGACAGACACCTCTCAAATCTGCACACTCACTAGGTCTCTTTTTCCCTGACAGTTTTGCTTCAGCCCATCTCAAAGATGCACTCTTGAGCACTGCAGCATTTGAGCTCTGCTCTCCTCACAGCTTGTGAGCTGTCTGACTCCAATAGCCCTGAGGTGGTAGGGGTGACAAGTGACGTGTGACAAAGAGTGACAAGAGAACATTTGCAGAGCTAAGATATGCCAAAGAGGACCCTGGAACATGGAGCTAGAATAGTAACACTTGGGTCCATAAGTATTAACTGTTTGAATCTGGTCATATTCTCAGTTCTTGAGGAACAGATTGTGACCAAAGCCAAAAAAAGGGACTTAGCTAAGGAATGAAAAGAAAGTACGAGTTGCCTTTAATAAGGGATGTATTCAGTTGGTCCTCACAGTCCAGGCATGTACAATGTGCTCGAGACTTCTTTGTACTCTGGTTCTATTAAAAAAAAAACAGTTAATTTAGTCAAATGTTGGGGAGAGGATCATTCATCTAGAGACAAGAATGCAGGCCATCCCGGAAAGCTAAAGAACTGCTTGCAGAGCTACTGCTTTCCAGGAAAGGAGTCAGGGAGTCAGAACAAACAAGGAACTCAACATGAGGTCCCATTGCAGTGGGATCAGCAAAGTCATACATCAACAACAAATGGAGAGCTGAAGCAGAAAGGTCACTTAACTTGAGTTGAAACAGTATATATACCCTACCCCAGCTCATCTGCACCGAAACAGTGGGGCACATTTGCACCACCTAATGAGCAGCTGACCTAAGAGGGCAGTAACCCCAACACAGCTGGAGCCTGAGGAGAATATGGGAACACAGATTTGGCATTTAAAAGCTGGAGAAAACAGAGTGAAATGGTGAAGACAGCTCTGTATTTTCTGAACTGTCTCAGGAGGGTGGAAGACGGGAAGCTGCAGTACTGTGGGAACGTCCTCTACATTTCTGAGCAATCCGAGAGAATGTGCTTCTAACTTTAGCACTTACAGACTTCTTGTTTCCTCTCCTCCAGCAATTAACACAGAGGATATGCCTGACACACAGGTTCACACAACAGGAAAAAGCTCTGGAGACCTTTGGGAAGCACACACCCATGCTGGGTGCAACACTGTGCTGGCCCTGTTCTCCCAGCACAGCCCCTTGGTGAGCTGAAGGATGCACTGACAAGCTGTACCTATAATAGGGGCTCACCAAATGGGACAGAGATCCCAGCACTCCACAGCAAATGGATGGCAGATGGCTCTCAGGGATTAAGAGAGCCAGTACAGATGTGACCAGTACATAACCATGCTCCTCACTGCTCCAAGTATTTTCTCACACAACACCGAAAATTTTTATGTCTCTGACTTAGCAATGGTTAAACACATACATCCAAGTACCTGCTACAAAGCAGAAAGACTGTCAGCTCTCCCTCATCATGGAGCCATCCCTCTGTGGCCTGGAAAACCCACAGTGATGGTACAAAATAAGAAACTGCCAGAATGGCTTGATGTAAGCGCCTGCAAATACATCCAGGATCCATACATATTCCATGGGGGGGACAGCAGGCTAAGCCACCACTGCAGTGTGTGCATACCAGGTGGGGGCTTTGCAGTGCTACCAAAGAGAATGTGTGAGGTGTCTCTTCACCCAGACAAACACAATAGTCAGATTCAAATATTCTCTGTGGATGGCTCAGAAACAAAATGCTAACACACTAAACAGCGTTCTAATGAGAGGGTCCCATCCCTGATAGTTCAATTTATATAGCAAAAGAAACAAGGACAATCTTGTCTGCCTAACTGGAAAATAAGATGTCATACCTAAATTGTTGAGAATTGCCATGCGATTTCATTTGATGTGGTTTTCCATGTCCTTCTCCTTTGCTTGGCTTTGGTCTGCTCTCTGATTATACAGAAGGTGAAAAAGGAATTTCTATTGGAAGCCTCCAACATACCATACTCTAAAAACATTCAGGGTTAACAAGAGGAAACAAGGCTTTTCTTAAAAATGCTGTTCTCTCCACACTCAGAAGACAGGGGAGCCTGTTGAGTCTAGAGGAAGCTATAAATTTAAAATGCAGCTCAGTGACCTAAATGGTGGTGTCTAGAATTAAATACTGCAACACAGACAATCCAGGGTCAGTACTGGTTCTGCCATTGACCCCTGCTCAGTCCCTCAGACTCTGCTGCAGCCCTGGTTATCCTGGTTATCATCTTGAAAATTGATTTCAAAAATGGAGTTCTTAGTAGGCCTTCAGCAATGTGATTTGTGCCTGTGCTACAGCTAGTTGAAAAGGTACCAGCAATTTTGGGCAACTATAACAATATCACTCTGTGGACCTCACTTCAGATTCAACTTTTTTTTTGCTAGACTAATAAGAATAAACTAAGACAGCCTCTCCTCTGGTAGTGTCAACCAGGTAGAAATCTAAAAGTCTGCCCCAGAGTCTTAGGTTTAGGATCCAACATTTCAGCTTGGACTTGTCTGTAGTTTAAATCACCAAGGAAGAAAATTCCTCATTTGATTGAAACCACTGAAGTACAGAGCTCTCCTTACTGATCGAAGAAAAGTGATTATCTGCTTTCTTTTGAGAAGGAAAATGACTGTTCCTAAAGAAGAGCTCACAAACGCCAATGTCCATTTTCTGTAGAGTTCTGAATTACATTTCACAGCTCCAGATAAAAATTAATGACCTCTGCAGTGTGGCGAATGCTCCAACTGGGATCACTTTTTCTTTTATTCCTAATGCCTTACAGCACAAACACAGAGCAAAATGTCCTCACAGATATAATTGTGTTATATCACGATACCAGACAGACACGGTGCTGAGACCAGACAGTAATTTACTCACTGCGGCTCTGATCCAGTTTCATTGAAATCAATGTAAAGGTTTCCTCCAACTTGAATGGCTATTGACTGGATCAATCTTTTTCTCTTCATAGCTGAACACAGCAATTTCCCATTATTGTTCTGTGACCTTGCTTTCTCATTAAACTTCACTCAAGGGATTCATAAGATACAGAGTACTGCATATGGAAGATAACTCAAGAGATTTATTCTACCCAGTCATGTCTAAATAAAGTAGTGACAAGCAGGAGAACATACTTCTTTTCCTACCATGCAATCTGCTGGCCATCATGAGAATGTCAAGTTTTATTTCACACAAGGTAAAATCTTACACATAATACCCAGACCTCACCCTCTACAAAGTCATGGAAATACGTGTAGTGGGGTAAGCTAAGGACAAGTTGAACTGCAGTGTTGCTGGGGTTTGTTTGAATCAGACACTTCAAGGCCTGTAACAAAAGTTTAGCTGTTTGTGCTCTTTTATTGAACTCTGCTGGGTCATCCAGTCTCTCGCTCTTGCACACAACCACACTATTGATCCCTTTCATAAACAACCATGATCCCCACTAAACACACTCTCCCTTTCAGAAGCTGTGACAGAAGACTGCCTCTCACTTTTCTAGTGGCCGGAATATTACAGTTCCCAGTCTGAACACACAACCAATGGATACACACCTAATCCTGTGCCAGCCTAGTACTTTAGCTTAAATAGTTCTTTCCTTCCCTGGTATTAACACTCATGATATATTTATGAACACTTATATCCCCTTTCCACCTCAGCTTTGCTGGGCCAAGCAAGCCAGGCTATTTTAATTTCCTCTCTAATGATGGCTCTTCACACTGTTTAGAATACTTTGTACCTTGTGGTACTTTAAAATACTTGCACAAATTTAGACAAATTATTATATTTTACAGCCAGATTAAGCTATGATGACCTTCTGAATTACTCAAGGTACAGAATATCACCTGTAATTCCTGCATTTTGGACATAATTTTACGTTGACCTAGGTCATATATTTAATAGGCAAAGAAGCAAATCCATAATACTCTTATGCAACAGGTCCTCAAATGTGCTCAGGTACCAAAATGGTCAGAAACTCAGTGAAGGACATTCAGAATGTAGAACAGTAAAAACCAGAGGCCACAAAAAATGCTGCATTGTTTTAACAAATACATGTTCTATGATATGGTGAGCATCACCAAGTGCTTTCAAAGTTAAACTGCTTATTCATCCTACATTTATAACAATATCAAGCTTTGCTTTACATGGGAGACTCCTAGAAACAGTTCCATTTGTTTTTATTTCTGTGCAAATATTTAAAAATTATTCCAGAAGTACAGAGGGAAAATAATAACGAAGAAAACACAGAGATGGAAAGGGAAATTTATTAAAGATAAAAGTCAAACTAGCTTTGAGGTTTTGATCCAAACCAAAAAATATATGGAAAACATAATAGCAACATTGGGTCTTACATTCTGTTTTGAAAACAATAATGTAATGTAACAATAGGTCTTCATGCAGCAGAGTATGTTCCTTGGCTATAGATTTTCAGCTGGTGTGGGTGAGCAGAACGCAGAAATATCCTGTCAGGATCCAAGACACCCTTAGACTGATCCTTCCAAAAAGAGCTGAGGCATCCCTGGGCATCTCACCCTCCTTGATTCCGGTGACTCAAGTCATCTGGCCCTAGGCTCACTCCTACAGCAAAGCACCTCCTTCAATTTGGAATTACTTTGAAGCAAGTGGAACTATTTGTAGATGAGGTACTAATTTTGTATGAGCAAACACAGCACAACCTGTGGCTTAGCTTTAAGAGGTCCTGAGCCCCCACAGCTTCCATTGGCTGCCTCTGAAGCTCAGAGTCTTCAAAAGCAGAGCCAGCATACCCTCAGGGCCTGATTCTTCCCCACCCTCAGAAGCACTAAAAACTAAAGCACAAGGGTTATCAAAGGAGTGTGTGAAAATGTACTGGATTGTATACTGTACATTAATACTAAATGTGTATCTGTCTAGTGCTCCCTGCAGCTGGTCTGCCAGTGAGACACCAACCACGACAGTTCCACAACTGGACTAGCAGATGGGCTGTGATATTTCCATTACAAAGAACCAAACAAGGTCTTGCCACCCCACAGGTCCATGGACATATGATTGCCCAGGACTGATGATTTACGAGCTAAGAAATGGCAAGACACCAAATAAATCTGTGAAGGCATTCTAGTCTAAAAAAGAAGATCTGTGAACACTGGGGTTTTTCTATCATTGGCCATGTAAACACTGCTGAAATAAGGAATATGAGTATTGTTAGGTCTGAATCTACAGCTTTCCTGTAATGTCTGGATTTAATTTCCAGTAAGTCTGCACTTTACAAGAACGTATTTTTTCCCAGTTTGCTTTGGCTCTGTTTTCCAGGACCTTATATTTTGATACAAGGGAAAGAAAGCAATCTATAAAATGTTTTAAAAACAGTATATCCTACGGATATAAGGCAAGACATGTCTTTAAAAATATGAACCAAACCATCATTTCTTCCTCTGTACCTTCAAAGGCTTTTGTAAATGTTGCAGCCATTGTCCTATCTTTATTTCTGAAAACAATTGTGCTTCAAGATCTGGCCATCCCTTCTTGCTATCAGCTTCATTAAAAGCATCATTAAATGAACTGTTTCACTTTGTACTGAAACAAATTAGGAATACTTACATGATCAGTCAGCTGAGCAGCAGATAATGAACAGCTGAGAGACAGTAACAACCTAAATCAGTACAGCTGTTTAAAAGGCATGGCCATGACTATCTTTCAAAATTTGCCATATCCTGGTGAAATAGATAAATAGTCTAACAGACACACTCCTTCCACACTTATATTTCCTAATTGCCCTTGTGTGGTCTGCTGTAGCCATATAGGATCCAGGACAGAACTGAGTGCAGAAATCAGTTTCCCCTCACTGCACCCACTTCTCAGCTGATCTGCCAAGTGTTGGCAGTAGCACTGGGCAGGTTCCCTTTTCATCTGAACTCCTTCCAGCAAATTCCTCTTAACAAGCACTGCAAATGCATTTTAGTCTACAAACATCTCTAAGACCGATTTTATTGTAGTCCATAAAGCATTTGTATTTGTACAAAAAAAATCCCACAAAAAAAACCAAAAAAACTCAGGCAAAGAACTATCACTGAGGAAGCCCTGTCAGTTTCATGGATGCTCCTGTAAATAAGCTTTGGCATGAACATCTGCAAAACGGACTCATTTAAGCCCCCCATTTTTAGTGAACATTTCTCATATTCTCTCATACTTCTATTCACTCAGACTGATGACAGACTCACATGTGGCTTGCGTACATTACACCAGCGGCCACCAACAAATGACAGCCATGCAAAACCACAATGGGCTACTCTCAAGCAACTCTAAAACTGAGATTTGTCTCCATAAAAGCCTATATGAACACTTACTTTAAGTAACAAACAAATCTATCAAGTCGAAAATCCCTATGTGAAGACAAAAAGGAGAGCTATGCTTGCTGAAAGCAGTTGCTGTGATTTAGATAAGGGATCTTGAACCACAAAGAAGCTCCCTGTTCGGCACAAGCCACTTATTTAAGGACGCAGTGGCCTAAGAAACACATTGCATTTTCTAAAAGGTTCATGGCATCCCAACTACCAAAACCGGCAGTATAAGCTCACATCACACACAAAACCAGATTTTCTGTATGTATGCACAGATTCATATGATAATCTTTAACACAAATCCACCCCAGAGACACAGGTGAATAGGAAAAAGTTTGAAACAAACTCCTACTTATTTCTAATCCAGGAAATCAGACTAAAATTCCTCAATGGGTTTGGGTATTCTATTTGTTTTATTTTGTTTTACAGAAGGAGAAAATCCATACTCTGTACTCCCAGGATGAGGAGATGCTGTGTGCCAAATGTCAGCATGGAACACATTTTTACAGCCAGCTTCTAAACCCATGAATAAAGAAAAGGGCTTAGCGGAAATACTGACAGAAGTTTAACCACAGTGGGCCAAAGTTAGCCTTGTGTAGGTGCAGGCAACTCCACTGATGTTAATGGACTTACACCAAGGCTGGAGTTGGCCCAATGCCTCCAGCTGGCACAGCTAAAATCTGCAGGCGTGATACAGAAAGACGGCAGCCCGGAGGGACTGGATGCTTCCCTCTGAACCTGGCGGGATTCATGTTCATCAGAATGGATTGCATCAATTCCTTCATGAATGAGCACCTGCAGATTCACCCACGATCAGCTCTAAGGAAACTCGATGATGCCAGTTTTTCATGGGGCAGTGATTATGGATTACAGTGCTCCCAGTAAACTGTAAAGCCTGAGGGATGATAATGTGCCCCTCACTGGCAGAAACCTCCATCAGGCCTCCTTTTGCACACAGTGCTGTGCTTTGTTTTTTCCCTAAGAGAAAGACCACACAGGGACTTTGACATCCTGTAAATGGAAAGCTGTAGTTGGTTTCTAAATGTGATGAATCCGATCCTGAGGGCCTTAGCTGTAGCAGGGAATGAATGAGCAAGCTCAGGAAAAACAATGGAGCATTATCAAATTAATTTCACAGCACAGATCACGTGAGATTCCCCAGAGTCCCTCCAATGCCAAAACACAATCCAATTGTGTAGATCAGCGGCACAACTGCTGTCATCAAGGGTAAATTAACTGCCCAGACTCATCCCCTGGTGTAACCTCACTTGAATTACTGAATAGGACAGTGGGATCCTGCAGTAGACAATTTTAATACGGAATTTGACCAGCTTCAGGTTTTGCCAGTAAGTGGAATTTCCAATCTTTGTCTAGATTAGCAGATTTAGTAATACTGGATAAAATCCTACTTTATTGAAGAGCTCCATATAGGCATAAATTTTGTCCATATGGAGTTCCACTGCTTTGAAGTAAATCATGCTTGCTTCAGTTTCATTAATGGAATGACAGTGGGTCACAGCAGGTGACCTCCAAATCCTGCATACACAGGGAAGCGTAAATACCCTTACACAGCCTGACACAGACTGCATCTGTATCACAATCAAACTGAAAGTGATTTAGGCTACAGTCCTGAAAAGAATTCTGCATGAGCACATCTAGAAATATATCTTGCTGAAAAGCTGCCCTGAGCAAAGCAGCTTTGTCTTACCATATGCTGAGTACCTTGAAGTGTGCACACACTGAAATAGTCCAGCACAGCACAAGATCTTGCAACACTGTGGAAACCAATATGACAGGTATGTTGGGGATTTAACTGGTTCAGAGTTAAGTCATCTGCTACCACAAGCTGAAAGATGAAAACTTTCTGACTGGAACTTCTGTGGCTTCATTACAGACTAAGCCCCTGCAGATGAGGCAGACACTCAGCAAGTGCTACAGGATAACTCGCAGCCCCAGTTCTACATCTCACATCCTCTTAATTCAGCAGTGTATTCTAAAGAAAGGTGATGCTGATTCACAGTTCAAAAAATGTAGTGATACAAAAGAGAACAGTGATATCATACATGACGTAAGACGTATGAATCAAGAAGTTTAATAAAGCAAAGGGCAAGATTGGGTACTTAAAACAAGCAAGAATATTGTGGATATAACTGGCTAGAAAGAGAAAGACCTGGGTTTATAACTGCATTCACAAGCACCTGAGCCATTATCAGGGCACAGTTGTTAAAAAGACAAATGAAGCTACATCATTGTATTAAAAAACATTTTTCTAGCAGAGGTGAAAAAGCATTAATGGAGCTGTGCAGTACAGTTCTATCTCATACCCAAAGCAGAGGAATTCAAACTTGAGTAGGTCCAGAGAAAAGCTACTCATGCTATCAGACACTTTATGGATCTCATGAACTTAGACTGGTTTAGGAAAACAAAAGCTGAGAGGGGAGATGATTACTAACTATAAATATATCAATATAAAATAGCTATTTAGGTTAAAGCAAAGTGTTCATACAAGAAAAGGAATTACATATGCTGTCTCTGAGTGGTATGAGCTTGCACCTTCGAAAATATTTCTGGCTATCAAAGGGCTGAGTTTCTTTAATAATGTTCCAGTGAGAACAGTGGGAACAAGACAACTATTAACAGTGGGTCTTGCTAGGACTGAACAACATACCCCCTATCAAGAGCAGGGAGCAGGGTCAATAGTCTGGAGATGTCATCCCAATCTTGCTTCTCTGTGGGGTACTTGAGACTCCCCAGCTTTGGTGAGGAACCAAAGTCCCACCACACATGAGCTTATCACAAAATGATGGACTCTTACTATACTGTAGCTTTCCTATGTCTTGTCTTACCTGATAGATTAAAAGGAATCCTACTTTAAAACTAGTAAAACAATCTGGCCAAAATTTAAGTGAAGATTACAAGATTTGAGGGCAGAATGATTGGAGGGGAACAGCAGCTGAGGAAGAAAAGACTTCAACAACAGGAGTGTTAATAAAAAGGTAAATAAAAACATGCAACAACTACAGTCTAAACAATAGCTATGCCTAGACAATAAAGAAAAAACAGTAAATCTTGTGGTAGCATGTTACCACTTGTCAGATGAACATAAAAAATTGACTCCATGAGTGCTCCTAGCCCACTGCAAATGAGTGAAGCATGTTAACTAAAATAAATAACCTCTAGCAAGATTTTGGAGATGAGCAGCTGGAGTGATAGCATCTTACTCTATAGGTTGACTCCAACTACAACACATTTGATGGCAGCCTCCACTGTGCAGAGAATCAGCCATCAAAGAGTAGCTCATTACACTGTGGTGCTATGATGTAAGTAGTCACATCAGTGTTCTGCAGGCAGCTGTAGCAATAAACCTTCCCTGACACTTATAAATTCTATATGATTTATGTATTTGGGGGTGTAAAGCATAATTTGCATGACGTATTTAGAAAGCTTTAATTAATTTTGTGATTGATGCTCTAAAACTACTGAGTGAAGACTTTTTTAAATTGTTAAATTATATTTGGGAATTAACACGAGCAGGGCTGAGTAATCACCGCTTCATGTTCATGTATAGTTCATTCGGTTCAATTAAGTTCTGGTATATAATGAAGAAGAGAAAGCAGCCAAACAAAATGCTATTGCAAGATTCTGGGTGACAACTAAGACAGTTTAAAAAGAGTAAGAAAAATAGTAGACTTTCTTTAATCCATTAAAAGAAAATAAGTTGGAGAATTATTAAGAAGGCAAGATATATACTGTTCATGGTAGAATTATCTCACGCTCAGAGAGATGAGTATTTTGTGAACTATCCTTAGAAGACATTCCATCCTGCCCAGCAATACAGTTACAGGTACCTGATTAACTGTATATCATACAGATGCACAAATATTTTAGGAGAGAAGAGAAAGAGTACTCTAACCAACTGAAATACTATGGAGAATTACAAGCAGACTCAAATACAGGATATCTTGAACATTCCTTGTTATAGGGAACACCTGGAATGCTTCCTCTTGGAGAAGAGGCTGAAAGTATTCCTTGTATCTCTTCTGGTTTTGCCTTACTACCTACCACTATAGTAGGAGAGAATCAGTGAAAAAATAACAACAATATCATTGGCATCAAGGATTAAAAGAGATCAAATGAATTTTTAGGGAAAAAATACTTTTTTTTTTTTGCTGTGTCTCACAGGCTGGTTGGTGAGCTTACTTGTACCAAGTCTGAAGCAGGTAATTTAAAAGAGAGAAGTTAGTTGATAGACCAAAGTGAATATGGATCCAGATTATCCAAACTCATCAATTCTAATTCTTCGTATGGAGAAATTTCTCCACAGCCCCCCTCTCTTGGTGTAAAAGCTCAAGAAAATCAATCAATATATTACTTTTGTTACTTGCCACACACATTCCTCCCCTCAGCTGTGGCTACCCTGGTCCCCTTGGTGATGTTGCTTAGTGCCTACTCACACACAAGCCCAACACACATTTCTCTGGAGATTTATTCTCCTCTGTATCTCATCATGGCACCAAGAATATAAATTGATCCAATTTGCCACCTGTCAGGACTCAGGGACTCAAAAGCAAAGAGCGCTGAGGTATGAAATGGATGGATACTGACCGTGATAAGACAGTTCAGATTATCAGAATTACTTTGTCCCATAAAGATAATGACTCCAGCAACATCCTACCCTTTGGCAGAGGAACTCAACACATGAATAATAATTATCACCCTCAGTTCTGCACTGAAGATCTGGTTGTATCTGACTTTCTCAACCTGTGAGAACCCGGACAATCCCAACCCAGGCAGAGATCTGCAGAATGTCAGTCACATCCTCTTTACGGCGTGACAGAACAAGCCACTGCTTGTTTCCCAAGCTATCAGCAGAAGTGCTGGTACCACAAATCCCTAGCACCTCTGGTTTCTCTGTACACATGCTGACAGAAGCAATTGCTGTTGATCTATCAGTGAGCTCTTCACCTTCAAGAAGTCCACATCAGAAAGACAAAACCTTTTACACATCCATCTTTCTCAATTTGCCCGGCACACCAAGAGGAGAGCATGAAGTGGTGCTAACTGACTGGAGAGCAGATGAACACTGTAACATTGTGCTGCACAGGCAGCACAGTCAATTCCTGCAGCAGACACTCATTTGATCAAAAGTGGTTCTGCTGGCAATTTACTTTTCTTGATCCCACTGAAAAAGAGTTTTAATCTCTGTTTTAAACTTGACTTCTACTTGCTGCCCTGAGGAAAATCAAGGCCAGATAAATGATTTTCAAAGACAAGACACTTTCTTTTCTTCAGGATTCAGAAAATGATTTTGTCTTGATGAATAATACAGGCTTTAGTCGTTTAACTTAACTCTGAGCTACAAAGCACCTCTGCTCTCTCCAGGTAACCAAGGACACATGCATTTTTAACACACCTGTCTCCAAATGAGTTTGCAGGGCAGGCAATCAAAAATCTACCCTGTAACCTGGATAATGAGATATAGAGCCATTCGAAACCACTCAACATGCAGCCCCATGCTGCCACTTCTCAGATTCATTTTATTAAGGATGGCTACATTATAAAACATTTCTCTGCTGGTGGGGGAAAGAAAAGAAGTTCGACAAAACTAGTATTTTTTGTAGCTAATTGTACTTCCAGAGCTTCACAGAGACCTGAAACCTCACAAGAAAGTACAGAGAAACATCACTGGTTATTCCACAACATCAAAGCACAGATAATTTGAACAGAGAAAAGAGTTTCCTCTGAATTTGCTGGATCTAACACCAATATTGTCTTGACATGTCCTTTCCTTTCTCATTTCTAATTCCCTCCTTGCATCCATACACCAAACTTCTCCTCTCCACATTCTAACCACTTGTGCTTTTGACACCACATCCCAGCGTGTTTCTACATCACTCAACATCTCCACTACTTGGTTCCTGAGCAAGGGAAATAATCCAGCCCCACATCAAAGCAACAGGTAGGAGCAATCTGAAAACTGCACAGGTTTCAGTAATGGAAGACAGCAAGGAACAAGCAAGGTCTTATTGCCAAACAGCAAGGAAAATTAATGAGGCTTTCAAATGCCCAACTGGCAGCGATAGTGCGTTAAAAGAATGTAAAAGAGGGGAAAGGACCATCTGCCTGCCAACTATGAGCACTCTCTGGCTGGTGCTAAAAACTCCACTGACTGCTGGGCTTGAAATTCAGGTATTAAAGTTTAAGAGATGTGTTCAAGACTTTTATGAAATTAATGTGATTTACACCAAAAGACACAGCCAGTGATGCTTTTTATCCTCTCTTACTTTTACTAGTCTTTTTCCTCTAAATGGATTTTCTGGATCTTCAGCCACCAGTAAAATTTCAGGCTTCCAAAAAAGGATTCTTTTAAAATTACAATGAATCATAAAATATATGAAACAGGGGTTGATATGTAATTCCAGATTGCTTGGTCATTGAGCTGAAATAAAAGAAAATGGTAGCTTAATTATCAGGCTGAAGGATGGCAAAGATAGCCTAAAAAGAAGTATTTTCCTCTGAAACCTTTCAGATTCCTATCTGGTAAAGATGAAACGAAGGGCTTCTCTCTGATTTGGTGGTAGCTGAGCCTATCTTGAAAATAAGGCACTATTTGACACAGTAGTGATTACTACTTGGTTTGTGAAGTTTTACAATAGTACCTGCAATTGACATTATCCCTAACTCACAGCTGGGAAGACTGAAGTACCTCAGGTACATTTGCACCCATGTATCACACATACATACACATGCCTGTACAGAGTTTGGGGTCAGCAATCTGTACTAATCATGCACAAGCCTCCATTCAGAAGCTGTCCTGATTTATCAAGCAAAATCACTTTCCTAGGGCAATGAAATGAACAGGTTCAGGTGAAAAAAAAAATATCAAAAAAGGGAATTAGTGGCTTTCTACTTCATGGACTCATCTTGTTCCAAGCCTGTAGTGTCAGATTTTCAAAGGTATCTGAACAAAACAGATTTATGCAGAGCCCATAAGATCCACAAGCTGATTTAACAAAGGACATGCTGGAGTTTGAGCTGAGCATTAAGTAGTGGCACTGGAAGATGTACATCTCCAGAGTGACACTTGTAGTAGTATTAAATTGCAATTTATAAGAATGACGCTTACTGATCACTGACATAACGTATGGTAGCAACTGAGCCATCTGCAAACACTGGAAAAATGTAAAAATCTAGGAGTTTACAGGGGGAAGAGGCAAGAAATTAAGGAAAATTTAGGCTGGTTGTTAGACAGAGTTCACTACTGGTCAATGATATGCCTCCCCCAGGGAAGCAATAGATGCTTAGTTATTTAAAGACAACAGGAGAAAATGCATTGTAGGGAACTGTAGTGGTTTGGTCCAGAATACTCATTACTGTTTATCTGCTGTGAGATAAGAATTAGGAGAAATGCAAAACAGGCACCAAACTTGAAAGAATATAAAGAAGTTTATTAACAGACCTAAAAGAAGAAAAAAAATTATACCACCTTCAGAACTCTCCTCCTCCCCACACCTTCCTCCCTTCTCCCACTGACAATGTGCAAAGACAACCCTTAAGATGTTCAGTCTGTTTACCACTTCCATAATAACCTTGTTCAGTCCATTTACAAAGAGAAGTCTCTTCTTGCTCATGCTATGAAAACATTATCACAACGAGACAGCCGCCCACTTCCAAATATTGTTCAGTCCATTTAGGAAGAGGAGTCTCTGCTCGTATGTGAATCCCTTCCCCCGACTTGCAGCTTTTCCCGCAACTGCTTTCGAGGGTCCACTCTTGAAGTTTTTGGGGTACAATTTTAAGGTTGAGCCGTTCAGAAACAAAAACAGAGGCCCTTCTCCTTCCCTGGGAGCAAAGGGTCTTCATCATCTTCATCGTTAGGACTATCTCTGGGAGCATCTCTAGGAACTGAGGTTTTCTCCTTTCCCATTTGGAGCAAAAGTCCTCATCTGGTTCATCTCTAGGGACTGAGGTTTCCTCCTTTCCCGTTTGGAGCAAAAGTCCTCATCTGGTTCATCTCTCCCTGTCCAAACTTCTCATGAAATTACAGCTGCGTCAGCATCTGCCTATCTCAGCGCAGGTGCTTTTGCTCATGAGTTGAACACTCCACCCCCCATATCTTCATGAAATTACAACAGGATACTCTGATATATCATAGCTTCACAACAGAATTTCAGCTTTAAGCATCTCCTCTCTCTCTTCCCTCAGGTTTTCAGCTCTTCACAGCAATAAAAGGGTTACTCTCACCTCGGCCTTGCAGCTTTGCAGCTGGAATGTTGAATTTTTCTTATCGTGGTGGAGAGGGGGGAGAGCCGAGCCACTCCGGCTGCCCACAGCAAGGCAGTGGGGGGGGGTTCCATGGCTGGAACAGGTCCATCGGCTCCAGGATGGCCGTGGCCCGGCCCGGCCTGGCCCAAGCAGGGCCTGGCCGGGCCCGCTGGCCCCCACACGGGGCCCGCAGCCACCTGTGCCAGCGCCGGAAACGAGAGAGAGCTTGGAGGGGGAGTTTGCCTATTCTTAAATGTGGATCACAGAGGTGATCACAACTTTAAGTGGCTTAGAGAATTGTCCATATTCAAACTGGCCAGCTGATAGGTTCTATCAGTTCCCAGAGGAAACTGTAAGCACCCCTTAGCAAGGACGTCCCTTCCGGGACTATGCTTGCTAACCTATGACAGGAACAATCCCACAACAGCAAGAGATAAAGTGGATAGGCTTCAGCCTTTTCCAGTTCTAGTTAGCTTATGATTTACTAATAATTCTTCTTGGGGTTAAAAGGTTAAGACTCCCACTATTCTTACCGGTCTCCATAAATGCGCGCTACCCAACAGACAGAGAGTAAAAGTTCTCCCTGTACAGTGTGCTGTACTGTCACCTTGCAATTACTAAAATATCATGCAGTGAAGCCTTTTCACCACAGAGATTTTATTTGCCAAATGATGGTGAGGATCACTTTAACTAGACCTCCTTGCACATTGCAAAACAACGGAGCAGTTGCACCTTGTTTCTCTGAGACTGAGGTGTGCCTGGAAGTTAAGCCTGGATGAAGAAAACAGGTTGTGATTAAGATCTACTGAGATACCTGGAGCAATTCTGGGCTCTGGCTACAAACACTGTCTGCATTCCTAGCAGCTGTAATGCACTTTCAGCTCAGGCTCCAAACTTCAACACACTTTGCATCAGCCCTAGACTAGGTGGACTAAGAGCCCATCGAACATCTCACAGCTGCTTCTGGAAGATGACAGGACACAAACAAAAGACAAAGTGAGCAGCTTTATGTACAGACAGGACAAAAGATGTGCTAAGAGCTGGAGGAGCTGGAGTTACTTCAGGTGAACAAGGAGAGGCATTTGGAAAAGGAAGTTTCCCTATCTGTGGAAAACAAAGAAACTTGTCACTCTCGAATTAAAAGCCTATGTGGATTACCAGAGGTGAAGGAAACAATGTCGGGGAAAAAAACAAAAGGAGGAGGTTTTGCAATGATTCAACTATCAGCCATGAATTGCCATGTTCAAAGGGTGACTCTGGGATTCAGAAGAGAAGTCAAGCATGGGAAGAAAAGGAGCAGAGATTGTATAAGGACATTTTTTATTCTCCCTGGTTTTCTGATGCCTATTCTGCATGAAAGGACAGAGCTAGTGGCTTAGGAATTCTCTGAAAATCCTATTTCTCTTATCTATCACACATACCTAGAGAGACAAATTGTTGTCCAGAATGAGCTGGGATCTAGAAATACAAGGATACAGGACTGAAAAAGACCACCTGAGAAACCAAGGTTTACTCCTTGCTCATTTATGATGGTGGTTAAAAGCATAAAATTAAAATGCCTGTGGTAACACATTCCTGGCTTAGCCAGGCCGAGGTGAGGCCTCCCAACTAGGAAGAGCTGTGGGGCACACAAAAGCACCAGATGTTTGCCTGCTGAATGACTAATCGTGCCCTCACCCTCAGTAAAGTGTTCGAGTGGCATGAAGAGACACATTCTTGGCTTCATAAACAGCTTACGTTAACATTCAGGAGAAAATGTCATTAAAAGTCTGTATTTCAGTCCAAGGTTGGAGTAGCTGAAAACTCCTCGTTCCCTTACCACCCTGACCAGCCCTCCAGACAGATGGGGAGGTTTTCTGGTGAAACACAAACAGGTGTAATCACTGGATTAGGTACAGGTCTGAGGATGAAAGCAAAGGACAACATCCCAGCACTGCAGCCTGCAGGGACTGGGCAGAGAGAAGGGCCTTGCCCTGACAGGAGGGCAGCAATCCTGTCAGCAGCAGCCCAGTCAGCAGCAGATGGGAGCTTGCCCATTTCTGACAATGCAGATGGGAATCAGGAAAGGAACAGAGGTTACAGGGCAAACAGCATGAGAAAGGTTGGAGCTCAGCCCATTTCCATCCAAAAGATCCACATAATTTACTAGCCTGTAAGAGAGGCAATTCAACTGAAGTTTTATCTTGCTCTTGGGGGGATTTCTGACAGAAAGATGGCAGACCTGCCCTCCTGCATTCAGCAGAACAGATCCACAACCTCTAAGAAGCCAACACAGCAGCATTTCCATGCATCATCTAGGCTGAGAAACACTATCCTCAAACCCCTGACCAAAGGGGGCAGCCAGAGCCAAAAGGCTCTTTCTGAGAAGCAGTGACTGTGATTATCCTACTCAGACTGGTTTCAACAAACAGCAACACCCTAGAAGTCCTTCTCTCTCCAGCAGGTATAACACCCTAGTAGAAGTGGACAAGCACAGGGATCGGTTGTTACACAAGTTCTTCCTGGTGGGAACAGGATGCCAACCAAGCGTGCTCTATGTTTTTTACTAAAACTCCCTGTCAGACTGCCAAAGGTATTAAATAACAAATCTGCTTATTTTCAACCATGACCACAGTTCAGTGCAGCCAAGTGAAAACAGTCCCTTGCAGGTGGACAGCATATAAAGTGCTACACCCAGGCCCTGGAGAGGACACCCTGCCCTTAACGATGTGTACTGCAGCTGTACTGCAACAGATGTACAGTCCCTGTTCCACTTAAAAAAATACTGGCTTTGGTAGACTCACTAGTTTAAAAGTAAAATATTCTGTTGGCTCTAACTTCAATTGTACAACATTGATCTATTCTACGTTCTATTAAAATACAATCTTGGTAGCCATCCATGTCAGATGCAGTAATGAAAACCAACCTGCTTCTACAGACCACAAGCCATTCTAAATGAGAGGAACTGTGAACTGGGCATGCCAGTAGGAGTGAAATGAAAAAACTTCTGAAACAGTGAAGATGTGAACAGTCCCCAAGAATACTTTGTTCAGGTTGGAAGACAAGTATCTTCAAAAGACAGCCTGACCCAAAGCCAATGGAAGGAATTTTATGACACTCTCTCCCTTTTATGTCAGTGGTCTTTGGATCAGGTCCATAGCTGGAAGTTCATAGCCAATGCATAGGTTTCAAATTCAGGAGGAGCAATACAGTAACTTCTTGAGTAACTTTTAGAGGGGTAGTCTGTAAAGACAATTTGCTCTCAGCATTTCAGAACACATCAGAGCTGGTGCCAACTAATCAAGCTGATGGAAACTTCAGTGGCCATTGGATGTACACTTGGAGAGGAGAGAATGGGGAGCATCTTCGTTTGCAGCCCACTTCAAAGTGAAGTTATCTAGGGAAACAGGAACATGGAACACAGATAAGAGAGCTTTGGCTACTCCTTTGTAATCTCTTAGTCCTGAAAGGAAGCTCAACAATGAAAGCTAGCATGCAAGCCTTAATGCACTGGGTCTGGCTTTCAATTTGAATGCCGAGGTTTGGAGGCTCATCGCCAACAGCAGCCACGGAATCGGCAGCTTGTTTCTAGTTCGTGAACTCCATGTACAAGCTGGATTTCCACTTTGGGAAGAGGTGAAGGGAAATAATTAAAGTTACCATGCCTTTAGGGTCTATGTTTTTTTAATTTCTTTTTTTTTTCCACCCAGGCTGGCACATGTCACTAGGAGCAAAGCCAACACTAGACACTCAATGTGTCAAAGTGACTCACCACTGATCACTACTTGTTACTGGGAGCACAGATGTGGAGGAATTTAAGAACAGGAGATGCAAACTTCTCGCATCAAAGGAAGTAAGGGTGGCTAATGCCAGCTGTTCTGCAAATAATTCGGGGAATTAAGTGAAAGACTTAGCAGCAGCTAACTGGTGGGAATCTACTTTTTCTGAAATCACTGCTCCAGCAGGGCTGGTTTCAGAGATAATGCTGCCAGTTTGAACTAGAACATCTTGTTTTTAATAGCACATATCTGTCCTTTCTGCTGTTTTGATGAAAGAAAGGGTCATTTCAAACGGAAATCACCAAATGGGACCTGCACTTCAGACTAATTATTTCCTATGCATATAACTAATATACAGGGATTAGAAACCATTTAAAATACATAGCACTTTTTAGGCAATCCTCTAAAACAATATTTGATTAATTCTTACAACTCTAGAAAATGCTGTCTGTCTTCTTTCTTTTCCTTAAGCATTATTACTTCAACAGAGAAACCTGATACTGACTTCCCAGTGTTTGCCCAAGGCATTGAGTGACCTGCTGGTAGAGATGAATTTAGAAGTTAAAACTCACCAATTCCCAGGTTTGTATTTAAGCAATCACAGCACATATCTGTCTTTCTCAGTCAATTCATGCCCCTTTCTAACATTTATACCGAATTACTTGAATGCAACCAATATTAATACTTGCGATTCTATAGCTGGCCCAGCCTAAGTGTTCCCAGAGCTTTACAAATCCCAGTTACCAAAGCCTTACAACATCCCTGTGAAGTACTATTTGCTTTGTACTAGGGCTGAGTAATGAACCATGGAGCATTCATGAAACATGTTCATATTCAGAGTAAGCATGTGACAGGACTTGATGCTAGCTATGAATACCAGGTCATTCCCAGATATTTCAAGTGTTCTCCAAGTCTTCCATCAATGTTCAGCTCAAGAGTCCATTTTGCCCTTCCTTCAATTCAATTTTCAGCCAGAAATGTTCTCCACAAGAGGCACAGAGAAGATGTAAGAAGACCCTGTGTTCTCGAACAACCTCATTAAGGACAGACATCCACATACAGAAATTTTGTAGGGTGAAGGGGCCAGTCACAAGAGACTACTGTTTTGTTCTCTAAACAAATTTTGGGGCTGTATGCAGTGTAATGTACATACCATTTAACCTTTTAACACTCTTAGTTGTAGGTGCCAATAAACTCAATAAGGGAACATTTGAAATCAGTCTCACCTAACTGTAAAATCGATGCTACCTGTCACAGCACAATAAAATGCTCCAGCTCTAGCTGTACTGTATGGTTGCACCCCCCCACAGCATGAAAACACACACAATGCTCTCTATGACGCTGTGGCCCTGTTAAAACAATTTTCATTAAATGCCTCAAAGAGCTAAAGAGATTGCTATCTGAAAACACAGAGAAAGCATTTAAACCACAAGGTGCTTGGATTTCAGATGGATTCCCACTGCTATCTGAGTTACAGAGACAGGCAGAGGTTCCACATGAGTGGCACTGCACAAGTTGCAATCCATGGAGTAACTTCTCATCCCCAAAGAACTTTTGATCTCAATGAACAAAACAGACTACATGTACTCTAGTGCTCATTCACTGTGGAAAGTTGAGGCAGAGAGCACCCATCAGACATCCTCCTGGAGCTGGTCTAAGCTTCCTGTCCCAGCACCATCTGACCTCTGCGTCAATTAGAACTTCCTGCAAAAAGGAAATTATTGCCCAATAATCCAGGATGTAAATCGAAATTGCAGTAGGTAATTCCTATTAACTCCCTGAGCGGATACTGTATTGCGCAGTCTGAGCATCTTTTTGTGGTTGAGAGGATTCCACTAAACCACATTAAAGGCACTATTTAGTTACCATTCTACCACAGGCAGGAGATGCAACCACTGCACAGGTAGGCACACCCAGCTGTGATAGCTGACAAGGCACAGGCTGTATTAGCACTACCAACATCCAGGTACTTACTTGGACACTTGCCACTTTTGCTGTTAAACTAGAGCCCTCGAGAGCCATGAAGGAACAGTGAGCTTTCAGAGCTAATGTGCACAAAGAAATAAAACTCTCAACCTATTAGGTGCTAAAGTGGTTTTTGTTTAAGTGACATATTTGTTCCTTCACAGTCCATCATCTGACCAGGTTCAGCTACATCTAAAAGCTCCAGTGAGGAAAAAAGAAAACAGCAACTGTCAGAAGACACGACTTTTGTAAGTACATGTGTGAGTGGTGATGGCTTTCTGAATTTAACCCATCCAAAGACAAGCAGGTGCCGAGAACTGTTCCCAATAACATGGTATCATGCAGCATCCCATTGCTCCTCTCAGCTCTGATATTCCAAAGTCTTCTCCAAATGCCTACTCCATTCTCTGTAATCCTGAAAAAAAGCCAGGAGGAGGCTCAGCACATGTGACATGCTGCACTCTAACAGCAGGAAGGGTGTTTTGGCTGCTGACTCCACAGTAAACCCTTTCTTTTTATTAAGGGTATATCCAAACAGTATTTTACCGGCAGACACAGTCTTCTGCTCAGACTCAAGATAGTCATTTACAGGCCTTGTTCACCTGCATCCTTAATTGGGGATCTCATTTGGCTATGGCTTCTTACCTGTCTTTCCCACATAAGAAACTCCAGCTCAGGAGAGGAAGTGCTTTAAACTCTGGTTAATTAACTCAGCAAGAGAAAGTCAGAGCTCAAAATCTACCCTCTCCTATCAGAAACTCCTTACCCTGCAGTTAAGAAACATGAAGATGCTGACAACTCTTAAACACTCCTCCCACAGGAAATATATTTCTCCCATAACTTCTGGGGAATTACTCCTATACAGTCTCAACATAAAAAATCCTGGGAAACAGTGACACCCACATATACACACACCTTCCCAGAGGCAAGCACAGAGACACTGAGGACAGGCACATGGCTTTGCTGTTGTACTGTTCACATAGAGCTTCCAACCTCCTAGATGAGTTGTGCAGTGAAGACAAGGATATGCATCTGGGACTAAATTGTTCTGTTCAGGCACAGCAAGTCCAGGAAACTGGACCCCTGCACTCCTCTCTCAGCTCTGCCACTAACTGCACACCCTGCTCATAAGCCACTGAACCCTAGCAGCCAAATCTGACAATGACATGCCTTGCTGGAGAGGCACGGTTCTGAGATCCCTAGTGTCTCTAGCTCTCCATGACTTCCATCTGCTTTGAGCTTTTAGGACCCCTGAGACCAGAAATGCAGTACCAGACATCCAAAATTAGAGGCTGTACATCATTAGCCTGTAGGAAAAGCTGTGTCCTCGGCTGTTCTACACAAGTAGAATACAACCATATAACATTTTAGTACAGATATCTGTATTAATACAACATGGGGATGTTGCATATGGGCCCTAGTCTCTCTCTTTCCATTTCACTTTATCCTTCCCTAAAATGGAAATAAATAATACCAACAAAACATGGAAAAGCACTTTGTAATCCCCAAATGAAGGGTTCTGTAGGTGTGAAGTATTCATAAGATGTATTTATTTTCAAACTGCAAAAAAGCTGGTTGCTGTGTTTCCTGGCTGTGTTTAGGAGACCTCTCTGCTGTGCACATCTGAAGCACACATCAGGGAAAGAAACGCTGTGATAATCGACTCCAAATCCCACAATCTATTTGTTCTAGTAATTAAAGAAATATTTACTCAGGAAGCAGGTTTACACAGGATGAATAGTTTCTAAGAACAAATATTATTTAATTATGTGGAAGTGCAAGAAACACACTACATATTAAGTAGATTAATTTATGCTCCCTAAAAATACAGACAAAATTGGTGCTTGGCTATTAATTTTCTATGTTGGAGAAAAGAAATTGTAAGGAAGTGTTCACAGAGTTGCCTGCTTTAGAAGCTTATTTGAGTGTGATCTGTACTTTTTCAGAAAGAACCAGAATAAGTCCTCTGCATAGGATAACTTCATTTACTCACCACATTTTACAAATAAATTGTATTCTGAATTGTCAGAATTGTTCATTTAATGACACTGTGGATATAAAAACTTTATTTTTTAACACTTACCATAAGTATTCATAATATATCCTACAAGAGCATTCGGCCTTGCTTTATCAGAAAAAATAACTTCCCAGAATGTACAGAGACTATTTCAAGGCCCTGCTTTAACATAAAGAACCCATCATATTTCTGGTATCAAACACAAAAAAATGTTTGTGGCTGCAGGACTGTCTTTCACTGCCTCCCTCTATAAGCTTAGACAAGAGATTTGACTTCTCTTTGTCTCATCTTCTTCCCTGTTCACTTAATTTGTTCACTTAGGACTTGTAAAGGACAATGCAATGGGTGTGTTATATTACAGCTGGATACTGTAATAATATAATACTATATTACACAAAACAACGATGATGACTTTTTTTGTAAATTCTTCCTGTCCTCTGCATGTGCTACTAAATATAGTGGAGCAAGACAGTTCTAATTGGTTCTTGTCTTTGTTCTTATGGCTGCCTTTCATTTTCTGCACAAGCTTCCTCTCTTTTCAACATCCTTGAAAACCAAGAATAATTTGCTGGCATCCCACTACAGTTCAATGTGCTGTTACCACCTGGTCTTATCCCAGCCAGAAAGATGACTCTTCACATTTGGTCCTGTGTTTGCTAGTAAGCAGAAGACTTCAATTCTCAAAGATACAGACTTAAGCCTACAAGTAAGATTTTTAGCAGTCTTGATGAAATGGAATATCACTAGTCTTGTGTGTGAAAATTCAGAAATTAATATATTTTAAGGGCATTTCCAGGTCCTACCATGGTTTAGCTACTGTTGAGTTCAGCTGAGCATGTGTTCAGCTGAATGATGGAGGTTTGGTTGATGCTATTTGAGCTGGGGGAATGGACTAGGCAATGTGTTACAGTCTCTCCTATGAAAGTCTGGCCACCAATATATTAAATTAGTGTCTGACTTTATCAGATGCAGCTCTGTATTTCAATATAATCTTTAAATCTTAGCCTTTCAAAAATACCAAACAGAAATTTAGAAGGATATGGGAGAAAGGAAACACAACCTTTGAACCCCTCTGTGAAATGGAGGGGCCAGCAAAATAAAAAGAGCTTTGTAGTACTTTGGAAATTAAGAGCAGACCATTTCTATCAAATAAATGCTGTTGTAGCTGAAACAACACAGATTGCAGACACATTTGTAGATTTCTGTTTTACAGAGACGAAGAAGTTTTTGGTGAAAGATCTTCCTACATCAGTCTGCTTTGAAGTGCTTCCTACAATCATGATAATCTGTTCCAGAAACTGGTCGTAATAGAAAACACCATTTCAATGCAGTCTACAAAGCACATTTCTAAAAAAGCTTTCAGTTACACCTTAATTGTAAATATTCCACCCAGCCACTCCTTCACTGGGGAGAGTTGGCTGTGGTAAGACTCATTTTTCCTGATCTCCTGCCTTCTAATCATGTCTATCAAGTCTTTGTGACTGACAGACATGTTAGCTCTGCTATTCAAAACAAATAAGAGATGCCTAAATTATACAGCATTTTAAAGAGGCACTGTCAGGTTGAAAACATGGGGCCATCTCCTGCAGCTCTGACTCAGGTAGTACGCCAATTTCGAAACCAAATATTCATTGGATAAGAACTGCAAAACGGGAACTTTTTGGGGGTTTTTTTAAGATGAAAACTCCAATTTTAACTTGCATAAATTGAACTCTTCCTACCGATGTCTCTTGTTGCAGTGCCAGGCTCTTGTCTCTTCGACAAATATTTTAGACCATTAGAACTACATGTATCAGATTATTTCCAATTTTTTATACTATTAATTTAAACCCATTTCTATCAGGTAGAAATCTGCCATGGAAATAATTCCAGTGGCTCAAGGCTGTTATGATAACTTCACTGAAGCACTTCAGTAGTTCATTTGGTCTATTTGTGGAGAAAAGTCTTACTCAACTCACGTAAAATCTTTAGAAGTTTTTTTTCCTTCCTCAGTTGAATCAGCTTGGGAAAGGAAAAAAAAAAGCAAGCCTCATTATTTTACTTCTGTTTCTAATCAATTACTTCTGCATCTTATGCTTAAACATGTGGAAGCCTGAAATTCAGCAGAAATAGAGATCATGTGGTTTCACGTTTTTTTTAAATTAAAACTAAAAATGCTTCTCTTGGTGCTGGGTTTTGCAACGGCATAATCTTGCAGACCTCATTTTGGAGAGTGCCTCTGGACCAATACCATTCCTATGCAATCTGGTTTCATAGGTACAAACTTGTCTGATTTTTTGGGCTCATATTACAGTCCTTAGTCAAGCACAACTGGAACTCTTCACTGAGGCTGCACTCGTCTATCTGTGAGTAGAATTGGGCTCTTGAACTTTTCATGGACATTCAAGCCCTCTGAGAACTTTGTAAATGGATAGCAGAGTAGGCTGCCAGAAAACAAAGCGTTTTCATTAAATGATAACATCTTTCCAAACTAAAACCAGAAACTGTACTACTTATGGGATGATTTGAGTCCTCTCAAACCACAAGGATCACAGTTAAGGTTAGTGCAGCCAAACCCTATACTAGTATAACTTTTTCAAATAATTTAACTGTTTGCCTTGTGTTAGCAATCAAGAACTCAGGCCAGTAAGCTCTCACCCACAGGTCATTTTACTGAAATTAGTAACACCTTCATGAATTTGTACGGATTGCAAAAGTGAGTTTGATTCTGCAGGCTCAGATCTTACACTTGCAAGAATGGAATGTCTTCATCACTAGAAATTCTACCTGAACTCTGCCCTCAGTTAGTTTAAAGTGTCTCTTTTCTCCTTGCCTGCATCATAGTGCTCCTGAATGAGACTCTGGTTATGCCCAGGCAAAGTGCAAACAGATGTTTTTGACATTTCCCTGCAGAGTTCCCTTGATACAATACTGCTCTCATTTACAAGCAGTGCTGCTGCTGCAATTCCCACCCAGCTCCAAGCCATCCTCCTCTGCCAGTCAAAACCTGCTGTTGCCTTTTACCACTGCAGCTACTCCAGTTCTTCATCAGGCTTGTAACACACCAGGCTCCTCATGCCGAGGGCTTCCTATACTGCTATCCCTTTTTTCTGCCTTCCAGCTTTACAGTCCTTACCTCCTGCTGTCTATCTGCTAGGTTCTGCTCTACAACCTCTGCTGTTCCAGTTCTCCCAAACCTTTGTAGCTGTCAGTACTACTGTCTTCTTTGGCCAATAGCATGCTTAGGAACTTCAGAGAAGAACCATCAAGCAATAATGGTTGAAAAAACATTGGAAAATCCAGTATCATACTGAAATATCACAGAAAAATGAAGAGATGACTTGACTGCAGTTTATGAGTACTTCCACAGCAAGAAAATGTGATGCTCTCCTCTTTGGATAAGAGCATAACAGGACCAAGAACCTAGCAACTAAGAGGCAACATAATCACAAGAGTTGCTGAATTTTAAACACTTAACCAAGAACTGCACGATGTTGTCTTCCTTCTTGAATATTTAAATCAAAATTGGATGTTTGTTTAGAATGGTTGACCAGCTTGAACATGAATCGCCTCAGGGAAGTTCTGTGCCTTCAGGGAAGGCAGAAAAAATTACTGGAAGCACCTTTCTGGAGTCTACCACCATGGGAGGAGGAACCAGATGGGGAAGAATCCCAGGAATCAAAAGTAAAATGCAAGCTAAAGGGTAAAATGCTAAAAACCCTGTTCACATGTGTTCTCTCACAGGTCAGTGTGAGGACTCCATTTGAGTAAAGACCAAATGACCAAAGACTGCTTGCCCAAAGCACATCATCCTCAAATCTACCCATGAGTTTTCAATGAAAAGTTCAATTTAGACTTGTCAGCCTTGATGTGCTTTGTTTTGATGAAACCAGGAATGAAATATAGCACTGGCAGTAATCTTATCCAATCATCTTAACTAATTTAGCATTTTGGATGCCTTGGCTTATGAATTTTGCAGAGAAATTTTTGGCAAAAAAGGACGGCATTGTAACTTCAGCCTTCTTAAAATTAACTCACACCAGCTATTCTCAGTAGTGCCATCATTATCTGTGAAACTGTGCTCAAATGAAGAATCAATAAATAAATATGAAGAAGAAATTTAGGGGAAAAATGAAGTGCTATTAGCATTCCAGGAGTATAATAAACTCATAATTCTCTGAGGCAAAACAGTGAAGCCTGGATTTGCAAAGCTACCATAGACAAGGAGGTGTGCAAAACTCATTCCAAATATAAGCTGGTTTAATATTTCAAAGACTCATTAGAGGGAACACATAGCATTAGCAAAATCATGTTTTGTATTCCTGATGTACAGTCCTAGGCAAATACAGAAAGTATATAGTAAATTACTCTCTTGGGAACAATTTCTGTTGGTTAAGGGGGGAAATGTTAAATTTTAAACATGTTAATCACTTGTTTTTGTTTTATTTCAACCTGTATAGACGCATGTCTGGTATGCATATGAAAATGCAAAATAGAGGATTAATCCCTGGTTCATCTTGAAAATGTTGGGATCAATAGTGCACACGCAAGCAGGGCACTCATTTTCTCAAACTGTAGTCACACTAACTTACACTGAACTGTTTAGATGAGTAAAGGATTTGCATGATCAAGTTACCTACTGGCAATGTCTGGCATGGAGATAAATGCGTAGTCTTGTAAGGCACGAGTTTAGGGCTTTGATAGAGGAAAGCAACAAGATGAAACATTTCATTCATAGGATTTAATTACACATATAGAATTAAGTATTTGAGTAAGTGTTTTCAGGGCTTGTAACCTTGTCTCTGCCACTAACACACTCTGACCTTGAGCAAGTCACGTAAGACCAGCTTTTCACAGACCTCAAAGTTAAATTTGTACAGATTTCAGTCGCTGTCAACCCTACCTGGCACCCATCTGCATCATTATTCATGATATCTTTACCAGATGAGTACAAAGTTCTCCAGGCCACAGTCCTTTTATGCCTCACTTTCTGTCCCTGATGATTATTACTTCTGACTACTGAGCATGGACATTAAAATGGAAATAAGGCTAAGTTGTACTATTATATCACTTGATTATCCTCACGAAGCAGGAACTGTGAAATTTTTCATATTATGTGTAACTTCACCTCATCCTTTGTCAGTATTGGAACAGCACATGGTTACAGTGCATATTCCTATTTTGCTCATGTTGAGTAAGTATTTATCTTTATCCTACCACAAGCCACTAATGATATTCCTCCGCCTGTTGTCTTGTATTTTAAGTAGGTGGTTACAAGCTACAATTACAACTAAAAGCTAAGCTCTCTTAGACTGGAAGAGCACATCGGACACAGGCAGAAACTAAGTCTCAGCTTTGTGTTTCTAATGAAAATGCCCTTCATATATGGAGTGGACCCAAAAAAAAGGTCAGAGAGTGAAATATTAAGTGTTTTATAAATATAGACTGATTGCCCTGTCCAAACCATGTGTCGGAAAATCTCCTTCTGGCAGACAATCATCTTCAATTGGGAAGGGAGAGCAGAGAAAGGAACGTGAGGCAGGGCAGGGGGATCTGTAATCACTCTAACAAACTTCTGAGACCTAGCCAGTTTTTCCTTCCATGTGACATATACAGGCTCCAAAAGCATCTCTTTCTGCATTCTTGAATTTACTATATTACCCTGTCAAACTGAGTTTTCCAGAGTAAACTTCTTACCCTTTCCTTTTTTGCTTTATTTTTTGCCCCTAATCTTTGATATGCTGTAAAACAGCACCACAGGAGATAAATAAGCAACCTTTAGTTGAAACAGCAGGCTAAACGACTTCCACGTGGCCAAGGAACACAGCAAAGCAATTAAACCTGCCCAACAGGCCATCCGTCGTCAGACTCCTCTTTCCTTAAGAGGCGGGCCCCAAAGTATTCCCAGGTTTAGTTCCTAATCCTACCGCTGGGTTGTGCAGATGGTTCCACAGCACCCACTCAAAACCCCTTTGAAGTTACTATGAATCCACACAGCTGGGTAAGCTTGTTGTCCCTGATTCTGCTGCAAGAATGAGGATGCGGCCAAGCTCTCATGGAAGTTTGTTTCCTGCCCTTTGAGCAGACAGGCAGGATCTGCTTCTTTCCCAAAAAACTAGTCATAACTGTCACAGCCATATTTTGGAACCACCAATTTGATCTCTGAGTCAGGACACTTTCCTACCACATAAGAAATTTTCATTCTGTTATCCTTTCAAATAAAATTGAAGCTATTTTTTTCATTTTCACTCTACATCAGTAACCTGCACAAGGTTTACACAAGGTTTGCACTTGAAATGAAAAATACTGCTTTTAAAATGACAAACACTGAACACAGGACATTTGTTACCACTAAAAAAAAGCTCTCTCTGTCTGTGGAGAAGCATAATTCATTCACTGATACATGCACCCACATTTTCTCCAGGGAGTTTCACAAATTCACATGCACTCCCAGCACTAAATTTTGCATTTCAATCTAGGCATTAGCTATAAAAGATGTGTAAAATCTTATGTAGTCAGACAGAAGCTGTTCCCTATTGGCTACATAATAAGCACCTTAGGTGGCTCCAGGGTATAAAATTATTCCAAAAGGGGTGTGGAAAAAATTACACTGCATAAATTGATTCCAGATCCACCTGTTCCAGGTGCCAGCAAATATATTTTGTTAAAGCCATCTGCTTGTCTTAAAAGCTAACAGTTTTTGAAGACTATGGCACAAACAATCTGCAAAATATACAAACTTCAGAAGTCACAAACCCTTAAACTGCAAATGGCTTTTAGATCATCTATGCAGGACTTAGCTGGACTGCAGATGGCATCTCTGCTTAATATCTGAGACTATCCAGCATCAGAGTATGTCCTCCATAGCACAGACGGTTCAAGGCTACTGGAGGATCCATTCAGCATCACCAGATCCTCCCGTGATATTCCCAGTTACAGAATGGGTTTGCCTCATGGGTCTGAAGTTATGATGAAGCTTTTGAGTGCAGCACAATATTTGGCAGAAATAAAACTGATGATTGTGGTTCTTCTCTGCAGGTTGCTACATCCTGGCTGCCACGTGTTGCTGCACCATGGATAAAGTCAAACCTTTGAAACTGGCCCTCTGCAATTTATTTGACTTGCAGCAACAGCCTAATAGGGAGTATGTTATCTAGACTAACAAGCCCATAAGCATTTTGCCTGCTCAACAAAGCCACAGGGGTCAGACACTGCTACAGTTTGTGTTTATCAGGGTCTGGTCGTGCTGGGTGCTGTTTCCCGGAGACATGTTAACAACAATGAAGAACATGCAGCACCTTGTAAGATCAAGCTCCTTCACAGCAGCTTCTGGGAAGAAAATATTCTGTGCTCTCTCCACAAATGACCCCTTTCTGAACACCAATGAAATTACACATATGATTTATAAACACCCAAGGTGTTCACAATTGATTTGGAGATTAAAACTAGTAATCAGCATGTTTGCTTATTGTCTCATTTAGAGCTCACTAAGAAGCAAATAAAGACACACCAGTCCTTAACCAGCACAGTGCTTTGGTATCTGTTTAATTACAAGCACATGAATAGCCCTGCCACCAATTCAGAGTCATACTTTGTAACTTGGTAACATCCTTCACATGCAAATTACCTCTCCAAGTTATTACATTCGGAAACAAAACAAACCCGCTTGGTTTGTAGATACATTTTTGATAACAGTAATGCTTCTGGAGTATTACTACTGATATACTCATCTTCGGAAAATCACTTTGAGTGATTTTTTGTGGACCTTAAAAAATTGTGCTTTATATGAGTTCTGAAGCAGAGGTAACTTTGGGAGTTGCGGCGCTGTAGTCAAGGAGACCCTGCGTGCTGAAAGTCACAGTTGTGCTGTCAGAGCTCTGCTGCACTTTGCTCACATGTTTTGAGCCTGGGGTAAGAAATAACTGCTGTCATGCAGTATTTTTTTTTTTTTTGGACAACAATGAGAAGAGCGGTGAAATAAATACTGAGGTTAACTGTGCTTGAAGAATAATCTCCAGCAAGCAAAGCACTGTCCACACAAGTTTCAGGCTCAAAGAGCTGTCACAGTCTCACACTCAGCTCCCACTGAAACTAATGGAAATTGCCACCATGGACAGAGATGGGATAAGTCATGATACTGGGCACACTGGACAAGTCAGCAGTCTAAAAACAAGAGAAACAATCCCTGCAATAAAACTATCTGACATACTGCCTTCAGCGAGTTGACTTTTGTTTCCTTGAGTAACAGAACAATAACAAAGAGCTGTTGACTTGATCCTCAGAAGCAACAACACTCAGACACAGCCCATTTCAAGGCACAGCAGGAATAGTGCAATATGCCATGGTTTGTCTCCTGGACTAAATCACAAGGACCCAGCCCAAAATTGTGGCAGTTCACCTTCACAGTATTCAGTCCATAAAAGGAAAGTTCATCACTTAAGACTGACTTTGCGATCTCAGTGTGATTTGGTACTTACACAGCCACTACACAATGAACACCAATGAACTTTACCCCTAGAGAACCATTCTGAATTGCCTCCACCACTCTCTGCAGGTAATTAAATTTCCTTTTTTTCAGTTTTATACTAGAAATGATCTCATGGGCATGATCTCCAGCAAGGCAAATCCAGTTGAAAACTTCACACTGGACTGCACCTAAACTCTGAATCTCGGCACTACCCCAGCAGTGGAACACCTTCACATTACAATGACTGACTCCCTACTCCTCAGCACATCCCCTCTCCTGGGACTGGTCTGCCCCTGATGCTGCAGCTCTTCTCATGAAGGCAGTGGGCAACAGTTAGGAGACCTGACAAAGCTGGAGTCCAGTGCATAGCTTTCCAATGACAGACCCTCAGTTAAATTGCCCATGGCTCCCAGTAAAAAATGAACTAAGAAATGCTAATCTAATAATCCAGGCATATAGATAAATGAAAGGTGAAAAGGCTTTTAAATGCATTCTAAAACCAATATTTTATGATGGATCAATATATTTCTCTAGGCTGTAAACAAACGAGTTCTCAAAGAAAGTTAAATTTAGAGAAGAAAATGTTGGTTTTCTTACTACAGAAAACAGTGACGACAATTCCTTGGAGGGCATTTATACCAACAGCAATCCAAAGCTAGGGCTTCATCATGCTTTCCCTAAAATCAGTACAGTAAAAACAGGGTAAGGTTACTGCTGTTAGCCTACTAAAGGTGAACAAAACTAGCTTTGCAATCATACAGCATTGTCCTTAATTTCCAATCGTTCGCCAGCATATGGAAGTGATGCAACCACAAAGTAAAACAATTACAGCTTTGATCTTGCATCTTTTAGACAGTCAATTAACCTCTCTGATGTCTTTACAAGGAACCCCCTGAATATGGGCTACCGGATAACACCTTAAATTCCCAGATCCCAGTTGATAGAGCACGAACCAGCCAGCGCTCGAGACAGGGAGGCGGCAGCGGCGGATCGCTCCCTGACACTGTTGGATACTGCCCCCTTTTGCCGAACAGCAAGGCAACAGCCCCGGCTGCACACTGAAACTTTGCCCGGCATCTATTTGTTTTCAGGAAGATATATTCACGTAGATGGTCTTATTTAACCCTAGTATGTCTGTTCGCATGATTATTCATCCTGACTAAAATAGAAATCTATTGTTCGAGCTATGTTTAATATCAGAGTGAGCCTGCTCTCCAGGAACTTTCCCTCCAACAGGGCCTTATCATGTCTCACCCAAGTCGAGCAGCACTTTTACAACTGACTACAAGGTAAGAGGAAAAGAGTTTATAGTCTGGGGCTATGGTCACCCAGGTCAGCTGTCAGCCTGGAGAATAAAGGCAATCACAGTGGATGACCAAAGCCATTTTGTCTGGGAACTTTTTCATCTTACTGCAAAGCAACTAAAATTCCACTGCACCACTTGTATCAAGCTTCTGTTGGGCTACCCACATTCCTACTGAACCCATCCCCATGCCATCACTTCCAGTCAATGTGAACTGATCAAGGCCAGCTTGCTAAAAGTTATTTTCTATGCAGAACCTCGTCCCCCGCACCTCTCTGTTCAAGCCTTTTGTCCTCTGGGGTTGTGCTTTTTCACTTGCTGGAGTTTGGACATTTTCTGTTCCCTGGTTGCCCCAGCTTTTTGCAGGAAGAGAGGGAGGTCACAGAGGGCAGCCACTGCCAATTCCATCAGCCTAACAGGCTGGGGGATGAACAAAGCAAATATCTGTATTCTGAAGGGTGGGATCTCTCTCTCCCCCATGACTTCAGGATTAGCATGTCCCTAGCAGGGGAGGACAAAAACTTGGCCTCTTTAAGGAAAGAAAGCAAGATCGAGAGAAAAACAGAACAACTTGCCTAGACTTCACTGAAAATGCAAGAGGCATAACATAAAACACAGAGATTCCCTACTATTGCCTAATGCAGAGTCTACTTATCATCCAATCCAATCAGAAAAGTTTTAGTGCAAAAGGAGAAAAAATGAAAGATATGGTTGATTCAAGCATCTGTTTAAAAACTAAATCTCTGTTAAAAATCTGGTTAAATATCAGCAGGATTTTTCTTATCACTGCCACTTTCTCTGCAGTTACGACCAGTTTTCTGCCTTGGGTGTGTACAAATCAGATGTATAACCAAAAGAGTACTTCTCTGTATGAGTAGTTTGTTCCAGCTACCCTTACTCCTCCTCCTTGCCTTTGCTCACCTGGGATCTCTACTGATCTCAAGTAGCAGAAAGAATCAAAGCCCATTATAACTTCTAGCTTAGTTGGTTTCTATTTTGTTCACAGTGCAGTCAGCTTGGGGTCTTAGCCTACCACTGAACCCATCCAGAGGCAAAGACATCAAACCTCTTGCAGCTCAGACTATAATTTATGAGAAGAAGTATTTTCTGTAATGAGAGGGAACACTTGCACAACAAAAAACGGAACTTTACTACGATTCCTAACCAATATATATCCATACATAAACAGTTTGAAGAAAAAAGAAATGGGAAAAAAGAAGTGTAAACCCCAAGCAGAAATAGATAAATAAGTTAGGGAAAAAAAACCCAACAAAACAGGACCTGGCATCTACCATGTTTGGAGACCTTTTCTAAGGACAGGAAATTATCTATGAGTCTAAACTGAACCAACAGAGGACAGTGAACCTTTAGGACATAGATACTCCTCGATATTTGTGCTCCACCTAAAAGCCCATAAAGAGACAGGTTCAGGACCGACTTGGCAAGCACACCTTTTGTTTCCGCTGAGGCGTAACAGTAAGCGTGCTCCTGGGCAGCATCGGGAGCAGATGGTAGTGCTGGAAAATACAGGTCTCCAACTTTGGTGTGAATATTGGAGCTGGGTCGACAAAGGTTGTTTCTGGAAATCCTACCCTCCCATACGCTCCCCATAAGTTTCTAACAATGCGAGGAGCTAAGGAGCAGCACAAGGCTCTCTGCTTCCCTCTCCCTCTCCCCTTCGCTTTTGATCTCCATCAGGACGTGAGCTGAAATTTAATGGACCACCCCTACCACAAAGACAAATTACCATCTGAAAACCAAAAATCATTAATATCCCTTCGTCTAGGCTATCCGGCTTCCCACCACTGCACCCCTTCGCTCCCGCCACAGCCCCCCTCAGCGGGTTTAGGAAGAGCTGGGAAGGTGGCGGGGAGAGGAGGAAAAAAACCCACCTCCACTGCCACCTCCGAGCTAGCGTGCTCTCCAGCGCTGCCGGACTGAGAACACAGCTACAAAAAAAAAATAGCCCCTTTGCCTCCCCGGCGGGCAGGAGGACGGCGCTCCGAGCGCCGGGCACAAACACACCCCCACGCCGCGCAGGCTGCCCCCGGCCCTCCATCACCGGGTGCTGCGCCGGGGGCGTTGGAGACGCGCAGCAGCCCGGGGGTTCCCAACTCCCCGGATCCCCTTCCCAGCGCCGCCCGCTCGCCCCGACCCCGCCAAGTTGGGAAGTTTGCGCGCCCCCCGGCCCGTCCCGCCGCCCGCCCCCCGGGCCGCCGCCGCGCTGCGCTTACAGGGTGGCCGCCGGGCTCCCGGTGCGGGGCTCACCGGCACATCGCGCTCCGGCTGCCGCAGGAGCGGGGGCAGCCGCGGCGCGGCTGGGCTCGGCTCGGCGGGGCTGGGCTCGGCGCGGCGCGGCTGGGCTCGGCTGGGCTCGGCTCGGCTCGGGGCGAGCACGGGAGCGGAGCGGCGGGTCTGCCCAGCCCGGCGCTCAGGGAGTGCCGCCTCGGGCCATGCGAGCGGCGGCGGGCAGCGGCCCCGCGGTGCGGCCGGACTTGGGACCGAAGTCCTCCCGGGCGCTCCGCTGTCTCTTCCAGGCGGCTCCTATCAGCACGGCTTCAACTCTTTCCATCGGAGACCGAGGGGAGGAGGAGAAGGAGGCGGAGGAGGAGGAGGTAGGGAAGGAGGAGGGAGCTAGGGGCTGGCAGCCCCAACTCGCACTGATGTCAACTAATATATTCAAAGTTCAACAGGGCATTTCTCTAGCAAGCGAATCGCCCTCGCCGCCCTCGCCGCCCTCCCCGCTGGTCGCAGCCGGCCTCCCTGGGCCGGCGAGGGGTCCCGCGGAGCACAGCGGCTCTCCCCGGCCCGGCCCTGCGGAGGGGGGCTGGCGGAGCCGGCCCGGAGAGGAGGGGGTCGGGGAGGGGGGATGGCACACTTTTCAGGCGGGCAGGTTCAAGTGCCGCCGGCGTGGGGAGGGCTGAGGGTGGAGGTGAGGCACCAGAAAAGAGCGAAAATAATCCACCGAGCGGCGGAGCGATGTTTGTGTTTAAATCCAGCCTCTTCCCTCCCTGCTGGAAAGGGGCAGGGCCGGCTGCGTTGCTGTGGCTGTGATGGGAGAGGGGAGCGGGGAAGCGGCTGCGCTGGGGCTCGGAGAGGCGCCGCGGGGCTCCGGGCTCCCGTGCAGCCGCCCGGACACACCGCCCGGCCAGGCGGAGCGCGGTCTCCTGCCCGTGACTGAGCCCCTCGCTCGGGCCCGGAGCTGTGTCAGCGTCTCCCCGTTGCGATGTCCCCTTGTTCGCCTGGGGCTAATGGGGTCGAGATGAACCCGGGGAGGGAAGCGGCAGTTTTGTCACGCCGAAGCGCAGACAGCGGCGGAAAATCCGCGACGAAAGGAGCGTACGCGGCGCGGAGCGCACGGGAGAAGCAGCGCTGTCCCTCCGCGGCCCCACCGCTGCCCAGGGGCCGCCCGCGGGGAATCGCTGCGAGGCCGGGGGGCTGCATCAAACGTGGATTTGGGAAGGCTGATGTGCCGCGCTGTCCCCGCGGTGATGCACAACGCCTGAACGCCGTTAGCGACAACCGCATAAAGCCATAGGATGGACCCTGCTGATGGACAAGCAACCCGGCAGTCAAAGGATAAAAACACATCTGGGCTGGTCTAGTGACATTTAAAAATCGCCAGATAAGAGCCTCAGTTATTTATCAGCTGAATCCTCAGATAGAATGGCCTGCACTGATGGCTTTGCATATGTATGTGTGCATACATAATGAGGCTGGGTTATTTTCCCTCTGTAAACTGATCCTGTCATTCATGTTGACAGTATGTTGTAGCTATATAAAAACAGTGTAATTGTATGATGGCTCATCAGTGCTATGACAGCCAATTGTGGTGGCAGTGGGTGTGCTCCCAGTTCGCATTTCAGAGAAGTAACTGCATAGATCCACCGAGATGATCATTATACAATATGTAATTGTTTGCCTGTTCATAATTTCTCAGTTCTTCCTTAATCAAGGAACTATATCACTACATCTGCTTATGCAGCAATGCATTTTTGATACCTTGAATGAAACAGTCAATACATTATTTATGTGCATAACATTTTTTATCTGCCTTCCATTTTAAAACACACTGGAAAGCATAGGACAGGTAAAGGATACAAAATAGTTGCAATGTAGGTATGTATTCTGCCCAAAACTCAAACTCTGGAAGAAGGCTTGAGTCAGGCATAGTCTGGAAAGTGCTGAGCAAACTGCCCCATTCACAGTGGCATCGTATCTGTGCCTCTTTTTTCTTCCCCATCTTTCCTAAAACTGAAAAAAACTACCCTCTAGATGAGTTTTTTTTGTGATAGTATCTTCTTAGAATATTGTCTTAATTTACATGTGAATAGTAAATAACTGTCCCTCCATTTCCCTAACATACAGGATGATATCTTTCAATTTAGTGGATTGAATTTTAAATAATGATGTGCAGCAGCCTGGGTGGGCAAAGCAGAACACAGTGAAGGTTGTGCTCTGTGCTGGGACACTATTTGCCTTCTTTTTCAGTTTTACTGTAGAGTGAGTCATTTGGTTATCTAAGCCTCAGGGATAGAACACCTCACCAAATGCCACAATTACACATGTAATTTCCAGAAGACACTTCAACCTTTCCTCCTCCTAAGACTTCCAGATGCAGCACTGGGCACTGAACAATAAGTAGCATAAGACTACATAAATATCTGTCAACATTTAAAGATATAATGGATGGTACTTTTCTATTAAAAAAAAAAAAAGATTGTTTACCCTAAAATCTTCTAGCATTTCCCTGCTACTGTTTTGCTCTTTCCTCCACAAGGCTGGGAGTAGTTCTGTTGGTCAGGAGTGTGCATGCATTGCTCAAAAACTCACTAATAAAACGTGCACATAAATACAAGTTTTGTAATATTTCCATGGACAATCAGGTCCTGACACCTCAATGCCTTTACACAGTATAGCATTTGGGAAATCACTGGCCAGACAGGGAAACTACTCAAATCCTTTAAGTAAAGGGCTTGTGACGAAAAGCGCTACAGTTACAATTCTATGAAAAAGAGACAAATGTCATGGGAAAAGTCAGGGCGTTGCATGTGAAGTGATCTGTATCAAACAATTTGTTTCCAGTCTCCAAAGGCGAGGATGTACCGGGTTCCTATTCTGGGCTTGGCGGAGGCCGAGGTCGTGGCATGACTCAGTTGCTCGCAGAGGTGCTGAACTATAACCCTCTCCAGAGCCACGGCGGCTGGAGGAACTCCCTTTCCGCAGGGCGAAGAGCCGCGGCGCTGGTGGCTGAGGCGGAGAGGGGCGCTCGGCGGAGCGGGCGCTCGGCGCGGCTGTCACCGCTAGGTGCTGCTGGTGCCTCCCGGAGCGCCGGGCCCGCTCTCGCCGCTCCCGGCGCGGAGCCGCCGGACCGCGGGGGCACCCGTGAGCGGGGACCTGCACCCGTGAGCGGGGACCTGCATCCCGTGAGCGGGGACCTGCATCCCGTGAGCCGGGACCTGCACCCCGTGAACGGGGACCTGCACCCGTGAGCCGGGACCTGCGTCCCGTGAGCCGGGACCTGCACCCCGTGAACGGGGACCTGCACCCGTGAGCGGGGACCTGCATCCCGTGAGCCGGGACCTGCACCCCGTGAACGGGGACCTGCACCCGTGAGCCGGGACCTGCACCCGTGAGCCGGGACCTGCACCCCGTGAGCCGGGACCTGCATCCCGTGAGCCGGGGCCGGCACCCCGTGAGCCGGGACCTGCACCCCGTGAACGGGGACCTGCACCCGTGAGCCGGGACCTGCACCCCGTGAGCGGGGACCTGCATCCCGTGAGCCGGGACCTGCATCCCGTGAGCCGGGACGTGCACCCGTGAGCCGGGACCTGCACCCCGTGAGCCGGGGCCGGCACCCCGTGAGCGGGGACCTGCACCCCGTGAGCCGGGGCCGGCACCCCGTGAGCCGGGACCTGCATCCCGTGAGCGGGGACCTGCACCCGTGAGCCGGGGACGTGCATCCCGTGAGCCGGGACCTGCATCCCGTGAGCCGGGGCCGGCACCCCGTGTGGGTTCTGTTGCACTCGTGTGAGCAGCCTGCCCGGCCAGTCAGGCCAGCAGCGGCTCTGGCACAGGCATTCCGGGAGCTGGCGGGGAGGCGAACAGTGTAGGGAGAAGGGGCTCCCACTGCTTGCAGGGAAGAGAGGCCGCCTTTGCTGCCTTCAAACTCAGCGGTGCAGAGCACGGAGAGGGATGGGGGAGAGTTCAAGAGAGTGGAAACACGCTGCAGGGAAGAGGAACAGGACTCAGAGGGATAGGGCTTTGGGCTATGGGACAGAAGGAGGCAGAGTAACAGGTACAGCTGGGCTCTGGGGGAAATGAGGACCTGCAAGTGTAGAACAGAGCTCTCTGGGGAGAGACCAAACCCAGGCTTTTTGTGAGTCGGGCCATCCAAACAGTCCCCCAAATTGCAGATAGCATGGTATTTTTGGAGCCTAACCAGAGCAGGCTGTGTTAGCCTGCATTTGCACACAGGTCAGCCTGTTTATGACAGAAATGTCTGCACAGACATGCTTGAGCTTAAGCTGTTTTGGGCATTCAGATAAGCTTTCCTGGTAGATGTTTTAGAAGGTGATCTAGAGGAAAATCATTGTCTGGAGGCTAGGCAACAACATTGACCCACACTTGATGTCTGGACCATGAGTCCACACTAGTAGCAGTCTCGTTAGAAAATTATTTCTGCTGTAGATAACCAGACCATTTCACACACACTGAAAGTGCATATATCAGTGGCAAAAATTTTAAATTATGCTGGAATTTAGAGCTGGACACATATGTTCAGACAATCACTATACCAGCCTACTACAAGTTTTTATTTCCCTGTAGCACTGCAAGGGAAGAAGCAGAGTTGTCATGAAAAAATCAGTCAAAATATATGCAGCAGACTATCTTTATGCTGATTTAAATGCCTGACCCCAAGCGGAGGCCAAACTGCCCTTCTAGATGGTGCCGTTTCCTCAAAAGAGGAAAAATAAATTTCTAAGCACAGTATCAGCAAATACAGAAGCAATGGCATGCAGCAATAGCAATAGTAAGCATTATCCTGAACACTGAGATCTAGATCTGAAGCCAAATGGCGATTAGCCATAAAATATTTAGGTATATGGCTTTTTTCCTGAATTTAAAATAGACTTCTAAATAGCCACAGTTGTGGTTTCCCGGCTCAGTCTGGTGGTGACAGTAACATTTTAATTTATACTAAAGATAAGTCGAATTTAAATCCATGACACAAACTAAGAGTCGGATGACCTTAAAGCAAGAGCATACAAATGAGCTCCCTGGAGAAAAGACGCCGTGATGAAGCAAATAGAATAATATATAGGGATGACTTGACACTGTCACCAGAATGAGTGTATTTAACTTCTCTGGAAAGAAATGAAATGAGCTTAAATTGGGACAACTGCTTTATTTTCAGAGAATTGTCTCTGAACCCTACAGACAAGCGCTATACAGTTGTTTCCCCCCTAAAGCCAGGGGCCAATCTTCATATGTCACTCGACATGGCAAAGTCAGCAAATGTCATCACACTTCATAAAGGCAGGTCTGAGTATTCCCACTGAGTCTCACAGAAGTAGAAAGTTCCCTCCTTGCAGACAAAGACTTGTGAAACATAAAAGTTGTGTTAACACAATGATATACTAGGAGGAAGGGAATGTTAAACTGAGACACTTCTTGTTGCCCAGTAAGCATCCACACTGAGGTAAGATATACAGCACCTAGCAGTCATCTATTTGTTGGCAAATAAAAAGAGCAGTGAAAAATTAGTTTTTTAACAACACCATTAGGAGGTTTAGCACTACATCAAAAATTGCTTTTCCCCTCTTCTAACTCAAGCTCTGAGCCTAGCGACTGTGTTTATTGTATATTACTTTTGCCTTGAGACTGGAAGTGTAAAACCTAGCACTGAACACCTTTATGGTGCTCCTAGACACATTATCTGAGGGACTGAAAACTTCCTTGGTAAATACAAGTGGGATTTTTATTTTTTTCCCTGGGAAGTAGAGGTACCTTTACAATTAGCCTTAAGCTTTAAATTAAAGACATGTTGTTCAGCACATCAGACATCTCACTAAGCACTCTCTAGAAAAAACACATTTTAATGGAAAGTGAATTCAGGACTGTTGACAGCTTATCTGCTGACTTCATATCCTACCTTAGGCAATTCAGCTGAAAGATGAGCTCAACACTGCAAGTTCCTATTACTGCCTTTGCAGTATCCTGTCCTACTCTAATTTTCCTTTAAAAAGCTAAATTAAAAAGCTTTACAGGGACCCACTTATACAACAAACTGTTATGTCCAGCAAGCTGCATAGTCTGAGTCTAAATGTGAGTAGGTTTTGAAAGCATTAATATTCCTTCCTCCATTTGTTTACATGATGACCAATGTCTTGATAATGTGACTTGCAGTGTCTGGTTTGGAAAACACAATTCTCAATGTAGTGGGAATGTGAATATGCTGATAAAACTGAGTATCTGTTCTGCAGATTGTAGTTCTGTTGTAGTATTTGAAACTCATGACCTGGAAAGCCATTCTGAGGATTTAAGAAGTTCACTGCGCTCAGCTGATACAGTGGCCTTCCATACTTGGAAGTTTTTAATGAACTTAACTAAAAAACATATTGTACCTACTCAGTTTGTGATATTCGGATGCTAATAATTCAAATCAAAACCAATTGACTTTCAAATCTTGCCCACTTTGGCTGCAAGGCGGTTTAAACTAAAAGATCAGGAGAAAAAATATTTTTAAAATAAAACTGTTTTAGTCTTCTCAATCAAAATATAAAGCACTTTCAAACACATATTTTTATCCATAGGCAGAGGCCAACTAGTTTAGATTTCAGCCCTCCATTTTGCAGATTTTCAGATAAGTATTGAAAATAAGGGCTTAGAGCAGAAACTGTGCTGTAGCTTCACTTACAATGGTTGCGGCGAAGTCACCAAGACTTTAATCTCTTAAGAAAGAGGCCCATTGGAACTGATGCAGACAGATCAATGTTCTTGGGGAGAATGTGGTTTCAAATTTGTAGACAGATTAGCTACAATTTCACAGGTTGAGACCTTTCCCAACAACAAATCTGAAATGTCACAAAAAGCTCCTCCTGCTACCTTAGGGAAATGTAGCATATTGTAGCCACATTCCCTCTTGAACTGCAGTGTTCCCTTTGTGACTTGGCAATGCAATGGAAGGCCCTGCATTAGGGAAGAACTGGATGTCTCCTACAGAAAGTCCTCTCTGCCCTTTTCACTGTTTGATTCATTGAGGCAAGTTGGCTTCTCACTCACGTAAGGAGAAGGGTGGTGGAAGCAGTTTTGTAATGAAGGAGAATGCTGGGCCTAAGTGGAGTAGTAATATGTGAAACATGAATATTCTTTGTTATTTTATTATTGGTAAACCTAATCACCAGGAAGAGGCTGGGCTGGATGTTTCTATAGTGTGTAGCCTGTTTTTGTTAGAGAAAAAAGTTGGAAGAGATAGACACCTTTTTTCTTGCAGTACCTCAGCAAAGAGATTGTGGCATACTGCAAATATTGCAGTAACAGAAAGCCAAGCACACTGTCACATTAGACTGTACTTCCTAATGGAGAGTGCCTTCTTCCCTTCACCAGGAGTGTCAATAAAGGAAAATGATTGCAGCAGAGTGGGTTAGTGCACGGAGAGAAGCTTTCTGCTTTGCATTTTCAATAATTAAAAACACTGTAACTTCTTCTCCAAAACATCACATCTCTCCTTCAGCTTGGCCATCACAAAATATAGTGGTGGCATCTCAATTATAAGGCACAACACATAGCAAGCAAGAGCTTCATAGTGCCTTCTGAAGGCATGTGGTGCAGCCACACAGATCAGGGTGGTTGGAGTGGGCAGGGTCAGTCATTGAGTCAGGTATTGAGTCCCAGGTATTGAGCAGTGCACTGTTACTCTACTCAGATAATTCCAACCACTTCCTATATATGTATGTAATGATATGTGACTGATTATCTATTTTCCATTTCTTTTCCATGCAACGTTGTTCGTCAGAAACACCATTACTAGATAAAAACTCATTTGGATATGTATAATCAAAATACAATTTCTCTCTCTCTATTTTAATTAGCATAACATGTACTGCAAAGTATATTGTACACTCAGTCTAGTCTAGTGGCCAAAAATATTCCATGAATTCTGGTCAACAATTATCAAGAATTCTATTCCTGCCAGATAAGCTGAAAATTATCACTTGCTGACTAAGTCAATATGTTACCCTGCTGCTATGCCATATGGCCCTGGATGCTGAGACACAACACAACCTCATCAAGTGACACCCAAACTGGAGGAGAGGAACACTGGAGAGAGCAGGATTTCCATTCGAAAGGACCTCAAGAAACCAGAGGAGCAAGATAGCAGGAGAGTCATTAAGTTCAACAAAGGCAAATTAAGTTGTGCATTGGGGTCAGCATCGCCCCATGTGCCAGGCCAGGCTGAGGGCTGAGCAAACAGCCCCACAGCTGGAGTTTGGGCCTCACACAACAACAGCTGCTCTCAACCTGGAGAGACTCCAGGGAAGGGTTGCTGAGGCAGTAAGGGAACCACAGCATCTGAGGTACAAAGAGAGGCAGGGGCAACTGCCTTGCTTAGGCTGGAGACAAGAAGGCCAAGACAGGATGTAGCTACAACCTTCCACTACCTTATTCCACTGGAGAAGACAGACATAGACATTTCTCAGGGGTGCACAGCAAAAGAACAAAAGGCAACAGTCACAAGCTGCAACAAGGGAAATACTAATTGGGAAGAGGGAAAAAATCATCTCACTGGGACTCAGTAGGGCATCACTGAGACAGTGGCCCAAAGGGGCTGTTCAGTCATCACCCTTAGAGATTTTCAAAACTTGTCAAGGCTTGGAGCAACTTGATCGGATTTTGAAGCTAGTCCTGCTTTGAGCAGAAGCTTGGAATATAGATCTCCAGATGTGCCTTCCAACCTGAAGTTTTCTGAGAACGTATCTCACAAAATGCAGTTCCATAAGATACTAAGTATCTCTCCCACCAGCCATAAAAGGTGCTCAAGTCTTGTCAGGGGTCAACAGAAATGGCTTATTACAGCAGTGACCTATCTAAATCTCAGCTCTGATTTGATTTGGCATATAATCAGGCTAAGTGCAATCAATTATTAATAGCCTATATATTATATTCAGATTGTCATAACACGGTGAGATATACAAACTTAGACTCTGCTCTCCTTTTCTTCAGGAATGTGAGATTCAAGAGGGATAATGAAGGAAAAAAAGACAAAACATAGAAACTGTTTTGTCCTGAACAATGAGTGGAACTGCTACATTTCATGTAAATATTATCACGGTTCTATGAAACAATCATTTCTACAGTCAACAGGCTCATAATATTCCTTCCTCATCAAAACACATAGGGTTACTCATACAAGTAAAGGGTTGTAGGCATGCAAATTAATTTGTAGTAAGATGGTTTAAGTTCTAAATCATGTATTAAATTGCTTCTATTGTACAAGTTTAACTTCATTTTCCAAGCTAGTCACATGCAACAGAGATGCAGTAATGTAGGTATTCCAGCTGCAAAGTGATTAGCTGCTGGTGCCTTCTAAACCTAGATTTGTAAGTCAGATCATTGGAAAGATCAGTGGTTTGGTTCCTGGATGTCATGAGACCAGAGAGGTGGAATATTGGCAGAAGATTAGGTTTATTTTTGTGTATGTGTTTGAAATATTTAAACAGATTAGGATAGAAATCAACTTACAAGGCTATAAACCCTGATCCAGCAAAGCAAAAAACTCATAAGCAAGCCCATCTCAGGTGTACAAGGAGCACAAATATAGATTTATCCTTGAACAGAGGCCCAAAGTCCCATTAAAGTTCAGGGAAGGACAATGATATTCAAGCACTTGCTTAAAGATAGGCATGTGCTTAAAAGCCTAATGATCTGGGGTATTTTTACTTGTATATCCCTGAGTGTAAATCAGGGAGCTTCCACCAGGTTTGCTAACATTGCAGGCATTTCTGCATCTCCTTGTTTCTACATAGAAGTATACTGCTGGCACTTTTGATTTTGCCATAGAAGAAAAGAAGCACTCCGATATGAGTTGTCAGCCTGGGTCTGATTAAATCAGAGAAGTTAGCCACCAGTTTCTGCAGGGTCAGATTGGGCTATAAACATTTACTCTAATGAATAATTATATTTGTACCCTTAGGATGCTTTGGTTGAAATGTAACGACTTCTGAACAGTCTGATTGGGACCAATATATAAACAGTCAGACTGAGTGCCAGTCAGTACCTTTGCCTCCCTCAGGAGCTTTTTCCTTTATTGTTTGTAGGTTTACCTGTTAATGCTAGTCACAGTTACAGGCTCTGACTCAAGAGCTGTCATTAATCACTGCCTAAGAACACTGCATCAGGTAAGCCAACGCATCAGATGCTGAGCTGAAGCAGCAGTACTCACTTCAAACTGTCATTTGTGCCTGACATAACAAGGTGAAAGATTATCCAGCCTAAGTATCAATAATTTTTCACTGCACGATTTGAAACAAGCTTTGGAGATTGGTGCCACATTGCTACAAGTGATGGTGCTGAGGGTTCATGAGGTGCAGTGGTCGGCACTGAAACACCATCCTCTACCTCACTGCATGTCCTGCCTTACACCCACTTGTACTTACTCAGAGGTGATCAGATGATGAGCCTGAGTAACTGTGTTAGAATTTGGGGTCTCTCAGCTCCCAAGTTTGAAAACTAGGTCTGAATAATCACATCTTTTGACAGAGCCAGACACATTTTATGAGAGTTCAGATTCAATTTAATCCAGATTTTCATCTGTGATCCATCCCTAAGTCTTCCTTTGAACAGCAAGACGAAGCAAGGAAAGACCTTTGCATAGGTGTTCAAGTATTTAGTGGTTCAGTTTCCAGGCAATCAGTAAATGCAGCAGTTCTCAAACTCCAATCTACTAAGACCGCTGCTGTCAGAGTAGTAAAGCATCTGTCAGTCTCAGAGCTGTGATGTTTTGCTGCTGCTTGGAGCCCAGGTCAAGATTCATTTAAGATTTCCAAAAGCTTTTTCAGGTTCTTTTTTCCTTTTGTCTTGGAGTTGGGTGATTTTATTTGGTTTGGGGTTTGGTTTTTTGTTTGTTGGGGTTTTTTTTTTGACCAGTTACACTCTGAAATAAGCATATTTCTTTGAGCTGTTTCTGTATCAAGCATCTCTGGCAAAAATCCAGCTATGAGTGAACTTTCAGCCACTGCTGAAAACAAGAGGGCAACAAACAAGTAAGAGGAGAGAACCAACATGCTGAGTGACCTGGAGAGAAAATTATATGTCTGCATGCAACAGAAAAAACTCCCCAGTAGCAAGTGTAAATTCCTAACACTTCTGCCAAGAGAATGCTGAATGACAGGGTGCAGCAAAGCAGATGCACACCTCCTGTTGAAGGAAGCTCAGTTTCATATTGTTGCCAATAGTCACTCTAATTTTGCTGAACTATTTTTATGGTAACTCCAGTGTATGTTAGAAAGTATTGAGAAAAAGGCTGTGACACTGGAAGGAAAAACAGAATCCATGAAAGATCTGAGGTGCAGATTGTGATGATACAGTATTTGAAAATCACTAAACTCATGCATTACTGTTCATTTTTGCCATGTGGTTTCAGCAAGAAATGGTATTCTTCCCACACAATATTCAAACTGTTCATTAGTGGATCTTGCAGCAGCTGCTGTTTTGCAGCCAAGGAATGACTGCACTTTAGCGGCAGGCAAAGGATCTCAATAGCTCCCAAAGTGCTTGGGCATTTTGCTACGTGGAGTTAAAAGTATATAAAGAAATATGTTTCTAATTTATTACCTTTTACACAGATGTGTGCTTTATGGGAAAGGCTTGATACAGCTAATGCAAATTTCTCTTGAAGACTCACTCAGGAATTCTTTAAGGTCAAATTGTAGTCTGTGTATTTTGAAGAACCCCATATTACTGCCAGACTGGGAATGGCAGCAGGACAGCTGGTACAAATGGCACCTTTCTTCCCATGTTGACATATTATAACTTTCCTAAACTGATATGTGAGTTGCCACAGGATTCCATGTCCTGCTTATTGTTTGCTGTGCTAATACACTGGCACATCCAGAGGTGATTTTTCACGTGTCATCAGAAATGTTACAAGACAGGATTGGTTTTGTAAATACAAGAGATTACCTAAGTGATGGAGGATTCCTGTCTCCTATGCATGCAAGACTAAAAAGGGAGGGCAGGAGAGAGAGAGAACATAGCACTATGTACCAGATAAAAGAGCAGGAAACCTGAATTAATTTCTGGAAGCAATAACATTTTTGTCAGTTATTCCTCTTTCCTGAAGGATGGAACCTCACTGATTGAAAGATGCTCAGGTCAGATATGCTTTCAATTGTCAGCAGATAAGTTGGTGTAGCCCTTGCAAAATCCAAAATCACGTCCCTTTCACACACACTGTTGTTTTTCAGGGCTGCACTCAGCCTAGAGTATAGGAATTATCATGTTATCAACTTGATCTGTTCAGATCAGTATCCTCTCTAATTGTAGTTTAAGAGTGCAGCACCATAATCTGGTACTTTTTTCCTGCTTTAAATCTCAGGTTAATCTCTTGAGAGACTCAATACTTCTCTAGAACACATGCTTTAAAATCTCTCTGAAATCTGACATAAATAATGCCAAAGCTGGGCAATCTTGCTATAACATAACTGATCAAACCCTCTTCAATCTTTTTAAGGTCTTGGCCTCAGTGGCTTCCTGTGACAATATGTTCCATGCTCAGCAAAAGTGTGTATTTTTATCAGATGCTTCCTTTTGCGGAATTCTCTGCTGTTTAATTTAATTTCTTGCCCAGTTGTGCAGTAGCTTCCAGCCCACTGCCAGGGCCCTGACTACACTTTTTAGACCTGAATTCCCTGATGGGCTCTGGAGCCCTCAGCTCCTGCCCCAGTGATGATGCAGCAGCACCGGTCTCCAGCTCCCCTCAGCTCTATCCATGGGTTCTACCGAGCTGATCCCTGTGCCCAGGGAGCTACTCCATGCCTGGGGCTGGAGCTGCCCCGCATCCCCCACTGCTCTGATCCCTGGAAAGGGATGTCCTGCCACCCCCAGAACCCAGGGAACCACCGGTCCTTATGGTTCCCTGACACATATTCCCTGTGCAGCAGCACAACAAAGTTTGTCTTTTCCTTCCCCTCCCCAAATATTTGTCATGAATCCACAGAGAAACCTACAGTGAGTAACACCCTCCGGCCCCCACCAGCTGGCAGCTCCCTCAGTGCTGACTGCTGCCCTGGGAGAGGCATTCCCAGTAGCTGCTCTGCCAGGCAGGGCCAGTCCCCTCAGGACCTCCAGACTCCAGGGGTTGTCCCCTGCAGACCTCCCAGCAGCACTTTCCCCAAAATCATTCTGTCCCTTCACAACTGATGAAAGGGCCTCTCGGTGATGAGTGCAGTGGCAGGGACCTGACGGCCACCTGGAGACCTCCTGCCACACTCAGGAGGGACAGACTAAAGTTTTCCCCAAAAAACCCAGGAAACCCTTTCATAGGTTCTCTAAATCATTTGTAAATGAGAATGTGGAGCTCTGAACACCATGATCTGCCATCACCCCTAAGATGACAGACCCCGTGCCTCCAGCCTTACCTCCTCCTGGGTGACAGCCACCAGAGAGCTC